>NC_045561.1:1685000-2285000 GCF_009819795.1 Aythya fuligula
GCAAGTTTTAGTGATGCTGCTGTGATGTGTCTACTCTTTGTGGCCATTGCAATCAAGTGATGGCATTTTAAGGATGAAAATTCAACGTCCTGAAGTAACATGGTCCTAGGTGTTTGCCCTGTTCTAGGCAATATGTAATGCCCCTCAAGCATGTTGTTGTTGTACGTGCTTTCTCCTCAGCCAGCACAGAAGGAGACAGCCATTTTTTAAGTCAGTCTCTGAAAACATGTTGAAATGTTCTGCCAAAGACCTTGCAATATGTGCAGCACTGATTCTGCTGGAAGGGGCACCAGTGCTTTATGGTGAACTGTGGCGCAACCATAGGGTCTGCAGCTTTGTGAGCCTCCAGCCCTTGCTGTTGGCTGATGAAATGACCCATTCCCTTGCACAGCTGCAGCACTGTGCTTGTTGCTGTCTGAGCAGCTGTCCCTGGGCACTCGCTGTGATGTGGGAATGCTCTGCAGAGTGCAGGCGATACTTTGCCATTGTTCATCCCAGTTATATCCGTCATGCCCTGCACTTCTTCAGCTGTCCAACTTCTATGCATGGATACACGCAGATGATTTACCATAGGGACTTATCTGGACCAAGAATATTTAGAAATATTTCTCATCCTTTTAAGAATGTTTCTGAATCTGGAACTTGTTCTCATCTTAGGCTTTAGGGAACAACTGTTCCAAGTAGGGAACCATCCAGCCTGCTTTCCTGTGTTAAGCAGTTCAGGGTATAAGTCAACAAGTATGAGCTACTGTAGGAGCACTAAAGCATGTAAAACAAACAAGCAAACAACAACAAAACAAACAAACAAACAAAAAATCAGATGAACTGAAAGCAGAACTCCAAGGATGAACAGAGCAGGCTAGTTGTGAGTGCTAAATGAGGAATAAATTAATTATTGCCATCACTACCAGTATTGTCAGAACCCTCTGACTGCTTGGCCTAGCAGAGGTGAGAACCGCAAGCTATAGAAGATGGCCAAAAGAGAGTCCCTGGTCATTAAACAGTGAATCTGTATTATGTCATCTTAAGCTGTCCCCTTTATTGTAAGATTGATTTTTTTTCTGAGAGCTGAGGGCCAGATTACAGCAAGAATTTAGTCATTTGCATTATATTTCTGGACTGCATGGAGCATATCAGAAAAGAAATATAGATTTTGGAGGCCACTCTAGTGCAAGGTAGAGAAGAAACAAGGCAAAGTGGGGCCTGGGAGGGAACCGCTTACCCCAAAGTGCTTCCTATAGTAGCCTTGTTTTGCCCTGGAAGGGTGTAGACCACCTAGGAAACAAACCTTATGAAGATTATGTCCCCTTGTGAGGCAACAGGAGAGCCGGGGAGGCAGCAGCAAACCACAGCATCATCGCTGGTTTATGTCTCATGGCAAAATCACAGCTGAAACTATAATTAGAGCATGAGAATCTCTCTCTCTCTTTTCTTTAATTTTTCCTCCAGATGTTGAGGAAGAAATGCATCTTAAAGGACTAATGACCACCATTATATGAGGTACAAGAAATTCTGTTTTAGCTTCCCCGAAAAACATATTCTGGTCCTACAGGACAAACATGTAGTGTTGTGGGTCAGATTGTTTCATTAGCCAAAGGGCCATGATAACAGAGCTTAACTAGCAGGGCCTGTCTGGCCTGTGAGGCATCAGGGAGTACCCAATATTTTTTTCACTTTTATTTTCCTGCCTGCTTTATTAATATGCCTTAGTCTGGCTCTCAGGGTATTGCTGCTGGAACAAGCAGCTTGTTCATTCCCTGGTCTCCCTGCTGGGACCACTTACATGTGTATTAGTTACTGTCAGTGATTGTAGTGTATTACGAGCATATGGCTGGTGGGAAGTGGTCTGTGGCCATAAAAAGTGCAGGCTAGAGGCAATACCCCTCTCCTGACTTTGCTAGATTAGAATCTGAAGGGTGAAAAGCTGTGAAATCTATTGCCCTTCACAAGACCTGTTAGTTGCTTAGACCTAGCTGTGATTTTTAGTGTAAGGTCTTTAGAAACAAAACACAGGTACAAAAAGAGTTCTTTGATGCTTATTTTTATTGTTGACTTCCACTGTATTCATGAGAGTAAAAAAAAATCCGAGGTTTCTACTTTAGCAGAAGTAGAATATTCAAGTGTGTGTAAAGTTACCACTAGTGCCACCGGTATTGTTTTGTTTTGTTTTGTTTTGTTTTATTTTATTTTATTTTATTTATTTTATTTATTTATTTTATTTTATTTTATTTTATTTTATTTTATTTTATTTTATTTTATTTTATTTTTCTTTAGGTCCCTGTGAATCTCTCATTTTAAAACAAAAGACAAAATAACTGAAGACTACACAAAATGACTGTGTTTTTATGTTGTTTTCCTTTGTCATTACATTTAACCTTTATTTTTTCTTTCATTTTGTATGTTATAAAAATGTAACTGCTGTGTATAGAGATTTATATTCCAAGTGAAAAGTGCACACTGAATTCTTCCATCTTAATTGGAAAGCTATAGATCACTTTCTCTGTTTTCACCATGGGCCTGATCCAAACCTCTAGGAAGAAAATGTCAACAGTCATTAGCTCGGGCCTGTGTGTCACAGACACTAGACTGACTTTTTGCACACGGTGGGAACAAAGAATTTTCCATTCTGTTATTTTCCTTTGTGAGAAGACATGCTGTATGTACGGCTGAATTTTTAAATTATTTATACAATTGTATCCTGACAAGCTACAACTTCCTCCAGTTTAAACATAGCTACTGTTTGTTTCTGTAGTGTTCAGCGATGTTTATAAGGTTGAGGAAGAACCATAATATAATGTGGTATCCCCCCATTTATTTTCTCTGAAAATGTTTGGTCAGATTCTGATCTGAGTTACATCACTAAAGCAGTGGAGCTGCCTCTTATCCTCCAGTGGGACTGAGTTTAAAATGGTTGCCAACGGTCTCTGTGCTAGGAGCAAGGCTGGTAGTTACTCAACCTTGTTATGGGACTCTGCTAAGAAGGCGTACACTATATGGGTATGCACATTTTTCAAAAGACTATCTGGCTTGTTATTATTTTTTAGAGATTCTTTTTGTTTGAATTGCATAAGTTACAGTTCCTTGCACCACCAAAGCATGTGTTATAAGACCCACGGCTTTGGGTTTTGTTCAACATCATACCTAGCCGCTGGATCTAACCATTCTTGCATGCTTAAAATCTCCTGAGATAGATCCAAGGATGTGAATTCAGGCCCTTGTCGTAGCAATATGCATTTTGAATAACTACATAAGTTTTCCAGTGAGTTTCAGGTATTTTGGGGTAAACTGCAATCACTAAGCTTTATCACCCTGTATATTTAATCTTGAAATTCTGGCATCAGACTCTTGTCATATATAAATGCCATTTTTCTATTCTAGGCTTCCATTTGCTAGAGATAATCGAACCACTGCAATGCATTGATTTGTAAAGTGCTTTGTGATATCTTGAGTGTGAAAGCAGATAAAATCAAATTCTGGTCTGTCAGCTGCTTAAAAAGTTCATCTGTGTACGGAGAAAAACATTGTGCTGTCACCTGTTTTCAAGCTGACATCTTCTATTGGTAACACAAAAAGCTTTAAAAATGCTCAGGGGTTGGCAAAAACATTATAGCCAGTCTTGGATGTGTAGGGTGTCTTCCTCCATCAACCTGTCCCACTTTTCAAATTTTCCTATAGACATTTTGTTTTCTGTACAAGATTAAAAGCCTTTTATAGAAACTGGATTGCCTGCAAAATCAGGGAGACCTTTGGATTTTTTCATCAAATCAAACCTCAGTTTTTCTCTAAAGGAGTCCGTGTGGGTTTGGCACTGATTCTTATCCAGGACTAGAGAACAACACGGTGTTTCCAGATGAGTAAGAACAGGTGTGCTGAGAGTGTGCTTGTAGAGCTACTGCTCAGAGGGACAAAAAGTGGTGGCATAACTTTTGACATGCAGTTGATCCAATCTTATTAACATTTTCTCACTAATATCAACAGCTTCTAACAATAGCCTGGAAAACAAACAAAAAACAACACATAACCTTGGAAGATAAGGTGAATACTCAGTTTAACTGGAAATAAAGCCATCTTCCAAGAGACAGAGTTCCTGGAGGGGAAGTATGCAAGAAGCATCACCTACTGAGTAAGTTTTGTTTTGTTTCTTTTTTTTTTTCTTCTGGTTTTTGTTTTTGTTTCTAGAGGATGAATATATTAAACAATAGCCTTCTAAATTGTCTTAGACTTTGGCAGTTTTGATAGTATCATACACCTTGAAAGACAGGAATAAAGCATTGTGACCTCTGGCTATCTATAAAGAAGATAAGAATTGGGAGTAAGAGCCAAAGAAAGAGTAAGAGCCAAAGAAAAAGAGCCTGCAATTGAAGTTTAATTCTGCAAGTCAACATCCCACTCAGTCATACACTAGTTCTACTTTGTGATGGAGTTCTAACAAATGGCATGGGTCCTGGGGGCATGGATGAACTATTGATATCAGAACATTAGCAGATTTTAAGACTTCTTACCTTAGCTAGTGCGTTAATGAGTTGGAAGTCTTCCCTCAAACTGCTGGTAGGGTTTGTGGCAGTTTGCTACACATACTCCTGTAGCAGTGACTGTTCAAGGAAATGGTGAAAATGGTTAAGTAAATTTTGTCAGGTACAGCCATAGAGGAGGAAGACTTAGCTTCGTATCCCTTCTACAAAGGTCTAAATAGAACTTTAGATATTTTTTTTTCTCATGTGAAAAAAAAAAAAAGTGTTTGGACCTTGAATTCAAGTGTATAGGAGTAAGTTTCAAAAAGATTTTAAAAATATCACCGTAATAGGGTGGAAGCAATGTTTTGATGAAAAATGCTGCTCTGGAATAAGGAGCAAGAATGTATGAGTTATCAGTTTCACTTCTTTAGGTGAATTACCAGATTCACTACTTTGGATTTCATGCAAGTAACTATTTATAGGATGATCACTGAAGCTAGCTTCAGACTTCGTTTATAAATAGATGAGAATACATTTTCCTTTTATGCCAGAATTTTCCAAACTGCAGTTTCATACTTCCCTTGTTCTGATGTGAACGTTTCTGGCAGTTCGTGGAAGAGTGACTGGGCATTGGTTGGGAGTTAATAAAATTGAATTTCAGCAATAGATTGGCTTCCCAGTTAGCAAATACTGCATATCCAGTATATCAATTCCCCTTTCAAAAGTGATGAAGGAATTGGGGATTCCATTTGCCTAGACACAGACAAAATCTGATGACAATTTTGAAAATGAGACTTGGGCTTCTAAGATATTTCAATGTTTTTCTGCAGTTTGGAATTCAGTTGTTATGAAAAGATAGCTTAGGGCAAGTGTTGTAGAAAACGGCAGTGCATGCCTTTAGCCACTGAAATCTGCTGTATTTAGTGTCTTTGACTTTTTTGCCAGCTTCTTCCTGAATCAGAATCACCTCACTAGAAGTGATTCTTACCCCCCAGACAGAGGCTGATTGAGTTTACACTTAAGCTCATCATTCTTGGTCTTCAATGCTGAAATTTCAAAATTAAGAAGGCAAATATTGTAGGCCAAGACATTTTTAGAGTTGTTCATGGGAGCAGGTGAGAGAGAGAGCTCTGCTAAATGATGCTGAAGCTTTTGTCAGCTTAACTCACCATTTCTCTTTTGATACATTGAGTGGAAACATTGCTGCATTATCACCTTCTAGTGCATGGGACTAATCCTCAAACTGCAGCACCACAAAAGATGTTCTGAAAGGGCAAGAAACTTACACCTGCTCAGAAGTGTTCCATATTACATGTTCCTATTAAATGTCTGACTTTTTCAAGAACTTTTAGTTGGCAGTCAATATTTGCCTCCAATTTGTACGTGCAACCCTGTAACAGCTGTAAGTTTGCTAGCTAAATACTGGAAGCAGGGTAGCCCTGGCAGGGCACAGCTCAAGTATGTGACATGAGTATTACTCTACTTCCAAGGCGTTTTGTGCATCTGCCCTTGGGCCCCCACTGCTGCAGCTGAGCTATTACTGGTGATAAGCAGACAGGGTAAACCTACTTTGTGTCTGTCTGCACGGCTTCAGGCATACCTTTGACTGCAGTTGTAGACATTCTCCATGATGGGGTTTCTGCCATGTGAAGCCTGCAGGACATGCAAGTAGGTCCCAAGACACTTATTTTGTTTTTTAATGTACTGACTTGAACACAATGGAAAAGTCTGCAAGGGATGTTGTGGTACGCTGGCCCCGTGCCTCTCCCAGTTCTCGCTAATGCTTCCTGTCCCTCCCCAGTGCTGCAGGCCCAGCACAAGGATTCCTGCCAGGACTCCTCCTGGATGCTGCAGATTGCCTGTGATGCTGGCACGGAGAGCAGGAAGGCCACCTTTTCTTCACACTGTCAGCATTTCCACTGATGACTCTGGTGGCGTGGGAAGGAGACAGCAACTGGCTGAGGCTTCTGTAAGTGCCGTACATTTAGTCATATTCCAGGGGTTGGTATGTTGGGTACATGGCCAAGTAGGCCCTAAGCTCAGTGGGAGATCATGGTAGAGAAAACGGCTAAAGGATCCTCTACTCCAGAGGAGTGGAGAAGCTGGCAATGTCCATACCAGTAAACTGTTCAGGCCCAGCGTGTGGGTTTGAGCATTGGTACCCGATCATCCAGACTGTTTAATTGCTAGCACATTTTCTGGCACAGTTTTGACTCATACCAATCAGCCCAGGCATAGTTTTGGGCAGCATTGCCTAGAAACTGTATGAAAAAAAAATCAGTATGAAATGTGCCATGCTGTTATTGCTGCGAGTTGTACTGGTGTTTTGGGGTTTCTTCTTGCAAAACTGAGTTTTGGGCCTGGATATGACATGACACAGCTACTGTATTAGTCAGTGTGCTGTTTTCTTAGCGATAGGCAAAAATCAGGTGCTTGGGCTGATTTCATGTTCAGCATTCATCAAAGCTTTTTCCTACCTGTAGAGACCCTGCCTCTGTCATGCACATCTTTCTTACCCTGTGGTTAGGTGATTGCAGAATACCACGCATGGAGATGACCTGTAAGTATGGTTGTTTCCTGATGTGGAATTCCGGGCTTGTCTGGTTGTAGAGGGAAGGGAAACCGAGGGGTGAGGGTCTAACTCATCCTTCTTTGCAGCGACTGGCAGGAAACAGAAACGCACTTGTAAGCAGATCACATGGCATGCATTGCTCCAAGATATTACTGAAGGTAAGGGTGTAGCACAGAGCTGATTGTTCCTAAGCTGATGAGAAGAAACAGCACTGTGAAGAAATGTTTATGATGGAGAAGATGTCATGCTTCTAAACAAGCTGCGCACACAGTGACAAAGCTAAGATTTTATTTTTTCCTTTAGGCAGATTATTGTCCTTCTTACATTTTTCTTTCATGATCTTGGCCACGTCTGCTATGAGACAAAGCACTAGTCTAGGTTTGTGCCTTTGAGCCTCAGAGGGTGTTTAAAACTGGGCATTATGGGTGGAGAAGAGGTGTGTCTTGTGGGAATAACATGTCTCCCATCTCAGTCACACTGTGAACCTGTGTAACTGGAACGCTTTGTTAACGCTTTGTTAATAACATCATGCTTTTCAGCTTAATGGTATTCCTGGGAAGTTTTTTATTGCAGTATTCACTTCTTTGTGTGAATTTCTTCTGGCTTTCTGGAAATTGCTACCATCCTCAAGTAGATTTTTTCTAGTTTTACTGTTGCCTTAAAAATTATTTTTTGTTTGTTTGTTTGTTTGTTTCTAATATGTACTCTCGCTGTTTTGTTTCAATTTGGAAATACCTTCTTGCAGTTGCAGGTCACACAGAGATACAACCGAAATGCCCAAAATCCTGAAAAGAGCAAAACTCCAGGTGCTTTCATTTTGTTTAGAACACTTTACCAGGTTACTTAAACTATAACATACTTTAAAATAATCCTGTGGAAATTTTGGAATGTCTCTACCTTTACACACCTACATAGTGTTTTCCTCTTGGCAGAGGTGTAAATATGCATGTGGATAAATTTCCATGGGATTGAGGTCTGACAGTATTACTGAGCACAGTGGTGTAGTGGATTTTCAAAAGAGAAAAAGATTAAATATTTCTCCAACTGTAAGACATCCGTGGCTGCATGGACAAAATGTATGAGAGGATAAAAACTTCAGGCTTTCAAACCAAAGCTAACTACAGAGTAAAGGGCAGAAAAGGAGTAACTTCGCATAACATTGCTTTGCTGACCCTTTCCAATTCATTTAACAACAGCTTCTAATATGGCTATTCATTCTACTCCTTTCAGTTTGATTAAAGGAAGCAGAATGTGGCCATCAGTGTGAACAGCTTGTTGTCTAACTGGGTTTACTTGCTGGTATTAGAAAATGCTGGTATTGTAACCGATAAGTATCCCCAGCTTAATTGTCACAAAGTTGTAGGCTTTGGCTTTCTAACCCTGCAAGCTGACAGTTCACGCTGAAAATACTGACAAGTACTTGCTGTCATTTTAAAATCAAAATTACATCCTGTCTGTCAAACTCGGAGATGCTGATTTTGACTTTCACTGGTAAACATTCGTAGCTGCCCCATTCTTTACAAAATGTGGCCTTCTTGAAATGAAGAAATGACTGTCAGTAACTGGGATAACTGGTTGGAGCCCATGATACCCCTGCTATTCTGGTTCCTGCTTCTTCATGCATTCATTTCTACCCGGTTATTTCCATGATAATCAATGGCCCACCCTTCCTGGAGCTATGTGGGTTAAGACAGACAGAATCTTTAAATACACTGAATGTTCTTGCTCACTTCCATCTATTGCGATCTTTTTTCTTCCCTACTTGTGTGAGAGATATTAATAGTTGAGTAAAAGATGATTTTTCTTCTGATGTTTCTTAACATCCTACAGGGCGAATAATTTTACATTTATATATAAATGCATACATCATTGGGTTCTCTGAATTCCTGTTAGTGATGGCTGAAGTAAAAGCTACATTTGTGCTGGATCAAAAATCTGTTGGTTTTTATCATTTTGAGCCTGAAATGTGATACAGTACATATACTTAGGCACTTGCTAATTGCTCATAGTCAAATTATTCAGCTTTTTCCAAGAGCAAAACTCTTGATGGGCTAATGGAAATTCTGCTTTGTAAAACATTATGAGGTACAGTCCACATAATTCAGAAACAGCAGAATTTTTCATGTTACTTGGGCCAAATGTAGCGAACCTTTTGATTGGGAGCTGTCTATTAATCCTGCATATATTCCAGCCTGTTTCAGTACCACTGTCTGGCAGCATTGAGGAAAGCTTGGAAGAGTTGTTTTCATTTATTTTTATTTTCTTTGTGTGTGTAACTTCTTCAAAGTATTTGAAGTGATTGACACTTGTCCTTTGTTGCAGTAATGGCTAAGAAGGGTTTGCAACTGGAATTATTATTGTTGTTAAGTGAATGAAGGCTCACTCATGTTACGTTTTTAGTATCACCATTTGCATTACATAGAAGCAAGTATCTTCTCGTATTTACCTGGAAACCTCGATCGTGGTCTCTGATGGTTCAGGAAGTTGTAAAGAACACCAAAGCAGCCTGTTTTAGATGTTTTATAATTTAAGGGTGCAGCTACACAAGCTGACGTTGCTGACCTGTTTGCTGCTACTTAAAAAGAAGTCCTGCTCCCTTCCTCCCTCTGGTTCCTCTGATTTCCTCAGCCAGGTCACTGAGTCAGTGCAGAGCTGATCTCTTCTCACTGAATTTGGCTTTACCACAACCAGGAGAGATCAGTGGGCCACCAGAACCAGTGCAAGAAAGGAGCAAGAAAAGAAGGAGGGGAACAGGGCTGTCCCTGAGCTGTTTTGTTTCCATTGCATCCCAAGAGTTGGACAGCAACGACCACAGATGACAGACATGGCAGTACCAGTTCTCGTCAAGCTCATAACTGTGGTCAAAATTCTTGTAGGTCTCGTGATGGTAGAACATTTGAAAGGAGCTTTCTGAGTAGGGAGCTTTTTCCAAGTTTGAAGGACTTGCGAGTGAGTCAAGGTGTGAGGTTTCTTTTCTCAGAACATGGGCAAGTCAAAGGTGGGAGCTGATGCTGGCTATGGGCAGGCGCAGGGACAGATGAAATTGCGACCCGTCAGCCTGAGCTGGGAAGTGAGGAGAAGGAACTGGGAGCAGCCTTTGGAGTGAGTCCAGGCAGGCAAGGCTGTATCTGTGAAGGATGCTGGAGTGGTGTAGCTGCAGCTGGGAAGCCAGGTGACAAGAACCAGGTGAGAGCACTGGCCTCCTGCCTGGGTAGAGGGACAGGGTCCTAGGCCTGGCTGGACAAAAGAAAGGGGCAAAGAACAGCTAAGGAAGGTGTCCAGAGCAGAGACCAGAGTGACATAAGCTGGTGATGCTGGCCTGTTTGGTGGGAGGTTGGGAGCCTTCTCTTCTTTGCGTTTGAACTACTGGCTTGCCATCCTTGAAGTGCCAAAAGGACAGAGAAAGAATTTGGGTAGGGTGAGCTTAGGAACAGAGGGGTAGATCTCAGAGAGAGAGCTTCCGAACCCGCCTGTTACGTGCTGGGTTTCACGGGCCCCAGTTACCTCCTGTTCGTACCGGAGGAACGACGGATGGCCCAGCGGCAGCTTGCTGTGCTCGCCTTGCTCTGTGCAGGACGGCAACCGCTTGTGCAGGGCTGGGCGAGCAGGGACGGGCTGGGGAGGGCGAGACCAGGGGGCAGGGAAGGGAAGGGAAGGGAAGGGAAGGGAAGGGAAGGGAAGGGAAGGGAAGGGAAGGGAAGGGAAGGGAAGGGAAGGGAAGGGAAGGGAAGGGGGGCGCGTGTGCTGCCGGCTCGGGCTGGGGCCTGAGGGGCACACCGGGCCGGGGGCTGCCCGGGGCTGACGGCAGCGGGGAGCGGCAGCGGAGGAAATGGATGCTGGGGGCGAGCCAACATTGTCTGCGCGATGGGCGAGGAGGTGACGGGAGGAGGGGCGCGGAGCCAGCGCACAGGGGCAGGAGGCGGGAAGGGCCGGGCCGCTCCGCACCGCACCGAGGGGCCGCGGGGAGGCGGCCGGGGCTGCGCTGGGCGCGGGGAGGCCGCGGGACCACCAGCACCAGCAGCACCAGCACCGCCGCCAGCCCCCGCTGCCGGCAGCGGCCGCCCCGCCCCGGGCTCGCCCCTCCCCGCGGCCGGGCGCAGCGCAGCGCAGCAGCGCCGGGGGCTGCGGGAGCCGCCGCCCGCTGCAGCCAGCGGGGAGAAGCCGCCGCCGCCCGGGCAGCGCGCACAGGTAGGGCCGGCTCCCGCAGCACCGCCGCAGTCTCAGCCCCCCCGGCCTCCTCCTCCTCCTCCTCCTCCTCTTCCTCCTCCTCCTCCTCCGCCGCCGCTCCGCCCTGCGGAGGCCCCGGCCTCTCCCCGGGGACCGCGGCCGCCGCCCCTGCCGTCTCCTCCCCTCCCTCCCTCCCCTCCCCGGTGCTGCCGCGCAGCCGCACGCCCCGCCGCGGTGCGGAGAGCCGCGGGAGCGCCGCGGGAGCGCCGCCGCTGCTGCCGGGCTGGGCTGGCCGGGGGACCCCTCTCCGCCGAGGTAGGGCTCCTCTCCCACCTCCCGCCCACCCACGGCTCCTCTCCGGCGCCGGCCCGGGCGGGAGGGCAGCGGGGCGGGGGCTGGAGGGCTGCGGGGCTTTGTATGCGCGAGTGGGAGCGATGCCCCCGCCGTGCCGCTCACCTTCAGCTGCTGTGACTGTGACTGTGACTGTGACCATCCCCATCCCCATCCCCATCCCCATCCCCAACCCCATCCCCATCCCCTGCATGCAGCACCCTTCCGCGCTTTTATCCTCCAGTGAGGGCACAGTCGACGGGCATGATGCATGGCCCCGATTTCATTATTTTGTGGACAGCCGTTGCAATGTGATGGATACAGGCCTGCTTTAACAAAAAAAATAAATAAATATGGCAGGCTTCTGCTAGATTGTGTGGGACTGCAGCAGCTCTGAAAAATCCTTGCTCATGGCACTGGGGGCTGACCTTTTATTTAGCTATCCCTCTTTCAAGAATGATTTTTCTACTGTCCAAGTGCATGAGCCAAAAACAGAGTAAGCAATTCCATTTGTAATTTTGATGTTTTTAGTTATAAAATGGCATTTGTGTTTAAAGAAGGTGAGTAAGGACTTGTATTTCTAGACTGTACCTACACACCATCATCCTTAGGTATAAAACCTAATGCTTGAATGCTCGATATCAGAAGCAAGATTGCTGTAAGAGGGAATTAACATAAACGGTCGAGATCTGGAGCATACGGTGCAGCCTTATTGACAGGTAGAAATATTATGAAACCTGCTTACTGAACTGTGTAGCTACTTTAGAAAAAAATAACTGTTACTCATTCAGCCCTGGGAATGTATTGTCCTGAAAGATGTCTTGGGGAACAATGCTCCCGAGCTGCAGGATTATAGAGGCCGGTCGTGTCAGGTAATTTATTCAGAGAGATATCAGCCGTGTGAAGATGTCAGGGGAGGCTGTGACTCCTCAGGCCATTGCAGAAAACCTTTTCTTGCATGTACTCAGAAGCCTCTGGAGGGAGAGAGGAGGTGAAAATGGCACAGGAGAAAGAGCGAGCCAGGGTGAGCGTGAAGGCAGCTAGGTGCGATTCCTGAAGCAGGGTTATTTCCCGTTGCCGTTGGATGTTCTCCACGAAGCCCTTTCTCGGTGAAGCAGCAATGGCTGTTGTGATGCCTGCATGACTTAGCAGTGGCTGTAGGGCTCTGGGGAGCGGGTGGGCTCGCTGGCTGCCTGACATGACACAACCAGCGCTGAACAAATAAAATGGGTAGGGAATGTTTTGTTGCTTCATGCAGTAGCATAAGCTTGGTACTAAAAAAGAGGGCAGGTTTTAGGAGAGTAGCCCCTTCTGCATTTTTCTGTAATGCAGGTTAAGTGCGGTAAATGACTTAAAAAAAAAAAAAAAAAAAAAAAAAAAAGCAGAATGCAGCATTTTTGTGTGAAATGGGAGCTTGCAGCAGTTTTGTGGCAAAAAGCTTTACAGATGCTGTTTCATCCCTGTCGTGGCATGAATCCTACAGCTCTGGGAATTATTGTGTGTTACCGAACTCTGCCTGCACACAAGTGGAGCAGACAGGGGGCAAAGCACTCATGCTACATGTATGGAGACCTGAACGCTGCTCTCCATCTTTCGGACAGCCCTTTTATGTAGGCGTACCAAGCCATTTCATAAAAGATGTTTTGTTTTTCCTTCAATGTATATAAAATTTAATCAGTTAAACCTCCTTTATTGGATGGATTTATTTTTAATGTGCATCAGTTACGGCATTTAATATTTATAGTTGGATTACTTGTAAAATAAGCAATGCATTTCACTTGTGAGGAGTGCAGGGGCATATTTTGTGGAACGCAGATGAGGAGGCCTATTTATGCAGATGTCTAAGGCTCATTGCAAAGGGTATCTAGACAGTTAATCTCTATAGGTACCAAAATTCCTTAGTCATCTGATGTGGGCACACGTTAAAAACCAATACAATAGTTTATCGTTGCCCATTACCCATGAGTCAGCTCCAAATCCAGGCTGGCATCTCTGACCAGAGGCCTCCTGCTCGCTCTTTCACATCTCTAGGAAAACCTTTGTAAACCGCCATGTGCTGGCTGTAGGAGCTGCATGGCCTGAACCAGTGTGAGGAGCCAGCAGCAGCACCTTGGATCTTTTTGACTGTCAGTTAAATGAAGAGGCTGTGAAATAGAGCAACGAAAGTCAATTTCTGTGGTGTGTGATGCACACCATGCAGTGGAAACTTGGGATGAGAGCAGGCTGGTGCTCCATGACTGAAGCTGTGCAGAGCCATATAGGGCATTTCTGAAACACGAGCTAGTGCTGTGGGCTTGCTCCCGTTCCCAGCTGATGGAGCTGGGGTGTTTGCCAGTACAATGGTCCCTTACCTCTGCATGAGCTCATGGCAACTTGCCCAAGTCAAACCAGAGGGAATCTAGCCCAGAGATATAAAACATGAAAATCTAGTCATCCTCTCTGGCTTTCTTGTGTGTTTACAACTTAGAAATCATCTCGTGTCTGATTGTTATCACCAAGTAACACTTGCCTGGTGAACCAAGTGTTGGAGCTGAAACGTGTGTACCATCAAATGGCACCGAGGTATAATCAGTGTTCTGCAAGGAGACTGCGTTGAAGGCTGATTTCCCCAGTGCTGTTTTTTTTTGGTTTTTTTTTTTCACATGTGGTTTTCATTTGTCAGATTTTTATTATTACTCTTAAAATGATCAGTTGTGAATTTGTTTTTCTAATGAACGTGAGTACAATGTTGCAGCAACTACAGTTGGACCTTTCAAGGCTTTGCCTTTCTCTAATGAAAAGAGGGTTACAGAGATGCTGCATGGAAGGCTTTTTATTTATGCTTAGTAGATCTCATCTTATTTAACAGTTTTAACAGAGTGATACAGATTAATCTGTTTATTTAAGCAGTCAGCTTTTTTTCCTAGGATGTCCAGCTTTATTTCTTTTTCATCTATTGTTTAATTCCTGATACAGTTCTTACTGTCCATTTTTCATTAAAAAGCTTAGCTTTGCATGGGAAGAACTTTGCTTGATGGTTGAGTTCAAAACAGATTTTATAGTTCAGAAAGATGGCAAGGGAGGGTAAGTTTGCATCTGCAAGCATTATTTCTACTTGCAGTAAAAATATATGTCATTAAGAAAAGATAAACACCCATCTCTAATCTTTGTGCTCAGGAATGGAAACATCTTTGTGTGGCCAAGGACAGATTAAGGTTGAGGAGTATCTGGAACTATTGTTTTTCAGCATCATTCTTTGCCTCTTCTCTGAAATAATGTTTTCATGTTGAACAATGAAAACTTGAGGATGTTCTTAGTTTTTCATGCTTTTCTGCTTTTTTCTTGCTTTTCTCTTTATATTTTTGTACACATATTTCTTTCAAGCAGGGTATTTTTTAGACGCATCAAGAATCTCTTTGACATGTCACAGCTTCCACTAGAGAAACGTGTTATGCTGTTGTGCAGTCATTTTTATTTCACAATTTTTTGAATGTGCTAAGCATTAGAACTTCAAAAAGAAATGGTATGTCAGTTTGATTTATTCAGCAACCTTCTTACATGAAGAGGGCAGCAAGAACCAAACAGAAGAGACGCTCAGCATGAAAATCTTGTGCCAACAGATGCTAACACACACCTGTTAGAGACTACGAATAGACGAGCAGGCCATACCAGTCATGCCGTTGGAACAGGAGAGGTGTGTCATTAATACTCTGCTCAGAGATCTAAAAATATACAGCTCTGAATCTGTTCACAGGTAAATGTTCCAAATTAAGTAGCTTTTCTCTTTACTGGAGTTCAAAACATATGCTGTTCGTTTCTTTGGAAGAAGTGGCCAGATCCTGAAGCTACACCTGCTGAGCAATTGGCCTATCATCTGTGAAATGTATTCAGAGATGTTCTTGGATTGAGTCTCCTGTTCTTGCTCACATATCCACAGCTGTACATAACAAGAAAACATTTCTGCTCTGGTAAAGTCATACTGCTTGGAGCTACTATATGTCTAACAATATGAAACAGGAATGCTTTTGCAAGTAATTGCAGAGGCTGTGGACTTGCCATTGAATAAGACGTGCAAAAAAGAATTTTCAAAGTGTCATGGTCTGTTTGTTTGTTCTTGTTTAAAATGGGGAAAAAAAAAAAAAAGAAGAAGGAATAGGAATTGACCGACAGCTCCGTTACATGGTGAGAGTAGCCACCAGGTTTGGTTTTATGAATCATGACTCAGCATGGTTGTGAGAGGGTGGAGCCATCCCTGAGACTGCTTCAGTCAGGGGTGGGCTCTGCAAATGGGCTATAGGAGGGGCTGTATGTGATATAGTGATAGATTGTGAAGATTTGTAGTTGCATATGTATTTAAAAAGATTTAATTTGGCTGTCATCATATGATGGAAGATGTAATCAGAGATGAAGATATGCAGACCTACTGCAAACAAAACAAATTTTTATTTACTGCTTCATTGCCCACATGATTGGATAACACACAGGTTAATCTGTTGGAAGTAGCCAACTTAATAAATGAGGTGTTCATGCTTCGTGTATTCAGTTCCACTACAGAAAGTAGCTGAATGGCTGTGATCCTGCCTAGCCTTACTCCCTATGAATTAGACTCTTTAATTCTGGCTTTGAAAGTTTTCATTCAGCTTTCTTAAAACGCAACTTTATGTTAAGATGATGGCCACGCTAGTACCTTGTGATCCAGGACTCGGGGTGGATGCCTGCGAAGGTCAGGAAAGCTCGCATCCCATCCCTCCCCGCCCCAGCCTGGGGCTTTGCAGGGCGTCATTTTCAGCTTTGCACTTGCTCGGAGGCGCTGGTGGCAGTGAGCTGCTGCGAGGTGCTCAGAGGGGACGCGGCGGCTCCCTGTGGCAGCCTGGCGCTGTAAGGTTACACTGACTGCTGAACTTGATATTGGGCAGACATTTCTCCCAGGCCAGACCAACTGGCACCTCTGGGAAGGCTTTCATCTCCACTGTGGGATTCAGCTCCCTGTAGTCTTCTGGTCCCAAGTACATGGTCAAGGTCTTCTACAAGGTGCTGTGGAGTCTTCTTGCTGTCAAGCAGTGATTCGGATCTGCTTGCTTTTTTGGCTATTGTAAGTTACTGCTCTCTGATCCTGAATTAATTTTGTCTTTCTGTTGGCTGATTTATTATAGAATGGCATGGATGTGACCTGCTTTTGGTTCTTCCTGTGACATGATGAAAGGGAGCCTTGTGTTCTGTAAGAAAGAGCAAGAAAGCTGCGTGTATGTTGTGGCGTACGGTGCTGGAAGTGTTGGCTAGCTGGGAAGGTCTGGAGCCTGCTTTACAATGAAGCTCATTTGTGGTTACTGTAGTAACACAGAACAGATAATTCAGTTCTGTGCAATATGACCAAATGCTTATTTTTTCCACTCATGAAATGAATTTTGTTTAGCCCCTAGATACCACAAATGCTCCAGCTAATTACAGCAAGTAGCTCCTCTAGTTTTTAGCTTAGAAGAGAAAGAGTGCTGCCTGCTATATCTAATTATCCTACTGGAGATAAGTTTGTTTTAACACCTACAGGTTTTAGTTGGGTATCTGAGTTTGGAAATGTTAACTTCTGTCTAAACTAATTATAAGATTTTCTTCCCAAGGGCCTTCACTGACTTTTCTCTTACTAAACAATATTTAATTAAAGTGTTTAAGGGTGATCTGTAGCCAGCCTCTGCAGACAGAAAGCTTTGCACTGGTGGGTAGCTCATGGCTCCAGGATGCTAATGGCATATACATCTATAGCAACACTGGGATGCAGCATGAGCTAATCATTCTAGTCTGTGCTTGGAGAAAGCAGTTTTTCCCTCTTACTACCAAATTACTGGCTTCTGTGATTTGGAAAGGTGCCTTGGGCCTAATCTGCCTATGGAAGTCAGTGAGTGTTCTGATCCAGGAGGATCAGCCAGTAGAGCACCCTTTGTTTAACCCTGTGGTGTGCAGGGTACCAGCAAGGAAGTCAGGAACGCTAGGGATTTTATTTCCCACTCTGCCACTTCAGTTACACAAAATGGGAAAGCAAGGGAGCTTGGCAGCATGCGCTAGTTTGGGGTGCCCGTTGTTCAGCAGGAGGAAGCCTGAATTTTCAAAGAGGTTCCACACCTCTTGAGATTTCAATGGTCATTTGTTCAGCCTGACTGAGAGATGATTCCTTGGGAAAAAAAGGTTTTGAACTACCATGCTGCAGTTTCCCTTAAGAAAACATGTACATGTATTCCTCGTTCAAAAATTCTGTAGAGTCTGTATGTAATGAGTAATAAATAAATAACTGTAAATGTTACTTGTAGAATAAGTAACTATTCTATTGCAATTTTGAATGTCTTTAGGAGGCCAGATCCTAATCTGTTTTAAAAAAATAATAATTCTGGTTGACTTTGGTTGACTGGTTTGCACCAGTTGAAAATCTGTCTTGCAGCCTCCTAAGTTTTGATAAAAACAAACAACGGAGCCTGTTGTATTTTACTCCCTTCTACGTTTTTGGCATCACAGAAGCTTTTCCTGATTGTTTTTCTCATTTGAAGGCTGATTGTACTGAGTGACCTCTTGCTAGTAAAGGGTGGGCCACTTTATGTGGGAAAGTCTTAGTCAATGTGTCTGGGAGATAAGTGGGCCTGCATCCCAACAAGTGCTGTGCATTAAATGCCAGAATGTGCTGGGGATCTGCCAGGAGATTGGAAGCAGGACTATGCGACAAGCGCGAATGCAGTCACACTCTCCTTAAAATAGTACTCTGGATAACAGGAGATCTGGAAAGTTATCACTTACCTCATTTTAGCACAAATTCTTTCCTAAAAATGGATTATAGACTGAGGGTTTGGGGGGATTTTTTTTGTTATATATGTTCTGTTTGCGTCTTAGGGCCATTGTGGTCCTTCGCAAGCCTTTAACCAAAGGCAGGCTAGCAATACAGGTATGAACGAAAAAGCTGTATTAAAACTGTAGAAGTGAAGCCCAAACCCCTCAGTTACAGCTTAGGGACTCAGCTGTTACCCAAATGAGAAAGGAGAGCAGTTGTGTCTAGTTGAGCTTAGCAGCAGCAGCTTCAAGTTAGTCTTGAGCTGTCTGGAAGTGTGAAGGCAGCAAGAGATCAGTGCAGTGGCCTCAGACATGCCTCAGCTGGCTGTCGGTAACGGGGTTTTGGTACAAGATGAAGTGTGCAAGCAATCAGAATTTGGATATTAAAAGTGGTGGTTTACCACTGCAGACCGTATATGGTTTTGTTTAAGGGCAAAAATAAGCAAATTTGACTTATATCCATTTGTCAAATTTGTCGACGGAAGAATCTGATCGTGTGGCTTTAGTCGTTGGCATAAGCCATTTAAAGTTAAAACCTACGATGCCTCAATTAGTTTCTTACGGGAAGAGAGTGAGTTAGCTTCTAAATGGGATACATGAGGAAAGTGTGGGGGCCGGGGCTGGTCATTCAGAGCAAGGCTGTAATGTACTGAGTCAGCAGGTGGTTGTGTTCAGCCCGCTGGGAATCTGCTGTAGGGAAGTACGGACTGAAAGAACTGTTCCCTTGCATGTGCGAGTGCGTTGCTGCAAGGACCTGGGCAAGGAGCTCGATTAAAGGAAAAACAAAGGTGGAAATGTTAGGGAATAACGAGATTCAGAAAAGGAAGTGTGCACTACTGTAAGCTGTGACCTTCCAGTGTGTGCAGTTTTTAGGACAAGCAGCGTGTGTTGTGCTTTTAAAAAGGCAAAGGGATTACCTCATTTGTGGAAAAACACCCGGCAGCCTTTGATCTGCCCTGGAAGCCTGGGATCAGTTTAGCTTTTGAAGACCACAAGATGTGACTGCCTTCATGTCTGTACCGCAGCTGAAATCTCTGGCCCCAGGTACTAGGCTGGCATGGCCTGTGCTCAGAGCAGAGCAGCCCTTGGGCTTCTGAGGGTTGGGGGCTTCCTCTGTGTAGCAGCAGCTGCAAGGCTGCCTAAGTTGTGCTGGTTTGCAGTGTGTTGGAAAAGGAAGGCTGCCATCCTGGCTCGTGGCAAGGTGGGGCACAGGATATGCTCCAAGGGTTGTTTTGGGGGAGGATGGGGAGTACCAGATGCACTGCTTTGCACCATGAGGGGGTTCCCTGACCCCAGCTGGCCGTGTAAGCCAGCTTTAAAGCTTTGCATCACTGGAGTGTGTAAAGTAGCTTTATTACTGGTCAGGATCTGGCTCCAAGGAGTGATGCTTGCATAAAATGCAAGTGAAAAAGGTAAATAAAGTTAAAAAAAAAAAAAAATATATATATATATATCCATTTTGAGCTTCACTGAGATTTCTTTTCAATCATTTATATCTTTTCATTATTTCTACATATTAGCAGGCATAAAAATTTACAGAAATTGCATGATTTAAATAAGAGATGTGAAAAATGGGTAATAATACATTCAACTGCCATGGAGACCAGAAAGATGATGGAAGAAAGTTATTTTTAGAGATCTATTTCTGTTGTAAGCTAGACAAACACAAATAAGATGACTTCACAGTAAATTAAAGATACATGCATATCACAATGATATAAATATCTATGACCCAGACATGTAGTAAAGTAACTGCAGGTAAGTTAGTCTCTGCCAGATCAGTAATGAAACCTGCATTCTTCATTTTGCATGGTGACAAGAGACCTCCGATGTTCTTTTTGTAATACTTTGATTTTTCTTTCTCTATTGTGCTTAAAAACGAGGGATTTGGATCCTCAGTTGTGCCAAGTTACATAGCTCCATCCCAGCATGTAAAGCTGTGCTGATTTACATCGTCACAGTCTATAGCTCAAGGTTTTTAATCATCTTCATATAAAATATGCAGAGGAACATGTCTGGGATCATGATACATTGCTCATTTCAATTTCTGAACCACATTAGAAATACAAGGATTGTCAGAAGCATGAAAACATACCAAAGTGTCAGTAAATAACTCCAGGAGTCAGGGCTGATGATACCCTCTTTCTGGTCAGGTGTGAGTGACAGGAACACACAGCTCTTATCTGTGTTTCTGGTCTAAGTAATCCTAGTTGGGTAGTAAATGCTGAGTGAGATTATGCTGTTGGAGTGTGTGTAACAAAGATCAGCATTTAGATAATCTGTAGGGGTATAGCAGGATCTGGAGATGTTGTTTAGGTATTTATTGGTGATAGGCTGAGGTAAACCAGAAGTGCGATTGCTTTAACTGGGATCATCTTCTAACCAAGTGGAACGCTGCGGAGTCCTAATGATGGGGTTGCTGAAGGAGAGCTGACAGGTGAGGGCCACATGGCCATACCAGCGATAGGAGGAGCACTGAGTTGGCGGAGGGCACGCCAGCCATTTTAGAGATGTTTCTACAGCTGTTGCCGACAGGCAGAAAATAATGTGAATCACTTGGAATCGCTGTGGCACAGCGAGCTGCGAGAGTGCAGAGAGTCACAGAGTTCCTCGCATTCCTGGCGTGGGGCAGCAGCCCTCCATGTCACTTTAGGGGCAGTTTGCAGAGCAGCATGTTCCCCTGGTTCAGGGGGCCTTTCACTGCAGCATGGCTGTTGTCATTTTTAACTTTTAAGCTTGTCATAAGCTGTGGCAGGACGCCAAAGAGGCATAGAAGAGCATTGGGCCCAAAATTAATTTATGCATTCTAATAGATGGGCACCTATGGCATTCATACCATTAAAAGTTTTAGGCATATCTGATACAAGTACATCTCCTTTCCAATTTTTAGTAGCTCCACTATCACTTTATGCTCTAACAAGGGCTAGGAGGGCATACAAATACATAAAACAAGAAAAACATAGCTTTGTGTTCGTAACGCTCTGTTCTGAGGATTGATCAAAAACATTGCTGTTTTAAGAGACTCAAGTTCTTGATGGTAATTAATGCTGAAAAATGGTCACTATGCAGGCAGCATGACTGCTTTATCGGAGGGGAATTACCAAATTGCATTCCAAGCATGTTATTAAGGGATTATATAGATGGGCGATTCACCCTTGGGTTAACTGTCCTGAAACTACGATTATGCTTACATGTATAATTTGTATAAATAATTATTATGCACTTATTACTATAATAACAAGCCACGTTTTGAATTTCCTTTGTGCCTCCCAGTGGTTCACACGCTGGTCTGAAGCACTAACAGTATAAACTTAATAGGTCTTGAGGGAACGTGCATGTTGGTACTAGGTGTAGTTCTTGTGTGTTTCTCCCTGCAGCTTGTGTCCATGGGCCTGGCTTGGCAGGTTTTTTTCTCTGAATTGACCTTAGTGTATAGTAGAAGACAGAAATGTTTTGCATGTTGTTTCTTCCCTTGAGTATGTGATAAAAATTACAAAAAAGTTTCCCATTTTTATTATTAGGAACAAGAAATTCTCGTTCCTTTTAAAAATCTGCCCATCTTGTTTTCGGTGTTCGTTAACTACAGCCTGGAGAACGCTGGCATTTCTCTTCAGAGCGCTGGACTTTTTTGTGCATTCAAGCTGAAGAGCACAGTAGCACAGAGCACCTTTGGGAAGTGCTGAGGGGTGCCGGGGTGCATGCTGAAACTGAAGTGACCGTGTTCTTAACGCTTTCAGATGTGCTGGCTTTCAGATGCAAGTGCCACGAAAAAATGCACTGTTCACTTTAGTTCTTTGGGCAGCGTAGATTTCCTCAGTCAACTTTAGTGTGTATTAAAAAACAGAGGCTGGATACCTGCTGCCTTTTGCTTCTAGATGCCAGCGTTCTTTATGCTGAGGCATGGCGCTTGAATATTG
This sequence comes from Aythya fuligula, assembly GCF_009819795.1. Lineage (NCBI taxonomy): Eukaryota > Metazoa > Chordata > Aves > Anseriformes > Anatidae > Aythya > Aythya fuligula. Next base: position 1,707,227 of record NC_045561.1, read on the forward strand.
CACCTGAAGAAGTTACTCCCAGAATCACTTGGTAAATGCTGGGCCATTGCTCTGCGAGGTGAGTGGTCAGAATCGTCGCCTTCAGGAGATTTGCCTGTGACCTGCCAGAGACATTGCCCTGTTCCTGGGGTGGTGGTTTCTGAATCGGGGCACATGCTGGGTTTGGGAGGCTCCAGTGCTTTGACTGGAGTTCCAGTTGCATGTTGTGGTGTTTTGAGCCACACAAATGGGGGGTCTCAGCAGAAGAAAGCGTCTGAACTCCTCCTTGTCAGGAATCAGTGTTCAAAGTAGCTGCTGTTAACTCTTACAGTTGAAAAATGCTCTGCTTCTAATACTGCTTTCAAAAGGTCTGATCTTAGAGGCTAAAACCCAGTCTAAACTTGTGGCCTCTTCTTAATAATAACACTGTGAAATAATTGTGTTAACAGTCTGTCCTGCTTCTGTGGTGCTGACACTGCAGCAGGCAGAGCCCACTTGGTCATTCTACGGGCATTTGTAAGGACTTCTGAGCCAATTTCCAGAAGCAACTTGTTTGGGGAAATGGTGTGGCTTTCCTGTTAGGATGGCTAGCGCTGGTTACAAGATAGTTGCTAGTGGACCCAGGTCTGTTTGAATTCTTCAGAAATGAAGAGTTTCCCTTGGCCTGTCAGTGCTGAGATATTTCCCTCTGTGGACTGACCATGAGTTGCTGATGCTGACAGTCTGATAGCCATGCAACTACCCTTACTGGAAGCTCCAGGAATACAATGGGATTGATCTGAATGGTCAATAGGATAATTAGTTTTAGCATCGTGTTTGACAGCATTTTGTTAAAGTTGTGTCTTTTGCAGGAGGTGGGTGGGGAAACACACACAAGCAAAAAACTTTTCTGGCTTCTTCCTGAGTTACTGGTTTCAGAATGTAGACTACAGGCTGTCTGTAAAATGTCAACAAAAAGGGGGAGGAAGCTTTGTAATCTGAGTATCATAGCAGAAAGAAACCAACCAGCCTAAAAGAAACCTCCAAAAACCCCAAACCAAACAAAAAGATAAACCAGAAATGTGGCTGAGGGGTTTTTTATACAAGCCTATAGTTAATTTTAGCTGTGGGTGGTTGTCATTGTTTGTTTGTTGTTGTTGTTGTTGTTTTTTGTTTGTTTGTTTTGTTTTTTTAATTTCAAGGACTGCTAAGGCATGAGGAAGAAAGGCGCTGTTGTCCCAGTTAGTCACACTGCAGCATGTGCCTGCCTCCAAGCCCTCTTTTTAGCTGTAGCCTGAGGTAACACCTGGTCAGTTCTAGCAGCTGGATCTGTTGAGAAGCTGGTGTAGTTACTAATTTTATGCTTTGCTGCATGGTGGTTTCTGCTGGAGACTATGATAAATCTCCCCAGCTCCATGCAGAATGCAAAATGACCTGGGAAGGGTAAGCCCTGTGCACAAAACTGACCGTGTCATAGTGTCTTCTGTGATTGCCTCTCACTCTGTTATGGTCCCATTATTGTAAGTCATCTGTAAAGTCAGCATATTGCTTAAAATAGGGAATTCCCTTTGCAGTTGCTATCACAATTACAATATTTAAACATCAGCCCTTCTCTGCAACACTTGAAGTAGCTGTTAATAGAGAAAACATTTCATTAGTCTTGCCAGAAAAGCTAAATACTCAGCATGTCAAAGGTTCACTCCCAAGGCTGGAGCTATGTAGGAGTTGCACCAAGGCTTCTTCACCCCTGTTTCTTCAAGTCTAATCTGTTGTTATTGTTGAACAGAAAGTACAAGTGGGTGGGAGAAAGCAAGAAGCAGAAAATGGCTCAAGAGAAAGTGAAGACCATCTAAAGTCAAATAGGGGGAAATAATGGACCAGAAGAAATGTGAGAGAAAAGGATGAATTAAAAAAAAATAAAAAAATACCCATTCACAGAACTTCATCAGGACAAGAATCTGAGCACAGTTAGGGTGCGAATGGGTGCCTAGCAGCGGCGTACGCTGTACAGGGTGCTGGTTGGGTGTCAGGGAGTGTAAGCCCTGCCTTTCCTCACTAGGGCCTGTGGGTTCATCGCTGGCTGGTTATGGCAGGAGGACTGAATATTGCAGCAAACCACTAATTGCCTTTTGGGAGGCCGCTGACAAGAGTGGGTGCAATCTGAATGATTGTGCTTGGTAGGAAGATCAAGGGCTTGGCAAATAACAATGTGTGCAGCGAGTGCTGACATCCTCAGAATGTACCAATGAAAGGTGCTTAGTTTTTCTTCTACCGTGTTGCTGAGCATTAACTAATGTAAAATTTAGTAATAAAAATACCATTTCAGCAAAATAACTTCCTTAAACTTGCTGTCAACAAGAGATGTATCGGAGAAGAGAACTTCCTCTAGGAGAAAGCACAGAAGGAACAACCAGAAAAGACCATTGTGTATTTAATGGGGGGAAAATGTCTTATGGCTTGCATATCATCTTAATGATACTATGAGGCAAGGAAGGGAACCAAACAATGCATACCTTTCGTCACGGAAATGGAGTCAAGAAAGGCTTTCGACAAACATCTTCTAGTCAAAATGAATGGTTGAATTGTCATCTGCTGTACAAGAAAATCTAATTCACCCATATAATCCTTTTGGTGTAGATGAGTGAGGAGAGGACTGTTCCAATTGCTTTTGAAGTTCCAAATGAAGAGAAATCCTTTTTCCGTTCCATTTTCTAGCTTGGCTTTTATCACAGAATTGTCTAGGTTGGAAGAGACCTCAAGATCATCAGGTCCAACCTCTGACCTAACACTAACAGTCCTCCACTAAACCATATCACTGAGCTCTACATCTAAACGTCTCTTAAAGACCTCCAGGGATGGGGACTCCACCACTTCCCTGGGCAGCCCATTCCCATGCCTAACAACCCTCTCAGTAAAGAAGTTCTTCCTAACATCCAACCTAAACCTCCCCTGGCACAACTTTAGCCCATTCCCCCTCGTCCTGTCACCAGGCATGTGAGAGAACAGGCCAACCCCCACCTCTCTGCAGCCTCCTTTAAGGTACCTGTAGAGTGTGATAAGGTCACTCCTGAGCCTCCTCTTTTCCAAGCTGTTTGTTTTCCAACAAGCCCAGCTCCCTCAGCCGCTCCTTGTAGGACTTGTTCTCCAGGCCCCTCACCAGCTTCATCACCCTTCTCTGGACTCTCTCAAGCACCTCCATGTCCTTCTTGTAGCGAGGGGCCCAAAACTGAACACAGTACTCGAGGTACGGCCTCACCAGAGCCGAGTACAGGGGGATGATCACTTCCCTAGCCCTGCTGGCCACACTGCTTCACTGCCAGGATGCCGTTGGCCTTCTTGGCCACCTGAGCACACTGCTGGCTCATATTCAGCCGACTATCAACCAATACTTCCAGGTCCTTCTCTGCCAGGCAGCTCTCCAACCACTCCTCTCCCAGCCTGTAGCTCTGCTTGGGGTTGTTGTGCCCCAGGTGCAGGACCCGAAGCGTGTAGGGAAGAGACTGGCAATCATCTTTTTATCTAGCTACCTGCCGTTCAACCAGTTGCACTGCATTGGAAGCCACTCTGATAGTCAGCCCAATTGCTTGGCATTTAGGGCTGCAGTCCTGTGAGAGCAGAGTGGAGCAGGACCTTTCCCCACAGCCCCACGGTGTGCCGGCCGGGCAGAGTGTTCACCGCGTGCTGCCCAGTGGGCTTTGCCAGCGTGCCAGGTGTTGCTGACCTGACCTGGAAATGGGAAACTGAGGCAGAGAGGGGCCAGCTGGTGGCAGCATGGCTCGGCATCGTGCCCCAGTGGGTAGCAAACTGCCTGGCTCCCAGTGGGCAGCAAACAGCCCTGCCCCGTCACCTTGTGCTGCGGGGGCACGGAGGTGGCTGCTCCCTGGCTGGAGGCTGCTGGCACACGTTGTTTCAGTTAGAATGAGTTTGGTCTCTGACACTATTTGTGTGTCCCAATGGGCTTGTCCCAGATTTATCCCAGGAGAAATGCCATTTTGGAGGGGGCGATGTGGTGTCACAGTGGCTGCTGGCAGTAAGTGAAACGGCATGATAAATCTCTGCGTCGTCAGCTTGTCTGGCTGCATCCCAGGGGAATCGCAGTGATGCAGGGTGCTGACACTCTCCCTCCTTGCCCCAGCAAGGAGGCTTTGGAGTTGCCTCCTTTAGGAGGTGCTGGAAGGTCCTGTGTTCTCTCACCCATAGCAGCAACAGCCAGCACTTCTCTGGTCACAAGTAAGTGCTCACAAAACTTGCTCTCCAGAACAAGAACCTAAAGCACATAACCAAAGCTTGTAAACCCAAATGGACTTGATCAAACTGAGACAATGAACCAGCGGGGAACAAAACTTTGCTAGTTAGAGTGGAGGGGATGTCATGACAGGTCATATATCCAGCCTGTGCGAGGTGGTCCTGACTTACAGGAACCTCTGGTTGCTTTTCAGGATCTCTGAAATAGCCAATGATTTTTCTGATGGCCGGATGACCTCTTGATGCAAGTGGAGCCAGTATTAATTAAGCATGTCTATTTCCATTGGATTTGTATTAAATTTCTCAGATCTGATACTACTGCTTGCATTTATGCTAAAGGTATCTTTCTTGGCTAAAACATGAATGAATACAGAAAGGAATTTATTATCCTTCCTTTAGTAATCAAGGTAGAATTTCGTAGCTTGTCTTTGGAAGGAAGAGCTAATGTGTCAGCAGGTATGACTGAACCTACCTGCAGACCATTGGATCCCCTCATAATGTCTTTACTCGAGTCCTATTAACCATTCTAAATACGACATACGAACTTTTATTGCCATTTCAGTGCTTACTTGGGCGAGCAGTTAAGTGCCTTTTTTTAGCTCAGTAACGTACTGAAGACGTTCTGGACACTGGCATTGTTATGTGGGCACAGTCCCATAGGCTGTAACCACAGGACTGGCCTTCCAGAGAAGTTCATTTTTATTGTGTGCACTACATTTTATTTATCATGAGAAAGAAGTTGGCCAAATAGCTTTGGATAGTTCCTGTTTGCAGGTCATGCATTTCCATCAATATTTGATGAAATCTAGTTCTGTCGGTCACAGATCCTAACGCCTGCCATGATGTATGAGCTTCGCTGTTCTCTGCTCGGCATCCTCAGCATCATTTGTCTAAGCTAGTTTTGTTCAGGTAGACTTCATAGACTTAATTTCTATATGTTTTTTGAAAAAGTGTTGGGGGTGAAGTTCTCTACAGGCAAGTAGTGGTCAGTATTTGCCCAAGCTGCTGCAGCACTGGCCTGAATATTTTAGATGATTTTTGGAATACAAAAAGGGAAAAGTATCTAGACAGGTTAAGGGGCCTTGGCTTCGGTGTTCACTTTTTGTTGTTGAACATGAGCTGTTTAGCAACCTGAATCAGATCTTGGGAGGCTTATTTTAGAATCAGCTCCTGTTTCTTGTTTCCTGAGCAGCGATTCAATTATAGTGAGAAAAACAGTCTAAATAATTGAGTGGGCAAGTGTATGTGCTGTGTTATCGAAGGCCTACCCATAAATTTTAGGCTTGTTTTGCAAAGGCTTAGGAGCAGGACCATTATACTCTGAAATACCGCTGTGTTTAAAACCAAGCCTCCTCCTGGGCTCCTGCACACCATGCATTGCAGCCCTGCTGGACCGTGGCCTGGCTTCTAAGCAGTTTGTCTGTCTCTCCACTTCTTGCTGCAATCTGTGTGATTGCCTTGAAATGTCCTTTCGAAGGGTATTTCACTAGGGCATTTAGTCATTCTGAACTCACCTTCCTTGCTCTCTAGAAGTACAAATATTGGTAAAATACTGCTTTATTCAATGCAGCCTAAGCAGAAGTGATCCCAGAGTGGCCAGACAAATGGAAAGGTATGTTTCAGGGGTGGAAACAGTGTCCTTTACACTAAGTAACTTATTTTTTTTATGACTGCAACACTGTTAACTGTTTCAGATTGCTTAAAATCAAGACCAGATTGGTAAAGGTGAGTAAAAGTGAAAAATATGTGAATAAGGATGCTGATACTTTTCCAGGGGATGAGGCTTTTAGGCTTATGGCTGGCTGTTCTCGGTAGGGTAAACTGTAGATGCCTTGTCCCCAACTTGCTCGTGAGCCATCTTGATAAAATTAACAGTAGATTGAAGTCGGAGGAAGGACAGAGCGCTGTGCTCTCTTTACAAAAGAAAATCTGCCCAGGGATAAGGCAATCCCAAGCTGCAGTTCTGACAGGAACTTACAACACATCCCTAGTTTTCACTGACTGAGGACCTCTTTTCTCCTAATTGTTTTATGGCTGTCTAAAGGCAGAAGTGCCTGCACGTATGTTTGTCGGCCAGAGGACAGAAAGGAGGGTTGTGGCAGGCAGTGCAGCTCCTCACTGGGAGCTGGGATGGCTTTCTGTCTGCTGGAAGGCAGGGAGCAGCGGCTTGCAGCTGTCAGCCTTGCGGCTCTGTGCGGAGCAGCGCTGCCCTGCATTGTGCAGCCTGGGCCAGCCGACATGGACGTGTGAATGAAAACCTCATTGTAAACGAAAAATCCCCAAACCCTAGAAGTGTTGATGGTGTACGGAGAATTCCCATGAAGCCCCGTGACCACCTAGTACTCCTTGGGCTCATCTTTTCCTGGGATTGTTTTATGGCCTGGCTTCAAGTGCGTCTGCTTTCCCACGTTCCTTCAGTATGAGACAAAAAGGAAGCCATGACAAACATGGATGGGAGTAATTTTTTCTTGGTTAAAATATTTGTGGCTATTACCTGGTCTTGCAGAGACAATAACCCCCTGCTGGTCTTCTCTGAGCCTGAGAGCCTTCAAAAAGCCTCAGAAGGGTGAGGGGTCTGAAAACCCTGGGCTAAAAGTGCAGCTGCTGTAACTGGCACTGTTCAGGTTAGTGTAAGGAGAGAGGTGACAGTTTGGCCTTAGGCTTGGAACATCTGAGACCCAATTCATTGTGATAGCAGCTGTTGGTATTTTATGCCTGTAAAAATTAGGCTCTCAGAGTTATGCTGCAGGTGAGAAAGTTACTCTGGTTTTGAATCCTGGTACTGTTTCATCTCTAATGAGGCATATGGAGAATTACAGAAACGGTTGCTGTAGAGGATAAAAGCATTGCTTTTTTGCTACTTCTGTTGATGAATGATGATGAGGCTAATGTTTAACTCATCAGGCAAAATAGTTAATTGAATTGTTGTTTCAGCTCCTGTGTCTCTGCAGTAGCTGTGCAGTTACCACTGTCTATCCCCAGGTGCTGTTCTGTGCATTCTTGCCAGTTTAGAGAGCGTGTGGGCATGTGTGTCTGTCTCTGGGCACTGAGTTTTTTAGCACTCAGTAGCAAAACATCAGTACAGAAAGGTTTTACAGTAACAGGTAAAATAAAAATGCAACTAACCAGTTCCACAAATCTGTAGCCCATTGCCTTGCTTTTCTAATTGATTCTTATATTGGACAATTATTGGTGATTGTTCAGTTTTAACTAACCACTCTTCTGCAGCTGGGCTACACCTGGCTGACACCTGTGTGTATAAGAGAACAGAAGCTCCCCTCAAGCTAGCTGGAGTGGGAGATGGTAGCATTGGCTCTTCTTCTGGAGTCAGGGGAGATTGTGAGGAAGGACTTGGGTTTGCATCCTGAAAATAGCAGTCTTGGTGTCCAGTTGGATGCTTCTCAGAGAGAAGGCCTTAACTGGCAGTATGAACATCTGAGGCTGTCCCTGATTTCCTTCTCTCCAGATTCCCCTCCTGCTCTGTAACTACACCTGTATGCTTGTTTGGTCTGGTTTGGAGGCCTGCCTCACTGTGCTACATCGAGTGCTATCGTTTGACCCTACAGCTCCCTTAACACAGCAAATCCATCCAGGTATGAGTATGCATGAGGCCAGAGAGTTGTGCTGATGTTGATTGTGGCCTGTGATGTTTACAGTACATGCCAGAAATGCGTGTGTCAAGGTATAATGAGCTTCAGAGAAAATGGGCTGTTTTCAATCAGTGTCCACGTCCAGTGTTTCTGTAGCTGCCATATGTATCCGCTCCCAGTGTGAACTCAGGATTGGATAGTCCCCAAAAATGTGATAGTGATTTTGAGTTTCACCCCCTCCTGTATTCCCTGCAATAACATCTTTTCATCTTGTGCTTTGCCAGGGTCCTGAGAGAATCTGTGAGCAGCCACTGGTGAAGTGAGCTGATGAATACAGAGGGCTTTTGTGCCGAGTGCCTTCTGTTCTGAAGGTGGAGGCTTTCAGCAGCCTTCAGAAATGCAGAGATTTTATTTAAAGTCAGGATTTCTGTTCATCTGTTCATTTAATTTCCCTGTTCTTGCATAAATTCATAGGCTGCAAAAGATTCTTGAATAGGATAGCACTAGTATTTATGCTGCTCCTATCTGTTTTGTATTGGGGTACATCATGATAACCTCCAAAAATGTGCAACAGAATTAAGTTGCAAAATAATCTTTTCCTTTTTTTTTTTTTTCCATGCAGAACATACGATAATTTTGGATGGTATGAGGTTTTAATGGGCATGAAATCTTTGTAAATACTCAACATAACTCTTCTGTGTCTGAAATTTGTAGGTAATTCAGGCAAGTCCAAGTCAAGCAAGCACAAATCTCCTTTATACCCTACTGTGCCATCTGTCTAATCTATCTGTGTCAAATACAGCTTGTTTGGGTCAGTTCTCATGCAGTGTGTTCTGGATAGACTAAATCAAAAATTCTGGTCAATGAATATTTTTCTCTTGATGTTTGTAACTTACATAATAAACACATTTTTCTTGTTAGTGCTGTAACACATATATGGTCAACAAGAATGTGGTAGTCAGAACAAATGTCTTTTTGTCACGGTTGACCAGGGTGCTTTTACAGCTACAGCAGCTTTCAGCAGTTTCCAAGCACAGTATTAATGTGAAATAGCTGAGTGGAGGAGTTCACGTGCCGGCACTTGCTGGGTAATGAGCCCCAAAATGTATAGTGTAGGTTTATCTATTGCCTAGAGCTTGTTTTCTGTTGATCCACTGCTAACCTGGAGAGGCTCCATTCTGTTTGCCTGGAATTTGCATTCGTCTTGTGAAATGTCAGAAATGAGTATTTGAAAGACTTTGCTGGTTTGTTTCTGTGTGAGTTTGGGTAAGCTGTAAGCTGTCCCTTCTAAATGCTGGAGGACTGCAAGTAACGTTATTGCAGTGTGATAAAAATAAAGCCTGAATTTTGCAGGTAACCTTCTCTTTTGGTGTCTTTCCAAAACCAGAATGATGCAGTGACATACGTCCTTGTGGGTTACAAAGCATGCTAATGTGGCTGCTGCTCTACCGGCAGCTCCTGATTGAGCGAAGGAAACTCCAAACGATGCAGGGTTGCGAGCGGTAACGCATGGCTGCGTGAATCCTGTGCTGATCTGCAGCTACCTCCTTCTGCACGTAGGTGTGACTGGCTGTTAGAGGCAGGGAATAGGTGGATTGTCATGATTTGGAAATCCCGTGCCTGCTGAGGGCTCTCTAGGAGGGAAGCAGACCTCCCTTTAGAGGCAGAGCTCACAGAGGCTCTAGCCTCTGCAGTGGGCTGCAGCCCCTGCCCTTGAGTAGTGCAGAGCAGCCTGCGGGAGGGAGGATGCTCAGGACTGAGCATGACTCAGATGTCTGTGGGACTCGCGGCTGCTGTTGGTGAGCTGCTGGCATTGCGCCCCAGCTCTGCACTCCTGCACTATGGCTGCCTTGCCTCCGAGGGTCTGCACGCCCAGCCTCCGGTGTGGTGTGTGCCAGTGTACCCCTACGGCCTGGGGACTGGAATTCTGGCACGGGGGCTGTCATTATAGGCAGCAGAGATACAGCCTGTGTTCAGCATTGCCTTCCCAAGGGAACTGGATTGCAAGGCTTTTTCCTGAGATGCCTGTTTGATAAAGAAGCCAGGGACAATCTAAAAATTCTGCACTTTTATGTATTCAGTGCCATTACTGCACTGTACCTCTCACCCACCTCCTTCTCCTAGCCTCCGTTTGATTTTCTTTCTTTCTTTCTTTCTTTCTTTCTTTCTTTCTTTCTTTCTTTCTTTCTTTCTTTCTTTCTTTCTTTCTTTCTTTCTTTCATTCTTTCTTTCTTTCTTTCTTTCTTTCTTTCTTTCTTTCTTTCTTTCTTTCTTTCTTTCTTTCTTTCTTTCTTTCTTTCAAAAACAACACCTTTGCTTGCATTTGCTTTATGCAGAGAGATTGCTGTTCTCAAGACAGCTGAGCCTGATGTGCAGTGCTAAGGCAAGGCAAACTGTAGTCATTCGGAAATAAAATGGCTGAATCACTGTATGGTGAGGCACTGTGTTAAGATGGAGTCAAGCAAGCAGATCACTCAGGAAATGAGGGGGCAATTTTGCTGCCACTATTGAAGTGGAGGCCTCTCTGTACATTGCATTGATATCAATGTCATCAGGAAGAGAAACCTTCTAAAGAACGTTTCACCTTCAGTGCTTCATTTGGTCCTGCCCGTGGTAACAAACATCGCACAAATGGAAGCTAAAAGCAGGATCCTTAGGAAAAGAAAGGGTGAAGTAGTGACCGAAGGCCTGTTTTGACCTCTTACTATCTTCACAGCACGTTTTCTAAAGCAGAGTACAATAATTGAAAAGCTGGCACGGTGTAATCCTGAGGTTTATATTAAAGCTTCTTACTAGTGCATCATGCAATTCAAAGCACTCCATTAATATATTTGCTTTGAGAGATGTACACGTCCAGACGTTTTCTGGTTTTACTATTCCAAATTAGGGTGCTTTAATTACTGCTGACCTGATTTGAATATGGGCTTGACTGATTTCATTTAAATTATTGATTGCAGTGTGCTGGATTGGCCACATTTTTGTTTTCTGCCAGTAACAGCTACTCTCCTCACTCAGATCTGAGTGGTTGGATCTCACTTTTTCCATGATGCCTGAAGAAAGAGCTTTAACACGCGTTCTGGGAGGAGGAGGAGGGAATTTGCCCACCTGGGGATCCAGGAGTGCCTCCTGTTCAGGCCGATCCAGGGCCGTGTAGGTGATGTGTTGCTAGCAAGGGGGCTCTCTGTGTCAGCTGGGACTGCAATGCTCCAGGCACCTCGCTGTGCTGCTGCCTTTGCTGCATGCAGCCATTTGGGCTGAGCCAGGGAAGGATCAACTGCACTGCTTTGTAATGCTTCTGAAACGCTACATCTATAACAAAACACGTAGGCTGGCTGGAAGCTTCATGTGGGTTACCTTTTCGGGCCAGCCATGTGCAAGTCACTGTTTGAGATGGTGTTTCTCTGGCAGCTGCAGGTGCCCACGAGCATCTGGTGCTGTGGCTGTTTGCCCATCCTGTGCCTGTCCCCATCCCTTTGCCACCGAGGGATGTGGGACCGATCGGGTGTCCTTCCACTTGTGCTTCCACATGCCATTTCTGCTGTTCCTGTGAGCAGGGGACCCGTGTGCGGTGTGCCTGCCCTCGTGCTGGGGGCCCCTGCAGAAGAGGGAGCGAGGGCTCCGGGAGCCAGCGGTGCCCGCACAACTTGTCAGGTCTCTGGGGGCCTGCAGTAGTGGTGCACTTGCACTAATGAGCTGTTCTGCTCTGTTTTTTGTAGTGAGGAGAGTTGGGTGGTTTCCAGCTGCATGCAAGCTCCAATTGTAGCATAAAAACACAGCTGGCTGGGGAGTGGGGAGGGCTGGAACATTTGATCCCGAGTAATTGTTCCATTTAAAAAACGTCAAATGACAGTGAATGTCATTTGAAACAAGTGATAGGGGGGCTCTGTACGGCGTGTTAGGATTTATTCCTAGCAGGAGAAATAGCCCCACCTTTAATACTGTAGAGCCAACGACACTTTGAAATCCTTCAAAAATGAGCTTTCCTGTCCATCCCACCCCCCCTCCCATTTTCTTTTCTTCTCAGCCCTCTTATGTAGAAATGCTTTTTAAAGCCTTAAAGTTGCATTTTTGCCTGGAAAGTGAAACAACACTCAGGATTTCCCTAGGGAAACAAAGCTTTTAGAGCCTGAAAAAAACACGGAGAACATTCTCTTCCTGAGGTTTTTCTTCACCCAAGATGGCTGTCTAGAGTGATGTGGGGGAGAAAGAAAAGGCAGGAAGATCTGGAGAGCTGCCAGGACTGTGTAGTAAACAGTCATTAGGTAGAAAATGATCAGGATTAGCACTTTCTGAACTGCTTCAGGGCTGTATTATTTTTTTCTACTGTGAATCTGCAGGTGTAAATCTTAAATATTTGAGAATCGTAGCTTTTATTTCTAAAATGCAGATAAGGCTGCAAAGAATACCCTTTATCTGCAGGCTTTCCTTCATGACCATATCAACCTGTCATACTCAAAAGACCCAGAGAAAAATGAAAAAAGTCTGCCATTGTTATTTTTTAAACAATTATATAGCCTGCTTCTTGTTTTTTTTTTTAATTATTTATTATTTGTGTATGTGAGGGGCAATATAGTGCTATATCACAGGATAATTCATATAAGTGCCTTGGCAACGTCCAATTCTATGCTCAGATGTCTTGTGTAACAACGGGAGTTACTACCTGGGTTATCTTAGCTATAACTAGTTGTTGTAAACCTGAATGTAATCGCTCAGCTTGAAGGCAGTCAGGAAATATTTGCCCTCTTTTTATCAGACTTTCTGCCTTGCAGCTAGCCAGATTCTGCATCTCCCTGCTGGTGCCCGTGCAATGTAGCCCTTTGGGATATCCCTTTTGATACTGCCCTTTCTCAGGGTTAACATTTAGTCTACTATTTTGTTTCTCTCCATTAATGCAAGAAAATGGTTTAATGGTTGACTTGTTTTGGCTAGGTCCTAAGCACCAAGAACCAGTCTGTGATAATTTCTTCACTTCATCACATCCCTCTCAAGGCAGTCAGGCAATGGAGCTGGTTTGTTGTGGCTGAGCAAGCTGCACAGGTTAGAAGCTGATGGTGCATTATTGTTCTTATGTCATGTTTTATTCCTATTGCAGTTATGTGAACTGTGCTAATACCAAAGGAAGGGCTAGTAAGATCAATATCTGAGGGAAGTGGTCAGTGGCCAGTGAAGTGTCTCTTTGTTACCTTCTTCCTGTATGGGAGTTGGGTCATATACTTCCATAACCTAATACAAAGTCACTGAGGACTTCAGAAATTCAGAGAGAAGGTAGAGGATTTCTTGAGCGAGCCCTGAATACAGGGAGAGTGAATCAAGAACCCAGAGCTACGCTGAAGCTGAATGCTACTAGCTATAAAGACCGTGCTGTAGAGTTTTTGTCCATGGAGGCAGTTGGTCATGTTCACCTGAAGTTAAAAGCAAAACAAAAACACCACACACAAACAAACAAAACCACCACTGATAAATTCAGTGTAATTCTGTTTTTCTGCTTGAGCAGATTTGGGGAGGGGCTGTGCAGGTATTAAGGGAAACAGCGCCATTTCTCCCCGGTTTCTGAGCCGTGTAGTAGAACACCAAAACATTACAGCTCTTACCCACTTGAAAGAAACAAAACTGAACTGGCTGAGGATCTAAGACTATCAGCCCATCTGTTGGGAGGAGTAGAAGGCAGCTTATTGAAGGATACTCAAGGAATGGGGTCAGTATGTAGTGGAACTGTTACCTCACTTTATTTACAAAGGAAGTGGACAGACAGGATAGTCATTTTCTGAAGCAGCAAATGTCTTGACATTCATGGCCAGGCACTTCATGGTGTGAAATGGAGGAGATTTTCTGGAGTTCTTGTCATTTCTGAACCTTTCTTTTTGACACCTGGATTCCCTGGGTGGAAAGGGAAATTGGACAAACAGCACCAATGTACTGCCTTTAGGGGCTCTTTCCCCATGCGTAGTGTGGGGATGGGTGGCTGTACGCAGCTCCAGACCTCTGTCACACCAGTCAGCTGGTCAACAGGGACAAACCCTGTACTCTTCTTATCTGTGTGTAAACAGAGATACTCTATTTTTGAATTTTTTTTTTAAACAAAAGCACAGCTCTGGAATAGATTCTGTCAATCACAATTGTGGATAAGTAGGAAAGACTTCATCTCCATCGACTTTTTTCCAACCCGCCAAATTTACCAGATCGGTGTTTTTTCAGATGGTAGCTGAGTATCTAAATCTGTAGGGAGGTCACAGCCCTTGGACAATCTGTGTTGTGTAAGCCACATCAGCGGAAAGGATGAAATCATTTCTCAGGAAGAGTTTATCAGTGGCTGTGGAAAAAGTGGAGGGAGAAGTCGTCAGGTTGTCCGCCCAAATCCCCGCGTTCTTCAGGCAAGGAGGGGTGGTGGGCTGGGTGCTTCTGGCTTGGCGCAAGAAGCATCGGCCTTTGTGTTCACTGATTTACAGAGAGGTGACCTTTTTCTGTGATTTATCCTCTTTTGTAGATTCGTGGAGAAGAGCCAAGTGAATGTACCTTGTTATGCCATTTTGTGCTGGTGGAAAGAAAGCGCTCACGATGTAATCTGAAATGGCAAAGCCATTACACGTCAGTGACAAAAAATGCCAGTGATTTTCTCCTGATCTTACTTTCATATTATTTACTGTCAGCTGCAGTACTTTGCATGTTCCAAGTACTTTGTGGAATACATTTAATGAAGCGAGGTTCAGAAAGCTGGCTGGGACTGGGCTCCTCCTGCAGGCAGCTTAACCCGAGCACTGGCCTCAGCGAGCGGTGAGTGGCTGTGCAAGGCCTGGAGAAGCAACAGTCCCAGAGAGGTGGAGCAGGCATTGTTTGCCAGGAACTGGAATTGAATGGTGAGGATGAGTGGGTATTTAGCACGGTTTCTTGGAGACGGTGAGGTATTTTATCACTGATTCTAAACACTGGAGGTTCGGGGTGATGTGTCAGGCTTGGGTTTTGTGAAATGAGGTAAGAGTGAAATAGTCTTATGGCTTTCAAAAGTTGCTAGATAGTGAAACAACAGCCAAGATCCTCTTTAAATCTGAAATGACTATAAAGTAGCATGCGTTGAATAATGAAGAGAGATTGCTGTTGAGAGGAGACAAGTGGTGGTCAAAAGTTAATGGTATTTGAATGCGGAACTCTAGAATATTCTTCAAAGATAGTATGCGTAGTCACCATATTAAAAACTCAAAAAGCAAATAAGTGATAAAAACAATATCTAAGGTACTGCCCAGTTGATAGAGCTTGTAGGTCTTTAACATCTGTACGCAATTATTTAGCTTCTCTGGATTTTTCGTCCCCTGTAGTGCACATTTCTCACTATGAACTAATAGTACATAATAATAAAATCTTGGGTGTTTGCCAGCACAAACAGGGTTTTGGCTAAGTTCTGGAGTGTTTGTGGCAGTAAAAAAGCAATGCAGCTGTTGGGTTGGGTACGTGCCAGCCAAGGATCTATTTCCCAGACAAAAAACTCAAATCAGAATGAAGTAATGATGAGATATTTTACATATCGTTGCTTTATGCTGCTTTTCCTCAGCTTCTGCGTGTGGTGACTCTGGGATTCGTAAACAGGGATTGTGTGTTGAGTGTGTGGTAACCACTTGAAACTGAGTAATCGCAGAAGAAATACAATGTATTTGCTTGTGATTTTTTTTCCCGAAGTACTTCAGAAGATTGGGTTTGAGTGTGAAAATACTGTGTAAAGCAACCTTGTTTCCCTGTGAGGTCAGCACAAGGGACCATGAAGCTCTTGGCCCAGATGACAAGGGCATTTTTTCTGTTGTTGCAAAGTGATTTCCATTGCCTCAGTATGCAAAGCTCTGCATGTACATGACGCAGTGTTTACATGCTGCCAGAAGCTGTTTATAACAAGGTGCCAATAACAATAGTTAGATATTTTGAAACAGTTCAATGCCATTGTTCGGCCGTGTTGCCTGTCCTGCCCCGGGCGGTCAGAGCTGTGAGTAGCACTCACCTGGAGCTGGCCAGTTCCCTGGGCCAGGGACCTGAGAGCCCTCCCGCTGCTGGTGTCCAGGGAAGGGCCCATGTGGACTGGATGCTGCCATTGCCAGCACAGCCACAGCTCGGACCTGTCAGCAGCTCCCTCGCCCTGCGGAGCTGTGCTCATGGGGAGCAGCAGCCTGGGGGAGCACGACTGGGGCAAACACGGAGCCAGGGCCTTGCAGAGTCCTTCAGGCTCACGTGGGCAACAATAGCTTGCAGTGTCTGCCACTCAAGAGGCGTTTTGGGTAAAACTTCAATGTCGTGGTCCGGTGTGACACTGTTGCTTTTTATGGAGTTATTTATTAGGCTTTTCTCATGCTGCTCATGAGTACCAGTATTACCTTGAGGTTTTGGGGAAACCTGTTGTGGTCTTTTTACAGCAGCTGAGGCAACTTTGGTGTTCCAGGAGAGCCAGCCCCTTTCACAGGATGTGCAGAAGTGTACGAGGCAGTACTCTAAACACTAGCAAGCTGTCATGAGGAACCTGCAAATAGTCATTGCTATAGCTTATATAAAACAGTATCTCCATCTTGCATGGGACAACATATAAGGGTGTGTACTAAAATACCTACTCCCTGTATTCCCCTCCAAAAGAAACACAAAACAAACAAACAAACCAAAACCTTTAGCGTAGTTGAAACAACAAAGACCCAAAATAATGACCCAAGCTATTTAAGATGTAGCTTTTCTGGGCTATTGCTCCCCATCCATCATCTCATTTCCCAGAGCTTTAAATTCTGGCCCATGTGCTTTTTCCTCCCAGGATACATCTCAAAATGTTTGGTCACAAATGCCCTGAATAACAAATCGACTTAATTTAGATGACATTAAGGCTCTTTAACCCATTTCAAAGGACAGGACCGCACTGGAGACTTACAGGCATGCGTTTAAATTAAGGCGATAATGATAGATATTTCTTTTCCTTGCTTGAAAACTCCTGACAATTTTATCTATGCATCAGATGAAAGTTTAAGGGGAAGGGTTTCTGTTAGTCTTTTCGGGAGTTGGCTGAAAAAAATGTGAAGAATGTAGAAAGGAATTAACAGCTGGTGTCCATTTAAATCTTCAGTGATGGCAGCCACAGGCAGTGTGCTTGCTTTTACCTGTTATCTTCCTCTGGTTAGGACCCACCAAGCCCTGAAAGATTAGCTGAGAATTAAGGAGACCAGTTTGCACACTGTGCCCTTGATGCTTCTGTCCGGAGGCGAAGGAGCGGGTGATGTGATGTGTGTTTCCTTTCCTCTGGGGGGGAGGAGATGGATTTCTCCCTCCTTGTGAACCACTGCTCAATCTGTGTTCGGTTACGTGAATGAGAAATTGTTGTTGGCCTAGTAGAATTAGGCCATCTGCTATTGAGCTCGGTGCTGTGCTTGGATGGCTGCTGACTTTTTCTCTTTTACTGGGAAAGGATGGCTCTTCAAATAGCTTTCAGCCTTTTTTTGCTTCTGCACAGTCAAAAATGTACATATGTGTGGAGGACCTCATCTTGGAGGGGGAATGACAGGAGAGCTTTGCAATGGAGCCCTGCGCTCAGCACTGCGGCAGGTGTGTGCTGGCTGGGGCTGCCTGCCTGCAGAGCTCTGCTTGTGCCTGCGAGGTCTCTGCTGGTGGGAGCACGATGCCTCTAAAGCAGAGGCATGCGTCGTGCACATGTTCCCTCCTTGTCTAGGACCTTCCTGAGGGCACCTGCCATCCCAGCGCCTTGGTGCAGAGAACTGTTCATTTTGTAAAGAGAAGGGAACGTCAGGGACTCAGAGAGAAATGCACTGAAGGATGCTCAATACTCTGGTAGGTTTTTCTCTGTAGAGAGCAAAGGACTGCTTCAGAGGCTCCCAGGGCAACCATGCTGTGGGTACAGCACCCCTTTTCTGGTCTTGAGTGAGGCGTGCAATGACCACCTTGCATTGAAACTGTTGCACTTTGTGATGACTTGCGGGACGACTCCTAGCTTGGCTTTTCAAGTGGGGCACTGGGTGTCAAACTGATCTGCTCTGTTTCTCAATTTGCTGTCTGACCAGTTCTGAGTTATGGAGTATTGTCATCCTGTAAACAGCACTTAAGTCTTGTTGTAATTGCACAAAAGCAAAAGTTGTCCCATTCTTTTGGTAATTCTGGTTTTCTTTTCATTAAAAATTAACAGCTGCAGTCCACGTGGTTCCTATAACACTCTCCAGTGCTGTACTGGGTTTGGCTGACGAGAGGCTAAGCCTTCTGTGATCTTGGCTGTGACCTGGGCTTCAATAGCTGACGGAAATGCTCATTCTGGAGCGGTCTTTGAGCCTCCTCTGGGACCACCATGCTGTCCAAACCCGAGTTCTTTACTAGGCCCATTCCTCATCCCAGCCTTGTGGCAGTGATGAGGCATCTCTGGTTAAAGCAGAGCCAGCGCAGCTAGGGAGGTCTTGGGAACCGCTGGTCCCTGGGCCAAGCTCCAGCAGGAGACCAGGTAGAAGTCATTGTGGCATTGCTGTGGTGTAGCTGGTCCTGCCTTAAGTCTCTTCTTGATGAGAGCCTAGGGGTGTTTGGGCTCGGGGTTGCTCCTTCCTGAGTTGCTGCTGGAGCTCAGTGTGCTACTGAAACCAGCTGTTGCTTCAGCTGTGTTGCCTGCTCTTGTCCTATGAAGTGCATTAACAAAGCTTTCCCTGTTTCTTTCCATAAAATCTGTTTGTTGTTTGTTTGTTTTTTGCTAATCTAAAACCTGCTGGCTGCATAGCAGGTTATTTCTTCCAGGCTGGCCCTTTAAATTGCTTCCATGCTCTGCCTGCCTGGCTGTGAAATACCTCAGATGAACAAAAGCCTACACAACAAAACATCCTCCGCTCCCTAGGCGTCTCCCTGGGTGCGGTTTCCCACTGCTGCTCTGCAGTTTGGAGGCAGAGCCAAAACAGCTCGGTCTCATTCTTCCTGTGCTGGAAGTTATCATCAGACAGCCCTTCACCGCCCCGCATCTCCTAGGAAGGAGGAGGCAGCCTGCATGCCAACCGTCTTGCTGGAATTTCTCCTCCTTGGCTGAGCACAACGGAGCCTGAAAGAAACAGCTCCAGGGAGGTTTGTCTAGGCACACAGCAGCATGCCCTGAGATTGCTGCCCGTTTTTGCATCCTTCCCCTTGGGTGCTCAGCCTCCCCCAGTTGCATCTCCTTCTGGCTGTGTCTCTGCTGGGGGCAGAGGCAGCACCCAGGGGAGCCTCACCTCACAGCCCGTGTGATGGAATTGTTAAACCTTGTTATATTCTTGCTTCATTCCAGTTTGTCAGACATGTCTCAGTGCTTAAGGTGGTCAAAAAGCAATTTTTTGCTGTGCCCCTTTCTTTTTCCATGCACCTTAGCTACACAGTGTTCCAGGAGTTGGGCAGCTGCACTGGAAAATAGCACTTTCTATTCTCTGGACAGACTCTCCTTGGTCTGTGCTCCTGACCTGCCGTCACGAAGTCAACTATGCACATTTATTAACTGTCAAAGAAGTTGGAAGCTATATTAATAACAAGGTTAGGAAGGGTGGGGTGGAGAACTAGAGAGGGCAAATAGAAGTGCAGGAGAGCCAGCAGCCGGCTGGCTGGATCCTTAGCCCTGTTTACTTGGCAGCCCTCCTCCTGTAAGGAGGTCAGAGCTATCGCATCTCAGGTTGCCAGAGAGAGGCTGCAGGAGGAGGAATGTGCTCGTGGATGTCATTGTGTTGATCCACTGCAGCCAGCTCTTAGTTAGCTTTTGCGTATGCACATTTCAAAGGCAGGCTCAGTTGTCCTCTCATTGCAGGTGTTCTCTTATCAGAAATAAATGTAATTTGTAGCCATTGCTTCTCTATAAGACTCACTTGGTAGGAGCAGGAGGTGAGGCAGAACCTCCAATTGTGGCTTTATCAGTAAGACACTTTGCATGACATCTCCGGTCCCTCTCCCTTCCCCAGAACTTGTCTGGAGCTCTATTTGTTTGGTTTACTATAACAGATGTAAACTTAGAACTGTTTATTACATGGTACAGACAAGCAATTGCAATTTTTATTGAAAGATCAAGTCATTTAATTTCCTTTTTCCCCTAAGGACTATTTCACTTTAGCTTACAGGCTGTAGCTGCTTCGGGGCAGTGTCTGTGATGCCCCTCGGCAGCCCGGCCAGCCAGCTCCCACCTGGCACTGCCAGTTTGCTGCAGCGCTGGGCTGGAGCGCTGTCAAAGCAAACAGGGATGCAGCCGAGGGCATTCGGGTTGTCTGGGACCTCCTGCCAAGTTAGGGTCATGGTGAGGGTCACCATGGTAAGGTTTGTCTGCTCTTCTCCGGGCACAGACAGCGAGCCAAAGAAGAACCAGGAGTCTGACAGCCTTCAGGAAGGGGGAGTGTCTTGTCTTGTGCTTGTTGTTGTTGTTGTTGTTTTTTTTTTTTTTTTTTTTTTTTGTTTTTCTTTCTTTTTGACTGACACAGAGCTGGCTTCCAAAGCTCTGCTCTCTTCTTTGGGTTCTGGGTCATGAGAGAGTAGGGACCAGAAAAACTCCTTTCTGAGGGTAACTGATTTTTCAGTGGAACTCTAATCTGCACAAACACTTGAAAAATACTAAAAAGGACTCCATTTTGTTCCAGTGAAGTAAAAGGTAAATATCGCTGTAGGCAATTGCTCTCTATTTTCACATTCTTTTGATGAAGGTCAACACCCAGATAGCTCTAGAACATGGTAATACTAAATATTGTCCTTCGAAGTCTCAGTGACCACTAGGCTCACTGGGAAGAAGGAATTTTCTCTGGAAGTTTCTCTGGAAGCCTCCTGACACTGGTGAAAGACGTAAGCTTTCGCTTCTGCCAGACTGTGAAGCAAGATGTTCCAGGTGCCCTCCTTCAGATTAAGGATCCAGCGTACTCATGGATGAATGCTTTCAGCTGGATTCTTCAGAGGTATTTGGAAAATGCACCTTTGCTCTGCTGCTTGAGGATGGAGAAGGGCCAAATGCAGAGGCTTTTAACAAACTACAAGGCTGTTCAAAGTCTGAATGCTCCTTTGAAACAAGGCCCCATCTCTGTGGTATGTCACTAAAAATCTGCCAGGGTAGGTGTCCATCTATAAATATGGAGCTGATGGATTTCTGAGCATATTTTCACTTCCTTGCCTCTTCCATTATGACTGTGAAGCAACTGAATTGTTTCAAAGCTGAAGTGTGTACCAGAATAAATGTTATCTTGACAGTGAGAGCATACGTAAAGAAGGGCCTTCCTGTAGTTCCAAAGGGACTGAGCTGGCCCCTGCAGCTTGCATGACTAACCCCAGTTGATTTCACCTACTTGATTTAATTCTACTTACAAATACAAGCATCCCTTATGATGTATGTCATGAGCATACTGTTATTCCAGTCTACTTCCTTTTTAAACTGTATTAGCTCACCCCCACCACCACTAGGTTTAAGAACGTGAGCTGTAGAAGTTGAGGGGCTGTTGGCCTGCTGACAACCCCATACCTCAGAAAACTACAGGCATGCCAACTGCTTGTTGCAAATAACCCCGTGTGCGGTCAGTGCCCACAGGTGCACAAACACGTGTTTCTTGTCTTGTAAAGCTCTGGCGACAGCGAGGTCACAGTTCTGGTCACTGTCCAGAATAGGGTCCCCAGCTCCGCAGCTCGTTGTTCACTTCCAGTTTCAAAGGAACCAGCTGCGTTTGCTTTTGGATGGTCAAACATCAGAACAAGTCTGCAAAGTTAGGCTAACAGATTTGTTAGATTTGTTTAAAACTTGTAAGATGGCACTTGTATTCTACTTCACAGGAATATATTCTTTGGGCCTAGGGTTTTTAACAGGTACCTTCTGGGTGTGCTTTATCGGGACATATTACCCTACACAGCAATGCAGCCTTTTTTCAAAATGGGTGCAAGAAGACACTGCCTGGGATGTACACACTGGGAAATGATAGATGCAGGAATGGAGCTGGGGTGAAAAACTGTAGAGCAGAGGAGATGAGCTGGTCCCCCCCGGTTCTTTTTCCAGGTGAGTTGTTTGCATGGAAGAAGGGCGCTCTCAGATGCATCTCACCAGGCTGCCCTTGAGAGACACCCCACAGGAGATTCAGAAAGTGTTTTTTTTAAAGCAGTGGATGTTGGTTTAGGGCTGCACAGGCTGAAAACCTTGGGAATTTCCTTTTTGACTTAATTAGGAGCAGAAAACAGGGTGACAGGGTTTTAAAAAACACCCAGCTGATGTTTCATGAGACAGTTCTGGATGCTGAGTTGCATCTTTTCTGGCCACCTGGTGCCTTGGGGTGGCTTGTCAGAGCGAGTGAAGCTGTATGTAACCTGTGGGCCTCTCTCGAGCAGCCATGGGCTAGCTTGTGATGTACGTAGCTGAGCTGAACTGTACTCTTACAATACTAAATGGCGTTTGGCCCTGACTTAATTTGTGGAAAGAGTGTTCAAGGAAAACTGTAAATCCACAAGGAAAGAGGTTGAGTGCTCTGTTTTACTAGAAAACTTAATAGGGATATGGCATTCTTTAACCTTTGGATGAGCCCTTGCATTATGTGGAGTTTTATCAACACAATCCTTACCCGTGCTTTGTGTGTAACTTGATGTGAACTGCACCACCATCCCGTGTGTCTGGCTCCCTGTACATTTTCCCTTTCAGAGATGTGGAAGGATGTTGCTTGCTGCAAGTGTGACGAGTGGCTGATAAGCAGAGTGCTCCCCGCCTCGCTCCCCAGAGCAGCCTGACAAAATGCCTTCTGCTTCCACATTCTTCAAGTGATGAGGGGAAGAGGAAGGGCACTCCCAAAAGGGATTTGGTGCTTACTCCACCCTGAAGCGTAATGTGTGGTAGTGCTCTGTTTGGCTTGATTGCACATTCCTCTTCACTAACTTCTTTCAAAAAACTGTCACTACCTAAAACGTCCCATTTTTTTCTGGTTTGCGTACAATTGGCAGAGGGTCACGGGCTTCTCTAGAGGGCAGCTCAGAGACCAAGTCTCATGTGAGCTTCCCTGTGGGGAAGTGAGGGAGTGCTGAGCATTTCCACCCTGCGACTCCTACCAAGTGCCTGGGCTGAGGCGACACCGATCTCGGGCTTCCCTGAAGGCTGAAATTGTAGCCTACAGCACAGACAGAATCCACGTTTATGAAGACTAGAAGATTGTAATGGTCCTGGCTAGAATTGAATATTTTGAAATGGAAATTGGGTGCAAGTCTATGGAATAACTTCCTTTCAGTCATTATTGCTTGCTCAGTGCTCCTGGCAAGGTGCTTGGCTGCGAGCGCTGCGTTTGCCAAATCTTTGTGCTTTGCAGTCCCTGTACTGTGCATTGCACATGTTGGTCGTAGGTGCATAACAGTCGCCCCTGCTGAAAGCATTTGGGTTGCCTGCACTCAGTGAGCTGTATTTTTGTTTATAGCGAACAGTGTGAACACTTTTTGAAGTTGCTTGAATGCTCAAGTAATGAGTACCAGTCCCCCAGCTAGTGTTGCGTCCCAGGGACTTCAGAGGAAAAATGAGAGCTTGTAAACTGCTCTGAACTCCCAGTTTGATGGCTTTCAAATGATGGGTTATTTAGGATGTGGGAAGTAGATCTCACTCATGCGAAGGACAGGCTGCATGATTGTAATGACCTTTGTGCACTTTTCCAGCCTGTATTGGGAATAAAGAGGCTTCAGTCTTGCTATGTTTGCGCATTCCTGAAGTGTCTGTGCCCTACACACTGATTGTGGCATTTGACTCCCTGGTAGCACAGCCTGTCCACCCCTTTCCTGTGACCTTTTTGGGGTGCTTTCAGCTCCCAGCCTCCACAACCCAGAGTGTGCACAGCCAGAGGAGGCAGCATCAGTCAGTGGGTTGACGTGGGGAGCGGGCAGGAAAGCAGAGACAAAATTTGTAAAGCACTTTTGGGTTGCAAAATGCAGCAACACCTTGGTTCTGTTTGTTGATGGAAAGATGAGACTGGGAGCCAGACACTGCATGCAAGAAACAGAGGATGTTGTAGGGGAATGAAAGCCTTGC
The DNA here is from genome assembly GCF_009819795.1 of Aythya fuligula. Taxonomy (NCBI): domain Eukaryota; kingdom Metazoa; phylum Chordata; class Aves; order Anseriformes; family Anatidae; genus Aythya; species Aythya fuligula. The sequence continues at coordinate 1,730,987 of NC_045561.1, forward strand.
CACGTTAGTACCTTTATTATTTTACAATTGGATTAGCAGCAGTTGAACCATCAAATGTCAGCAGTTGTGTTACTCACACCACGCTGTCCGGATGGGAGGCTGCTCTCCCCTGTGTGCTGCAGCTCATGTAACATGAAGTAGTTGTCTCTGGGCCGAGTGTGAGGGCAGGATGCGCACTGAGACATGTTTTCCAGTCTTCCAAAGGTTTGCACAAATAACTTTTTCGGCTTGTGTGTTCTGTAGAGTTCCAAGCTTCTGACTCTTTATTTTTAAAATGCTTGCAGGATTTGCTTTGCTGGGGGTGGGGTGGGGTGTTGAGCATGTGTCATTTTGCACCCAGCCATAAGCTTCTCCTAAGGGGCCCCTGTATCCGGCTGGCCAGTTCTCCTCTCTGTAGAAGTTAAGGTGAGTCTCACCCAGCTGTGGGGATGAGATGCATCTGATTCTCAAGAGTTCAGAGGACTTCCCGGATCCTCCAGAATAAATATGGGATTCAAAATGACATTTTAGAAACATGTGCTCCCTGTTGAGCTGCTGTTAAGAGGGAGCTGAATATTACTGAGAATAAACCCAAACTCCAATTACATCTTAACTAGATTTTCTTCCTTTTAATAATAATAAGTCCTTTAAGTGAATTTGTTGCTTAAGAGCTGGACTGATTACCTAGTGTGAGTCATCAGTAGGAGAAGAGCAGTACAGACCACGAGTGGAAGCATCTGGCGGTGGTCCTGCACAAAGGGTAACTGAATTGATCCTCTGTTTGTCCAGCCTTGGTTTTGCAGAGGACTACAGGAATGGAGGCAACAAGAGGAGAGAGCCCTTGGCTTCACTGCAGTGGTTGTGCTTATAGTTGTTTCTGGCCCCATGCGGTCTAGGAACCTCGAGATGCAAGTGTCTGTGTCCTGTTTTCAGCCCTCCCAGCCATTCAGTCGGGTGTAGTTCACATTAGCTCTCAGGGAAACTGCGATCAGTTGAACTGTGCGTTAGCTGAGGGATAGGCTATTTACAGAAGTAATGAGACCATTTGGGATTGCTATGCAAATTTTGCTTAATCATAACATCGTAAAACCTCTTGACAATCCTTAGGTAGTAAGAGTAACGTGAAACTAACAACAGGTTAGAGCATCGAACAGGAGAAGAGTAACTTGAAAAAATAATGTTTACTTTAAATATAAATGCAACTATTAAGAAGTAATTCCAGATGTTTAGTTATGGCAGGAGTTTAGTGATTATAGTCTTAGCCCATTTGTGAATTACATTATCGCATTTGAAAGTAGCCAGTGAATTTTTTAAAAATGAATTCATTCTTCAGATGGCCTGAATAGAACTGTTTGTTTTCTATTATCTGAGAAACAAATGGAGCAGAATCTGGTTTATTTATGAAAGTAAATACAAAAGGTCTGACCCTTGGATATTGCCTTTGAAAACTGAGAAAATGCTTTTCCTGGTAGCTGATTCTTCTTGAAGCCATTTATTCTTTTTGAAGATAACGCCAACCTCTCCACCCCGAAATTATGCAATATATTTTAAAGAATGCTTTGAAATGGTTTCATCTCTTTATTCTCATGCGGTCTTCTGCTATTGTATCAGCTCTGCAGAAAGCAATAATGTGTTACATTTTACCAATGAAGATAGAAGGTTTCAAAGTTACAAAACCTTTTTTTTACCCATCCTGACAAGTCTGTCCCAAGTATTTTGGGGATGGGAGCAATAGCCTGCTACTTTCTAGTTCACCTCGGTGCTTGCTTGTTCCTGTAATTGCCTGCTACTGGCTCCCAGGCCTCGCTGCATTCAGTGTGGGCATGGAATTTTAGGAGGATGTGGACTGGGTGAGAAACTGCAGTGCCCATTTTCTGTTTTTAAGCCCTGTCTAAAGGGCACTTAGAGTCTACGTGCAAATTGTAATGAAGCTGGGACCAGCCACCCTAAAAAGTCTTGTTATCAGTATGCTTGTCATCTTCATGTTCTGAGCACGGGTTGGTTTGGAGCCCTCTCTATTAAGACTGCTCAGGATGCTGACAGCTGAAATTCACGTTACATTTGGCTCTCCACAAAAAGACATTGTTCCTTTATTAGATTGCTGTTTCAGCTTAAAGCCCAGGATGATTAAATTGCAAAGGTTGTTTTCCTGCTGGAGCCCAAGCTTTCTTCTGTCTGAGTGCTTTTTGCCTGTGCTTCATCCTCTGTAGTGATTTCTTGCAAGGGAGGCAGTGGGTGCTTTGCGCATGAGTGGAGTGCGCTGCAGTAAGCGAGCGGGGAACAATGCAGCCCTCTCCCCATGCCGTGCTGACTGCGCAGTTAGGAAAACAAGGCCGTGCTCACAAAGGACTTGTCGAGATCATCAAGCAGTGGAAGCCCAACCAAATAAAATTACAGAATTACAGAATCACAGAATTTCTAGGTTGGAAGAGACCTCAACATCATCGAGTCCAACCTCTGACCTAACGCTAACAGTCCCCACTAAACCATATCCCTAAGCTAATTTACGGTAGTGAGCAGCAATTACATGTGTCAGGCTAAAAATAAATATGTATATGTTACTCGTATGCATTTGTTACATACATATGGCTTTTTAACCTATGTCTTTCAAATGCAGGGCTAATTTTGTGGGTGGCCGATCACACCTGAGGTTATTAATAGTGAACTCAGCTACATCAAGAACTCCAGAAAAACTGTCAAGCATTTCTACCTTATGCTCTGGGCAGTTGCAGGTAGTGGTGCTGTTTCCATTTGTCAGATAGGGATATCCATAATTTAGAAACAAGACTTGCAATTCTAACTCAGCGCATCTGCAAGAGCTGCACTTCTGCAGTGAGAAGCAGGGAGGTTTCTACTGGAGCTGCTGGTTCTCTCCCCATGCTGCTCCCCAAGGTGTTGGGGCTTGGGCTAGGCAGGAGCTGCAGCGGGGCTTTGGGAAGAATGGTTTTCAACATGGGCTTAAGGCTGTGACTGCATGTTATGCAGTTAGCTCTTACTTTGGAAGAGGGCACAGCAGTTTATTTACAGTTAGGGTTCAGTTGTGGTATCTTCATCTCATCCTAGCAGTGCTTTGCTGCAAGGTAGTTATTTTTATCACTGCAGTGTGTCTCTCTTAACCTCTCGTGGCTGTGTTGTTGTGTTGGAATCCTAGAAAAGAGGACTTGGTGTCAGCCAGTGAAACGGGCATTTCTTTTAATTCAACAGCCTTACAGGACCAGAGCTAAGGTCACATTTTCTAGCCCTATAGGTTTGAGCTATCAGGTTCATTTCATGCCCATTTAATTAGATATTGCTTGTGTAGTGCTCAAGAAGGGGAAGGGAAGAAATAAAGCACAACTTACAGTTGAATTTAGTCTGGATCCAGTTGTGTGTAGATCTGAATGCAGGTGATACAGAAATAAATGAAATTGGATGGCTTGCAGTATCTATGCTAAACAAGCATATGGCTGCACCCAGATTTTAGGGTTATTGCTTTTATTTTTGTAGTATGAGCCGCTGCTTTTCCAGCAGCACGTTTCCTCTTCTGTTGGGCAATTAGGAATGCAGACAGATGAGAAGATTGAACCTGGTGCTGTGTAACAGTCGGATTCTACTTGTTGTTTATAGCAGGGTTACTCTGTGGATTTAATGGGAATTAACCCTGATTTTTGCCTCTGTACAGGAGTCAATGGGAGGCTTTTGTCTGGGCTTGAGACTAGATCAGGATCAGCCTGTGATTGCTGTGCAGAAATGCTCCTTGCTGTGTGCTGCTGGGATCTAGTCCTTGCCTCCTTCCTTGCATATCAGATGATCTTGGGGATCTTTTCCAGCCTTAACAATTCTGTGGTTCTATGATATCGTTTTGATTATCAGTAGTGGCAGAAGCCCTTCGGGGTTGTTCAGCCTCAAAAGCGCCCATGGTCAGAGCTCCTCCTGGAGGATGTCAGCCCGGGCACGGAAGGTGAAGGAGGATCATTTCAAAGACCTTTCCCAGAGTAGGTTTTTCCATATTCTGTCATTTATGTGGCAGCTTACCATAGCTAAAGCGATTTCTTCCCACCTTCTGTAAAGGTTAAATAGCTCACAAGCAGGCTTCAGCAGCAGCTGCTTATCTGACAGCCGTGGATGGGGCCCGTTTGCCATTTCTGTGCAAAGTGAAGGGATTACTTAGCAAGTAAATACCGGAAGCAACTTCTCATACGTGGTAGGGAACAGGAGAAAATCAACCCAGCTCTTTATCCCAGGGCTGTCTGGAAAAGTCATGCCTCTGAGCAGGGGCAGTAAATACGTTTTATTTTTTGTTGTTTTTTTTTTTTTTTTTCCTCTGTGGGCTGGATTTATGTCAGCTGCAGAATATCAGCAGTTTTTGGCATGAGTCTGGGCCTGGGAAAGCCATCAGTAGCAGGCGTTGTCGCAGCCCGCAGTGGGGCGGCTGAGGCGAGCGCTGTTCCCTGGGGTCAGCAGGTGGCACCAAGTGGCTGCGGGACCTGCCTGCGGGCCTTGGGACCTGCAGCTGCGCCCTGGCTGGGGACCCCAGCGAGCTCCAGGCGCCCCTTTATCCACTGGGGTGGCCATCTCGCTGGGGTGAGCTCGGCAAGTGGGGACACGTCGCTGCGCCCAGCCCATGCCAGGGTTATGGGCTCAGGGGAAGTGCGGGGCTGGCTCTGCAGCTGGTGCTGGGCTGAAAGGCGCAGCAAGGAGCCCCACGCTCCGACCTGGTGCCGGTTTGGCTATTTTTGTCATCGCAGGGACAACTTCAGGAGAGAGAGCAGAAGGAAAGAAACAGCTTAGCAGCCATTTATAACCTCTCTCTCTTCCCGTAGAGGAGGTGTTAGGCTCTTTTATACTTACCCTGCAGATAAGTGCATGCAAAGTCTAATTAGAAACCAGTATGCATATGCTGCCGGTGTCCTGCTGCCTGAAGAGGAGACCCTCATGTAACGAGTTGCGTTGGTGGGCTACCGCTTCGTCGCTAGGGAGAGCTCAGAGCGATGCACCAATTGGCGTATTTAGCTGGATGAGCTCATCAAAATATTCCCAGGACCAGTCACACAGTCAGTGTATGTATGAAAAAAAGAAACGTTTCTTCAGATCTATGTTAAAAGGTTTCTGCTGGTCAAACACTTCTGTGACTTCTTAAGCGTTTACATTTTTTCATCGGAATTTGCACCATTTTGTAAAGGTGTCAAGGCTTTCTTTGCCTGTCAGGTTTTTCTTAGCTGTCTTACCACGGGTCCATATGCTTTAGTCAACATTCAGAGATCTACTTAACAGACAGACTGCTTTTGAAAACAACAATTATGGAAGCGTTTTACTGCACCGTTTCATTTTCATCCTGTAGAGCTGAGCGTGACAATTCTGCATATGTGTATGCAGCAAAACATTGGTATTTAAGTCTTGTTTTTGTAAAGTCCTTTTTTTTTTTTTTTTTTCCCCTCTTATTCTAAGAGGACCCTGAGCATTCATTTGCTTTCTCAAGGGCTGTTTGGTATCTAATCTGTTCTTGAGCACGCACCTGGGCTTTTACTCAGTCACTGATTTCTTAAAAGTCTTGAGCTGTAACTTTACTACTTATTTCCAATATATGTATGTTGTTTAAACCCACTATGTTAAATATTTTTTTTTCAGAGGATTTTAAGAAGAGTCTGATGCTGAGAATAGATTAAGAAGAATCAGGATGACGACAACAGTAGCGACAGATTATGACAATATTGAAATCCAACAGCAGTACAGTGATGTCAACAACCGCTGGGATGTTGATGACTGGGACAATGAAAATAGTTCTGCCCGCCTGTTTGAGCGATCCCGCATCAAGGCCCTAGCTGGTAAGTACCTATCACACAGGCAAAACACTGGGACTGCATGTAGGTGGTAGCATGGGATACTGTCTGTCTTCAGTGCCTTTACCCTGTCAGTCAACTGGAGCTGAAATTTTCCTGAGGTCAAATGCAGTTTGACTGAACACTTTTTGAGATTTGTTCCTCCGTTGACATCAGTGGGACATGATGGTCTCACATTGCTTTGCAGGATGTGCTTATATATGACATTTCACAAAACCTGATGGCTTGGATTAACTTTGAAGACTCTGTTGGTGTAAGCACAGGGGGGCAGACATTTCATCCATATTTTATTTTTTCTTAATTATAAGGTTGCACTGACTCTTTCTCCCTCCTTTTTTGCATGTGTGTGTGTGTGAGGGTGAAAACGTGTTTTACTATTATCCCTCAGCAGTACCTTAGGTATAAAAACAAGACAGATACAGGTATCCTTTAATTACATTTTCATCTGCTTGGGTTAAAATACTACATTGACATGTTGGAAAGACAGTGGTATGGAGAAGCTACAAATATTAACATTTTGAATCAGAGACTCAGATCTTGACTGTGGTTGAAAAATTATTTCAGATGCAGATTCTTGAAAGAGCATCTGCTCAGGCAGAACCTTCTGGAGACTTGATCGCAGCAAAGGAATTTCTTTGGAGAGTATCCCAGTTCTTTGGGGTATATAACCAAAGCTGCTTTAAATTGATTTCCTTTCAAAATAAAGGACAAGATAACGAATTCTTGAACAAATGAGACCAAAACCAAAATTCTCATTTTAAGCTATTGAGACTGACCGATTTAAGCAATGTTGCATGGAAGTAGCTGCAGGTAAGTTATAGGCTTCCTATGCATCCAGTGCTGCTTAGCCCTAGAATTGGCTGCACAGTACAAATATTAGTCAGTGGAGAGCAAGAATAAAATGTTTTTAAAAAAACAACTAAAACCTCTTTCAAATAATAATTGTCTACTTAGTTGATGGACGCTTGCTGCAGGTTAAAATATATACATTAAAGAACTTGAAATTTTTCAAATGAATTGACACTAACTTATTTGAAACTGTGGAAAAGGGGGTGCTAGAAAACATGTTTAATCTGTTGCCAAAACTACCCTGCTAGATTATACTGGCTGGTAAGTGTAGTGTATGTAATTGAAAGTATAAAATTCCTAATGTTCTCTGAAGATGCATGTGGATAATGAGCTGCTCGTTTTTATCCTGAGTGCATTCTTTGTCGAAGGTATTGGTATCCTTTCAGCCACACCTTTATGACTGCAGTGATACGACAGAGTTAACACTAACTTTCTGTGGCCACAGCTGACAACCTTGCTCTGCTTGCATATGTTAATATAACCTTCTGGGTGTCAAAATTGCTGATGGAGAAGGTAGCAGTAACTATTCCATTTTCCTATTACCTTTCCAAATAGATTACTTGAAATGTTACTTCTAGCCAACAACATTGATTGTGTTCAGAAGGTGCATGTGTTTTGTTATAATGATAAATATGTCCTTCTCATGTAAGAGATTTCTGGCACCTTTGAAATGAGTTTTTTAAATATTTCACTGTAGAAATAAATTTAGAATTCTAGAGCGACACGCTTGATTTATTGGTCTCATCAGATATTAACCATTTTGGTTGTGTTCACATTGTTTTGATGGGTGATGATGTTAGTTCCCAGATTTGTAAAAAAAAAAAAAAAATCAGGAGGATAACAAAATTCTGCTTTAAAATATCTTCATTTGGAGGGGTTCAGAATATCTCAGCAGTCCTGTAATGGAGGAATTGGTAGATGGAGAAAGGTAGTATTTAGTAAATAATGCTGAAACTACAGATTTTTCTGAAGTAGCAGAGCTTCTGTAGTACATGCTGTCTTGTGCTGAGTTACATTCTCATCAGCAGAGAAATTAAATTTGACTAGGTCTGCTTTTGCTTAAAACATTTTCCTATTGCATATTAAAGGCTGAACATTAACCAAATTTGTTTATGCAGCAAGGAGATTATGTCATGTCCTCTCAGTTCTGAGGCATTGCCCTGCAAAGCAATTTTTATGCATTCTGTAAATGATTTCCTGACTCTCATGGTACCATGCCCACATTCCTGACCTCTGAACAAAATGCCTCAGTAGCGTGGGACATACTGTAAGCACGGAAAACAGCTCAAAATATGCTGAGCTTTCCACTATTGAAATTTTAGTTACGGGGACAGTTTTAAACCCGACATTTTATAACAAGTTGAAGCAGGTTTATTAAATTTACTATACTGAGACAAAGGTATCATCTGCTTAATCTGTGATTCTGATGAGGCTGACTGAGCTGCAGCATACCCTTTCTCCTCTTAATGCTGCTGTGGGAATGCATTAGATGCAGAACACCTTTACGTGCCAGGCTCAGGGCAGGCTCAGGTTTGGAGCCAAGTAGCAGGGGGATAAAATAGTTCCTCCAGGTGTGCAGAGAGCAGATCGTGTCACCCTTACGAGGCAGGTAACTGTATCGGCTTAATGCAACTGCTTGCAGAAAGGGGGTGGTGAGTAAGGTCTTGATGCCTTTAGAAGACCTGTTAATTATACAGCAGCTCATCACAGAGTGCATTTGTATTACAGGTGAAATGCCTGACCTAGAATGGGGCTGTGCGAAGTGGAGTCAGAAGTAGCTGGTCAGATACATATGTTGGTAGGTTGGTAGAAGCTAGTGCTAGACAAGAAAAATCTTGACCTGAGTTTTTTAGTTTGATCTTGTTTGAGGGGAAGAAATGCATTTTACTCCTGCCAGATTAGCAGACATAGGCTATATTACCTTCCTTGGGTGTGGAACTGCTTTTAATACAAATCTCATTAGCAGGATTCAGGTCCCACATCTCGCCTTCATTGCTCTCAGTTGTTCCACTTAATTTTACAGCAAGCGGAGCTCCACACCTGAGTAATGAATAATAAACATGAAACTCTTACTTCAAGGAGAAGTAATGCAAGGAAAGTTCTTGAATTATTTAGGTAGCCTAAAACAAATACCAATTTCAAAGCAAACCATTTTGCTGAAGATTTGATTCAGAGCCATATTTAAACATTGTCCCAGAGAATTATGTCTTTCTTTTAATTTTTTTTTAAAGCATTTACGTACAATTATTTTAATTTGGCATGTTTCATACCTCTAATTTTCTACTGTTAGTGTTGATAATACTATGTGCTGCCAAAACTTGGCTGAGCGTGAGCCACTGCTGCAGCACTGCTTGAAATCCTAAACATGATGCATGGAGAGAGGAGCAAAGGGAGGTTTATGTTGCAAATCAGAGGGTATAGTTAAAGACTGAGCCACGATACTCCTGTCATCGTTCAACATATATTTTCTGATATACTTCCTGGTGGGTAGCCTTTCCTTGCGTCTCCCCCAAAAGGCAGGGACTTCCAGGTGGTTTATAGCTAGGGAAATTGACTCTCAGCCTAGAGCTGGGATAGCGATACTTTCTGTTATTGTGATCTATCAACTGAGACACTCTTCTCCTGAGATATCCTATAATTCAGCTGCCTGTCACAGGATCAAACATGATAATCACTGCCTGAAAGCCCATGTCTGGTACTGTGCACAAAGCCAGACTGGCTGATCTCAGGAGGCACTCTGGCTCTAATGTCCCAAATTTGACGACTGCTCCATTGTTTCCTGGGTGAATTTCACCACTCTCTGAGGCAGAAATAGTCATGTACCATCTTCAGGGCCCAAATTCGTTAAGGAGCAACCAGTCTGCTGTGACTTAGAAGGACAGTGCCTTGTTTCAGGCACCTGCATCTTCCCACATCTCCGAGGCTCAGGGCAGCTGTTTTGGATTGGCCATCTTTGGACAACAGCATTTTTCTTTCCAGAGGTTCTAGATTAATCCCATCCCATGACTGCCTGGGGATGTCCAGCACTTTCAGTATGTCTTCCTTTCATTGAACTGACAAGGTAAACCAAAAGTTTATGAAACACACATGTATGTAGCATTATCTCCTTGTCATAGTACAAAAGGTTTCATAATAAACAGACCCGCACTCACCCCATCTGTAAGATGCATGCTGTTGTGGTCAGAGGGAGAAATGGCATCAGCATTTTATGCTGCCTGACTAACGGCTGGGTATTCAACATGAATCTTGCTGTTGGTGCAAGGGTCTTCTGTCCACATCCTTCAACAACTTGTGAAGTGCCTCTACTGTGAAGTTCCATCTTGTGTTGACTCTAGCTTACTGTCATTCAAATGAAGTTTACTTCCTTTACCTTAAATGGAGAGAAAAGGTTGAAGAGCAGGTAGGCAAGAAGTGGATTCTGTAGCCAGAGTCTGATATTCTGTTCTAGAAAGAATCAGAATGGCCCCATCTTCCAGCAGGAAGGTGAGATGTTTAAAGAGCAGTGCGGGAGGCTGTGGTCAGAATAATCTGTGATCAGAACATCATAATGGAGAAGAGCTCATTTATAGCAGGTATGAGAAATAATAATAGAGAAGCACTAATGTCAGCACAGCGGCTGATAACAGATACCATCAAAGTGGTCAGTATATCATGAATACCAGAATGCTAATGATAGTTTAAGTTTAAACTGAAAAAATTGCCTGGGAACTCAGCTTTCAATCAGAATTCAGATTTGATGAAGGGATATGCAACCAGATTGGTTGTCATTCATGTTGAACTCACTCGCTCTGCAACTGATACGAGAAGAGGGTAACCGATCCTTGCTTTGTAAAGTAAGATACCCCACTGTAGGAAATCATCTTTCACCTGTCCTTGTTCTCCATGGTTCTTTGGAAGGTCTTGCTGGAAGACCAGGTAACTCTACCCGCTCAGTAGAAGCCAAAAAGATATCGTGTTTGTGCAAAATTCTTCATTCACAAATCCTCAAGTGTCGCATTTCGTCCATCAAGGACCATTAGCTAACAAGATTTGCTGTGCAGCGTCTTGGCTAACAGAGCTCTTAGGAAAGCCTGCAGAAACAGTTCAGTTGTTCAGCAGAATTTTTCATGCTCTGTCTGGGACTGTGACATTCAGACGTACCATGCTCACCGGCTCAGCTGCTGTTTTCAGGTAGTATGAGAATGGCACCTCCAAAACTTCCCCTTTCTTCAGCAAGCTAATTTAGTATTAAAAAATGTTTGGCCTAAGGTCATTCACTTTCCTGCTCACTTATGTTTTGCCCTTTTGTCCTCTGTATTCACCTGAGTGACCAGAAGGTCTGTGACTCAGCTGCCTGGCATACGGATTGAAAATAGTTTCAAAGTTTATAAAATAACAGAGGCATATCTTCTTAGCACAGGGCAGATGAAACTCTGCATTCCATTTCCAGCTCCACCTAGGTGACTGAGCATAGGTCAGGACACTAGCAAGTGTTGTACTTCACTGTGTTTGTGGCCCTCCTACAGGAAAACAGGTAAAGAGACTGCACCGGTAGTGCAGCTTTCCTTAGTTGTTCCTCTTGGCCAGAGAAAAGAGGCTGGTAATTCATGCTAGTAAATTGGCTTCTCCAGAGTAGGAAGGGAAAATCATTGAAATTGTTACTGAAGTTAGGATACCACAAAGTTTCCTCTTCAGTATAGAGCAGTGCCTGTTTCTTGATGATAAAAAAGGAGAAGAAAGTCTGTGCTGGGCACTGTATGTGGGGCTAATTAGCCCTTTTGGCCCTGGTACTTGAGCTGTTCCCATGAGAGCACCAGTATGGAAAGTCAGGCGAAGAACTGCCCCAGAAGCCAAAAGGAAGGTCCTGCTGGTAGGATTTTTGAGGTATAATGTACTTTTGGGTCCCTGTTGTCTAACTTATTTCTTCTAGCAAAGTTTTTACTGCTCCAACCAGAGTATACGGAAAGAAGCATTCTGCACAGTCAGAATGAACTTTCAGGTCTCAAGTTAATTAAATGTTTATAAACATCTAATACCTGAGGTGTCTGGGACGTGAAAACCAGTTTTGTAATTTCAGTAACAAGTGTTTAAGGACAAAGAAATCTGCAGCGTATTGATGCTTGTAAATAGCGTGGAGGCAAATGGAGATCAAGTCTGAAGGGCATGTGAAGGATTCACCTGACACTAAACAGAAGTAAAAGCTTTCTGGTGGTGAAACTGCAGATGTATTTTCTCAGCATGGGCCTGGCAGTGCTGGCTGTAAGTCCACGGTTAGCAGCCAGAGAACCAGTGCAAACTAACTAAGGTGAGTATCTGATTTTGCTCAGATAGATAGAAGCTGATGAAACTACTCCACCTAAAGCTTTTCTAAGTGTGGACCTCACCTAGTGCTTTCCTTCTGGATTTTATGTCTGGGACAGTTCCTCAGCTGTAGTTCCCAAGCTGCTGTACTTGACCAGAATCTGCAGGAGGCTCGTGCTGAAAACAGGAGCATCGTTCTGCGTGCTCTGTGCCATGTTGATATCAAGAGAGAGAAAAGTGTGGCGGCAGTGAAGCTGCTGTCCTAGAGCATGTCACCTGCAGCGCTGGCTCTGACTACAATGAATGCTGAACTTTTATCATAAAATGAGGAAAGCTTTGCCCATCTGGCACTGGTGATTAACGCATTTGCTTTTGAAGTTGCTGGTGAAGGAGCATTTCCAAAGCAAATGGAAAAAAACAAACAACAAATATATTGTTCTTAGCATGTTTGTTTTAAAGATCATTAGTAGATTGACTCCCCTCCAAAAAGCATCTCTGTATGTCTCTGCTCCATAAAAATAGCTTCCAAGTAAATGTGAACACCTTGTATTCGGTGATGTCCCATCAGAAATGTAATTTGAAGGGCCATTTGTATCTCATTGTCACGGTAGCATGATTTTGGTAACAGTTAGGCATAGTTTGGAGTTTTGTCCTCTCTTTGGAAGCAGATGAGTAACGTGCAAACAGCATGGAGGTGTCGGTCAGATCTTTGCAAACTCAAAGGTGCCAGATCAGGTGCCAGATCAGGTGCCAGATCCATGGTCCCATGTAGCCTGCTGAGTATAGAGCCAAGCTTCTGAAAAAAGCAATGCTGAGGGTAATTTCTGAGTTATCTGCATTCATGCCTGCTTGTCTGCTCGACATATAGTATTTAGGATTGCATAGCAAGGGAGCAACACAGGGACGTGACGGCGGCCTTGTCAATAACTGGTCCAGCACGTGGTGTTCAGGGGGGATGCTGTGGGCTGGAGGATCGGATGCTGAGCTGCCCCTCACAGAGACACACGGCAAGGCACAGCTGCCACAGCCACACTGCGTCCAGAGTCTGGCAGCTGCGGTCCTATCACGTCTCTGATTAAATTCTTTCAAGATGAAGCAATATCGGGTTGGAGAACACACAGCGAGCCCAGCGTCTTAGCAGTGAATGAGACTGTGCTGATGGATCTTCAGATCTTTGAATTGCTGTGAAGTAAGGTCTTGGGCTGGAATGCATGTACCGTAACTGCTGCTCGTAGTTTCTTGTGGAGGTCTCCAGATGTACGTTAGGCCTTCCTTCACAGAGGGCTGACGCTGTGCTAAGGACAGTAATTCAGTAATGCGGTAAAATAAGGTACGAGAACATTCTTGTAGTAAACGTAGGATGTGCGAAAAAGTGCTGTAGTTGAGAAGTGATTAAATAATAAAAAGCCATCTGTACCTAGAGGCAAAAGATGGAAAACTAATGTATGTGCACTGACTGCATGTGCATGTGTGCATATGCCTATCTGCTTTTAGGAACTGACCAAAGAAATACCCAAAAGGGTGAACCTGAACACAGTAAATCTGCTCTGCCATACCTGGCTGTTAGACGCGCAGTCATTGCACTAACATTCATGGTCCATACAGGCAGGGATTTTAGGTGAGCGTGTTGCCTTATCTCCCGGACTGGCACAGCGCAGCTCTCTCCTGTCTATTCTAGTTTTCATCATCCATTTATCACCATGGCATCAGGAAAGACTAAAAGCACCAGGGGACATGCTTTTGGCTGCCTGCAGCACAGAGGAGTGGTGCAGCACTCTGCAGCAGGGACAAGTGAGCCCAGCAATGAGGTGGGTAGGGCTGGGCAAGTAAACCACTCTGGCTACCCCAGCCACTTGAAGAAAGGAAGAATACTGCCTGTGAGATACCTCCCACATAGCTGGTGAGGGCTGAGCCAGGCACGGTAGTAGAGCAGGGATAAAGCCACGCTGAAGTGGGGAGGTTAAGAGAACAACCAACCAGGCTGTCGGCTGGTATGGGACTGGCACCTTCCTGCTGGCCTCTGCGAGACCACGCTGACTTACACTAGCTGGGGATCTGAGCCATAGTGGCCATCATAGGAAACTTGAGCATTAGGCTTTTTTCAGCCTTCATCTTTGCTGTTGGAACCAATGTTTTGGGGATACTTAATGCAGAGAAACCACGGGATAACTAGTAATGGCTTCTGGTTGAAATGCAGTTGTTCTAGATATTTTGCTGCATCATCTTAATGGAAAGGATTTCTCATTTATAGAAACTGTATGCCAGTACTGGCAATATCTTTTTTTTTTTTTTTTAATTTACAGTTTTATCAAGGATGAGCTTGGCCGTGGATGCATTTCAGAACCTATTCATGAGCCTATAATTTAAAAGAAGTCTTTCCACAAAAAATGTGTATGCAGAAGAAAATGTTCTCTTCTTATGTCTTTAGCGACTAACTAGTGAAGTTTCTGTATTTATTTTATTTATTCAGCCGAATCTGCAATGTGCCTTGAATTTTTCCTTCTATTTGTTGCTTGGATACTGCATGAAAGCGCTCCCTGAAGTATAAATAATGTGTAGCAGAGCACACTGCAAAGCAAAATTCAATACAGGATTAAAAAATGTTTACTAATTTCTGTTAACCTTGGAGCTTTTCTAATGGGGAAAGATTAGTGATGAAATCATCCCCTCGGATCAGAGCTTTGATTCTTATCTGATGAGGCAATATTCTGGAGAGATAGAAACCCAGATTGCCTTGGGAGGCGAATTGCCTTGATGGGAAGAGGCAAAAAGAATAGGAACAGGAGTGAGAACCAGACGAGTACAGAGGATAATAAAAATTCATTTCCAAGTGCCACTTTTTAGTAGCTGACATTCTTCCTAGTTCTGATCTCTTCTAGTGAGCAAAGCAACCACAATTTTTTTTTCAATCACTTTGTGTTGAGTGACAGTTTTTTATGTTGTTTTTCTTTCTTTAAATGTTATTAAGCCTTTAACGTGGATGTGTGTCAGACACGGACAGTCTTTGTACATCTAAGCATGCATGTGTAATATTTACTATATGCTCTTTTCATATATATATGTATTTAAAAGAATGAAATACATGGTTTGCTAATAACTTAAAGTTTTGGACAATTAGTACTTGTCAGATGATCATTATGCTTTTTTGCAGACAGGCAATCCCCAGATGGTGAAATTTTGTGGGTGAGGTTCACAGGAAGAAGGTTTTAGGCTAGAGATGTTTCATTTACCTTTGCTTTAAAAGTGAGGCTTTCAGTTCATGGTTCTACATCTAGGATTAAAAAACAAAACACAACTTCCAGCAATTTTTTCTTTCTTACATTTCCCTTCTGCTTTCTGTCTGGTTTATTTTGAATGAGCTACAGGGTCAACGCAAGCCTGTACCAAGGCTGTTCTGGAGCTTTGTTGCTTGGGTATAAGCAGAGCTTAAGTTCTTTAGGAGGCCCAGTTAAGTTCAGAAGTTTCTAGTTTAGGGGCTTGAGTTCCTCCATGTATGGAACTGGTAGAACAGAAATGTGCCTTTTCCCTGAACTCTTAGTGTGTGTGTGGCTGGTTACCATTAGGATATATTTGCAAATATTAACACAGTCTATATGTTTTCTGCTCTATGTATGGGAAGCAGGGGAAACAGTAGAAATGGAGACCCTAAAGATATTTTCAGCTTACTGTTTTTACCCTATTTTCATTTGGCTCAGTGGAAATAGAAGATTAATCACTCAGACATGAAAATTCATAATGCAGCAACACTACTTCTTCGTCCTGTGTTCACAGGCAAACTCTGGAAAAAAAACAAAACAGTGCAAGTGGAAGAACACAAAAAGGACTGGGCAGTCTCTCTTTTTCCATCCTACATATAAATGTAGGTGCAATTCAGACAGAGGAGGAAAGGGGTGAGAGGAGTCAATCAAAATAATAACACTTCTAAAAAAGCATCTTAAAACGTGTACAATTTATTCTGGAAGTGAAACAAGAAATGTTTTCATGACAAAATTTCAGAGAAAGCGAGTATGTTAAGTGCATACCTGTGTACCATGTTTGATTTTCATAGGCTTTTTAAAAGGTTTATAAATCTAAGTCAAGTAGCAAGCCGAGAGCATTTCATGGGCCACAGAGAAAACCTGTGAATGTAATTTTTTGGGTTCTTCAGGGATGGCTTCCCTGCTTTTAGTTCAGAGCATGGGAAAGCCATGCTCTGAAGTTCAGAAGAACCTGTTTGGACTGCAATATGTACCAACAGAAACCATGTTTTTTTTTCCACATGTGAAGTGCTCGTGTATCCCTTCCCTGCAGGCTTTCCTGGCAGACGTTCCACTGTTGCAGTGTGCAAGGCTGTGTTTCTTGCAAAAGTCATGTCAACTTTCCTGTTAATCCGGGAGTTGTGTAAACTGTTCACGCTGAAACCCGAAACCAGGTGGAACTGACCCGGTTTCAGCAGTAAATTGATATTCTGGCCTGATTTGCCCAAGGAGCCCCAAAGGTTTCGTCACAGCGTGCAGGTTCCTCCCGAGCAGCCCAGGAGCAGGGCAGTGCCCGGATCCCACTGAACACTGGGAGGCCAGCTAGAGGAAGGCATGTGAGCAGGCCCTTCTGTGAGAAATCCTTACCCCTTGCTTTTTAATCTACCCCTTTCCCTTCCCTCTTGATTCCATTGGGTCTCCCAAGCCCACGTGAGTCAAGGAGAATACGTCTGGAAGGGACCTGGAGCAGCAAATGCCTTCGTAGTTGCCACTGACCTAAAATCCCCTTCAAACAGAAGTTAATTCTGTTCCAAAATGGAACTGTTGCTTCCAAGAAGCCCTTGTTGTGTCTGGGGCTTTTTCACCTGCTGCAGCAGTTACTGCACGTGGCAGGATGGTGAGTTTGGGAGAGGATCCCTGCTGTTGCCGCCAGTATCTGCAGCAGGGAGGTGCAATGAAGCTGTCGTGGTGACGGGCTCCTCTCTCTGCTCCCCGCATCTTGTGTGTGGACTGGAGGGAGAGCAGCTAGCTCTGCAGGGCTCAGGGTGTGCAAATTGTCAAATATGATAAAAAGAACTGTTTCTAGAACAATCCATAGCAAAAACACTTGCCTTAGTTGGAGACTATCGCACATGCAAGGGGAGATGATTCTCCTGTTACTGAGCAGACCAAAGGCATTGGCGTAGAAGTGGAGAAGGGCAGACGTGATGGAGTTTCCAGTTCCTAACTGTGGCTCTGAGGGGCTCTGTATGAACTTCAGCCCCTGTCAGGAGAAGAACAAATGGTTTATGTGATTTTTGGTGGCATTTTAGATTAATAAATCATCCTTTTTATCTCACATTTTTTTTCTAGTTAGTCACCAAGTAGAGAATTTACAAGAGCAAATAAGAGTAAAAAGGAAAGACAAGGGGTGATGATTAACCAGATTTGTAATTATTGTAAGCTCTGGCGTGCATGCTGCTTCCCATTAGAAAGATAATTGTCTTTCGTGGAGTTGTAAAATCACATCTTTGTTTCAGAGCACAGCAGTGCAAAGCCTGCATTTATTTTATGGTACCCGGGGAACATTTTGTGAAATTGCACATTGGTTTTTCACGTATGCATTAAATGACTGGTTTTGTGGGTGGGCCCTGTTTGGGACGTCGTGTCCACCACACATGCTGCCTTCCCTGTCGACCCCAGTAAAGCCAGCTAGCTTTGGCTGGCTTGACGGGAAGACAGTGTGGTCTGGCGGGTGGATGAGGCTGTCAGGCCACTTGTAGCTATTCCTATTCTAGCGAGGGCCGTGGGAGTACAGCAAAGCTGCGAACCCAATGCTTGTTTTCTGCAAAAGTTATCAACTGGATCTTTAGCCTGGAACTTCTTAGAGTTTTGTCTGTAGTTTTTTTGGGGGGCATACACTAAGATTTTAGTTTCTGGCATTTTTATTTATTTTTTTGCTAAGAAAAGAAGCTGATGGTTTTATTCTGTCTTAGAAACACTAATAATTAGGGATTTGGATGGCAAATTTTTGCTAGCTTTAAATGTCTTTTGTTTGTTTGTTTGTTTGTTTGTTTTTTCCCCTTGAATTGTCCATGTGGTCAGAGCCCATTCACCTCAGCAGCACTTTTCAGAAGCAGTGCCCAAGACAGATCCTGGGACAGATCCTTTCTGTTCTGGGGCAAGCACTTGCCTCCAGATGTTGCTTCTGTATTCATATTGTTCCTGGTAATCAAACCTCTTGTTCTCCTTGAGGCTTTGCAAAGCTCTAATCATGTCAACTAAGTCACGCTTTGCATTACTGCATGTATTTATGGTTAAGTGGATAATCACTTGCGTTTTTATTTAATAACTCTTAACAAGTACACAAACAATGCAAGCCGTCATTACCAGTCAAGCAGGGAGAGGTACAATTCAAAGAATACAAGCAAAAAGTATCTCATAGCAATGGGAGGAAAGTGGGAACAAAATTTAGGAAAAAAAATCCCACCTCCCTTCCTGGTTACTAGAAGTTAGCACATGATTTGCTCCCTAGTGTTCTCCACCAGTGTAGTCAGCGATGAATCACACCATGGACAATTTCAAGCTGGGCTGATTTGATAAGTTACACTTGGATCAGTGCTCAAATGTTATCTTATTTATGGCCTCTAAAACATTAATTCCCCTCCATAACATATAATCTAATTAGTATTGTCAAGAGTGCAGTCAATTAGAGAGAAACAGAGAAAATGAGTGAAAACTGTGTTTAAAAAGGGCTTTGTGCATGTGAAAACCTTGGGATCAATTTGATGCATTGCTGTGTAACAGCAGTAAGCAGGTCCCCGGGTCACTGGTTCGGAGTCAACAGCAAGTGGATTTATTAGGGCTGATGTTACCCAAATAAAAATGAGAACTAGCAGAATGCCCGTTTTTAAGAAGTTGCTCCATATGGTGTGAAGTTTCACAAATCCAGGCAGATCCCCCATTTGCTTTGCTCTTTTTACAACCAACCTGTTAAATGGAGCCTTCAAAATG
Organism: Aythya fuligula; assembly: GCF_009819795.1. Lineage (NCBI taxonomy): Eukaryota > Metazoa > Chordata > Aves > Anseriformes > Anatidae > Aythya > Aythya fuligula. Next base: position 1,749,864 of record NC_045561.1, read on the forward strand.
TACGCAGGAGACGAAGCAAAGCATAAGTGATGCTCTGGCAGATGAGTCGGAAGCACCCAGTGATCAGGGCCATCCCAAGGAGCTGATACCATTCATTAACAAAGCTGGCACATCTGTTGCCTGGGGACCTGTTGTTCAGCCCAAATGCCAACCGGGATGGCCGCTAAAATGAGGTCAGAGCTTCACAGCCAGCGCTGCCGAGTTCTCCATAATGCCTTTGTGTCGCATGTCACAAAATCTGCCCAGTTCAACCGCATTCCTCCTCTGTCCTCTGGTTTCCTCCTGCTGTGTAGCCTGTACTGCTCTGTACCTGCTGCAGCTCCTTCTCTTTTTCAGATGGCACGGAGTGTTACAGGGCAGGCCAGAAGTGTGTGTGTGTGGGGTGGGTGTGTGTGTGTGGGGGGGGTGCAGGACAAAAAAAACTGCTCAAACCCCAACTTTTGTTAAGCTTATGATTCCCAAGAAATGCTAACCAGATTCAGTTGTCCCATAGGGGATGATCCAAAGTGTGCATTCATGTAGGTGCTATTCATGTTTTATGACAGGGTGGGGAATGCCAGCCAGTGTTTTATGTGGGTGAAAGCCAAATGATTATTTTTTAATGTTTTGTTTTTGTAATATTTTACTTTTCAATATTTTTAATAACAGCCACGTGCATTAGTGCGTCGCCTGCCAAAGGTGTTGGGAAAACTTTCAGCTGGGGAAAAGTTCCTGGCTCCTGATTTATGCCCTTAAAGACGATAAAAAATTCTCCAGCTCTCCTGTCACTCATTTGGACCCGAGGGCTGCCTTGTGAACTCACATAGCAACACCTGTTTGCTCAAGGTGGGACAGTAATGAGCCCGGTATGCCTGCAGGTAGGGCCTGGCTGCCTGCCTGCTCTCGAGGGGAAGGGTTTCTTTTAATTATAACATAGCTCCGGCATCGCAGGCAAAAGCTGCTGTTGGTAGAAAGCTGCAGGAAAAAATCCTGTGACAGAAATAAGCCCGTACTTGTGTGCTGGGCAAAGCGTGCTCCTGGAGCTTTGAGGAGTTTGCAGTTGGATGTTAATGGCTCAGTTTACTGAGCACTGCCCTTGTGAATTGTGGAGCCCTCTGTATTTTTGTCTTCCCCTTCCCCCCAGCCCTGGAAATCGGGGTGGCTGCTGCCACACTGCTTGGGTCCTCAGCGGCAGAGGGACAGCTGGCTGTACAGAGATTACCAGGGGAAGGTTTAGCAGGAACGTGGGGCTCACCATGCCAGCATCAGCGCATTGTTGTCTCGAGAGCAGCATCCTGCCTGCAGCAGCAGCAAGTACAGGTGCTTCCTCAAGGCCCCTTCTTGCCTTCCAAGCACTTATTTTAGGAGCCGAGCCTGCAGCACCTCGCTGCATTGTCCAGCGGTGTTCCAGCCATACAGTCGCTTTTCTTCCCCAGCACTGTTAAAAATCCGCTCTGGGCAGCTGAACAGGCTTCAGTGGCACAGACGTGGGTAGTGCTAGGAAGCTGAAGGCCAGTTTTCAAAAAGACTGAAGCATTTTAGGCTCAACATGAAGTCTCCTGTAGCACCAAAAGTCTTGTGTAAACACAGCTCTATTGATATAAAGGGGTTCACTGCAATACTCTAGCAAAAGCCCTTCTGTATCAATACAATAAGGAATTCTGGGCTAGGGATAGGTTGTTGTTTTAAGCAAACCAGTATAGTTAAAAGCCATAAATATTTTAAATGTATTTATGACCTAGGGAGTGGTGTGCCAGGCATTTCCAACAGCCCGTGTGTTTTTGGAAAGCCCAGCTCCAGTTGGGAAGTGTTGACTTCCATCACTTCTGAATTGAGCACTGCTCGCGGCTGGATTTGTTGCCCGTTTGTTCCCCGGGGTGCTGGTGCTGGCTGGTTGGATTTCCAGCTTGCGCCTCGCTGGAGCCGGGGCTGCAACCAGCTTCTCCCACAGAAATTGTCCTCAAATTACTATATGACTCAAAACTTGTGAAAATACAGCATCAAAACAAAGGCAACATTTTGAAATGTTTAATGAGGGGATGGAGTGGGAGGAGAAGAGAACATTGATTCAAGTGGAAAGGAATTTGGAAATGCAAGAAATGAAAAAAAAAAAAAAAAAAAAAAACACAAAAAAAAACCCCGATTGTATGAATGTTATCAGCAGTTTGAAAAGCAGGCAGGCAGACGATTCAGGTTGAGGATATATATGCAGAATTGACCTTTTAATTTAACTTAGAATGAGTGAGGGTAGGAACTCCTGCCCCTGGGGGACGGCTGACGTGTTGCGGACCTGGCGGCATCTTCAGGAGCCCACCTCAGCCCGCACGGATTGGTCCTGCACTTGGCTGGGCCCCCAGGTACCTGGCTCCCGGCACCTTCGCTCATTCCTGGTGTGGTGGCAAGCACAGCAGGCTTTTCTGAGCCCTCCCCTTGCCCGCTGCTAAATACTGGGTGAGCGCTCCTGTGTCCGGGTTGCTTTGTCAAGTGAACAGTCTCGAAAATGAGTGAGGAGAAGCGCCCTCCTTTTCATGCGATAGTAATCTGAGACTTTTCCGTTACATGAGGCTCTCAACAAAAGCTTGTAATTCCACCGGCTTTGTTCAGGGAGATACCACCGGCCCCCTGGCCGCGGAGGTGCCCCGGGGAGGGTGGCCAGGCCCTGCCGCCAGCTCTGGCAGCGGGTCGGGTGCTGCTGAGCGGAAGGAGCCGCTTGGGTGTTTCGCCCGCTGTCTGGCTCTTCCCCTGCTCCGCCGCCCCTTCGCCCTTGGTACAGCCTTCGTTTCCTCCACAGTGCCGTATGGTAATCAAGTGACATCAGCCTCCACCCGGGCGGCTGCTGATTATGTTACAAACCAGCAGAAAGGTCTGAGGTGTGCGCGGCTCCTGCAAGCGCCGGCAAGGACGGCAGCGCGTGGCTCCCTGCTGCTTTTCGCAGGCGGAATTGCAAGCTGGCTTTTCTTTGACTGAGCTTTTCCAGTGCTGGGCAAGCGTTTTGAAACCTGATTTAAGCACTTGAGAGTTGCCTGGAGTGGAGTGGGGAAAAACAAGACACCAAAAACCCTCCTGGTGCTTTAAGTTTGAACCCGTTACAGACAGCTTACCGCCAACCCACACGGCTGGATTTTGAACCGAAGCTGTTATTTGCTTAGGGCTCAGTGAGAGCGTTTTCTCTAGGGACTGAAGCCAAACTTCTGAGGAAGCTGGGATTTACCTGGATGTATGGTAGAGAAACCTGTGGTTTCTTTATGCTGCAGTTCGTCGTATCCCTGTGTTACCTGTAAATGGAATTACAAAAATCAACCAGTATGCCCGGGCCCTTGTCCCCAGGATATGCAGCTCAGGTGCCGTATAACTATAATCAGTTAGAAGGAAGATTCAAGCAGTTGCAAGGTAAGCCCATGCTGTTTTTTTTTGTAAGTGTTGCTATGATATGATCCCCGTAAACATGTTAGCCTGGGCTTGTTCTCGTTGCATCAAGGCTTTAGCAATAACAGAGGCCAAACGCAGTGCTATGGCACCAAGCTTTGTGTGCTTTTAGGGGGTACCGTGCGACTTTTATCCCTGTGAAGGTGTCCTCAGTTTTACAGCGTTACAGTGTGTGTTCAACGCTGAGCCACTCAGCCGTACGGATGAGGACTAACCAGACCAAGTCACTTTAAGCAGTAAGGGGGAGAGCGAAGGAAGTGGTCTTTCTGTTTATTTTTGCCTTAAACAAAATACAGTTGTGACTGTGGAAACTAATCGTAAAATCATAGCTTTGTTTGGGTGCAGTTTGCAGTACAGCACCCAAACTGCCTGCCTGTACCTTGTAAAGATGGGTAGCTTGATTTCTTCAAATCAGGAGCACTTGCATCGTTTCCAAACAAGCTGATTTGCTTGAACTCATGTTGCTAGTAGATCACTCAAAAAGCATTCACACAATTCAACCTTCCTCATTTTCTTTATCATGTACTATTCTGCTTCTAGACAGAGAGGATGTCCTGCAGTGCCTCCCCACTACCTCCTCTATCTGATGGGAAGAGAAACCAGGGGTTTCGTTTGGGGAGCAATGGCATGCTGGATAGAGGATAGGCCCCTGAGCTGTGCTGAGAGCCTGGGCTCTCAGCAGTGCCCTGGAGGAGGATTGGGCCCGGTGTCTCCCTGCCTCAGACGCTGCTGCTTCCCTGTGCAAGGCAGGTCTCAGGGATGAATGAACTCTGGCATTGCAGTTTCAAAATCAGAAAGAATTCCTAGCCAAAGCCAAAAATCCTCCTCCTCTACATCCATGTGGCTCTGTAAATAAGCCAGGAGTACAGTGAAGTTCATGCCTTCTGTGCAAGTTTCTTATTTTACTGTGGTCTGTGCCACAAGCGTGGTCCTGTGGTTCCCTTCTGAGAGGGAGGAAGAGCCTTGGTTAGCGCAAAGAATGTTCCAATTTGTTGGCTTAAGGAGGGAGGCAGAAAAATCTTTCATTCATACTACTTTGTTTATCTCATAAACTGGCTCGCAGTAATGGCTGCGTACTGGATGTAATAAGATAAAATGACAGCAGCTTAAACGCTGGTAACTTGGGCATTCCTCAGGCAAGGCATGGAAAATCCAGGCTCCGAATTTGCACACGAGGGAATACGTTAGAGGCTTTATCTTGGACATCTGTCAGATCTCGGGCTGCAGCGCTCGCTTTAAAAAGAGCGTGTTAAGTCTGTGGCACAGGGGAAGAAAACACTGGCACATGCCTCTTTCTTTGCTGGTTAAGTTAACAGTCTAAAGAAGGCAGATTTTATCATTTTCAGGGTCACTGCTTCAGGAATCCATTATCTGTATGTTTACATCACATTGAAAGAGGAAAGGAGACCGCAGTGTTGAAAGCACAGAAAGTGAGTTTTCCCTTCAGTGGAATGCGGTGTTGACTTGGGGGGAGGAAGGAGGATTGCAATACTCCCCTTAAATTTACTGCAATTTCCTGTAACGAAAGAGATAAAATGCAGGGAGTTCTTCTGAAAAGAGGGACTTTGCAGTAGACCATCCATAGCTGTTTATTCATGCTGCAGAGAGGACAGACAGGCTTGAAAAGTAGTGCTGACAACGATCTCGGCTAGGGTGGAGCTTCAGTACAGGAAATGTTTTAAATTATGCACCAGATACTCCCTGAAATGCTAAATAACTATACAAAATACTGTGTGCTGTAAAGGGAGTGGCTTAACTACAGACACAGAGGTGTCTTTCCTTGGATTAATAGCTCTTTGTTTGGAGAGCATCTAACAGCCATTATTTGGTAGTTGCAGAAATTTCAAGTGACTTCTGTCTCCTGTTGGGGGCTCCGGTAACATCACAGGGCCCTTTGTGGCACGGCAGGCTGCTCCATGCATCCCAGGTTTAAATCCAGCCAGGATGAGCTGAGTACATGTAGGACTCCTAAATGACAATTCTGTCACCAGTTGGAAGGTGTACAAGCAAATAAGACCAGAGCATTTACAACATGTTTCAGTCTCTGGTAAAAAGTACCTTCAAAGCTTCCCTTCCTTCTTATCATTGTGCTTTCCCCCTTTATAACAGTGTTTCACCCCTCTTGCCCCTGGCAGCATGGCTTGGCACCATACAGGGTCCCTTAGACTCCACCTGTTCTTCCCACACTGAATTTGCCCCTCATTTCTCACAGTTCCTGAGAGTGTTCATGTGAATCCATGGCTTTGCACCAGCCTGTAGCAAGGTGTGCTTCAGGCCTAGTGGAGGTTGGAAACTTTCCTTGAGAAAAGCACTTTAAGAGCACATTTTGACTAAAAGTACAGAGAGCGAGTGCTCAGGCCCTGTACTGAGCAGAAGTGTGAATCAGGAATGAAATGAGGATACCTCTCTGATCTCATCTTTCCTAAGGTAGTGGATATGTTCAGTTTGGCACTGTAAGTCTCACTTGAGAAGAAAAGAAGAACCAGGAGACAACCTAATTCTGCCCTAAAATGCTAGCAACAAAGCAAATTCGGATGCAGATTTGAATGACCACTTAGGCACTCTTACATTACACCTCTGTTAAGTGCCTTGAAGTGGCGATTTTTATGGAAACTGCTGTTAAACTTGGTGGTGGTGACTGGCGGAGCCTCTCAGGCAGATTTTCCAGCCCTGTGCCACAGGGGCATGAAGCCCGCACAAGCTGTGGGACTGCACCTGGGCAGGGTTGCCTTGCAGGGCCCCCCTGCTGTTCTCCTCGAAAGGCCCAAGTGAAGCAGGAGGTGGCAGAAGATGCTGCTAGGAGTGCATCAAGGCTGCTGTGGTGTCAAAAGAAACACTGAAGCCTGTGTGTGGTAACAGAGAAGCAGAACCTGGTGGCCACGGGGTTGGCATATGTTGAAGCGGCTGTGGCTAGAAGGGGAAATCCAGATCATCAGCAGGACTCCTCAGCGTACTCAGTCCTGGTGCTCAGGAGAATGTCAGTGCAGGTGTGGAGAGAAAAAATGCTTTCACAAGTTCTGTTTTCTTTTGTAAGCTTTGTTAGTTCTTATTATGGTTTGTTCTCCCAGTCCTGGAATGATAAGCAAGAGATTGTATCAGTGGCTGCTATCATTTTAAACCTAGGTGTGGAGCTTCAGTTCTCACGGCTGGTTGTTCAGCAAAAAGGGATCGTGTTGTAAGGCTGGAGTAACTCTCTGCAAGTAAAGACAGGACCCCAAAACTCGTTTGTGGAAAACATGTTGCCATGTAGCTTATGCAGGGTATGTCCATGGAGGAAATTCATCCTGTTCAGCTGAGGACTTGCGTGACAAGCAGAACAGATAGGCTGTAACTGCAAACCAAGACACCACAGGGGCTGCGTTAACATTCTGGGGTCCTGGAGGGGTTTCAGGGTTGGCAGGAAGATGCAAGTCAGGAATTTGCAAGATCCCTGCAGCTGTATCACCTTCTGCAGCAAAGGTGAAGGCGCCTGAGTGGCAGTGCCAGGGGAAGCCATCGGGGCGAGAGAAGCTGTCATCGCTGCTCGAGATCTCCTTCCCATCTGGCTAACAGGACAGCATGGTGTTTGTTAACGCTGCTGGCAGTCAGTAGCTTGGTGGCTTGTTCAGTTCCCGCAGTGTAGTTGGGAAGCTGCGCCTCAGCTCTAAGGCTGGGCCAGAGGTGTGAGACTTCAGAGGTAGTCACAAATCTGAACTCCAAGGGGAAGGAAGCGGGCCAGATCTGTGCTCCTGATAAATCGCCTGGGGAAAGCCAGCTTCCAGAGGAGCTGGGTGCTGTACCCTGCTGTGTGGTACATTCTGATTTTGTTTAGTTTGTCTGATGTTGGATTTTAGGCAGAAATGTAATTTGTTTCCTGCAAGAAAGTCTCATCCCCAGATCCCTGCCTGTGCCCAAGGACCAAGAGGGAGCTGCTGCTGGGAAATGACAAGTGCGTCCAAGTTGCTCAGGGAGTAGCCTAGGTTAGGGTAGTGAGATCTCCTGCTACACCCAGGATCCTCTGAAGTTACGTGGGTGCCCTTTGAAAAGAGTTTCAGCAGCTGCTCTCCTTGTTTCAAGATTTACGTGCTGAAGGCTTTCACAGTCGCTTGCTAGCAGTGACCTGCACAGCTACAGGCAGTGATTGCTGAAGGACATCCTACTTTGTCTACCAAATTGGTCACTGACACTTCTTGTCATGGCAATTCCTGTTAAAGGTGAAACAGGGGAAGGTTTAATTTCAGATGAAATGGGTCAAGTTTATGTGTTTGTTTCCTCTCTCCCCCCCACCTCAGACCCACATAAATTGCAAATATGTCCATATTCTTCTGGCAAATCTTGCTTGGTTTGCTGCTGTCGGCAACCCTTCCAAAATCTTCATGTCACAGCATACTTCAGTCTTCTGTTTTCAGTGAATATGTGGGCACGAGCTAAATAGTTGGAAGCCCTATCAGATTTGCAAAGACTTAAGCAATTGCAAATGCAGCGTGCATGTCTGTGATAGCCGGGCCCTTATTCTTTCTGATGTAAAGTCTTTCTGCAAATATATTTGAACGTTAGACTCAGTTTTATGGCATTTTAGCCATCTGTAACAAAGATGGTAGCTGAATATTGGTGAAAGTCGTCTTTGTCTAGAAATGTTTCAAAAGGACAGTTGTTAGGAAAAGGTTATAAAAAGCGATCTTGCCAACTAATTGAGTGTGTAATTTCAGGATTTAACTTGGAGGAAATGATTGGGTAAGTGTTGTAGCTAACATATCCAAGTTCTTTTTCAAAAGGAACGTTTTTACCAAATTACTTGCTAGGCCTTATACTCGATTCTTGTCTCTTCAAAAAATGAACCAGTCAAATTTAAACTTTCCACATCCTCTTACCTTTCTTTACCAGAAAGAAAGCTGTGGCACAAAACTGATGCAGAATCAGCAAGAGGGCTGTCAGGGCTGCCTTATCATTGCTGCCCTCTCCATTGCTGGAGAGGGCAGCAATGATAATGATAGAGAATCCAGGATTCTCTACCAATTGTGATATTAAAAACAAAATAAAAGCGAGACTTTTAGGAAAACTCAACAGAAAGTTCTTGCCAAAGCTTTTCTTTCAGAACAAATGGTAAGCAGTAAACATATTAGTTTGTTAATACTAACATGTTAGTGTATTTTCCCTGTTTTGCAGGGCTGTTGAGGACAGAATGGCAACTCCATCTTTTCTGCTAGATAAACTGCTACTGTGGCTCGAGACTAAGTGAGAGCTAAAATATTTCTTACTGTTAAAGAAATAAAATAGATCTTGATAATCTCCTAGGTACTGAAGTTAACAGTTTTATCCTAAAGTCCTTTCTCTTTCTAAAAGCTCTGAATCCTTTTTCACGTCTTCAGATTTCTGAGAAGTGTGTCCCTCTGGTTGCGAGTTTTGGAACTTGGGGAGATGCAGAAGGCAAATTAAAACAGCACAGAGTAGAGTGTTTCTGCTGATGTGGTCACTGTTGATCCAGTTGAAAAAGTACACGTTTGAATTGTATTTGGCTCCACACTGAAATAACTGAAAATTCACAACTCTGAACTGTTGCCTCCATTTTTTTTAATTTTTTTTTTGTATTCTGTTCTCTTCACTTTCTATTTAGATCATTTGTATTATTTGTTTCTAACTATTTGGATAAACAATGTAATGTTAAAACAAAGAGAAAACTCTGGCTCTGGAATATTAAAAAAAAAAAAAAAAAAAAAAAAAGGCAATTGTTGTGTACCTCTGTGGCTCTGAAATTGTGAAGTAAACAACACTTGTAAGCAGATACGTTCACACGTGATGGTAAGGTGATCTTTGAATACCCCCAGGGCAATTTGTTGCCAGTTAGAACAGTGAAATGATTTGTGTGATGTACTTAACTGGTGTAAAGCCCCGTGGCTCTGGGAATCTGGAAACACAGCGATTTGTGCTAGCACTGGAGCTGGTCTTTTGTGTTTCTGGCTGGGCACGTCTAATGAGCTAAATGCCCCAGACAGTCCCAGTGTACCGCAGGCATGTTGTAACCACGTAGGAGTGCAGGGTCCTATTCCAAATATTTCTTCTGTACAAGAGCCCCACTCAAATCGATTGTAGGTTTTTGCCACTAACTTCTGTGGCAAGTGAGGCAGTATATAAGACTGCAGATGGAGATGGAAGTGGTGATTAAAAGCCAGGACAATTATAGGATTTCATTCTTGATTTTTTTCTGAAATCTGTTCTGTGAGATTGTTCTTTTTCTTCTTTTCTTTCTGTCTTTGTTTTCTCCTGGGTCCATGCTTTAATAACCAAAGTGGGTAAAATGCTACCTAAGCCAAGGAGCCAAGCTGAAGAAAATCAAATAGCAGATTTGCAGCATGATTCACAAAATCCATATTTCCTATTGCCTGTGCTAACCTACTCTGCTGTGGTGCCACAGCGCAGGGCGTGGGGATCAGGAAGGTGCACGTACCTGCCGCTTATGCATGCATCCTGAATTTCATGGCAGTAGTTGCAGTAACTGCACAGTGGTGAGCCAGTTCATTCAAAGTGTTTGACTGCTAACAGCTCTGAAGACCTTTTTATTCCTGTTTCAGTTACACCAGGAAGTATTAAGTATCAGCTATTCAGTAGCAGAGTATGACAATGACGTTTTTCCTTATGCGAAAATGAATTATCTCTATTGAGTAAACAGGACTGGGAAAACTGTTAAGCCAATTATTGGGAATTAGTCTCTTAAATTTAAAAGCTGTGGCGAAAGACAGAGAATCAAGTAAATAACGTTTTAGAGTCTACTTTGCTCTTCCCACAAGAAAGCCCGAGTGGAATTTGATGTGGAAATGAGCACCAGGGCTGGCAGGTACCAACCCATTGCCTGCCTGAGGGGCCATAAGGAGACAGGTCAGCTGCTAGCTGGGCTGCTGGGACTAATGCTGGCTGCTGGCCCCTTCAGAGGGTCACTGGCAGAGAGCACGGCCTGTGGCCCCAGCAGGCCTGTGCTCCCTGCCTGGCTCCAGGCAGGAGGGCTTTGCTCCTGGTGTGCCTTCCAGCGCGTTTCAGTCACGCAGAGACCAGACTGGGGCTGGCATTCGCACCTGAGGCAGTCCTGGCCCTGCTGTCCTCCACGATAGCCTTAAGGCAAATAAGGAGGCCGTGTAAGGACAGTCTAAAATCGCTGGCTGCCCCTAAAAACGCACGCAGCAGAATCCTTCCATCCCTTTCAGAGGAAGGAACACAAGCAGGATGGTGACCACTCATGCTTGTGACTTTGATGTGGAGCCTGAGGTCACAGTGGCTGGGAGAGCCCACGTTAACACAAAGGCCTTGTACACTTGCTGCTGGAACGAGGGTATCCCGGGCTGAGAGCCGCCTTTGTTGGAAGAGAACTACTGTAGCCAAACTAATATTAACCGCTCTCCCTAGCGGGGCTGAATGCCCCACTGTTTCCCGTAGAAAGAAGCTTAAAGAAAAAGGCCCTTCAGTTTTCGAGGGGAGAGGCGCAGTCAGACTGGCACGCATGCAGAAATTGTGGCAGAGTCCAGAGGCCGTGTTCATGGCTTCTCAGAGGCCTTGTGAAAGGTCTGGCATTAGCGAGCGGCCTTTTCCCTGAGATGACTGGAAATGTAGATAATGCCATGTTCAGTCAAGTTGGGTTTGTTCATAAAAAACGAGAACTGGAACTCCTGGCAGTGCAGGCTCAGCTACGCCGGCAGGACAAGCTTGCACTTGACAGGGTCAGTGTTGTGTGTGAGCTGTGCTTTGGTAGAATATCCAGTTTTGCACACCTTTCAGTAAAACTCTGCTGAGCTTGAGGGGAAGGTCATAAATATGATTTCTCATTTACAAATGTTGTATATTCCCTGCCTTAGCAAGCAGAAGTATCATCCCAGGTGGCATTGTGCAGGAATCAGTTTGGTGTTCCTTGCAGAGCCTGCAAGCGTCTCTGCCTTGGCTGTTGTCACAGTGGCAAGGTGAATGTTCACGAGGCTTGGTGTGGGCTTGGGTGGCTGTGTTTTGTTAGTTTCGGATTTCCTTGTCTGTCTGGTTTAGTTTTATCAGAACTGAGTTTTCGGCTAAAATAGCTAGAGAATCATGCAAAAGAGTGAATAAAGTGTGGTGCCAAGGTACAGAAATTATCTGTTACCACAGGACTCTAATCGCAAGAAAGGGGTGGCTGTAAGTCTGTGAAGATTGAACAAAACAGAGCCTTGTTGCAAAGAGACTGAGTCTTTCTGAACAAAATAAATGCCGTCTGCCCAGATTTTTCTTGATAAAAACCCTCTGGTGTAGGAAAGATACCTACGTTTAACTCAAGGGCTTGGCAAACTTTCCAGGAAGCCAGTCAATCTGCAAAGCCCCCTTCTCTGATGCTCTAAGCCAAGGGAGACCCATCAAGGGCAGTGAACCCACACAATGGCTCAGTTCTCCCTCAGGAGACCTTGTCTCTCAGATTCAGGCCTGCTCCTTCGTTCATCTCAAATAACTGCTCCTCTTGGGGTTCAGCTTCTCCACTCTGGCCCCGTGAGCTGGGTTCAGTCTTTCCCTTCCCCTTACCAAAAAAAAAAAAAAGAAAAAAGCCAAGTGTTTGTTTTGCCCAGGCACTGCTTCCAGTTTTTTGAATATGATTTGGTTCCAGGAAAAACAGGAGAGTGATAACAGGGCTGTCTCATCTGCAGTCAACTGACTACAGTTTGCTTTGGGTAATTATTAATTCTGCATCTCGTTTAATATCTTTCCTTGGTTATCTCCAGGGAAACTAGACTTACTATGGTAGTGCAACTGCCTTTTTTTTCAGGGTGTGTTCCTCTTTTCAGCTTTTCCAGGTTGTCTGGCAATATAATGAAAGAGATTGCTCTGAAATTGCGGATGTGACTGTACTTTGATTGCATGAGTCATAGTCGTTGCGGAATGACGATTCAGTACAGCTCTGAATAAATAGGGAGGTGTCTGGAAACGTCAGACATCGGCTTGGTTCTGAACTTGTGACCTCTGCGCTATTCTTGTGCATTGGGGAGTTTGATAATTTGGGCTAACCCTACCTTTAAGTGCTCAGTGTCGCAAGTAGCTTAAATAAAGGAAATTCCTTGGGGCAGCAGCGTCAGCACCCCAAGCAGGGCTGTGGGGAGCATTTCTCCTCTTGCGCCACACTGAGGGGCCAGGGCTGCAGAGACCTTGCGGTATGTGGTGGGTCTTTGGTTAAGTGACCAAAGTCTGGTTGATTGAGGCTCTGATTTGGAGCCCAGAGGAGGAGGAAAGGGTGTCAGGAACTGTTTTACTCGTGATGGTGGGGATCACATTTGCTTTCTCAGAGGTGATTTGCTCCCCTTCCTTTGCTGTCTCAGCAGGCTTCACTTGCCCTGTAGGGCGTGAGTTGCATTTCGTGCTCCTGGCCACACCTAATTACCAGAGAGGTTTCACATCCAGCACAAGGGAGTTGTTTTAGACAAGTGACAGTGCCTGTAGACAATTCCTTGATTGTGCCCTAGGTGACATCCTGGTCACTGCCCCTTCTGCAGGTGCCCAGGTAATCCAGCAGCCTCCAGGAGCAGCTGATGTGCGGGTTGTGCCTGGACATGGTTTTTGTGGCTGTCCCCTAGGTCCTTATGGAGGCAGTTCACCATGGGAGTCTTGGAAGCTGCAGCACGTGTTTTTTGACAAATCCACTGCTACTCACACACTACTGAATCTTCTCTGTCTGTGCCTCCTCCCCACCCCCCAAAATTAATAAGTAAATAATGATAACTAATAGGAGATAGCATAAAATACCCATGATAAAAATCTGTTTTACTGAAACAGTTGCTCCTAATGGGCAGTTGCACTGATCCTTGCCAGCACGTGGAAGCTGACAATGCTCTTTGCCGCTTAAGAAAAATGTTTATTCACCCTCTGTGCCTGCGGCCAGCCGTGTTACCACTGGTCCCTCATTGCACGCATTTCTTTTTAGTAAAAGCAGCCTCGAGTTGTCCTGGAGAACAGGCAGGGCTTAATGACACCTGACACGTGAAGGCTTTGGCTGTGCACGTGCATGCTGGTGGGGTGCGCTCCACAGGGAAGGAGAAGAGAGAGGAGCACCTGCCACTTGTCGCAACACAAAATAAAGCAGCATCTGAGGGGGAATTTTTATTCCCAGTGTTTTGCCTGACAGCCTGAAACGACTGCCCAGCTCAGTGCAACCTCGGCAGTACCTGGTCAGCGGGCTGGGTACGGGGCTCTCCTCTACCTCTCCTCCAGTCTGCATGAGCGTGGCCGACTCCAGCCATTTCCTAGCAGAGTTTTCAAGCGTATGCTTATGAGCTGCCTAGTGCCAGAACGCCTTTTGGCATCATGTGCAAGCCAACTTTCCCTTCTGGTTTAGCTCCTGTTGCCAAGTTGCAATATATTTCCTGGGCACCAGCTGCAGGTCACTGGGCTTCAGGTTCAGATGTGTTCATGGAGCTTGTTCTTGTGCATTTGAGTTAGGCTTAAATATACTTGTATATTTGGAGACCTGTAGGCACTGCGCTGTCACATCTCACATTTTGGGAACACTCAAAGAAATTGCACACGGTCTGCGTAAGATGGCATAAATGCATTTTCATGTTCTGGAATTCTTGCCTCCTGCTGGATTTCAAGACATTTCCAGCCTTTGTATCAGTTAAATTATTTCACAACTGCCTGTGTACGCATGTCTCTGTGCAATTTGGCTAAGAAGGTGTATAAGATTATTTTGGGGGTATAAGCACACAGTGAGTTCAAAGAGCCTGTTCACATGCAGAAGGCAAACGTGCCATAGTTCTGTGCTTAACTGGCCCCTGAATTATATAAAGGCATTAATGTCACAGTAATAGACACTTGGAGCATTTATCAGGCACTCAGCTTTCAGGAGTTCTTGAGCTCTGTTTCTCTTCTTGATTGCTGTATTTCATAGAGTATAAAAATACACAAAACGAGCAAGCAATGCTTGCCCCCAAATAAATAAACCAAGGCACCAAAAAAACCCAAACACTTAAGTTCCTTCTTTTTTTTTTTTTTTCTTTTTTTTTTGGTGGGGGGGGAAGCTGGAGTGCAGACCTCCCCACAGCATGACTAAAGTGGCATCAACGAAATGTCTTTGGTTGAGGTGGTGGGTGCTTCTTCCACTGCTGGCACACACTGAACTGGTGATGTTTGGCAGTTGCATTCTCTCATTGAGTTAAAAATTAAAGCAAGCAAAGGTAAATTATTGGGAGTTCTCACAGATAACTTCAAGAGAAGCCACACCTTTGTAGCATGGAGAGCTTTTCAGGTTGTGCAGTCAGTGTGTTCCTGATCCAGTACGACTCACGAGTCCACTTCAAGACCAGAAAAACAAGTGATGTTTCTGAACGAAGATACATATTTAAGACGTTCAAAGTATTATTTTACTCAACTAATTCCTTCAAATTTGCGCCACCTTTTAAATCTCAGAGAGATAATCTAGAGTTTCAAACAAAGGGAGTTTTTGCATTTTTCTGCTACTGCTTTGAAAGTTGTTCTATGGGCAGGTTCCTCTGTACTAGCAAAGTATTTGTTTTTTCCCCACTCCTGCATAACTCCAAAGGCTGAAATGATTTTGCTTGAACATGCCCCATTGTTCCACAAAAGCAGATCAGTAAATGACCTGGAATCAAGGAAAATTTTGAGATGAGGAATTAGAATTTGTGTGCAAATTGCTTGTACCTCAGAAGTCACAAGAAAGTCAGTATGGCATGAAAAGACAGATTTTTTTTTTTGTAATTACCACACGAATTTCATAAGGAAGACCATTAATGCATGGAGTGACTGATTGCAGTCTGTGTATGTTAAAGTTTATGTTGTGTTTGCATGTTCTGGAGCTTTTCTGCAGGAATTTACAGGGGAAGGCCCAAGTTGTGCTGTTCTCAGACAACTTCAGCTGGAGCTCTGCATGATGGATTTGCAGATTAGAGCCAGAGAAGATTAGGGGTTTTTCCTCTAATGCTTCTTATTAGCAGGTTGTTTCAAATCTCATTAAATTTCATTCATTTTAAAAACTCCCTTCTTAGAAATAACTGCATGTGATAAATAACACGGGTTCCTTCAGTTATACAAGTAATTGTCATTGTAGTCTGCTGGGTTTTTATTGGTGATAGTCCTTCTGCTTTTGTCCTGGGGGGTGTATTTGGGGTTTCAGCTTAGATCCCAAGCACACAGAGCCATGGCCTAGCTTACCTGTGGTGCTGCTGCTTTCCTTCGGCAGCCTGCTGGCACAGCGTCGTGTGTCTGCCTCTACACTGCAGCCTGCAATTACCAATAATAGATTGTTCTGTGACCATGGAAACTGGGTGAACTAAGCGCATTGTTCAGTAAGGCTATAAAATTGGCCTGTTAAAGGGGAACTGTTATTAATACCTGATCAACACAGTCGTTGTTTAAATACATGTTTTTCCATTTAAAATATTTCTGTGATAATGAAAATTATAATTTAACAGCAACTAATTATAATGATAACATCTCTTAGTACCCAGATTTAATATTTTGAAAGGATTAAATGCGTTCATCATAGATTTATTTTCTATTCATGCTTTTCTGTCATTGAAGTGAAATTAGATTTAAACATGAAACCAACAGAGGTTTGGCATTTCTTTCATCTACTCTTCTTTCTGATTGCAACGAATTTTTGAAGAAGCATAGTGAAAACATCACACAGCTTTGACCTTTCACTCCACACAACATCTCAACCTGTGCCTCAGCTGAAGGAAAAGACCCTACAGCTCTCTGGGACCCTTCAGTGGGATTCCACGGGAATGCTGGCAGTTCATTTACTGGCCTGTTTGTTTGATATTGCCAAACTTCTTAGAATCATGGGCTTCCTTGGGTTGGAAAGGGCATTAGGAGTACATTTGGTCCAACAATCCTGCTGAACACAGGGGCAGGTTCAGGGATGCTGAGGGTCTTGTGCTGCTGAGATCTGAATGTCCTGAAGGATGGCCTGCAGCCTCTGGGGGCCTGTTGTGGTGTCTGGACACCCTCCTGGTGGGCACGTTCAGCCTCGCACCAGCAGCAGGTCTTGGGCTGAGGTGTCTGCCGTGCCCAGGTTGGCTCCTTATGAGGAGGGGTCTCAGTGTCCATTTCCCTGTCTTGACGGGAACATGGAGTCCTGATGCCCATCCCTTACTGACTCATCTCTGCTCCACAATTATAACTTCATATTTCCAAATACCTAGCTAAGGAGGATCCCAGTCTGGCCACGTAGTTGGGCTGCAGATACAGCAGGTTGTGAGAGTGTTAGCTGCAGTGGAGGAGGAGGAGGAGGACTGGAAGAAAAAGAGTACAGCAGAAGGGAAATCATGTAAAAACAAAAAGCAAAACCCCCTACTTCCTATCCACGTTTTTCTTCCTCTACAGTGGGAATCCACTGTAAGATCTCTGTCATTCCACTGGGTTTGCAGAATAGGGAAAGAAATAGGATGGACCTAGGGAGTTCCCAGCATGTTCTGTGCCAAGCCTTCTCCTCGCCTGTGCACCACTGCTAATCAGCCAGTGGCCTGGGCACAAACAAAACTAATAGCACTGCCCCACTTCCATAAAAATCCTTGTGTTTCCCTGCATTATGCTCCTCGTGTTTTTTAAAGGAAGTTGCAAAGACCCTGCAAGATTGTGTGTGCTTGAAATAGGGCTGTGACCTCAGGCTCTCCATTGTGGGGTGTGAATCTCAGTGTCTGGGGACAGGCCAATGCTTTTTCCATAGTCCTGCCAAGGAAGTGAATTGTCTGATATGCAAAGGGAAGAAATGACACTAACATCAAATCAGCCTTAAGGTGTTGCTTATTTTAAATAGGAGCAACACTGAGGTATTTTCTTGCTGTTTGTTAAAGGACCTCCATTTGAACTACGTGTTGGACGCTCCATAGGCCACAACGTTAATTTCTTTATTCCACTTCTGCTATTTTGCTGTAAAAGCATTTTTAACACATTGATCTAAATACAGTTTGGAGATCAGGTATTGGGCCTCTGGGCTATTTCTCTCGTAACGCACATGGGGAAGGGGAGCGGGGCTGCTTCAGCCAGGGCGGTGGTGGCTGAAGCTTCAGGGCTGGGTGTGGGTGTTCCCGAGGGCAGCGCGCAGAAACATGGACCCGTTCCCCTCATCCACGAGGAAGGGTGCCATTCTGTAGCTGCTTTGTGTTTCATCCAGGAAAACCAGCAGGCAGTTGGTATCCCAGAATACCAGGAAAAAAAAAAAAAAAGAGAAGGTTAATGTTTAGGAAATGGGGTGAATGACACAGTGTTTCCCAGAGCAGGGAGCTGTCCTGGTGCAGGAGATATTTACTCAATTTTGCATTGCAGTTGTCCTGAAGTTAAATGTGCAGCTCCCTGGTTTGTACTAAGGTAGAGAGAGCTGAACTGATTCTCTCAGAATCTGCTTAAATACATCAATTTTGTCTTCCGAATTAAAAAAAAAAAAAAAAGTAATCTGAGTTCTTCTACCAGGTTAATCTGTTAAACCCAGATGACTTTCATGTTTCTCTTATATGCTGTGGGAGACTTTACAGCAATTTTTTGCAGATGAACGTAATCATTCTCCTACACGGATCCAAAGCTGGCTTTTAGAGGGTTTATTTTTGTACTGCTGACACCAAAATGCCATAGACCCTGTGTAAAAATAAAGACAATGAAGGGACCTGCCCTTCCAGGCCCTGTAATGCTTGGCTGGCTACCAGACATTGTTTTGTGCATCAGTGCATTGTTCAAGGGAGGTTTAGTGACATCAAAGAGAAAGCAGCAGAATTGTTTTTTTTCCACATGCTGCATTATGCAGCTTTCCCTTTTTTATTTTCAGAGCGTTTTCAGCAGTGAAAGTAGTCACGTGCTGCAATGTTTAATAGAGAAGGGTAGATATTTAATAGGATTTAGAAGCTGACTGGTGCTTCCTAGTAAGAGAGAGCAGGTTGTTGTGCACAGTCCGGACTTGTGAACACTATGTTGTCTGTGCAGTGGGGTCCGGAAAACAGCAAAGGTTTTGCTACTAATGCAAATCACCAGCTGAACGCAGCATGAGCAAAATCACATTGTTGCTTTGTCATTTTTCACCTTTGCATTCAAGTTCTTGCCTAAGTCATGTTCCAGCATGTAAAACCTTTGCCATAATCTCACCATTTTTAATGGGGAAGTTGCACCAAAGATTGCTTTTACCAATAACCATAGCAAATTCAGATTGCTTTGATCAAAGTCATCAGCTGCAGTCACTTCTCCATGTTAAACTATCCAAAATAAAAGTGAAGGAGGTACTTCTTCTAAAGCTTACCTGGTGGTTTCGAGGCACTGGAGCCACACGTACCACCTGCTTGCGCAAGATGCGGATTTGGCTTCCTGCGGGTTTTGCTCCGAGTTGTTCCTTGCCTCTGTGTGTGTGTGTTGTTACAGACTTCTCTTTTCCACATTCAGCCCCTTTCTTTCCATTTTTATCTACTTCTGTCTTCACTCCTGTTCCACTATCTGCAGCTGGAGGAAAGCAGCATCCACCTTTGGTTTTATTCTCTTACTGCTGAAGGTGAAATAGTCATGGGATGGTTGAACATCAAGAGAGGCTTGCTTCATTTCCTTCCCTCTAAGGACACCTGATATTCCTCCTCACTGGGCGATCCCTCCTCCTTCTGTCATTTTCTTTCCCATTGATCTATTCCAACATATTTTAATGTAGACTGTGTGTGTAACAGGTGCCTGTGTGCAGTGCTCGTTGTGTTGTTCTCCCTGGGCTTCTTATCGCCACGTGTACTGACACAGCACGTCCAGCAGCTGTGTGGAAAGGCCGTCACCTGGTGATCATTTATCCAAGCAGATGTTTCTCCCCTCAGCCGTGCCAGTACAGATATGCAGAGGTGCTTTTTTCCCCTTGGGGTTATATTTAGTATCGCATCAGCTCGCTGCCCCCAGCCACCCCGCTGAGCTGTCAGGTGCTCGCAAAATGCAGCCGGGGCCTTGCTCCCTGCCTGGGTCGCAGGGCTCTGGTAGAGCCCAGCCTTGCTCTGAGCACCCAGCTCTGCCTTCTGACACCGTGCTCCAGGAGCAGCAGCCACCAGCACCGTTTCTTTCCCAAAGTGCTGCACAGTGGAGATGTTCTGTACAAGCCTTGCCCAAGCCTACCTGAAACAAGGGAGATTAGGCCCAAACAAAAATGACTTTGCGTTCACCAGCAGCCTTCAGTCATTGTGGCTATCCCAGTGCACACATGCATGTTGCTTCACGATGAATTCTTGTTTGATCACAGCGCTTTGGTCCCAGTAGCTGACTCTCAGGCATCTTTCTCAGTTGAAAAACCTTTGAGCATGGCTGGAATTTGTGACACTGAATATCACCGGCTGCTTAACTCCATATACTGGCAGCTTTGAGAAAACATGCAGCGCTATCCTGCGCCCTGAAAACCTACAGTAATGGCTACATCGTCCTGTGAAAGCAAGCTCTGTTTCTCCCTTTGCATGGTTAGCCTGGGCTAGGGTCAGAGAATTAAGGGACGCTGTGGATATTGGATGTCATCAGCAGAAGTAGTGTGCCTGAAGCAACTCTCCTCTGCTCTCTGAGTCAGGGTGCCTAGCAGTGCTTCACGTAGGGTGCATGCTGGCTGCGTTTGTTGCTAGAGTGAAAAAATAATAATTTTAAGCCAGGAAAACACTTCCAGCACGGAAAATAGAAAGGACTTAAACCTGCAGGAGACAGAGCATTTGAAGTTAAGGATTAAAATTCATCCTTAATTTGCCTTGCTTGACGTATGACACAAATGTTGATAGTGCATGGAGCGCGCTGCCCACTGGCTGGACTTGGCAGGGAGAATTTGCTGCACTCTCTCCAGGCAGCTGCACATGCACCAAGCACCCAGCAGCCATCCTAGACACTCGCTGTTGCTTTCAGCTTTCCTTTTATGCTTTAATTTCTATTTTTTGTTTGTTTGTTTGTTTTGTTTTTCAGTAGCGTTTCAGCTCCTTTCAGAGCACTCCCTTTGCTGATAATCTGGCTGGGTGCAGAGGCCTTTTCAGCCTGGGTGCTGGCAGTAGCTTTTGCACACTGCAAGTCATTGTACCTGTGCTGGGCTGGCAGCAGTGAGTGCCAAACATGTTTGCCGTTCAGTTCTAAGCGGATTCAAGGTCAGTTTGTTGAAAATGTGGTTTGACCGGTATGGAAGGCAGCAGATTGTCTTGGAGCTGTTTTTAGAAAACAAGCAGCCGCACAGGTAACCTTTGCCACAAGAGCAATTGGCGGTGGTGTTGTGCAAAGGGACGCGGGCTGATAATGCTTTCTGGTGTGCAGGAGCAGCCCGCATCTCTCACAGCCAGCTCTCGGAGCCATGCATTTTGCAGGGCAGTTACTAAGAGATGTGCTTCATTATCCTGGCCCAGCCCTGTCATTCCCTCAGCGCGTGGAACAGTAGGAGACGGAGGATGTGGCCCCCTCCTGCTGTCTTGAACCAGGGATTCAGCAATTCAGACAGACACGGCTCTGGTCTTTCAGAAAGCTGACAACATTTTGATCAGTTTTATTTGTCATCAAATTAGCAGAGGCAGAAATGACTCTCCTCAGACGGTGAGGGGGCTAGATGGCTGCTTGAGATCCCCTCCAGCCCTGCTTTCTGCTAGTTGCAGTGAAAAGCTGTTTCTGTGAGTTTCAGTGAAATAAGCTGCAGCTTATTTACTAACTCCTAAACAAAGTCAGTCCTTGATTTATCACAATCACAGAGCTGGAGCTTGCAAGCTGCCATGTGCTACTAGTATTGTCATGGGGGCTTCCGCATAAAGGAAATTTCCTTCCTAGTGTTGCTTCAAGATAAGTCGGATTCTCTATTATCAATACTGCTGTGAGAGCGGCTTCCGTTTTCCTGCTGTGCCTGTTTTGCATGTTGTGCATTTCTCTTTACCCTTGGGAAACAAATGTTTTCACAAGCTGGAGGACGCTTGGAGCTCCACCCATATCCTCTGGTTTAGTTAATCTTCAGAACCTAAAAATGTGTTTTTGAAGGTATGAAGGACGTTGGTCGAAGCGATCACATGAGATGCATAAAGAGTGCTTCAGAGCCCAGCGCTGGCGTTACAGCTCTGGCACCATCCCTCCTGGATGCACCTGGCCCCGTGTAGGTTTTTGTGTGGCACCACACATTAAAATAGCCATAGTTGTGTTCTGAGCTTAGCTGATCTGTCAGAGCTTTAAGTATCAGCTTTCCGTGTGCCTGTTTCTGGCCCTGAAACACAACCAAGATTCACGGGTTTTAGTTCTAGGTGTGTTTTAACCTGAAACCCTGAAGCAGAAAAACAGCTTCAGTTTGAAAGCGTTTGAAAGCATTGCAAAAACCTGCAGGCGTTGTGAAACGCCATGTAGAAATCAGCAAGCGAGGTTTTAACATGACCGGCCCCCGTCACACAGCTTCCAAGACGTGCAGGTTCTTCCCATGTTACAGGAGCAGCGCAGCCTCTGTCGGGGCAGCAGGCACGGCTCTGCCCGCTCCGTGCTGGCAGTGGGATCTGGAGAGCTGAGCTCCAGGCGCGTTACAGAGTGGCCTTCCTGGGTGGCCGGCCTGTCAGGAGGCTGACAGCTGTTGTGTCTCTGCAGTGGTGTTTTTTTGGAGATAAGTTGCTGGCTGTCCCCCAAAGCTGGCAGAGAGCGGGCGGCTGCAGGCCAGTGTGGGGACCCAGCTCTCGGAGGCTGCAGGGAGCACCCGGGGGTCCCCAGCCCTGCTGAGAGCCCTTGGCCCTTCCTGCTGAGAATCGGGGCACAGGTGGGGAGAGAACAAAAAGCCACTGAGGGCTGCAGCAGTGAAGCTGCTCGGACACGTGAAGAGCCGCCAGCAGGCTCAGCATGTGGAGATGGCGCCGAAGGCGTCTCCTAGGGACTTTGACACTGCTTTTGTCAGGCAGCGAGCAGGGGGGATGGCGCCACAGAGGATGGGTGGGGATCAGGTGCGAGGAGTGAAGATGAGAGCAAGGGTGGGGAGCTGAGGAGCCCGAAAAAAACAACCGAACTCTTGAACCTCTCACTGTAAACAGGAACTAGAAGACCGCAGAAAGCGGTGCTGAGGAAATGGGAAGGTAAGAGGGGAGAGGCAGCAGCTGTACGTGAAGAAGTCTAAAGAAAGCAGGCCTGGTAGCACCAAACATTGGCTACCGAAGCACAGGGGGCCTCCAGCCTGACAGGGGCTGTTCCCACCCTCCCCCCTCCAATAACTGGGTGTGATTCACAATGCTGAACAGCCAAAAAGGAGTTGCTCTCCTGAACTTTCTCACGCTTCTGTCCCTGAACCCCTGCCACCTGAGAAATACACTTCCACACCCTCCTTTAGGCCACGGATCGTGCTGGGGTGGGGAAGCCTCTCTGGGGGACCACCCCAGGGTGGTCATCAGCTCCCCCCTGCTGCAAGTGCTGCCTGCGGCTGCCTGGGCTTTCTGAGGCTTCCTTTCAGCAGCAGCGGATCCTAAGCTGGCATCAATTAATACTGTGGCACCAAAGTTTTCACAGCCTGACGTGGCACGTCATGGTTTTCCCGTGTCACGTTTTTTCTGTTCAAAATCAGGCTCTGACCTTCATCTTTTTACTAAGGCCACATGGATGCTCTTTTCCCACCCATTACTTTTATCCCGATCCCGAATTTGGAGGGTTGTTGAGAACCATAGCTTTTGACCAAAGATTTTTTTTTTTAACGGATGGCTTCATGGAGATATCTGATAGCTTACTTGTTTATGTAAGATTATCTGTGTCCGGCTGTATCTGTAGGATCCTGTCTATCCGTTTTTCTCTTCAGGATGAACATAACCCGGGGATCTGTGAATGTTAGGATTTTGTATAGAGACTGCAGCGATGAAATAAACTTGCTGAGCTGTTTGGGGGCTTGCTCAAAGCGGTGAAGCTGCTGAAGGGAGCTGTGGTAATTTCCACTGGACTTTTCTTTCAAAAAGCACCAGCCATCACAAGGATTCGTTCAGATCCAAGATGGCCCAGTGCCTGTGCTCCTCCTATGGCCTCGCAGTCCGCAGCTGCATCGGTGGTGAGGACAAACAGGAGAAGGAAAGTGTTGGTTCGCAGGATGCGCTGCTGACTGATCACAAAACCCACCTTTAACGTCTTTCCAACACTCTTATTGTTTTTTAATTAATTTTGTACCTTCTAGGTGGGCAAAAGCTGTTACATGTGGAATAGTTTCAGTGTGTTAGCTCCAGGGCACTTCCTACCACCTGGTCGAGTGGCAGGAGTAAGTTCAGAAACACTTGGGAGGAACTGAGATCTTGGGGTGGGGTTTGTGTAAGCAGGCAAACCACCACCAAAGTGCTGAGCTGCTCTCCCACTCCCTTTCAGGTTTCTCCTCCTTACCGCTGTTGTATTAGAGTATATCTTATCTTGTTGCCTTTTTTCCTTTTCCTTGTTTCCTAACTTTCTGTAGTCTTCAGCCTCAGCTTGTTTGTCACTCCTTGCCACCAGGATCAGGCTTTTGCTGCTGGCCCCATGGTCCCACGAGTGGGACGCTGCAGCTGGCTCGGAAGGGGCTGGAGTTGTCTCCCTGCTGCTGCCAGGGAGTGGGCACAGCCCTCCTTGGGAAGCTGGGGAGGCACTGACATCCCGGGAAGTCTGCATCTGAACTGTGGGTTCCTCTGAACGCACGGCCACTAACCTTTCGTGTGCGTAGAGCACAGTACTTTGAGTTCTCAGAGCTGGACATGTTACATTTTGGTTAGGATTTACCAGTCTTTATGTCCTGTTTCCAAAGGTGCCAACAACTTTAAAGAGACCTCTGGGAGGTTTAGATGCCCAGCTGCTTGGAAAAGCAGACCACTTCCATTTGTCTGTCTAATTACGGACTTAGGAGTCCAAGTTTGAGCACCTGTGTTGTGATAAATTTGGTCCATCGTAGTTCCCAGCTCAGTGAACTGACTTTCTGCTAACAAGGAAGGGCTTCATCCAAAACCCTTGGCAAAAGAATTTAACCATGGAGAAGTCTAATATTTCTGTCTGAGAGTTCTCAGCTTGGCAGATAGCTGTTCGGGAGTTTCTTAATTAATGTGGGCTGCAGTGAGCCTGTGCATTAAGAGAGCCCTCATAGCCAACATTTTCGTGTATAAACAGTTATGAAAGACTCTGGGAAGGGAAAGTGGAAAGAGACTGTTTTTCTATGGTTAAAATAAATGCAACTCTACCTCAAACATGCAGTTACAGAAAAGTTCATCTTGATGTTGTGTAAATACAGTTACAGATGCTGAATCTGCAAATAAATGGAGGTGAGGGGGAATAAATGAGAAGTTTTGGTCTCTGCTTTCTTTTATACATATGCTAATTCAAAGTGACCGCTGCTATTTCAGGAGATCTGTTCTGGATTTGTTTGTGTATTCAAGAGCAAAAGTTGGCTTGTTCTTCCAGTGGTGGAAGATAATTCTTGAGCAAATTACTGGACAATTTGATCAGTCCAAAGTGGCTTTTACATTGCAGCTTTACCACTGACCTCTTTGCACCTTGAGAAAGCTGCTTACATGGTCAGCATGTAAGTCTGCAATCTATACTCCAGATTTATTCCATAGATAGTTACTCAGTAAAATTCCCAGTTGTGATAGGAAATGCTGTGAGATAGGGAGAGAGGCGGATTTTGGGTGAAAAATCACATTTTCTGCAATGACTGATAAGAAAAGAAGCCAGCTTCTTTCACCTACTAGATTAGATGTATTTGAACATAATGTTTTTGTTCAAGCATGTGAACTGTCATTTATTTTGGGTAACATTGTGGTGTTTTCTTAACAGATGAACGTGAGGCAGTTCAGAAGAAGACTTTCACAAAGTGGGTTAATTCCCACTTGGCACGTGTGTCATGCAGAATTACGGATTTGTACACTGACCTTCGTGATGGAAGGATGCTCATCAAACTTCTGGAAGTTCTTTCAGGAGAGCGACTTGTAAGTGTTTGCTTACTAGTTTTCACTGTGTATTTTTCGTTTGTTTTAGTGAATGCTTGGCCCAACTGACGTACAGCAAAAATGAGTACTGAGGGTTCAACACTGCAAATGTCTTATGTATTAAATGGGAAAAAAAGTCTGTTGCTTCCGGAATAGCTGAATCCCTACATCGTTAAGATATCTTTCTGTTGGTTTCAGTAGGAATCAGATAAAGTTGTCTTTGAATGTTTCTTGCTGGTGAGATGCTGAGCACTTCCAGCAGTATTCTGCCTGCTCCTGGATCTTACAGAAGCGGAGCACTGAATGATCCCCATTACGTACTGCCTTCCCTAGAGCATGCTGCAGGGTGTGGAGAATAGGTTGGAGAGAGCCAGGCCCACGCTGGGGGGCTCTGCAGTGGCTTTTGTTGTGCTGTTGGTCACATCCCCACTGCCCAGGAATGCACCTGGGACTATTTGAGTTCCCTACAAATAGATAAGGCTTGGATTTTTTTTTTTGGTTAGAGGAATACTTAAAATGAATTTTAATAAATGGGCCAAATTATTTCTTTAGGTATGAAACCAGCACAAGCTGGTGAGTAAGAAAAGCTTTGTAGTGAAAAAAAAATAATAAAATGCTGCTGCATGACAGGAAAACCGTGTGTGAGGAGATGGCTGGGAATCAGCCTTTCATTCTGCTCCTTAAATGATGGCTGTGCTCTTAACTACCCAATTTAAAGCAATCTTTTCAAAGAAATACGGGTCTTTAGCTAAGACCTAAGGCTACATGAGGTTGGGGCTGTGTAATCGCTTGTCATCAAGCAGTCCTATTAATGGAAGCTTCATGGGCTAAGACTCTGGGTAATGAATTGAACATATGGCCCGCAGTGTAACATCTGTACAGCGAGGCAAGAGAGGGAGATTTCCAAATGCATCTCTGAGGGTAAAAAGGAACTCTAACATGCAGGAAAGTACCCTGTCCTGGTGTTGTGTGGATGGAGGTAAACAGTCTCAGTGTTTGTCAACTACATTTTGCCTGAAATAAGTTGCTCTGTGCCAAGTAATTTACTTCAGGGAGGTATTAGGTTTCACATGTTCACCACAGGTAGCACTGAGGTCAGATTTTATTCCTACATGAGTAACTAAGATCCACATGCCACATTATTCGAGGATTTGGGCAGCAACTCTGGCACCTCTATTTAGATCTTCATATCTACCTGCCAAGATTTGGCTTTCAGTGTCAAATAGCAGCGGTGAAGCTCAGACCAGACATGTGATTCTTGCTGCATGATTCATTTACATTTTTCACTCCAGGTTTAAAAAATGCAAACAGAGCTTACGCAGCTGTTTGGGTGGGGAGGGGGCAGGAGGCTGCTGGATCTAAACTTGCATCATCGGTTGCATATCGTGTTGGCAGCTGTCTGCACTACCGTAGATTCTTATTGTAACTTCGTTATCTCAGGCTGGAGGACAGCAGTCTCTGTTTGAACAGTACATTCCACCACACCTTCCTCTGCAAACAAGAATACAGATAACACAATGCACTAAACCTTGAGACAATTACACACACCAAAAAAATTCCAGTAGGATCAGCACGTAGCATCCACTTGCTGATGTTCTCCAGCCCTTTGGAATTTGTTGTAGCTGTTACTGGGTAGCTTCTGACACCACCACGCCACCCAAGCACAAATGTAAAGGCAGTGTCTTATGAAGTGTCTTATGCAGAAAACTTAAAATTGAGACAAATATCAAGTGGTAGGAAAGCAATAAACAAACTCCGAAACTCGCCTAGATAATTATTTTAATAAACTGTGTTTACTGATGCAGCAGAACAGGAGTTTTTTTCCCCGCATTTGACTCCAGGACTCTGGAGCTGGAGCCTGTGGAGCAGAGTCTGGTATTTAGGATACTAATGAAGGAAGCAGGGCCACCCTTTGCCCCCTGTAAGGCCTCCAGCCACATTTGATCAAACTGCATTTTTTGAAAGCTGTTGTGATTTTTGATGATGAAAACACAGACTTCTTGAAGGTATACTGGAGAACCTCAAAATGAGAGTGCAATAAGGACATTTACATCTTCTCCTTTTTGCTCAACTTGATCCCTAATGCTAGTGTTTAGTCCTTACTACATAAGGTCCTTTGTACAGACCAGTATTTGGAAATAAAACAACAGCATCAATGGTCTTACTGAGCAAAGTGGAAAATAATCCAACCAGTATGAAAAGATGGTTGTAATTTTGTTTGCACGTGCTGTTAATCAGTTTCTTCTAAGCAGGAAAATAAAGCTGAGAATTGTTTTCAGCATAAAATTGAGCATTTAGCTCAGTTTCTTCCATCACTAGATAAAGGATTAGTAAATTCCTTACAAATCCTGGATGCCCAAAGGTCGAACTGTTTAAACAGATTCTCTGTAGTGAATTTGGTCATGTTTCCCATTGGAAAAGGGAAGGGTTTTGATCTAAAACAAATAATAGAAGGCTCTTAGTTCAGGTAAATGTAATATGCATGGTCTTGAGCATGTCTTCCCTCTGGTTAGTTTTCTGGGTCTGTGTTAGCCCAGTAAAGAAGAAAGTTGTGCCTCACATTATTTCTCACGCTGAGGCTGTGCAGGAGAGCGTGGCAAGTGCAGCCACACCTTGTACAAACAGGACTCCGACAGCTCTTCTCGTGATGCAGAACAGTCGGTAAAGACTGCACGACCTGCCTGTGCTGCTGTACCAAAAGGTTTAAGCTCCTGTCTCCTGCCAGTGCTCTGCATTTTTTCTCAGCCAGGTGACACTGGTCTGTGCAGGAATTTGCAGTGCCTTTTCAGCCTACTAATAAGTCGTAGTCTGAACAGCTCCAGACTGCACTAGCAGTAAGCTGCTGTGGTCCCCATGCAGCAGAGGGTGCCCCTAGTCCTGGAGCACAAGAGGAACAGCAGCCTGCTCCTGCCACAGGGCAGAGGGTGGCACAGGTGCTGGGAGGCCAGCCCCTTTGCCAGGCATTGCAGGTCCTGGGGCTGGATTCGTTTGTTCAGATTCACTGCGTGTACTCTGCTGCCTCGCATAAAGTCCTTGTTTGTGGGGAGGGAAGGTCTTGCTGATCACTTGCAGGTTACATTTCCACGTTCCTGTGGGATATGCCATCATACAGGGTGTGGTTAGGAACCATTGGGCCCAGGATCTGACTAAAACATCTCTGGTGAATGGCATTAGCTCTGTCACCTCAGTGCTGGAGCTTCTGAGAGCAGAAGCAGTGTTTTAATCCCCTTTTCTGCTAAATAATTTGAGGCATTAGAGTATACTCTGGTTACAGCTTAGGTAAGTGAGAAGGGCCTCCGCCTGCCCTGCAACTGGTGCTGTTCCCTTGGACCCCTCTTCCCAGCTGTGCTGTGAAGGACTCACTGAAATGTGACTTGGTGGAGCCAGCAGGAGGATGGATGCAGCACTGTCCCTCTGGAGAGCCTTCTCTGAGCAACATTTGCACCCAAAGCAGGGTCGGTTCCTGGAAATGCTCGCCCTTGCTGGAAGCTATGGGCTGACTTTATCTGCTCTGTTTGCCAGCCTCCAGTGGAGAACTGTGCTGGCTGAGAACTGAAGTGAAACTAAGGACCTCAGGAATTTACATGTCCCGAAGGGCATCTTTCTAGTGAGCGTTTCATCTCGGTGACTGCTAGTCAGGGTGCAGTTTGTGGGGAACGTATTATGGCTCTCACTGAAACTCTTCCCCTCAAATGCAGACTCAGGCAAGGATTTTGCTGCACTATTTCCATGGCCAGTTAATTACATTTGCTGTAGAAAACAAAGAGATCATGTCAATTAGTAGTTTGGCTAGGTACCTTTGGTGGCATCTCAGTGGGCACAGAACAAGCTCTTCAGCTGTAACCCTTACCGCAGAACAAAGTTGCTTTAATTGTCTTCAGTTTTACAGCTGACCTCTATATGCTGCTGATGTGCTCCTGGCTTTTTTCTTTTGTGCCAGGCCTTCATAAAACTGTGTTATGTTGGTGTGGCAGTTCCCCCCCTTTTCCCCCCCGGAGGCATTGTTTGGAATAAATCTTGTCTGTTATTTTCATACTACTTATCCTACTCTGACTGACCAAAAAATGAAGGAAATTTCTTTCTCAGGGTGTTTTATTAACTATCTGCAGTTCAAATCTGAGCTGTCCTTCCGGAGTGCGTGCACCTGTATTTGCAGATGCTCTCTGGAGCATTTGCTACCAATTCCTTGTATTGCGTGCATCTGCCAGTTAGCAGTTTCATTTATTTATCTTTAGGATCTTCTTTTCAAGTGTGGAAGAACTTGTAAGAGAGAAAAGAGCATCTTGGGAAAATGTAATAGGTGTGGCATGAACTTAATGAAATAAATTATCTGCCAGGTAGTGAGTGAATAGACTAGGTGGAAAAAATGAAGGAAGTAAGCAGGGAAAACATTTGGAAAGGCCAATGGAATGGGCCACCCAGCATGTGCAGCACAGGTCTGGGGTGCTAGCGATCCTGCCGTGGGTCTGACGTGCTACCACTAACCTTGGGTGAATGCCCTGTCAGATGCAAAGAGGCCCCTGAATCTGAAAAGCAAATGCATGCAGGATTGCTGCCTGGCAGTTGGCAATGTGGGTGACTCACCTGCCTCGACTGAAATCAAGCACTTGTTTTCTTCCGTTTACAATAATACATGTTTTTCTTCCTCTTTTACCTTCTAGCCCAAACCAACTAAGGGAAGGATGCGCATCCATTGCCTGGAGAATGTTGATAAAGCCCTCCAGTTCCTGAAAGAGCAACGAGTGCACCTGGAAAACATGGGATCTCATGATATTGTGGATGGGAATCACAGGCTGACGCTTGGCCTTATTTGGACTATTATCCTGAGATTCCAGGTGAGGATACGTGCATACCTATACACATGTCCGAGATTTCCATACTTGTTTTGTACATCTATTTTATTGTGCTTTTTAAGAGGGGACTGATCAAAGGTACTTGGTATCTGGCAGGGTCAAGTGTTTTTATTTTTATTGATTTCCTAATAAATATGAAACTCCAGTCACAGACGTAGACACTCTTGCAGACCTAGAAGGAAATGCTACACTCATCTGTTGATCACCTCTGCACTGATTGTCATTATCCTGGCTGACATTGTGCTTAAATGGATTAAGGGTGCCCACAGGAATTGTTTTAGCGTCTCACTTGAAGGCAGTGGTTTCTTGTTTTCCAGCAAGTTGCACGTTGTTCTTTGCCCTCAGAAAAGGCAAAAAATTGTCTGCCTAACTTTCAGCAATAGCAATGTTGCTTCACTGAAACTATGATATTATTATTATTATTATTTTTTTTTTTAAAAAAGCAGCGAACTGTCTCAATAAAATCACAGAATCATAGAACAGCTTGGGTTGGAAGGATGTTAAAGATCACCTAGTTCCAACCCTAGTGCCAGGGATGCCACCCACTAGGTTAGGGTGCCTCATCGAACCTGGCCTTGAATATCTCCAGGGATGGAGCATCTACAGCTTCTCTGGGCAAAAGAAGATATTTTTGTCCATATGAAAGAAAAAATGTTTGCCTTTTTATTTATTTATTTTTTTTTCCTTTTTAAAAAAAATGCTACCAGCCTAGAATCTGGAACATGTATTTGCGATGCTGCTAAGGGCAAACACTGTTTCCTCCAAGCTTGAGGTTGGAAAATGTGTTTGCTCCTGTGAAACTCCTGGTTAGCTTTTGCCTGTTGATGCCCCTGAAAAGACCGCTACCTGCTGTGCCCCTCAGCCCCAGTGAGCTGGAAGAGGTGCCATGTAGGGTGAAACCATAATGCTGTATAGAACAGGGTTTGCCTTGACAACTGGAAATGTTCTCTGCTGAAGTTTAAATTATTTGCCTACAGACTAAAGAAAAGAGAAATCCTCTTGTAAAATAAGGGCAGATGAAGCTTTCTTCTGGGATGAATGCTCCTAAATGAGGAAAAGCTTTCACGTACTTCCACCTTGCCCTTCATCATAGATTTCCTTTGTTATGTTTTTGATAGAATTTTTTCATATTTTCAAAAAAAAAGGCAAAAAATGGTGTTTACTCGGAGGAATGAACAAAGCTTCTTTGTTAATTTCAGATCCAAGATATCAGTGTTGAAACTGAGGACAACAAGGAGAAGAAATCTGCTAAAGATGCTTTGCTTTTGTGGTGCCAGATGAAGACAGCTGGGTAAGCGTGGATTAAGTGATTATCTCTAAAGCGCTACAGAATTTTGAGTTTTCATTGAAATCATTTTAAATGGGCAAGTACATATATATCCTTAAGTGGATCCAACCAAGAGAAGTGAACTGTTGTTTACAAATCAGAAAATTCTGAATTTATTATATTAATTCTGTGCAATAAACATACCAACCTGATCATCCATGAACATATATAGCATATGCTGACTCCTGTCCACTCCTACTTTGAAGAAATAACTGTGTTAGGGTGTTTGCCACCAGTTTTCCCTCTTTCCATATAAAGTGGCATAGGTATGCAGGTGTTTAAAACAATTTCAGCTTTGCTCTGGTCTGCAGTACCTTTAGAGGATGCAGTCATTGAGTTCTTTCTTGTAAAGAATACAAGACCACCACTAGCCAATACACCACTAGCTTCTGTGCTGAATTGTTACTGTGAGAGTGAAAGTGAAGTTAACAGGTCCTGGGTCTCCAGCTCTTCATGTGTATTCTGGGAAAAATATAGAAGGAACAGAGCTGTTCCATGGAATTATAGTCAAACTTTCCCTTTTGATTGTCATGTGAGCAGGCCATGGGTGAGCTGAAGATTTGCTGTTTTCTGTCTGCATCTGTGTGTATTGACTGACTAGGATTTTCTGAGCATAAAAAGCTGCTCTTAATTCAGACTTTTTTTAAACTTACTTTCAAAGCTCAAACATGAAATTACTTTTTGTTTAATGACATAAGACACAGATGTGCATTTTAAGCGTTAAAAGTGCTGAAATGGATTCTGGCCTTCCTACAGTATTTTTGCACTCCAGGCATAATGGGTTTTCTGTTCATGTTTAATGCAATGTAGTGGGATCCACCCAGCGTGGTGGATAAGATAGCAGCAAAGGTGCAGGTTAGTTTCTTGTCTTGGTTGGATCTTTTACTGTGAACTAGAAGGAGAACCAGAATTTGTGGCATAGAAATACTTCGAGAGCTGCAAGGAAAACAAAACCGATGGTAAGGTGGCTACTGTGACATGCTCCCTGATTAGGCACATGGATTCCTAGTGTGAATTTGAATATCCATGTATCATTCTAATTCTTCCTTTTGAGTGATTTTCATAAATGGAAATATTTCCAAAACATTTCTCTAACAGTGACCTTTTTGTATACTTAAATATCCATTGTTGCATGTTTACCCCATGAAACATGAGTGTCCCGCTGATGAGTTGGGGCACTTCAGCATTATTGTAGCAATATATTTAATCCTCTGCTTCCAAGAACTCTTAGAAAAGTGGTTTGTAAGCACCCAGAAATTTGTGGGGGACTTAAAAAATACCAAACTTACCAGACAAATTTGGAATCCTTGTACCCATGGGGCATGAAGGTGGCTATCATATGTGCTTTGTTTAAAAGTCAGAAGGTGAATAGAGTCAGTCCTTGAAGATGCCCTGGCACAGCAGTTTCAACAAAAACTTAATGCATCACTGCTCTTGTGGCACCTGCATCCTTAGAAAAGGTTTCACTCTTCTGTTTTCCTCCAACTGTTTCTTGAACTGGATATTCTGAGTACCTGAAAATGATTATTTGCCAGTAGCTGAATTGGGATCATGCTTTAAACTTGTAGGGATCTGAAACATCCTAGGCTTCAGGTTAGGCAGCAAGTTATTAAAAAAGGCGTTCAAGTGATGCATTTAGAGCCTTCGTTTAGGAATGCATAGCAATTCTGCTGGGTTTACAGGATTAAATAGCATGCACTTACCTCTAGTGTCTGTCTGATTAGAAACCATTTGTGATGATAGCTTGTCTATTATGGGATGGTAACGTCCCACCCTCAGGTTTACAACAAATATGTCACTCCTGCGACCAGCCCTTAGTGATAGAGCATACAGAGCTGCAGCAGAAATGCTGTATTGATCATGCTCTCTTTGCTTTTTGTTCTGGCAGTTACCCCAACGTCAACATTCACAACTTCACAACAAGCTGGAGGGATGGGATGGCTTTCAATGCACTAATACATAAGCACAGGTATGTGTGGGTAAACGTCCTTATGGATTTTGAAAGCTTGGACTGGTACAGCGTGTGCTGTGTTTTGAGGGGAGGAAGTGGAAGAACTGCTGATAGTTTTACAGCAACTTGCCTTTCACTCTTGTGGTCACTGTAAGCTCATCTGGGCAACAGCTTCTCACATCGCAAGTCGTGTTTGGTTTCAAGAGAATAAATTATACACGTGATTGTTTCATTCTGTGAGTGACCAGGTTGGAGGAGAGGCGTTTATACCTTACTGAGTAGCCCATGCTGAGCTCTGGTCACCCAGAATTGAGGGTTTGGCGGTTGGGGCACAGCGATGGCCTGGAGGAGAAAGAAATCCCTGGGCAGTCTGGAGCTGGACTTTGACATGTCTGGCAATGCCACCCATTGGCAAGCTCGGGTGAAGTGAGAGAGCTTGCATGCATCCATCATTGTGAGGAGAGACTGTGTGACCACAGCTTTGACTGTTTGTTTATTTTCCAGGTCACCTTTATCTATGGTAAACTATCCTTGTTTTTTGCCATGGGCTAGGTTCTGCTGCTCTGCCCTGTGCTGAGTATTACTTAGTTCCTTTAATATGCCATTGAAACATACAGGGGCACTGGGCAAGTGAAACCTTGGCATCCTGAGAGGCCAGGGTTTCTGGGAATTGCACATTTTATTTCATTTGTTCATTTGAGGGTGGCTGCACTGTGCTTTGGGAAATCTAAAGAATTTTTCATCCTGTCTAGGCCTGATCTGATTGATTTTGACAAGCTGAAGAAATCAAATGCACACTACAATCTGCAAAATGCTTTTAACCTTGCAGAGCAACACCTTGGTCTTACTAAGCTCCTGGACCCTGAGGGTAAGCATTCCTGCAGTTTTAATGCTTTGCAGCTCTCTGTGGGCTCTTTTCTTCCACCCCTCCTTTTCCAAAGACACTGTTTTGTGATAGCTTTCTGTCTTGAGGAGCAGCTGGATGCTGCTGACTCACTTAGTGATACAGCTAGAGAGGGAAGGAGAGAATGCAAGATGTCTCCTGCAGAGGACAGAGTTGTGGAAGCACAACAGCTTTAATTCTGAATTTATATTCCCCCATTTGACAAGACCACTGGACAGGCCATGTGTACATAAAATCATTCCAGTTAAAGGCACCCTTCTGGTCTGCTCTGAGAAACACTCTGCTTTTTAGTTTGAGCCAGAAGATGACAAATGTGGACTTCACCCAATAGTTAGCAATTCCTTTCACAGACTCTTGAGTGAGTTTTAGCCTGTGCTTTCATGAGATTGTGCACTTGTGTATTGGCAGAAGTGTTCACAATGCTAGGACAAGAAACTTGCTTGTCACAGGACAAATAAATAGAGGCCATGTATTTGGGCAAGTTTCTTCATGCTTATTTTCCATAGCCTCAGAATTGCTGCAGGAGAGGAAATAATTTGTTTTCCATCAGTGTATCTCAGAAGATTTGCTTGGACAGACTTGCAGTTAGCTTTGAATCTCTCTCTCTCCAAATACCGATACAGCACTGACATTTTCTTCCAAATCACACAGGCACAAGGGAAGTTAGCCACGCAGTCTGTTACAAAATCTGGCCCAAAGACCCCTCGCCCATTTCGCATGCTTTGACCATGGTCTGCACTGAGACAGAGAAAGGACAGCTTCTTAGTGATAGAGTTCAATACTGCATAACACCAAGAAATTCAGAACCAGTCCAAAGCTGCTGAATTTATTTCTGATTAGGACATAAATTGTAGGACCTGAACTGCCACTGAACCCATCTCTCAGACTCTTGAGCCTGTTCATGTTGGATTATTGCCTTTGTTGTTTTAACTTGTGCACCCTCAGTGTGCTAAGACAACTCTTGTTTGGTTTGCAGATATCAGTGTTGATCATCCTGATGAAAAGTCAATCATCACCTATGTGGTGACATATTACCACTACTTCTCCAAGATGAAAGCATTAGCTGTTGAAGGAAAACGTATTGGAAAGGTTTGCAAGTTCAAATTATCAGTTGCTATAAAGTAGTTTAAATCTTTCTGATTCTTATTTTTCCCTCTTGGGTGTTAATCCTTAGAGATACCACTGTATGGTAGTTTTTAGTTTTGCTTTTGAAACATGTTTTGAATGTTAAATATTCCCATATGACCATGAGGAGTAGTTAATTTCCAGCTGTCTCTTATTAGAAAACATTTGGCTGGTGTTTTATTTTTGTTTGTTAATTGTGCATCATTGCTGCTTTTCCTTTCCCATTAGCTGCTCCTCACCCTCTGGGTCCTCTGTCTCTTCTGAAGCCCAGAAAAGTTCCTCATTTATAAAATGTGCAGTCATTCTCTGCCCTTCGGCAAAGCTGCCCCCATCCTTACAGCTAACAGACTGGATGTGAATCCTTTTGTAAGCCTCTGCTCTGCCCCTCTGTTGCCTTGGGATCATGGGAATTCAGTGCTGAGAAATGCAAAGCCCTTGTTCCTTGGGGAGCACAGCCCCCGTGGTGCTCAGGAGCGAGTGGTCTGATTCATAAGCCAGCAGAGCTTCCTTTATGCAGCTTGTTGGATTGAGATGACTCTGAAGAGCACTGCCCGTGAATTCATCTTTATTTTGTGCTGCTTGTTGTAGGTGCTCGACAACGCCATTGAAACAGAGAAAATGATTGAAAAATACGAATCGCTGGCTTCTGACCTTCTTGAGTGGATTGAACAAACCATTATCATCCTCAACAATCGCAAATTTGCCAACTCGCTCGTTGGTGTGCAGCAGCAGCTACAGGCGTTCAACACTTACCGCACAGTAGAGAAACCACCCAAGTAATTTTAATCTTAGCTTAAAAAAACAGTGGTCTTGTTTTGGTTTAGTCAGTCATTGATTTTTTTTTTTTTTTAAACAAACATCCAAGTAATTTTAATCTTGTCTTGAGAATTTATTTTTCTGAACAGAACCAGGTATCACATTTCTAATTGGCACTGACCATTATTACTAAGAACCTATTTGCTTTATGCCATTCAATATGCACATAGTAATAACAATAGTAATAATAATTGAAAACATGTGTGTTGTCTGCAGGATCTTATAGTACTGGAAGCTATCATTTCACTGAGATGCCTGCCCTGTAATACAAGTGGTAATAGTATATACCATGTTAGTGCAGTAATATCACCAGCCATGTTTGCTAGCGGCGTACAATACCAAGACACAGCTCTTAAAAGGCTCTTACTGCTTTTCCTAAATCAAGAGGAAGTGTGTCTGGCTTTGTAAAACATAGCTCTGCTTGCTACAACTGATACAACCAAAGCCATGCAACTTATTTCTGGAAGTTTCTTTTAGTATTATGTTATCTGATCTTATTTTTGTCTAATATAAGTCCTGATGGATAACAATTGCAATTGAAAACATTACAAAGTATCCAGACGTTTTCTAAAATTGCAGTCTATTCCCTAGTGCCTTTGGAGTTTGTTTATTTCCCAGGCATACAACTCAGGGAAAACAGTGGGAAGAGTTTATTGACTGCAGTGGGCAGTTTAAATAAAACTTCCATTTCTTGGGTTGATGAACTAGGACAACAAACGTAATAGAATAAAAAAATGCAGTCTTCTGTCCCCCTAAGGGGCTTAAATCTAAACAGATAGACAACTGACTTCCGTGAAGTTGAGTTTTTTCTTTTTTTTTCTTTCTGTTTGACCCATCTGGTTGGAGAGGCTATTTCTACTGCTTCCAGTGTTCACACAAGATGCAGGTGTTTATCTGAGTGTTCCATTCATAATGCCAGTATTGTATGGAAGTGCTTTGTAATAACCTAGTAGTAATGAAAGCTTTATTGTAACTATTATTTTGGAAATTTTGTTTAGGTTTACAGAAAAAGGAAACCTAGAAGTGCTACTTTTTACCATCCAAAGCAAAATGAGAGCCAACAATCAGAAAGTATACATGCCAAGGGAGGGCAAACTCATCTCTGACATTAACAAGGTAAACTGAGCCAGCAGCTGCTGTGTGACTCAGGATTTTGTTTTTTCCTTTTAGTCTCAGTCTCAGCATACTGGAAAGAAATGCATGTGTTGTCTCTAGCCTTGACATGGGGGACCATAAAGGATGGGAGAGGTGGGGTGATGGATCTGGTAGCCCTTGCTCATCCATGGTTGTAGCTATTGCTAATTGGCAGAAAATAGCAACAATATTGAGATATTGCAGCCCTGCCTACTTAGTTTCGAGGACATTTGTCCCAGCATAGCTCCCTGCAAGCAGGAGGTTGAGGGAGTCTCAGCAGAGCCAAGTACAGCAGCAAACACCCTGTGTTGTTCAGGGCTGTGGTGCTCTTGCAACACCTCTGCCTTCCCTGGCTCCCAGCGGGGAACAGAGCTGGCCCTCATCTGCCTTGCAGCCCCCAGGCCCACATCATGGGAGAGTAAAGGAACTGCCATGACCGACCCTTTGGGTTCCCTCTTGGGGTTTATGCAGCTATTTTTTTTCCTGGTGCAGCTGGCAGAACAGCAGCAGAGCTGACAAGCTCTTTCAAGGATAACAAACAACTTAGAACTGTGAGCTCTCCTCATTTGTGTTTGATCATGCCTGGCATTCCCAGAGCAGCTGTTGGGGGTGTCTGTGGCCTTGGTCTGCATCCTGGAGAGCAGTAAACTGCACAGCTCTCCTGTTTGCGTTAAGCTCCTGTGCCTGCAAATGCCTAAAATACTTTGGGTTTCAGGCAATTTCACA
The DNA here is from genome assembly GCF_009819795.1 of Aythya fuligula. NCBI lineage: Eukaryota > Metazoa > Chordata > Aves > Anseriformes > Anatidae > Aythya > Aythya fuligula. The sequence goes on from NC_045561.1 coordinate 1,787,929, forward strand.
TCTGTTAGGATTTAGAAGAATCTAGGGTAGTTTGTGTTTAATTGTGGGTATTTTTGTTGTTTGTTAGGAGATCTGAAAGGTGATTAGCTGGCTTTCAACATGCTTCTAAGGCTCTGTTTTTGTAGTATTAATGCCATGCATGTGAATAACTTCTTGCTTTGGGAGAAAAAAAGGACTTGCATGCAGCGGAAGTCACTGAATTCTGTACTTGTTTTCCTTTCCAAAGTGGATGTAATAAAGAACAATTGTAAATTGGTTTTAGGGGTGAGAAGGCATGAATCTCTAATTCTCATTTCCTAAAGGAGAAAGATAGAATCCCTTCCTTGGGTATAGCACTCAGAAGACTTTGAAACAATTGCTTTCTTACACATTGAAGCCAAAGTGGTTTGTTTAAGCTTTGTAGGAGGCAAATAACAAGTGAACTCAAGAAAATGCATACGAGATAAACAAGGCTTACACCTCTTGCTCAGAAAATGAATTTATAAATTGAGACCAATTTTTAAGTCATGCTCTTACATTAGCAGACAAGGTGTAAGGCCAGCCTATATAGACCAGATTCATTGGCATTTAAATAAATTTGCCAGTTCTGAGAAACTTGGCTGAAGTGACTTCAGTACTTATTTCATGTGAAGAACATATGATTTATCATAACCCTATATGCATGTGTAGTTAGAAGATGCATTTTCTTTTTCTTCACATCTTCAGGCCTGGGAAAGACTGGAAAAAGCTGAACATGAAAGAGAACTGGCACTGCGAAATGAGCTCATCAGACAAGAGAAACTGGAACAACTTGCACGCAGATTTGATCGCAAGGCAGCTATGAGAGAAACTTGGCTAAGTGAAAATCAACGACTAGTTTCTCAGGTGCTGCTTTCAGAAATTGTCTGTGTGACTAAAATGATTCCTTTGAGTAATTACAGGGTACAGTTCTTGTAAAGAGAACATTTGCTCTCCTGTGCCACTTGTGTTACTGAATCTATGCTTATTTATATTTATTGCATGTGTGTAAAGGTATATTTAGAGTATATGTATATATATTACTGTTCTATCTTTAATGTATTCACACATACCCATTCTTGGAATCTATTCTTCCGTATTCAAGAGATATTCATGTGGAAATAACTACCCACAGTCAAGATTTTCTTTACCTGAATATTTAGGTCAATTCAACAGAATAAGCGCAGGAAATAAAAATAAAAATATTATTTGAGGTGGCTGTTGAAAAGGAAACAAACAAAAAAAAAAAACAAAAACAACCGTAGGCTAATCCTGATGTCCACCATGGTTGTTACACCAAATCTAGTAAATGATGTCTGATTTTATCAGAATTATCTCTGATTTTATAAGAGGAGTTTTCAGAGCATTTTGAGATTGTGAAATCTTAGAATCACAGAGTATACCAAGTTGGAAAGGACCCACAAAGATCATCGAGTCCAACTCCTGAAATTGCTAATGAGAGTGTTCTGCACAATCAGAAGTCACTTTAGAGTTCGAGTACTAGGGCTTTTCTCCTCGGCAGCCATTGCTGAAGAAGTTTCTCTGTCTTTACAGGATAATTTTGGCTTTGACCTTCCAGCAGTGGAGGCTGCAACAAAGAAACATGAGGCCATTGAAACAGACATTGCAGCATACGAAGAACGAGTCCAAGCTGTGGTTGCAGTTGCAAAGGAGCTTGAGACTGAAAATTATCATGATATAAAACGCATCACTGCAAGAAAGGACAATGTTATACGCCTGTGGGAATACCTCCTGGAGCTGCTCAGGGCACGGAGACAACGGCTGGAGATGAATCTTGGCCTGCAAAAGATTTTCCAGGAAATGCTGTACATTATGGACTGGATGGATGAGATGAAGGTAGGTGTTGCCCATTCAAGAACATAGAAAAATGTTCTAGAGATGTGTAAATGTCCTTTTTTTTTGTATTTTTTTAAGATTTGTTTTGCCTATCTGGTTTAGTTCGCAAATTCAGAAGACCCACATTCATGGGCAGTGAACAAATTTCTTATACCTTATGATGTTATTTTAAAATAAAGATTAAAAACTATTAAGGAAAAGGACCAAGCTTGCTTCTATAAAACGACATGCTTCTATAAAAAAATGAGGATGCAGATTTTAGTGAAAGGGAATTACATGAACTCTCTCCATCACCACCGACGTGAGTCACCTTTTCACCGCTGTGCTTTAAAAGCATGGAATTTCTCTGTCTGTTCTGCTGGGACGGAGGAAGGGGAAGAATTATAACTGTGTTCTTGTCCATGAGCCAGCAGAACTTGGAAGCTGTTAGAGGAAAGAAAGATGTGTGTAGCTCGCTGGCAGCTCACAGTACCTGCACTGAGTGCCTTTCAGTGGTCCTGCTGAGCTGACTGGGCTTTTCATCATTAAAGAGCATGGTCAATTTCTTCATGGTTGCCAGGGATTTGAAAAATGTTGGTACAAATTCACATCAGTCATATCTCTCTAAGTTTGAAATAACTCTGCTTATGTCCCTACTGTTTCTGTGGACGTTAGTCGGTGTAACAAAGGAGAACAGTGTAAAGCATGAAGGAGTCATTAAGAAATGAATAGCTTATGGCCTTGAGCCCATTTTATGTGTCTTTTTCATTTTTATCAGGTGCTTCTACTGTCTCAAGACTATGGCAAACATTTGTTAGGAGTCGAAGACCTGTTGCAGAAACATGCTCTTGTGGAAGCTGACATTGCCATTCAGGCTGAGAGAGTGAGAGGGGTCAATGCATCTGCACAGAAGTTTGCCACTGATGGAGAAGGTAACTAGCAGCCAACACATCCTCCTTAGTTTTAATTATATATGGGGTTATGTGTGAGTCTCATTAGTTCTGCAAGGCACGTTAGGTTAAGTTCAGCACCAGAATAAGAGAATCCAGCTTCATTTGTTCCTTCTTCCCTCACTGTGTCAATGATTAATTTGTCAAGGTAACCTGTTCAGAAGTTCAGTGCAGCTTGTGTTTTGTCTGCTATGTCACACTCCTAACCAGCAGCTGCTGTAACTTTGTAGCAGTCACCATTAATTCCCGGTTTTGTGTTTCTAATGAAACATAAGCAAATAATTATATTAAGTCTGATATTGTCCCAATCTATGCTAATTAAAAGTGATTCCACTAAAATAGCGTAATTAACTAGGGTAAATAATGTTTGGTTTGTGTTGTGATATAAATCTGGGGTAGTGAATTTTCTTTCACTGAAAACAGTCGTAGGTGTCTTACCCTTTTTATTTAGTTAGTTTTTTGTCTTCATTCACAGAACAGCATTTTTTGTTTTGTTTCATGGGATGGTGAAGTCTGAATTGTTCACATTGTTTCAGGAGACTAAATATGGATTCTCTTCCATAAACTTTGCAGACTGAACAAGCAGAAATTAAGAACTCTAGGTACACCCCAGCTGTTGCAATGAAAATAAATGAGTCTGTGTTGTAATGCACATTCTCTGTCTGAACAGGTTACAAGCCGTGTGACCCGCAGGTTATCAGGGACCGCGTCGCTCACATGGAGTTCTGTTACCAAGAGCTGTGCCAGCTTGCAGCCGAGCGCCGGGCCCGCTTGGAAGAGTCCCGACGCCTCTGGAAATTCTTCTGGGAAATGGCTGAAGAAGAGGGTTGGATCAGGGAGAAGGAACAGATCCTTTCATCTGATGACTACGGGAAGGACCTAACCAGTGTTGTCCGTCTCTTGAGTAAGCATAAGGCATTTGAAGACGAAATGAGTGGTCGTAGTGGTCACTTCCAGCAAGCGATAAAAGAAGGTGAAGACATGATTGCGGAAGAGCATTTTGGGTCTGAGAAGATCAGAGAAAGAATTAAGGATATCCGGGAGCAGTGGGCTAACTTGGAACAGTTATCTGCCATTAGGAAGAAACGTCTGGAGGAAGCCTCTCTCCTTCACCAGTTCCAGGCTGATGCTGATGACATTGACGCATGGATGTTGGACATCCTCAAAATTGTCTCCAGCAACGATGTTGGTCATGATGAATATTCTACACAGTCCTTGGTCAAGAAACACAAGGATGTTGCTGAAGAGATTGCAAGCTACCGGCCAACCATTGACTCACTTCACGAGCAGGCAAAGGCTCTACCCCAGGAACACGCCGGGTCTCCAGATGTGCAAGGCAGGTTGTCCGGAATAGAAGAAAGATACAAGGAGGTTGCTGAGCTGACTCGGCTGCGTAAACAGGCCTTGCAGGATACCCTTGCTCTTTATAAGATGTTCAGCGAGGCAGATGCTTGTGAACTTTGGATAGATGAAAAGGAGAAGTGGCTGAATAATATGCAGATTCCAGAGAAGCTGGAGGACCTGGAAGTGATCCAGCACAGGTGGGAATGGATTTACCAGGAAGTTTTGGGAATTCTGGCTGGAAGTTTTTGTGCACCAGCCACCTTTGTTAACTTGCCTATGACTCTGGTTCTCTAATGCCTTTGTGATCTTTTTTTTTCTCCCACAGATTTGAAAGCTTAGAACCTGAAATGAACAATCAGGCTTCCCGTGTTGCAGTAGTGAACCAAATTGCTAGGCAGCTAATGCACAGTGGCCATCCAAGTGAGAAGGAGATCAAAGCGCAGCAAGATAAACTCAACACGAGGTACGTGAAGGCCTCATGCTCATGAAAAATGTGACACTGGATGAAAAAAGTATAGTGGTGTCACTTGTGTTTCTTGTATGTGTTTTTAAATATATTTTCATACTGTTACCTCAAGTATCTTCAAAGTAGACCCTCAACTAGCTTCATCTTTCCTTTGAAAGGAAAGAGAGCTGTATCTCTGAAATGTTCAATTAACAGATAAAGTTTTGTTACTGACTTCAACCAGCTCCTAAGCGTATCAGTACCATGACTTGAGAGGTGGAAAATTGCTATAGTAACTATTATTGATTTAAAACAAATAAACAAAAAGAAACCAATACAATACTTCAAGTAAACTCTCTCTTTTTGGTTTCAAAGTCCACCGAGAGAATGGAGTTGAGTGTATTTAGTGTGAAAATTAGATGTAACTAGCAATTTTTCACTTGAGAAAAAATTATACTTACAAGGTACTGTCAGTACTGCTGACACTTGACATATTCTTATATATGCTATAGCTTGGTTAATGATTGTTTTGCTAAAACTATTGATGATATGGAAAGGACTGAAAAAAGCATGAATATGTTGTTATTTCATGGTTTAACAAGCTAAGCTGAGCAACTGCTCACTCAGCAGTGTTGCCGTACTTTTCCCTTATTGTACACAAGTCTTGATTTCTGTCCATTTCTCTCATCACAAATTTCAGATGGAGCCAGTTCAGAGAACTGGTAGACAGAAAGAAGGATGCTCTGCTCTCGGCCCTGAGTATCCAGAATTACCACCTTGAATGTAATGAAACCAAGTCCTGGATCAGGGAAAAGACAAAAGTGATTGAATCTACACAAGATCTGGGTAATGATCTTGCTGGAGTGATGGCCCTGCAGAGGAAGCTGACGGGCATGGAACGTGACCTGGTGGCCATTGAGGCTAAGCTCAGTGACCTGCAAAAAGAGGCAGAAAAGCTGGAATCAGAGCATCCTGACCAGGCACAGGCTATCCTTTCACGGCTCGCAGAAATCAATGATGTATGGGAAGAAATGAAGACCACTCTGAAGAACCGGGAAGAGTCTCTTGGAGAAGCAAGCAAACTGCAACAGTTCCTGAGAGATCTAGATGACTTCCAGTCATGGCTATCCAGAACTCAGACTGCAATTGCCTCTGAAGACATGCCAAACACGCTTACAGAGGCTGAGAAGCTGCTCACTCAACATGAGAATATCAAGAATGAAATCAACAATTATGAGGAAGACTATCAGAAAATGAGGGACATGGGTGAGATGGTGACACAAGGGCAAACTGACGCTCAGTACATGTTCCTACGTCAGCGCCTACAAGCTTTGGACACTGGATGGAATGAGCTCCACAAAATGTGGGAGAACAGGCAAAATCTCCTCTCCCAGTCTCATGCCTACCAGCTATTTCTCAGAGATACCAAGCAAGCAGAAGCATTTCTTAATAACCAGGTAAGTGGGCAAGATTTACTTGTCTTCATTTCCACCAGCCAACACTTGCAGAAGAGAGCTGAAAATGGATTAACTACCTTCTTTATTTTTGAAAAGTAACTCAAATTAAATTGCTTTTTGAATTTTACTTCTTAGTCGTCTTGAGATATTTGTTTTCATATGTGGTGAAACTGTTGACAGCATGCAACATAGCCTGAGTGTAATACTTTTCTCTCCCTGATTTTTGTTTTAATCACAGGAGTATGTTTTGGCACACACAGAAATGCCCACTACCTTGGAAGGAGCAGAAGCTGCTATTAAAAAACAGGAGGATTTCATGACTACAATGGATGCCAATGAAGAAAAGATCAATGCAGTCGTAGAGACTGGCAGAAGGCTAGTTAGTGATGGGAACATTAACTCTGATAAAATCCAGGAGAAAGTGGACTCTATTGATGACAGGTAAGGTCAGAATGATGACAGAATGTAGCTGTTCACATTTTAATTCTGTTCTTTGAGAGATGACCTTTTATCAGAATCCAAAGGCAAAGCAACACGTTAGAAAACATCTTTTGCAGAATGCTTTCTTTGTACTGTGGAAAAACAGGAACTATAATGTTTCAAAAATATGCTGGGCTAATCTTAATTAAACATTACCTCTTCCATTTTCTTGAGACTCACTAGGTAATGAGCTCACTACCCAGAAATTGGCTATATGAGTGTTGCTTATAATTCTCAGAGTATTAACAGAGTTCATATTGTGGTGGGAGCTGTAGCAGTAGCTATACCTGGTTCCACAAGCCTTAAGTTTTTTTGCTATCTTCTAGCTGATTCATTGATCATAATATATTCCTGTCCTTCCCCTGAGGAAGGAATGTGGCTCTTCAAGAGTGTAATTGGCATTGTATCTACCCCACCCACTCAGCTTTGATCACATTTTCCAAGTTGTCTGGCCTTTCTGAAATGAGATTAGAAAGAATTGGTACAAATGTGTCTTTCATCTCAGAACAAATCTTTTGCTTTGTCTCTTTAGCTGTGGCATGACTGCTATAGACCTTTAAGAACTTTTTTTTCTTTGAAAACCAAATGTTCATTTTTGATGGCTGTGATTTATAGTTCTTTCTGCTTATGGTTTGAATAATAGTGGAGACTTTCAAGGCTCTTGTGAATCATGAGTGTCAGAATGCAGAAGTAATCTCATACAGAACTTCATGTCAGATGTTACTGACCACCCTTCTGACAGACTTTCATCCTCCCGCAGCCAGTAAGCTTTGAGTTGGCCAGATGCCTTTATCTCCAAGGTCTGAAGCAGTGCAAAGAATGTGTCTTTCTTGTTTTGGTAAACATTTTGCACCGTCTATGCACCTGCTTTAGCTGTGGCTCATGGATTTAAAAAAGGGCAGATATTCCTGTGCCCAGAGCTTGCTGAGGACCTCTGAGCCCTCTGATAGTCTACTGCCAAGGGTACCTCATATTTTCATTCTCTCTCTAACCAGCTTGACTCTCTTTAGATCACAAAGAGAATCTGCAAATACTAGAAAGAGGAGATTATATGAAAGCAATCTAGGATCTGAATTTCTTCACTTAATTGGGTTTCCAGCCCCAGCAAACTAGAACCTGAGTACAGGCACACACAGGTCCCATTGTGTGAAGGTAACTGTTTCGTTTTATGGAAGACGTTACTCATAGACAAAGGGAGGATTTATGTTTGCCTTTTGTCTGATACTGGAACATAATGAGCACATCCAGTCAGCATCTTCTTCATTCTTTCTCCATTTCCATAAAGCACTGCATTTGGGGCAGGAAGGGCTGGGATGTCAAATGGGTGCTGTAGTGGCATAGCACTTTGTGCATCAGTGCCAAAAATCCTACACGCTGTGGACATTTTGGTTGCCCTGGCTGTCAGTGCCCTTCACTGCAGAGTACCCGTGACAAAGAGGTGCCTCTCGCTCAAGGAGCATCCAGTGAGAAGGATTAAGAAAGGAAAGAGTGTTTGGAAATGCTGCCATCTCTAGTGCGATGAGTTCTGCCCTCATGTGGCCCACCTGTAGGAGAATTTTGTGGCCTAAAGGACATCAGGTTTAATTCAGTGCATAAATGCAGTCTGATAGCTTTTTGATGCTGCTTACAGAGTCAGCTCTAAATGTATTTCTAGTCAGCAGAAATTGTGAAAATTATTTTCCTTTATTTACCCTCTCTGACTTCAGATGTTCTCTACTTCAAGTTTTCACATCCACTTATGAAAGCTGGACTCGATCCTGCCCTTCTGATTAGGTGTCTTCTTTCTGTAACTTTGGAATTTTAAAAAACAGTAGCAAGGAGCCAACCTCTTTGTGCAACCCTGGCTGAGGTGGATGGAGTGGAGACAGCTTCAGCCTTCCATCCTGCGTGTGCCCTGCAGCAGGGCCGCTGCTGCCTGTGGCTGAGGTGCTCTGGTTGCTGTTTCCCCAGCACAGCTCCTTTTCTGTGGCATTAGCTGGCCACCTGGGCTGTCCTGGCTGCAAGACATGCTGTAGTTCCTGCTCAGAATGGCAGGCAAGTCCTAGAGGCTGTAGTTTTTTTAACCCCACTTTTTTTCCCAGGACATTTCCTCAATTCCAGAAGTATTTATGCAGAGCACTGCAAAAACCATCCGGTGCATTGCTATCCAGGAAATCCGTGTGATTGCTCTCTGAGTCTGTAAGTCTGATAAGCCTCAAGAACAAAGCCTTAGGGCTGGGTGTAGTGGGAGTGGTAGCAAAGGAAGCCTCTTTGGTTGTACAAAAAAAAATGCTCTCCCAACCAGGCTCCACCTGGATGTATAACAAAAGACCAAAACAAACAAGTTCAAATATGTGCAGTGGCTCCGTACTTCCTATATGGAGCTCTTTGTAGTTTTTCATATGGCTAATGGTGCTTTTTACAGCAATGCTTGCAAGCTAATGCGGAGGAGAACCCGCTGGCCATTGGTGCAGCAGACAGCCCCTGCCCTGAAATGGTTCCATCTGAACAGACACTGTAGGCATCAGGCTCAGGAAGGAGAGGAGAATGCAGAGGCTGAGGGAGCAGGGTGACAGGATGTACAGCTTCAGCACAATCTTCTAATGCAGTTCAAGGGAAAGATAAATGGGGAAAAGGACCTGGAGAAAGAGTGAGGGAGGGACAAGATGGGTTTGAGTAAAACTATCACAAGGAAAGAAGGGGAAATGGAGCAAGCTATCAGCACACCAGGGGCAGTTATGCTGCTGTGTGACCTCTGAGCCCCTGTGGGTCTCAGCTTTACCTTTTACAGCTGCTCCCTCAGGTGTAGGACACTTTTATAGCTGCACACGTCTGCGGCTTTCCCTGCTGCCAAGGGGCCCTGGTGGGGTCTCAGTGAAGAACATTCCCCTTCTATTTCTGAGTCCAGAGGGTTGCTGAGAGCAGGGCTCCTGGCTGGTCTCCCCTCTGCAGCTGTCCTTAATTTGGTGACTTCTGCTTCTGTTTCTGCCATCCAGAAGGGAAGTGTTTTCTTCTCCATTTTCTCTTGGAGGAGCATAAGGGGACTGCCATGGTCCAGTTGCTTACATTGTGGCCTCTCTCATTCTAAAACTGAGATCTAGCTTCAAGATAGTGTCAGGTCTGACTCAAGTTATTACCTGGTTCTGTTTTTCATCAACTTTTGTACTTGTGCAACTTTCTAACTCAACAGAGAACTGAAATATTTTTTTCTTTGCCCATTCAGGAAGGAGAATGCCTGCTGTTTGCTGGAACAACTAGAGAGTTATATCTTCCTTGCATGTATCTCAGCATTCTTAGCAGGCAGTAGCATTCATGCTATGTGTAAGATTTATTACTTCTTCAAGGTTTTGAAACCCACAGGCTTACAGTTAAACCACAAGAGACGTTGTCAGTTGTCAGTGGTGTTAGCATTGTCAAGGACCTCTGCAGAGACAGCCTGGGAACACTGTGGTAAATTTTGGTGTTCTGCTCTTGGGTTAATTTGAATCAGGCACATCTTCATGCTGAACATACCTCATTTTACTATTTTAGGTTCTTCACAACGTTGCCACAGAAGGAAGATGTCCTCATGTTTTAACCGACTGCGGTACATTTCCTATCTCATTTTACCATGTAGGTCTAGCTTAATTTAGACACTGGAATTTGAGGTTGCCTCTTCAGCATATAGAGGGAAGTCCCTATTTAATGTAAACCTAGACATAGCTATAATGTAAGTAATACATGCAGTTTCTCACATGAACAAGCAGGTGAATTCAAGCAGTCATTCTAAATAACTGGAGTCTGAAGAGCAAACCCTTCTGTGCTAGTGTGGGGTTTTCTTCCACAAACTGTTTTAGCAAACCAGTAAGAGCACTCACTGATAATGTGAAGTGTGGCAGAGTCAGTTTCTGACCCTTCCTTGCCATGCACCTCTCAGAAGAGTAGGATTTTAACAGGGATGACTGCAATCAGCAGTCAAGCAATCTTTGTTCAAAAACCGTGCATCAGGCTTGGTGCTTTTCTCCACCCTCCAGGGCTGCCCAGTGCTCTTGGCCCTCAGTGCAGCTGCAGTCCGGTCTGTCCACCAGTCTGTCCGCTGGTCCATCCACCTCCCTGCCCCACCAGCTGGCTTAGCTTGGCCTCTGCACACAGGGCCAGAGGCATGGGGCAGCCAGGCCCTTTACACCACGTGATTTTAGCATCTGGATAAAAAATGGTACCTGAAAGGGTTCTGTTCTTCAGTCTGTCTGCCTGTTGATTCTCTTTAGAGTCTTTCAGACTTACTGGTAGTAGAGGGTAAGAAAAGCTTTGTAATGGGAAGCGTAGTTATGGAATAAGAAAATTCTAAAATGTGTCATTGGAGTTCTTAAAGAACAATTTGGGGAAACACGGAGAAGGAATTAATTATGTTTGGATATAGCCACTCTGGGTAGGAAGAACAGACTAAATGACTTCTTAAGGCCATTTATTCCCATTCAAAATAACACCAATTCTGTGATGAAAGTACAGGAATTCCTGCCAGTTCCAGCAGGGATATATTCCATCCTGAGTATATTACAACCACGTCCTCAAGTATCCAGTTTAAGCCTTGTACAGTTCAGCCCTGTTCTTCAGAGATTTCTCATCTTGCAATCTCACTCCAGGTCATTTTGGACAACCAAACAACCTTTTAGTGTTAAATAACTCTGAGCACCAATGATCACATTTGTTATGCTGAAGAAAAAACAAACAAAACAAACAAAAAAACACAGCTGTATCATCATCTGTGTGATGTTCCTGCGTATTTTCCCTTCAGAGTTCTTAAAGTCGGTATTTCCAATACTGCGTGGAGATAATTTGCTAGATTTTTAAACTCCAGGTTTCTCAACATAAGAACTTGTCTGTTCATTCTTAACTATATTCAAATCAATGTCATGAAAATTTTCCTTTTAATTGCACAACTTGTGTCCTCTCCAGAATGCATGAGTCTAGAATGTAATCTACCCTTAAATCTATTAAATCATCGTGACACTAAATCATCATGATAGAATCACCCAAACAATTTCTTGCTTCAATTAGCAACCCGACTAATGCACTGTATTTGCCCAGACGTATATATGTGAGCCACAAAAGAGTGGAATCAAACCCACTGCTGTTAACTACATTACAGGGGCTTTTCCTAAGGCACAATTTGTGTGTCCTCTCCTTTGCACTCTCTCAGGTAACACCTGCCAAGACATCAAGATTACCTGGGCTTGGACTCCAGCCTCTTCCTTTGATGGTTATGTGCATCTTCCCTGCCATCTGATCTGTAACTCAGTTGGTTTTTACCTACAGCTTTATAGTTGCTGCCTGCACAGTTATTCAGAGAAAGCTGTTGAGATAACAGAGGAGCAATGTGTAGCCCTTTAAAGGGTCCTCTCCTATTGCTCTGCCTTACAGACCTTTTGCTTTTATGTAACACCCAGCAAACACAGGTAATCTTCATGTTTCTGAAGTCACTAAACTCTTCCAGAGAGCTTGCTCTGGTAATTTTTAGATCAGGAAAAGTGGTATGTTAAGCCAGTTGTCGTCGACATGTAATTTATAGCCTTTGAGAATATCGTGAGTGTCTGGAGACTTCCACTAACATGGATTTATTCAGCTATTGGAATTATGTGCTGAGATCATCTTATAAATTGCCACCCTATAAAATAACCTCCAACTCTATATCCTTATTTATCTTAGTCTATTACATAGCCCAGCAATAAGACCATGCACAACGAAATATGAACAAATCTTACACAGTGAGCAATAAATAGAAATCATCTTCTTTACTCTGCCTCCTCCGTCTAAATTGCCTCATAAATAAGGGAAGTACAGATCGACAGGGATTACTATTCCAAAAGAAGTGTCAGTCAGAAACATGTTTGGCGATACCTCAGGAATCAGCTCATCAGGCACCATGTCCATCTGAGGAACCCACTAAGAACTGTGGGGTTGCCAGCACAACTCATCCTTCAAGGAGCAAAGAATTAGGAATTAAAAATAGGGCTTTTTGACTAACCTTTGGTTTTCCTCTGTGCTAAGGTTACTCTTAAATGCTCTGAGAAATACATTCCAAGGCAAATAGAGCTTCTGTTTGCTGAAGTACACAAGTGTGTCACATGAGTTTGTTAAAAACAGTGTTCGGAGGGTTATATAAATTACTACAGCTTTGTTGGCTAGCAGGAGGTGCTGAGCCACAGGGAAGGTATATTATGGAGAGCATTACAGCAAGTGAACACTTTGCAAGGGCTGTGTAACCTGAGATCTAATTGTTGCAGTTTTGAAGATGGTTTTCTTATGTTTTTTGGCAAACAGACTGAAATTCCCTGTGGTCTTCCAACTAGTGCTCCAAATTCTGTACATGATACTTGTGAAACCACGCTGACTTCAAAATTTGCCCTGTGTATTTGACTTGTTAGAAAAACAAATGCGTGCTGAACCTAAGTAAGCGCACTAAATAACATGGGCACATCTGAGCTTCAAACATGCTCTTCATTTGAAAGGCAGTAAAAGATGCACCACATACTTACTCAAAACGTATCCCAGAGGGGCAACAGAAATGAACAAATTGGTTTTGCTTGAAATGCCTATTTCATTTTTTTTTTCTCTGCTGTTATTTTTTTGACTAGACATAGGAAGAACCGTGAAGCAGCCAGTGAACTTCTGATGAGACTCAAAGATAACAGAGATCTTCAAAAGTTCCTTCAGGATTGTCAAGAGGTAAACTACATCCTTTCACTTTTATCACTAAAAGCTGCATCCCATAGAAAAGCATCCTCCCCCCACACACACCCTGTGTATTATAAGGACTGGGGTACTCGATACTTTGCAATCAAGTCATCCCGTGGTATTTAGTGTTGAGTAAACAATTAAAAAAAAAAAAAAAAAACAAAACAACCAAACAAAAACCAACAAAACAATAAGCAAACACAAAGAACCCTGCAAAAATTAATCCATTTGTTGGATGAACTGAATTTTTCCTTTCATCCGCTAAGCAAAAGACAGGAAAGATTGCCAAAAGCAGTGAAGACTTTGTGCTGTGGTATAAATCGATCATGCTGAATCTGGTGGGATTAGCACTGAACTCTTACAGTAAGAAGTTTGTCTGAGGATGCATATGTGTTTGTGGCCTGGTATAGGACAGTTGTTTAAGTGGTTTCTCTAAAATATTAGTCAGAAGAATAGCAGTTTAGGAACAAGAGAGGAGCAGGATTAAATGTGATAAATTTAAACTTATTTATTTTAAATAGAGTTAAGAAAAGTCTTGTTCCTAGCATGAGGAATTAAGTGAGTAATTTTCAGTTTATTTCATGAAGTACTAACAGAGACTAAAGATGGCATAGGCCTTGCCTGTGATGTGCATTAAAAGCTAGCTGTCCATGCCTAAAGGCTGCAAAGAAAGGTGACTGTGAGAAAAGTGCTTTTAATTTCAAGAGTTGCTGCTGCATTAGCTGTACGTTTTAGCCAGCTACAGGAAACTGGAAGTTGCTGCAGTGTGTCTAAATGGACTTGCACCACAGTTGGGATTCATACAAGAAAGAAGCAAAATGATGCTCATAAACTGGCCAAATGTTGTTTACTGCTTGGTTGCCTAGATGCAGTCTGTCTTCCTGCATTGCATAAGCTAGCCATGAACTTGGCTTAAATGCTCCTTCCTTGGTAGTAAAAACATGACAGATGAGCAAAAATTCTGCTGTCATTAGCAGCAGCTTCTTCCTTCCTCTGTAACATTTCTAATACAAAAATCCCTCCGGCTCTTGGAGCTCTTCTAGCTTGTGTGTCAGTGTGGTTGTGTTCTTCCCTAGGTTCTGTTTTTTTTCCCCAATGTCACTGAAAGAAAAAGGACAACATAAAAGCGCTAGTGTCTGGCCTCCTGAATGCCTTTTCTCTCAATTGTTTCTCTCCAGCCACTAAAACACGGATGTCTCCTCTGAGCATTTCCAAGACAGAACTAAACAATTTCAAAATGTTTCAATTTTTTCCGATCCTTTCTGAGCGGACGTTAGCCTTGATGATAATTGAATGGTTGTTTTCTGAGAGAACAGCCATAATGGGACTTGGAATTGGTGCTGGGGGGTTACAAAGTGCCCACTGATACCTACGTTGGGCCAGAAGGAGTGTGTCTCTTCAAACAGGGCTGCCAGCTCTGTGGAGCTGCTCCCTCCCAGCACTTACAGGAGCACCACTGCCCAGTGGAGGTGGAAGGGAGCCAAGGGAATACCTCGCCCTTCGCTTTTCCATGTCCTGTGGCCAGGAGGCCGGGAGTTGTTAGCAGGCAGATCTGAACCAGTCTCTGTTTCAGCAGGCAGTGATCTTCAGCATTCCTGCCCGCTGCGTTAGGGAGGTTCTGTAATGTGGGGGAGAGGAAAGTGTTCCTTCCCCAGGGCAGCCACCTCCGGTCCCTCTGGGCCAAAGCCTTGCTGTAAATGTGGCCTCCTGCCCCTCTCTCCTTCCTCCTCTGACTCACAAGCGAGGCAGCGAGCAGGGTCAGTGGCGCTCAAGGAGGTGGCAGGATAATGCTCGTCACAACAGCTCAGCACTGATAAATCTTTCCTCTGGGTCACAGACGAAGGAAGCTGTGGCAGATTGTTGTGTTAGTAGTCAGACACGCTGGCACAAGCTAATCCTGAGGTGTTGCTTATTCTGTCTCTTTCTTACATTCATAACTATGAATGTGTTAAATTGGTGGAGAGAATGAAAGAGTGACAACAGGAAATTCAGAGAAGAGGGGGGATTAGATAAATTTTGCCGTTCAGTCTTCTGGGACATCCTGCTCTTCTACAGCTCACCTTGGAGGAGATTAAAGCTGATCTTCCTGTAAGAGCTTCGAAGCCCCAGCACTGTCTGGGCTAATTTCCCTGGGGACACCAGAGGAAACACATTTGGATAGGCTGCATGTCAGGAGCTTTCTGTCTGCTCACTGAGTGTGCCAGCAGGTCTTGTCATGGACTGCAGACGTCTGTGAACCTTCGGCAGGGAGAGACGCTGCGTCAGCCCAGGCATTTGCAGTGTCTGGGAAGCACACCAGCAGTCGGTGCTCTTCTGCCTTTTCTTATTCCTCTGGCAGACTTATGAGAGTTGTGTCTCTGCGTTTCTCTCAGCTAGGCCTGCTTTTCATTGCAGGTTTTCTGGGAGCTGATGGCAGAAACAGCATTTTGTGGTATGGTGCAGGAGATAGGATGAAACCTAACTAGCTCTGCTGGTGTTAACAACTGACTCATGGTTTCCTGGACAAACAAATACTCCAAATGCCAGTGTGAGGCACCGTTTTAGCAAATTATTGTATTGTCTTTTTAAATCTACCTCTGCCCTGAAGATAACAACTTCCAGTGACTATAGTGGTTTCAAAAACCAGATTTTAATAGTCACCCCTAAAATGCTTCATTTGCACTTCTGTCTTATCAGAAGGTGTATAACAACGTTCTGAAGGTCAGAAATGAGGGTTTTATCCTGACAGCCACTGGCTGTGTACCACTGGCTGGCTGTGTCTCAGTGACCCCATCTGTTAGTACAGATGATGCTACCTTTCTTTGGGAACCACTTTTAAATCCTTGGAAGACTTATTGCTGTGGCTGGGTAAAAGCAAACAATAAAAGACAAGCACTGCAGTTTTCAGAGTGAAGCAGCTGTACTTCCCCCTAGAAAGGCAGGAATAAACACACTTATTTCAGGTTGCATAGTAATCTTTGATATAGCCTTTTATTGTCGAGTAGCACAGCAGCCTTTAGAACTGTCACCTTAGATTCCTACAGAGGTCTCCATTAATGGGAGCATTTTTCTATTCGGACTTGATAGCAAAATCAGATGAGTTTCTTTGACTTGTTTTTAAATTGCTTTGATTTTCCCTTTTTGTGGAACTTCACAATATCTTTAAGGACAATTTAAAAATGGCTTGTGAGTTCTGAATGAATTTGTTGTCCTTCATCCCGAATCTGCAGTGGTGAATTGGCAAGTCTGGCCTGTGCTCTGTTACTTGTTTTGTAAGAGTGCTTCCTCGGCATGACAGCGTGTATCATCCAAGTGGAGTTCTAGGAAAAAAAGCTTAGATTTGTTTTGACATTTTCCTCTTTGGCAGACAACTTTAAATATGCAGTAAACTAATCTTTTTGCAAATTCTGTAAACACTACTGATAGTGTGGTGTGGTTTTTTCTTCATCCACACCTAGGGAACAGATAAAGCAGTCAGACTCAGCCTAGGAGGAAATCTGGTACTGGCTGCTATGATCGTTTTCACATTCCATTTGCCCTTGGCAAATAAGCTATTTTTAAAGTATTGATTTTTCTCCAGTGTTGATCTGGGAATTGTTCTCAGTGTCTTTGTATTTGAATAAAATCAGAACACAATAAGTTTTGGATTTTAGGTAATCTGAAAAGGGGTATCTCAAGTACCACAAACCTTGCTGGAGACCAGACAAATAAATGTATTTAAATGTTTATGTAATCTCTGTAGAGAAAAGACTGTAGGGAAGAGGTACAAACATGGTGAGATTTAATGGTCCCAAACCATCTTTATTCTTAAGGCTTTTAATACAGATTGGAACTACAGAATTTCTCGCTCAGTGTTTCACTGAAAGATTTACCTTAGGGCTCTGCTTAATTCTGGAGAATGACTTGTGCATGCCACCCCATTAGTGTGTACTTGTGCAATGTCCTGAGGAAACCCGCAAGGCTCCACAGGGGTGTGGTGATGACATTCAAGTCCTGTCCTGAGTAGCAAGTGCATTGTGTAATGTTGAAAGGGAAAAACAGCGCGAAAGTACATTGTGACCAAAAAGCAGGACACATGCCCATTTCTCTTCCTGTTGAGCTGGAAGAGACCCGTTTGATTTTGCTCATGATGGAGTTGATTCCTTTCTGTTTAGGTTGGAGGTTATTTATATGATGGAGATGTTATTTAACTGTTAAAGGGGTGGATCCTTAACCGAATCCTGAATAAAAGCAGTTCCTGAATCTCATGCAGCTCTTCTGTAGTGGACATCTCTGTATCCTTGGTCCAGAGGCATTTGGGTACTTCACATTATTCCCTACTGCAAATGTCCTGAACACCTGTGTATCTTCCTTTCCAGCTCTCACTCTGGATCAATGAAAAGATGCTTACAGCCCAGGATATGTCCTATGATGAGGCAAGAAATCTGCACAGCAAATGGCTGAAGCATCAGGCATTTATGGCAGAACTTGCATCCAACAAAGAATGGCTGGAGAAGATTGAAAAGGTAACTAAAGAATGTCCCCAAACTACCCTCATCTTTGTCAGAGATGGTTATGCACAAAGAGAAGATCTGTTCCTCTGCAGGAATCGGTCCTTGAATTCTGCATTCAGCTAAGTGAAAAGGAGATTTCCTTACTGTAGAGTAACTATCTCCTTGTGTCTCCATCTAACCCTTCATTCCACATCAATCTTAAGGATTTTACATAAGACACATTCACAGAACACTTAATGGCTAAGTTGCCAGTTTTGTTTTCTTTGTCTAATCATTCTTACATGTTAGGAAGAAGGCTTAACCTATTTTTCATACCCAAAGGCTGAAAAGGGCAAATGTTGTGATTTGAGGTAATAAAGGAAAAGTACTTCCTAGAAAATAACTGAACATAGGTGAATTCAGACACCTGTGCTGCCGTGCTGGTTTTTATTCTTTCAGGACTATAATCAGGCAGCTTTTCCACATACCAACTTAATGCATGAGGTAAAGTACAGCCAGTTTTGTGATTAATTAATAGATTCACAGCTCTTTTCACCAAGTTACTGTGAAGGCCTTTATAAGCTGTGATCTGTACTTTTCCCCCCATTTCTTGTGTGCAACTTTGGAAAACTAAGGAGGAAAATTAAACTGTCTTTAGCTCTGACAGTGGGGTTTCTGTTCAGTGTAAGTTAGCCTAATTGCTTATTTCCTTTCCTACTTTGGCACTCTGTATTCCATTAGAGGTTTTTCTGTGATCTGCAAATAGCAATACCCTTTAATGGTGTAATTAGAAGTCTGCTCTTAGTACTGGATGTGCTTTTTTAGTGATGCTAGTACATCCTCATTCTTTGCCTCTGAAAAATCAGATTGCAGCAAAGAAGTACCAAAGTTGTGTCTTGAGTCAGAGCTGGCAATCACTGTTAATATTATGGGGGTCAGCACTATTGAATGTTCTGGGTTGTGAGTAGTGTTCACATCCAAGAGTTATCTATTGTCAGCACCACGTAGGTGCAGAGGTAGAAGTATAATTAGAGGTGAAGAAAATATTTCCAAAGCTAATACAAAAGCAAAAGTCTTTGTAGAGACAAAAGATATTTCAAGTCCAGGTGCTCTGCTGCTGCTAGGTTACAGGTGGTCCTGCTTTCCAAGGAAGAACATTCCTCTGATACTAGCATGAACCCATGGTGATTGCCATAACCCATCAACACACCTCTCTCAAGTCACACAGTTAAGTTTTGGTGCCATAAGCTCCAGCATTATGCTGGGTCTTCACCACTCCCTGGTGAAATGTCACACGGTGTGGAGCAGCCCGCTCTGCTCCAGTCCCAGCAGCATCCCCAGGAGCCCCCACAAAGGAACGAGAGTAGGGGGGAGGAGAAATGAGGCATTGACTGACCTTCCCAATTGCCAAGAAATTCTCGTGCTGGCAACAGAGATATGTAGGAGCTGTTGTTCTGGAAAGAGTCATTGGATAATTGGAGATAGTGGTTGATGTTGCCAGCAGATGAGGAATCCTGAGTGCTTGCTAATTGGAATAATTTCAGTAACGGTCTGTGAGTGTTCCTGAGGAGGTGCCATTTTGGTTGTTCTTTGCTTTGCAGGAGGGAATGCAGCTCATTGCAGAGAAACCAGAGACTGAAGCTGTAGTGAAAGAAAAGCTGACAGGTCTCCATCAAATGTGGGAAGAGCTCGAATCCACTACCCAGACCAAGGCTCAGCGTCTCTTTGATGCAAACAAGGCAGAGCTTTTTACCCAGAGCTGTGCTGATTTGGATAAGTGGCTGAACGGTTTGGAGAGTCAAATTCAGTCGGACGACTATGGAAAGGATCTCACCAGTGTCAACATCCTGTTGAAGAAGCAGCAGGTAAATGGAGCACAGGTTACAGAGTGGGCAGAGAGCAGATATCTGCACTCAAAGGAACAGATGGGAGATCCTTTCAGTTTAGAAAAGCTTTTATTTGCTGTTCTTTCTTCTTGTTGTTCCATCTATCTTTAAGAAACAGCAAAAGCACATCCAGAAACAAATTGACCATAAATTTCTTGATGCAGTTGCTCCCTTGTACTTCCTTCTCTCCCCATGTTAACAACTTTTCTGTCTCCTGGCGTAGTCCCCCAGTCACCAGTCCCTCCTCTCTGAACCTGGCTGCCTGCCCTTGTTTCAAACTTGTCCAGTACTGGTCGGTCCCTGGTTTGCTGCTCTAAGGACAGCAAAGAAGCAGTAAGGACAGGAGGGAGCAGTGAAGCTCTCATGCAATTAGCTGTGCTCTGAAATTTTTCAGAGTAACTTGTGAACGCCCGATAGAAGCAACTTAACTCTGCTCTATTGGCCAAATTCACCATTTGTGCAAGCAGGTGTAATGGGGTCATCAGGGGGTGGCTGCAGCTGTGAAGGAATGGATCTGTGTTTAAACCTTGTTCTTTGCAACGTGAGTGTTTTGATAATTATTAATTACTGATCAGCATCTGTTCTTCCTTCTTACATAGCTATTGACGTACCCTAGTCACATAAACTGCTTTTACCCTACTTTTCAAGATCTTTTGCCATGTTTGTGTTTAGATGCTAGAGAATCAAATGGATGTTCGTAAGAAGGAGATAGAGGAACTGCAAAGCCAGGCACGGGCTTTAAGTCAGGAAGGAAAGAGCACAGATGAAGTAGATGGAAAACGCCTTACTGTAGAAAAGAAATTTTTGGAGTTGCTCGAACCTTTAAATGAAAGAAAGGCAAACCTGCTGGCCTCCAAAGAAATCCACCAGTTTAACCGGGATGTGGAAGATGAAATTGTGAGTACAAAAGAAATCTCATTCCCTAGATACTAGGAAAATGTCACACCTATCACAGAGCTTGGAAGAAGCCTTTCAATCACGTCTCTCAGTAGCATCGTAGAGTAAAGCTGCTTTTTGCATCTCATGCATGCCAGCCTCTGTCTGATGTTCTAGCTGTATCTGGGGTTGCTCCAAATCAGATGTGCTCTTTTTCTTTTGCAGTTGTGGGTTGGAGAGAGAATGCCTATAGCAACATCTACTGATCATGGACACAACCTCCAGACTGTGCAGCTACTGATAAAGAAAAATCAGGTAAGCAGGTGCTGTCAGAGCTCTCTCCCTGTTATTTCTCTTTAACACTGACTAATTCAGGAAAGAAAAGCCTGGGGCAAAATTGTGGGTGCATCAGTCAGGATGTGCTATGGGGAGGTCAGGATGTGCTGTGGGGAGGTGGGGTGACCACAGCTGGGGGGGCAGTGTGTTCCAGGATGCTCATGGAGGACAGAACCCCAGTTTATCCACATGAGCTGATGGCTTGTGTTTTGTTGCCCCTCTAGAGGTGAAATCCCTGAGCAGCATTTTTCTTTGTTGGGTGCAGTGTCTCATCAGTCTGCTTTTCTCCTGTTAGACCCTTCAGAAAGAAATCCAAGGACATCAGCCTCGTATTGACGATATTTTTGAGAGGAGTCAAAATATTATCACAGACAGTAGCCCTAATGCTGAAGCCATTCAACAGAGACTTGCAGACTTGAAGCAGCTGTGGAGCCTTCTAATTGAGGAGACAGAGAAACGCCACAAGCGCCTCGAGGAGTCTCACAGAGCACAGCAGTATTACTTTGATGCTGCCGAGGCCGAAGCCTGGATGAGTGAGCAGGAGCTCTACATGATGTCGGAAGAGAAAGCCAAGGTGAGCAGCTCCACAGCAACACTAGCTTGATTTTAATTGTTTAGCTCAAGGGGGGTAGGTGACATAATTTAATATGTCGCTAACGTAATGGTAACATAAACAAATCTAATTCCCTTCTAAAAGCTCAAGTGATCATCTCTTCGATCTGTTATGACATCTTGGGTAGTGTGGAGGATAGATCTTGCTATACTGAAGCTGCCTCAGAGTGTGGATGGCAACTGTGTGTTCTCCTTTGCTGCAAAGCCAGATGTGCTAATGCAGTCCTGTTAGGGCAACACTTCCAGCAGTGCGGAATCGCTGGGAACAGCACAGTGCACCTATCTGTGAAGTAGGCCTGGTGGTCGCTCAGTGGAAGCCACTAGTTGTCAGCTGCAGGCCTGTCTTTACTCCCAGCACAGTGAAACCTGAACAGCATCAGACCATACCAAACTAGTTGAACATTTATTTTTCAGTAGTTTGGCAAGTATGTGTTAGTATGCTGTATCTTATTTGTTATTTACAAAAACACAGCACCTTCATTAACCTGATAAAATCAAACTCAGCTTTGTATCAGTATAACACTCATGGGTGTTCAGTCGTCAGTTAGCAAGGATTTGTTTTCTTTTTTATATCTAAGCAATGCAAATGAAAAGGACTATTAACATCAGCAGCTCATCATGAAAAATATGTTAATGAAAAGGCTTATTGACAATACCGTGTAACATTGAGAGTTGTTTTCTTTCTTAATCATAACAACACATAAAAAGTTTTGATTGGAATTTCCCCAGGCACTTTGGTGGAGAATCCTTTGGCATGAGCTAGTTAAGTTTTCTTGTCTTTATCCAGTCAGTAGCCGAAAAGCCTAACAAGCCTTGTGCCTAAAACTGTTCATTTTTCTGAGCCCTGTGTAGTCAGCAGTGTGTAAACACACAACAAGCTTCATAGAAGAGGAAATTCAACATGCTTAGTGCGCAGCTGATGTAATCTTGTTCTGTATCTCAGAGGGGTTGTTGTATTCATGCTTTTTTACTCATCATTTTGCTTTCTGTGGGTACCATTTACTGTGAACTCAACCGTTAATTTACAGTCATCGGGAGCTGGGAGCAGTCCTTTATAAATCTTCCTGGTTACTGCTCTTTGCTAATGCACCAAGATGAACTTGCTATATGGGGTCTTGCCCTGGAGTAGGAGAATGGATTGTCATTTTCTGTCACCATTAACAGGATGAACAGAGTGCAGTATCCATGTTGAAGAAGCACCAGATTTTGGAACAGGCTGTAGAAGACTATGCTGAGACTGTGCACCAGCTTTCAAAGACCAGCAGAACTTTGGTGGCAGATAATCACCCTGAAAGGTATTAACTGCTGTTTTTAATTGTATCACGAGTTCTTTTAGTAGTTCCATCACTTCACTAGCTTGTTCTGACACACAAAGACTGCAGTAAAGAGAAAATAACTCAGGAGTTTGTACAGGGGAAGCTGAGTTCAGTTTCATTAGAGATGCATGTTGGACCACACTGATTTGGCCAGAGACAGGATTTTAGGAGAACCAGGATTCTGGGTGCAGTTTTCTGCCCTGAGCAAGGTCAGTATGTACAGCTCCTGACTTCTGGATAGCACTGTGCACCTTCAATAAATGCCCCTTGTGCCCTTTATACAGACTAGCAGTGTCAGATCTGCCAGCACTGCTGAGCTGTACAGAGGTATAACAATCCTGAGAGACAAAGATCCTTATTTATTCTTTCAGACAACTTTTATGTCCAGATCATAGGGTGACAGTTATTTATCCTTTTGTCTTAGGGCAGTGCTCCCTGAGATCTACTCCTGTGAGATTTCTGTAGAAATTCAGACTTGAATCTCAGATTCATAGTATGAGATTCATGCTTGAATCTCATACTTTAAACATAGGCATAGTAGCATCTTGATTTTGGTTAATTTATCTCAACTTTCTCAAACAGGTTTCCCTGTGAGAGAATTCAGGAAGCGTAAGAGCTGTTTCATTGTAAGAGCTGCAGCTAAGCAAACAGAATTCCCCATTGGATTTGACTGTGGGCATGACTTGATGATGAGGCTGATTTGTGTAACTGCTCTACCTTTGCAGATAGGAAGATAGAACAATCTTAGGCAAGATACTCTTTGCCCCTGGTGGAAGATTATTTAACTCAAAAGCACTCTCTTGTGGTCATCCTAATTTCTGATGAGAGTGGATTTCCTGGCTGAGCCCACTGCAATAACATAATTGACTTCATATGGCAGAGGGAAGGCAATTTGACAGGGCTATGTGGCTCAGACAAAATATATGGAAAGATAATGGCAACAGAAACATTAATCACTTTTGGAAATGCTGAGCTTTAGAGTGAGAAAAAACACATCAGTGCTTCTGAACTTTGAAGCAGAATTTAAATAAAAATGAAATGCTTCTTGCCTCAGCAGCTCAAATCCTTCCTGTCATTATGGGAGAAGGCTCTGGTATGATCTGTGGTCAAACTAAAGGAAGTCATGGTTCCCAGCATCACTCTCTAAAGTCAGCAGGGGTACAGGTACAGGGCAGAAGAGATTTCCAGCTAGTGCAGCCAGCTATCCCAGCAGAAGGCTGGTTAAGGGTGTCTGAGCCAAATTCCTGCATACGGCAGGCACACATTCTGGCGATTACATATCCCAAGCGTGATTTTTATTCTTTGAAGTTTTTTTCAGTCTACTCATATTATTTGTAAAAAAGATAGGGAGGACTTGATGCTCTTTGTTATTTTTCAGTGAGCGTATCAGCATGCGCCAGTCCAAAGTGGATAAGCTGTATGCAGGCCTGAAGGATCTAGCTGAAGAGAGAAGAGGCAAACTGGATGAGAGACACAGGCTCTTCCAGCTTAACCGAGAGGTGGATGACCTGGAGCAGTGGATTGCTGAAAGGGAGGTGGTGGCAGGATCCCATGAGCTGGGACAGGACTATGAGCATGTAACGGTAAGGTCTTCAGATGTGGCTGCAGATTGACCTTTTTCTGGAGGCTGCACACATGTAGATGATTCACATAAATGGGTGGTTGGTTTGACTGGTTTGCTCAGATCACTTTGCAAATACAGCCTTGCATGAATCCGTTTCTCTGTGTTTCAGATGCTACAGGAGCGATTCCGGGAATTTGCCCGAGACACTGGAAACATTGGACAGGAACGTGTTGATACTGTTAACCACATGGCAGACGAACTCATCAATTCTGGACATTCGGATGCTGCAACAATTGCAGAGTGGAAGGATGGTCTTAATGAGGCCTGGGCTGATCTCCTGGAGCTCATTGACACGAGAACACAAATTCTAGCAGCCTCTTATGAACTGCACAAATTTTACCATGATGCCAAGGAAATCTTAGGACGCATTCAAGACAAACACAAGAAACTGCCAGAAGAGCTTGGTAGAGACCAAAACACAGTGGAAACACTACAGAGAATGCACACTACATTTGAACACGATATCCAGGCGCTCGGTACCCAGGTGTGTAGCAAGTGAACAACACGGTCTGTGGCTGAAGAGTGCTTCCACTGCTCTTGCCCCCACTGTGGCTGGGAGACAGAGTGCTGGCAGCTGCTTGCCAAGTGTATTCCTATGGGTATAAGTTCCTATGGATCATTTTCTTATCTGTTTTTCTGCTTCTCTGTTCTTGCATTAGGTTAATTAGTTTCCCTAAAACAGAAATCAGTGGATTTCTGAGTACACAGATAATTGCCTGTTGAACTTTATTCCATCTTGGAATAAAGTCGTTCCCTTGGCTGGAGAAAAATTCATAAATGCAGAGGAATTCTGAATTGATTTGAAGTAAAGCAAAAAGTTGTGATGTCTCCTACCAGTCCGAGGAATAGAGTATGGATAGGGAGGTGTGAGGATAACACACCAGTTCCCCAGAGAAGTTTTTTCTGATTTCCCCAAGCAGCAGCACCATTAGTAGGACACTGCATGGCAGATATGGTAGGAAAATAGTTTACATTCAAAGAAAAATAATCATTTGACTTCAGATAGTGTCTCTTCAGGCAACTTCTGAAAGACAATGAACAGATACTAAGTCTGTCAAGAATTTTTAATATACCAGAGGTAAGACGAAATGCAGGTTTCAGGTTTTTCTGTTCTTAATGTTTTTCTTGAGTAGAATATATATTAGTTGTGCTGAAAGCCACCTTACGTTTGCTTGCTCTTTATGCCAGCAGAAGGAATGTGTAAGGGATGTGTAAGCTTGTTAAAAAAAAATCTTTAGATATCTCCTCTGTTAGGCACTTTTTGCTTTCTGAGAGGCAAAGCCAGTCTGTAGACCTACCAAGAGGCTTTCTGACTCGGTTATGGGTTTAGGCTTTCTGACTTGAATATTGCTTTTTATAATGCATCCTAATAGCAGTCTGAGGGGATTTGTCCAGGCTAAGGTCTTTAAAAGCAGCCAAACTTGATCTAATTCTTTATCTTCTGAAGCCAAGGTACGTTAAATAGAAGAAGGCAGCTGTTCATACAGCACACATGGGATTCTAAATTAAAAAAAAACAAAAACAAAAAACACCAATGTTCAACTGCCAAAATGAGAATTCTGGAAAGAAACAAGTTGCTTAAGGAATGGAGGAATTACGACTAGCTGCATTTATCTCAGTAGGTCAGAAAAGAAAGCTTTTATGACTAACTGCCTGCCAGATTTTGATTATGTTGCAATTTACATAGTTGTTTACACTAGAATAAAGAGGATGTAGCAACCATTTGATTTTTCAAGAGTTTTGCTTGAGGAAGCTGTAGATTTTATACATTAAATGGGAGACATTCACAAAACACCAATCCCAGTCTCTCAAAAAGGTAATTAGAATCAAGACCTAAATGAGGGAATAGGTAATCATAGCACTGAGCTATGTCGAAAGCACTTAGGATAGTTCTGGGGTGAAACTGCTGGAGTACCACCACAGATCAGCATGGTAGTGGCAGGATCTGTGTGCCTGTAGCTAGAACACCATTTAATTTCATAATCAAACCTTTCTAAAATGATAAAATGATTAAGAAAAGACCCAATACAGTGTTTCTTGGCTCAGAAAATATGTGATACAGACAAGAAATAGCATTTGATGTTCCAAGAGAGCATTTGTAAGGAAAAGAGATTTCTAATAATAGAAGGATCTTTGAATTTCTAAATTTCTACTGTTTGAAGTCATTATCTACATTTTTGAAAAATCATCTCTATGTCAGCTAGAATAATGGTTTTGATATGGGAGTTCCTGAGTGGTATTCTCTCACTTGTGTGGGAGGAAGAAAATTTGATGATGAAAATGGTCCCCTTTTGCCCTGGAATTAAACAGTCACTTTATATTGCCATCCAGTTTTACACGAGGCTTAAGCAGTGGCAAATCTTCGGGGTCCTTTGACCCACTGACTTCTCTAAGAAACATTCTTGTAGAGATATACTGACTGAATAATAGAATAAACCTTTCTAGTATTGACAGACCACATATATTGACAATTAATATTGACAATGACTTCAAAAAGCCATTCCAATTTTGAATTAGCAGCTAAAATGCCCCCATATTTGATACTCAATAATACCCAAATGTTGATTCATTTATCTCTTACAAACACATGCCAGGTGAGACAGCTGCAGGAGGATGCTGCACGCCTTCAGGCTGCCTATGCTGGGGACAAAGCTGATGACATCCAGAAGAGGGAAAATGAGGTCCTAGAAGCCTGGAAGGCACTGTTGGATGCCTGCGAGGGCCGCAGGGTTAGACTGGTGGACACAGGAGACAAATTCCGTTTCTTCAGCATGGTTCGGGATCTCATGCTTTGGATGGAAGATGTTATCCGGCAGATCGAAGCCCAGGAAAAGCCAAGGTAATGTGGAATACCTTTTGTAGTATCATGCAGAAGATAAGGCTGCAGGTCAGCTGAGGAACATCTATAACACTCAGTGTTGTTGAGCCAGAAATTGAAAGAGTGGCTGAAAAAATGGGATGGTGTTGTGGCAGCTTGCTCTTATGTATTGCTGCCCAGCAGAGGCTGGGGGCTGCTGAAGTAATGGCAATGTCCCACAAATTTCTTTATCTGACCCCCGATTGACAATACAATGGTGCTGTCCCTATGGAAGGGCTGCTGAAAGTCCCTGTTTCCTGAACTACAAAGACGACCTAGGAATTAAATTTTGTATCATACCATTCTGGGTTAGATTTATTTATTTTTTAATGTAGCAGCTGTTAAATTTTAAATACATGTTTCTGAACCATGGATTGACTATTTTAGGGATGTTTCCTCTGTTGAACTGCTAATGAACAATCACCAGGGGATCAAAGCAGAAATCGATGCCCGAAATGACAGCTTTACTACCTGTATTGAGCTCGGCAAATCTCTTCTGGCAAGAAAACACTACGCATCAGAGGAGGTATTGTACTTACTGAACGGGTAACAACTGCAGTGCAGCTGGCCTATAGATTCCTTTTCAGCTAGAGAAACTTGCATTGTGAAATTTATGGATTAATAAGGTGCATTTTTATAATGACATGCATTACTTCAGGGACTATTGCAGTTACTTGCTATTGTGAAGCTAGTGTAAGATTTAATGCTGTGGATTCACGTTGGGGAGCAGAGATGACACCAAAATTTAAAGTATCCCTGTCAGTCCAGGAAATGCAAAGAAGCTGTTGCATTCAGTCTGCAGAGAGCTGTCTCTGGGATAGCTGTGCTTGGAAAGGTGATTTCTTAGAGCAAGAGCAGAGACAACTGAGAGGCATCCTGAATTTTGCTGAGGGCAGCTGGAATGCTTATGAAGAGGCCTGCTAGGGGAAGGAGCGGGAAAAAGTTCACAGGGAGTAAATCCAGGGAATATTACAAGAGAAATGTACTTGACTGCCTAAGGCCTTGATTTATTTTCTGATTTGACTAGGCCAAAGGATAGAGGCTCAACCCTTGTTTCTTCCTGTCTCCCTTTTGCAGAGGGAGGATAGCCAAATATCATAAGACTGCCCACTTGGGGAGGTGATGTTTTCTGTGCTTGTGTTACACATAAGTGCTGCGGAGCAGCCTCAGAGTAACATTTCCTCAGGAACTGGAAGATCTTGCTAGCCAGTATTCACCCTGTGAATGATATAGTGCTTATGTTGGCATGTCATTGTTAGCACAAGTAGCTTCAGGTAGCACAGGTAGCACATTTATATATGCACATCTATAAATAAAAAAAGTGGAAGATACACTGCATGGTTGTACCATTAGATTTGTTTGTAGTGTTTTAATGTAAATGTCATATTTATTTGTATTTCAAAGGAAAAACATGAATACAATGGCTTTTTTTTTTTTTTTAAGTCATTCCTGACAATCCAGCACAATGTATCCTGTCAGTAAATGCCAGTGCCTTTTGCTTGTGATACCAGCTTACACAGTGTGGTGAGGTGACCGTGCTGCCTAATGCTTATATAACAGTCCTGCATTCTCCTCTTAAATCCAGATCAAGGAAAAGCTACTGCAGCTGACAGAGAAAAGAAAAGAAATGATTGACAAATGGGAAGACAGATGGGAGTGGCTGAGACTGAGTAAGGATGTCCTCGCATTTTTCTTGGCAGGGCC
The DNA here is from genome assembly GCF_009819795.1 of Aythya fuligula. Classification (NCBI taxonomy): domain Eukaryota; kingdom Metazoa; phylum Chordata; class Aves; order Anseriformes; family Anatidae; genus Aythya; species Aythya fuligula. The sequence goes on from NC_045561.1 coordinate 1,816,793, forward strand.
ATATCTAACTCTCTTCACTGTGTCTTTCTGAGCACTTAAAAAACTTGAAACTCCTTTTTTATTTTTTTCATCACTTGAAAGTGTTTTTGTACTGTACTAACTGAAAAAATCATGTCTGTTAATTGTAAAATAACTGAGAACTTGAAACAAAGAAACCTGCCCTAAAGGTCTTACTCTGTATGACCAAAACTGGAGCTAGGTGAAACAGATGCACCAGGTTTTGCAGATGTCACATTCCAACTGTTTTTCTACAAAGGATGTACTGACAAAAAATATGGGGAAGTAAAGCTTTGTTATCTTACACATGTAACATACCAGCATTGTCTGAGAGGCCAAGTTAATGAGTTTATTGACAAAAGATGCACTTTTAAATATTAGAGCATTTTCCAGTTTTTACACCAGAAACAACACAGTTCAGATACTCTAACAAGGTTTTCTGTAACGCATATGGACTGAAGGCTTTGCAGCAGACAGTTAACAACACATGAACTTCGAGCATCTCAAAATGTACAGCACAGTGTAATTATTTTGTGGAGTTCTGGGCTGCTCTGTGTACTTTATTCATTCTTTCTGAGTCTCAGCAGGCTTTAAGAAAAAGAATCACGAGTGCCTGTCGCTGAATTTGGGTGGTTGAACCATATTCTTCATCAAAATTGTTTTGCAATCTCATTCACAAAAGCTGTGGAAGCTTTTTTCAGCTGGAAGGAAACCTGGAACTGTAGCATTGTAGGCAAGCCTGAAGTACAGGCTTGCAGCCTTCAGTCTAGCTGTTTGGTTGACAGGCCAGAGTGAGGAAGAAAAACAGCAGAAAACAGAATTTCATCTGTGAAGTTACTAGGTAACAGCAGATTAGAACAGAAAGGAGACACTGCAATTAGAAAATGAAATAGTCTGCAGAAGAAATAAAGGTGGGCCTTAACTTTTGTTTTTCCTCAAAGCAGAGCCAACATGAGAAATTTCTGTCTTTTTACTGTTAATTTCAGTGAACTTAGTTAAGGAAAACACTTAGCCGAATACATTTGTTTTTTCCCCCAGCTGTTTTAAAGTAAATTCTGAAAATGCCCAATACCTTCATGATGCCCTTTTTGACATTAATAGCACTGATGTCTGTACATTCTTTACTCAGTTTTGGAGGTGCATCAGTTTTCAAGAGACGCGAGTGTGGCTGAGGCCTGGCTGCTGGGGCAGGAGCCCTACCTATCCAGTCGTGAAATAGGTCAAAGTGTTGATGAAGTGGAAAAATTAATCAAGCGGCATGAAGCATTTGAGAAATCTGCAGCTACCTGGGATGAGAGATTTGCAGCACTGGAAAGACTGACCACGGTGAGTGCTTTAGACAAGAAGAACTCCTCTTGGCCATTCCCATTGTGGTGTCTGCTGATTGTTCCTAGTAGCTTCCCAATACCACCAACCTCATCTCCATTTGTTGATGCTGTGGAGGGCCAACCAAGGCTGATCACCCAGGGCCTGAAGTTTCATGTTCCCAACAATGCTAAAACCCTCTTAGGTTCATTTGAGCTCAACAGCCTGCAAAGAGAGCTTAAGTGGTAAATGACCTTAGTAGTCTACAAGAGCTGTCGGAGGCCCAGGAGTGATGACCCAGAAGCAAATTCTAGAGTGGAGTGGTTTGCCCTGGCTCTCTGATGTATAGGCCATACTGCTAAAAGGGAAGGGAGATGCTGAGGAACAAAAACCCAGATCCAAACTCTTGAAAATATTTTCAGTTCAAGAGGACAGCATGGCAAGGGGAGTTCAACAAAAATGTTTGTTGTGTTTTGGCCTCCAGTGCAAGGCTATATTTTCCCCGAGAAATACACAAGCAAAACAAAACAAAACAAACAAACAAAAAAACACCAAAAACCATTTTCATCAGAGCTGAAATGGCAGTAATTAATGCTTGGAGAGTATCTCTAGAGAACAATCTTTAGACGCTAAAATTGAAATGGCTTGATTTTTAACACTCACTGAACATCACAGCTGCAGACAGTGAATTGGAGTTGCATAGCATCTTCAAAAAGCAAGCTGTTTTTTATTTTGATGGTCAATTTCAGGGATTCTGATGTGAAACATTTTACTTTTGTGTATGTCAAGCAGACAAGAGGATGTCACTTTTAAATATTTTGATAGCTTGGGATACTTTGCTTTTTTGTTTTGTTTTTCTTTTTCTTTTTCTTTTTTGTTTTAATGAAATGAATTAGGTAAGATACCTGGACATAGCAAGCAACTGCACAGGAACTCCATTTAATGTTAGAGTCTGATGCTCTGTGACTTAGTGCCATATCCAGTGCAACAAACTTTAAATAATTAATACTTTTAAAGACGTATCCCTTCAAATTTTATGCCAATAAACTTTAATTTCAGTAAAGTTTCAGAAAAACGTAGGGTGTAGTTCACATTGTAGGGTGTCTGATTCAAACTCTGTTTCTCAGAATCACAGAATCACCTAGGTTGGAAGACACCTCCAAGATCACCCAGTCCAACCTCTGACCTAACACTAACCAGTCCTCCACTAAACCATATCACTGAGCTCTACATCTAAACGTCTCTTAAAGACCTCCAGGGATGGTGACTCCACCACTTCCCTGGGCAGCCCGTTCCAATGCCTCACAACCCTCTCAGTAAAGAAGTTCTTCCTAACATCCAACCTAAACCTCCCCTGGCACAACTTTAGCCCGTTCCCCCTCGTTCTGTCACCAGGCACGTGGGAGAACAGACCAACCCCCACCTCGCTACAGCCTCCTTTAAGGTACCTGTAGAGTGTGATAAGGTCACCCCTGAGCCTCCTTTTCTCCAGGCTGAACAAGCCCAGCTCCCTCAGCTGCTCCTCGTAGGACTTGTTCTCCAGGCCCCTCACCAGCTTCGTCGCCCTTCTCTGGACTCTCTCGAGCACCTCCATGTCCTTCTTGTAGCGAGGGGCCCAAAACTGAACACAGTACTCGAGGTGCAGCCTCACCAGAGCCGAGTACAGGGGGACGATCACTTCCCTAGCCCTGCTGGCCACACTGCTTCTTATACAAGCCAGGATGCCGTTGGCCTTCTTGGCCACCTGAGCACACTGCTGACTCATATTCAGCCGACTATCCACCATCACTCCCAGGTACTTCTCTGCCAGGCAGCTCTCCAACCACTCCTCTCCCAGCCTGTAGCTCTGCTTGGGGTTTTTGTGCCCCAGGTGCAGGACCCGGCACTTGGCCTTGTTGAACTTCATGCAGTTGGCCTCAGCCCATCGGTGCAGCCTGTCCAGATCCTCCTGCAGAGCCCTCCTACCCTCGAGCAGATCGACACACGCCCCTAATTTGGTGTCACCTGCAAACTTACTGAGGGTGCACTCGATCCCCTCATCCAGATCATCGATAAAGATATTGAAGAGGAGTCGCCCCAGTACTGAGCCCTGGGGGATGCCACTAGTGACTGGCCTCCAGCTGGATTTAACTCCATTCACCACAACTCTTTGGGCCCGGCTACCCAGCCAGTTTTTAACCCAACAAAGTGTTGTTCTTCATTTCTAGTAGTGCCCCTGAAAATTGACTGAGATGCAGTGCTTTAACATGCACAAAAATGTTTCATTTCTCAGTTGGAACTGCTGGAAGTACGTCGACAACAGGAGGAAGAGGAGAGGAAGAGACAGCCGCCTACTCCAGAGCCAAGCCCAAAGGCTGCAGAGGATGCAGACTCCCAGCAGCAATGGTAAGCCCATGATGCAGGAATCTGAACTGCATGCTTCACGTGTCAGGATTCTCAGGATGAAGATGTGTTGTAAAGGGGGAGGCTGGAGGTTGCGTGGTTTTGTGATGTGACCCTTTTTAGAAGACTTCATGGATGTAGCTGATGGGGACCTTTCCCAGTGATCTCAATTCACTGCTAGGTTGAATGTTCCAATTTTTCACCATGAAGCAGTTCCTACTGTTAAGACGTACCTGGCCTTCAAGTAAAAGTGCTGTTTATACACCTTATACACCCTGTGTGTTATTAATTAAAATTTCTGAACAATCTTTGCTTTCTCCTTTAATGAGCATCTGTTACGGATGGATTTTAAGCTGTGTCCATGTAACATTAACATTTATGAAATTATGTGTATAACAGGAGTAGACTTTGTGAGATAGTAACCGTCATGAAAGCCTATTTTGATCACACTTAAGCATTGGATTTATTCAGCTGGGCATTTCTTTATTGCAGTAGGCTTCTGCCCTTGCAAGTGGAAACCTTTTAAAGGCAATGCTTTTATGGTGTTGTTAACAGATGACTTGGCAGTTTTTAAGAGCTTGCTTGAATTTGAGATATGCAAAATTCAGTAGGAAAATCTTTTTTTTTTTTTTTGTGAAAAAGATCTGTGACTTTCAAGAACTTAGTATCTTTTCTTTTTCCTTTCTCAACAGGGATGGAACAAAAGGAGAACAGGTTTCCCAAAATGGTTTGCCATCAGACCAGGAATCTCCACGGGTTAGTTACCGCTCCCAAACCTACCAAAACTACAAAAACTTTATTAGCAGACGGACAGCCAATGACCGATCATGGTCTGGACTGTGACATACAGAAACATTTGCAGCAAAAGACACCTTTTTTTCAGTATGGTTTACTGGTTCTGGTTTAATCTTTTGGCTTCAGATTTCCCTGCTGCTTTTCTCTTCCTTCCCATCAGTTGATTTTATTTAATTAGCAGCCCCTTGGAGATATATTTTGTTTCACTTTAATCCTTGTTTATTTCAGTATCCTCACTGACACTCAGTTGCTTTAAGGTGACACATTTATTTCATGTTATTTACTGTGAGTTTTTCATGTCATTAATAGTATTAAGATTTTCCAGCTAAACCGTCTTTTATATGAGTAATAGAGATTTAATGAGATTACATCCTAATGAAGAAGAGAACTAGAATCTGACAGGTATGACGCATCGAGTTATACTAACAGGTTTCAGCACGGCAACATTATTAAATCAGCTGCATTAGAAAGTGAGTTATTCACAAGGCCAAAGACAATACACACAAGTGAGCTCAGTAGAAAAGGCTGGGAGGGAGGGGAGTGTTGTAACTACCAACAAATTAAAAGCCTTAAGGTTAGCTTTATAACATTCCATGCAGATGGATTCATTGACTGCAGATAAAAATAAACATGAAATAAACCAATAAAACATAGTTTCTAGATTTATCTTGGAATTTAGTCCTTCTGAAGAGTTGTGATCTTGCTGACTATCTGTTTTGGGGCCCCATTTTCCCTTGGAGAATTTACGCAACAGCAGTTCCATTGACTGACATTGGAGCTACAGTGGTACAAATGAGATTAGGATGCAGACCCTTATTGAGAGATTGTGACACTTTTCTTTGAAAGTGAAATAAAGTACATTGGTCTAAGATCCCAGCTCTGTATTTTCTATAGATCTAGGCTGAATTGTCAATTCATTCCTTCTTAACAGAGGAGGTTCTAGTGGAATCAGGATGCATGCCAATACTCTTAAATGTGCAGCCATAGAAATAACAGTAAATATGTATGTTTATTTAAAGCAACACAGTAGTTGAAAACTGGCCTATCTCTTCATTACCTTCCTGCAAAGCCTGCTTGTTCCAATTGATGCTCTGAATTGTAGTAAAAACTGGCACTTCTCTGTCGTGTTTTTGAACCTCACTCTCTGAGATCGTAGTAAACACAAGAAGGGCTCCTGGCAGGCTCACATCAGCAGGTATTAGAACTTCTACCATTACCGCAAAGGAAATAAAGGTCCCAGTCTAGGACTCTGGGAGGAACTGCCTTTTAGCATATGCTTACCTTTCAGGTCATCCATCCCAGTTACTTCTGGGTCTTCACACAGACTCTGTTAACACTGTTGGATAATAAGCAGTTCTGTCTTTTTCTTTCTTTTAAATAAAGCCTTTCAGTTCATCCTCAGTATTAATGAGGAAGTGAGATGAGTGTTTTACATTCTAATGTTTATGAAATTATATGTAGTTGTGGCAAGGAATATGAATCCCAGATCATTATCACCTTGCTGGTTACCACAGTCTTATACATCACCCGTTTGCTTCATTTTTTATTTCATTACCATGATACATAATGCATTTCCATGTTAATCTTTGCCATCCACACTTCACAGTCTTTCATGAGAGCTTTTTAGGTCAGTTCACTGAATCTTGTGTTGCAATACATCAGATGTACACAGCTGTATTATTTCTGACTTGAGGCATGAAATATGCTGTAGTTGGTCAGATTTTCTCTGACAACCAGCTGAGCAGTGCAGCTATATCATTCTGTATTGGCTAAGCTCATAAGAGAGGTGGTTGAAAGGATGTGCTTCAGTAATTGTACTTTTACTGTAACTTGTCTTTCTACTTCATGATGCATGTTTTTTTTTTTCTTTTGTCAGGATAACAAGATATATATTCTTAATGCTTTTTAAATTTTCATATAAAATCATGCAAATGATCTGGTGACTATTTACACCAGTGTTGGGTCTGTGTGCCTTTAAGAGTATGACAGTTCTCAGAGCAGTTTAGCTGTAGCTTCAGATACCACAGTTTCAGAAGCCTTCAGATGTATTCTGGCTAAAAGTTTGTAAAGGTAATTTATATAGATACATGTTTTTACTTGCATTAGTCCACTTCTATATAGAAATGATACATGATTAAGAAAAATTAATTACGTCATCAGTTAAGGTCATCATTTTAGGCACAAGAAGTGTAAGATTTCACCAATTCAGTATGGTCTATGGTTCCGGCTTAAAACATTAAAATGATTACTTATGCCAGAACAATATACAAGCTGTCATCCATTTGCATCTGAAAAGGCAAATATGTCTATTATTTAAGCTGTGGTGCAGACTTAAGTTGATGACCTGTACTTAATGTTGCTTCAAGCACTATGAAAATCAAAGGAATGTCTCCAGTCATTGTCACCGGCTGTCTTGTTGCATGTTATACAGTCCTGACTTAAATATACCTCAAGAGTAGTCTCTAGCCACTAAAGAACTTGCAACTAACCTCTCAGTCACGATTAAGAAAACTGTATTCATGTACGTGATAACTGTTTTGTTGTAACAGTACAGTTTGCTATTAATGTTTGTCCTCTGTTGCGCTGTCTTTGCATGCCCAATGCATGTTTCCATTAAAATTTGTTTAGCTCCTGTTTTTCTCTATTTTCATGACACATTCTTTGCATACCTGTTTATGATTCAGATTTATTTTGCTTGTTTTCTGTTAATTGTAGATAACACATGGAAAGGAAATAAAACCTGAAAGAGCATCAATAAAGCTTTTCATAGCCCTTTTACAATCAGCAGCATTTTAAGTAGATTTTACAGGTCTGATTGTGTAATTAGAGTTGGCAGTTACCATTTAAAACCGCAGGCTTATAGATTGCAGCACTGAATTACATGTTACTTACCATAAAAACATTTTAAGTAGCTGTGCAGTGGCTGCTGTTATGGAACTTGTCTGTTTTATTTCAGATTAATCATTACAGGTACCCCAAGATCTGTAATATTTTCATGTCTTGTCTGTATCACTACAGAAAACATCCTACTTTCCACATTGGCTTAGCTAATAGGTAGTTCTGGGTAGTTGTGCTGAGTCAACTGTGGTCTATGTAGCATGCAGACTATACAAGTCTGCAGTAATTCTTTATTGCTATTCACAAGTGCCTCGTGTATCTCAGACAGGGATCCTGTCAGTTTAAAAGAGTATGTTTGAAGTTCAGTAACAGTCAGTGGTCAGTAAAATTTTCAAAGGGCTCTCCTTTTTCTTTAATGTGGTATGTTGGCCATTGATCAGTGCTCGTGGTGATTAATTAATTAAGCATTCTTTGGTGAATCACTGGTTGTGGATTTCACTACCTGTGTTGCAGCAGCAGTGCTGGCAATGTTTGGATAATCTTCAGTCTCATCTATTTATTGCCCCCACCTCCTGCCCTCCTTTAATCAACGTTTTTGTTTTATTTTGAGATTTGAATATAAATAGCAGGGTTTGATGGCTCTGACTTAACCTAAGTTTGAAGAAGCAGCATCATTGATTTTTACTCCAGCTGGATAACACTAGATAGATCTTCAGTGCAGGGTAGATGTTCCTTCTGATAACTAGGCTGTAAGGCTACATGTCTTTAGGGACAGAGTAAAATAGAGATATGACTTGAAGTGGAATGTGAGCTGTGATTCTTTCCCTGTTTCAGTGATGTAGTGTCTGTACTCTGGAGATTTAGATTGCTTAAAGGCAGTTAACCAACCCTTCCCATATTCATAGCAAGTTGACACTTAGGTCTTTCTAGGTCAATATCTGAGGTACAAAGGTGTGAGGTACAACAATGTATACTTGGCAGGTGCAAGAAGCTTTAGACAACGGTGGCAAAATTTGGTTTGTTGCATAATAATTCGGCTGCTTTTGAATTGTCCGGGCTTTTTGCAGAAGTGGGAATGTCTAATTACTGTGCCATTCACAAATACCTGCTTGTCTGCATAAAAACAGTCCAGAATGTTTGTAATCTACTAGAGCATTAGCAGCACTAAGCTTTAGTAACTTGCTAATAATAATAATACACACTGGTTGTGTAACTCCTGAGCTGCTACCAAATGGCTCTACATGTTAAAGTAATGGTACAAGAAAAAAACAAAAAAAAAAAAACAAAAAAACTGGGACCAAGCTGCATTTCCAAAGTGTATAGCCATTAGGATTCCAATTTAAATGATTTTTGGATGAATGGCTCCTGAAGACGTCGACAGCTTGACCAGTCAGAGCTGCTGGAAACATGGCTGCTCTCTAGGCTATCTCGATCACAGTGCGACAGGCAACGCGATCAACAAAGCAAGTGATGGGCAAGGCCTTGGTTCTGTCTTTGTTTGGGGGTAAATAGCTGTGTGATGTTGTGTGACTGTGGTGGTTTTCAGTTCCTTTAACAAAAATCCAATCCACCTAATAATGAAAGTCTGAAAAAGACCGTGATAAAATGACATATGACCTCATTTCCCTTGTCTTTAAGATCCAATATCCTAACTGAGATGGTGGAGATGAAATGCATGGTGTAATCTCTCTAATTTCTGCATGTTTTGATTTTGTTGTGTCACTAGGGGAATGGGGAAAGTGGGAAAGGAGCTTTTACAGAAACAAATTCTGCGAATTTTTGTAAATGCTCCTGGGCAATTTTGACATATTTTTCTGTTGACATATAGCTAATACCTTTTATAGACTTTTTATGCCCCAGTAATGTTATAAATGTATTTAAGGTGGCTGATGTGTATAACTTCTACTGTTCCTCTCAGGTTCGCAGAAAGTGTGATTGTTACTGTTCCAAACATTTGAGCACTTAGCAACAGAACTGAATGCTCTCATTTTAGGAATAACAATATATAAAAGAATATGAATTGACTAGCAGAGCAAAGCACAGTAAAACTCACACTGTGAAGTTTAGCAGTTCTTATATTCCTGTCTCTCCACCTATAAAATGAATACTAATCCATTCATACCTTCTAATTTCCTTGGCCTTCTGTGTCTCCATGGAATGTGAGAAAGATTTTATTGGCCTGTGTCATTCTCCAGGCAAAGTTTATACACAGCCACGTTGTGCAGGGGAACAGATTAACTGCAAGAAACCTCGGTGTCATGAGGCATCTAGCTGAACATTTCTTCCACTGTTCCTAGGTGGCAGAAACTGCAGAAACAAATGAAATGGTCAATGGAGCTGCAGAACAGAGGACAAGTTCAAAGGAGTCTAGTCCTGTTCCTTCTCCAACGGCAGACCGCAAAGCCAAGGCTGCCATTCAGGCCCAGACTGCTGCTACCCTACCAGCCAAAACACAGGAGATTCCTTCAGCTCAGATGGAAGGCTTCTTACATCGTAAACATGAATGGGAGACACACAGCAAGAAAGCCTCCAGCAGGTAGAGTACTTGATGCTTAATGCATATAATTGCATCCAAACTCACTGTGATGTAAGATGTAAGTGGTAAATGTTACCACTGTTGTTATTGTCTTCTCACAGCTCCAAAGTACTTTCCAAGCTTATGCTCATGTTGTTCTAGGAACGGTGTATACATGATCAAAAAGTATATTCAATGAAGTTGCTATCTCATGATACATGGTAGAGAATGCAGTATTAGCCACACTTAGAAGGTGGAAAAGAGAGGCATAAAGATACCATGATTCTCCCACTTCACATGATGAATTCATGGCAGTAGTGGGATTTGATTCCAGATCTCTTGAGTTGTACGTTACTACAAGAAAAGAAAAACATGTAGGTGTGAGAACAGAAATGTCCATATTCTTCTGACATCTGTTTGCACATTAGCACTTTCCACCTACACTGTAATCTGCTTAGAAGAGAAAAGCGGGTGAAGATGATTTTGTGTGCCTTAGTCGAGTCCATTCCTGAGGACTCAATCCTGCAGTTCTCAAACAGGCAAATTTTTTGAGATTCCTGTCTGCAGTAGAAAAGCAGACACTGGTCCTTCTTGACCTGAGAAAGCTCTTGAAACCATAACTTGACTAAAAAGAAAAGTGTCAACTAGCAAGTAGTGAGCTACACCAACACCTGAGGGATTTGGTCAGAGCTGAGGTGCTCTGTAGAGCTCAGTGCAGCTCATGAGTCAGTAAGCTGCATTACAGTCCAACCATGAATTTTCTTCAGCTAGAGTGATTTCACAACAGAGAACTACTCTGGGGCAGTGACAGCCACGAGTACTAATATCTAGAGACTCTTATTTCTAGTAATTGATCTTTATAGTTATATTAGAGAATGAAGCAGATGGTGTCTCTAAGAGCATTTTTAACAGTCAAGGATGTCATACGCAGTCTGTTCATTAGCTTGCAGCACAATGAGAATTCCTTCTGTAATAAAGCATAGTCATTAAAAGGTCAATCAGTTTTTTTCCCAAGGATGTAAACTGCATAGTCTGCCAAATAATCCACCCACTCTTAAGATATGCTAACATGCTATCACAGAGAGCTCTGGAAATCTATATTTCATTTGGCTCAAAGTCAGGACTTCTATCTTCAAGTCTTAAAGTAGTGCTTTTATGAGAGATTTTTTTTTAATCTGTGTTTTACAGACACAGGACATAGTATACTGTATTTCTATCCTCAGATTGAAGTGGTCTCTGTTTATCATAATGTAATCACTGTGTTCAGTTTCTCCAGTTTTGCAAGTAAGAGCATTAGACTGACAAGTATTTTTGTTATTTTCCATGTCCTGAAGATCATGGCATAACGTGTACTGTGTCATAAACAACCAAGAAATGGGCTTCTACAAGGATTCAAAAGCTGCTGCTTCTGGCATTCCCTACCACAATGAGATTCCTGTCAGCTTGAAAGAAGCAGTCTGTGAAATAGCAGTCGATTATAAAAAGAAAAAGCATGTCTTCAAGCTAAGGTAAATCTGTCCAAGCATCTTTATGTTAGCCTAAGTTGTGGTGGGTATGTTCACTTGACAAATTCATTGGCAGGATCCAGCCCAAGAACTGATTGTGAATATTAACTGCAGAATCTGCTTTTCTGAACAGGGTCTTCCCAACACTGGATACATGGTCCATATCAAAGGTAGCAAGCACTATCAAAATAATCAGTGCACTTTATTTATGTGTGGGACAAGACTAGGTGTGTGTCCCCAAAGCTAAGAGCCTGCGTTTTAAAACGCTGAACTTTCCAGATATCAATGACATTTTCAGGTTTTGAACATGTAGTTGCAGACCAGTCATACTGAAGTGTATGAAGTACTTAATGTTCAAAGGATTTAAAAAAAGCTTTTATTTCCAAAGTCTTGTGTTTATTTTAATGATCAATCTTTTAGTGCCCACAGTAAAAAAAAAAAAAAATATTTTACTAGTACACAGCTGTTAGGTGATTCTTTCAGAGGAGACTCAAAGTATGAACTGATCCCATTGTGGAATCCAAGATGGAATATTAAGTTGATATTGATGCAAGAATCCTCTAAATTTGATATAATCCATATTTAGGGAAACTTGCTGTTAGCCTTCTTGAATACAGCCTGCAGCTATGTGATTCATCCTCCATGTTATTTCAAACAACTCTGAAGTGATAATTTAAGAATAAGGTGTTCCAAATATGAACTTAGGCAGGAAAAGCAATTGCCCTTCCTTCCCTGTCACCTGTATCAGGTCTCTTGGGTAACTGCATGTACATGTAGCTTATTTTCTTCACTCATTCTCATTAGAAGAATTCCCCAGAGAGTTATGCCGGCTCATTGTGGCAAAACTCTTTCTCCAAGCTGAGAAGGAGAACACCTGAGAGGCTCAGTTCTGCAAGGGGTGAGGTCTCTGTAGATCTCACATGCAGGCAAGTCTCTCACTAAAAGGGCTAGTGGAAAATAAACTGGAAATATTTTCCTTTATTGTTTAAAGAAGAAATACAGGCATAGTTACATTCTTCCAAGTGTCTTAATTTACATTAATGTTATTTTACTGATTAATACTTAATTTCATTTCATAAATATATTTTAAAATGCTTTCATTTTCTGGGGAAAGCTCAGTAAGCCTGCAATGCCGTTCCCACTGACTCTGCTTCTGACTTGTTTCAATGCCTGAAGTTATTCAGTCCTTTTTTATTAATATGTCTTCACATAAATCATTTCCTATATTCCAGTTAAACTCCCTGAGTAAAATCAGCAGAGAAGCAGCAGCAGCTACTCATGAATAATATACAGTACAATATCTTGAGTCACCATCACAGTACTTACGACAGCAGGGCAGCTGCAGAATTTTGACAGGTTTCTACAAAAGCAGTGAAAACTCTGGGTGTTGTTTGTGACTTCTGTCTTTTTAAAGTATTGAATAAACTTTTATACTATCGTTTCCAAAAGAGAAGAGATCTGCCTGAAAGAGCAAGTACTGAAACAGCAGTCATCGGCTGCTGAAGATGGCAACCTCCCTCTGCAGTGCATCCTGACATACTGGAACACAACCACTATCATAAGCATGTATAGAGACCAGAATACAGTGTGTGTGGCTGCATCTGCATGATAGTATGAGATACTAAAACATTAGTTGTTGGGGTGTATTTGTGTGTATATAGATGTTATGACTGTCCCATATGTCTTGGTCTGATTACATACTGTAATTAAAAAAGCATGAGTTGTACCACTGTGATTATTACTAAACTAAATTTGTGATGGCGGTTTTCTTTGCAGATTGACTGATGGCAATGAATACCTCTTCCAAGCCAAAGATGATGTAAGTTTGTTTTTCTCACTATGCATTACTGATGTGGAATCTGTGCTGTTGTACAACTGGGGAAAAAAAAAATGGAAAGAGCTGGGGATACACTTTGATTTCCTGGTCTTGAATCATGTATGAATATGTGTGTTACGTTTAGATTCAGAAGCTCACACAGACAAACCAGGGCTTCTCAGATACAAGGTACAGGTTGTAGTAGACTGCCCCTGCCAGATGATGAGTTAGGGCTGTGTTTAATTTCCCACTTCTATCCATTCCCCATCTCCAGTGTTGAATGAATGAGAGAGAGATAATGTGGTGCGTGGATTTTAACAGCTTTCTACCTTTGGGTCTTCTTGAAGGAGGAGATGAACACGTGGATTCAGGCCATCACATCAGCTATCTCATCTGATAAAATCGAAGTGTCCCCGACCACTCAGAGCACTCCAGCTTCCAGCCGTGCCCAGACCCTGCCTGCCAGTGTCACGATAACCAGCGAGTCCAGTCCTGGCAAGAGGGAGAAAGACAAAGAGAAAGACAAAGAGAAAAGATTCAGCCTTTTTGGTAAAAAGAAGTGAACTCCATCTCCACACACTGCACTTCTCTGACCGTTCCAGTGGAATTCCAGCATGCGAGCTCAGAACCAATACGTTACTCTCTGTGCCTCATGTTCCTCAATGTGATTGACATTTTTTTATTTATAGAGCGTTTTAAAATAAAAAGCCAACAAAAAAAGAATCTAAAGTTACAAATGTGTATGAGGTGCATTGGGCAGCTTCTGTAGGAGAGGGAGGACCAGGTTTGGGGGTTTGTTTTTGTTTTTTTTTTAAATGAAGTTAATGTAGATTAGATCTTAATATTTAAACTGTTCCTCAATTTTGTGAGGCTGTCTTGGAAAATAACCCACTCCTAGTGCTATTGGTATGCAAGGCAGCGGTGCTTTCGAATCTACTGTGCACATCAAAAAACAATGTACAAATTTTCAAAAACGTTCACTTCCATTTAAGGTTGTTATGCTGAGTCTTGACTAGTAGAGCCTCCCATTACAATTCTAACATTTATTAAAATGATAGTGTATTATCTTTGCTGTAACAGAGTGCAGGTATGCATTAACTTACAGACAAACCATTTATATCCTGGCATTGGTTATTAACACAACCTGAAGCTTTTCTGCATCAAGTACGACAGATAAGAATGTTGGTGTATGAGATGGATTAGCAGGCTGATACAGTTTTAAATAATCTGTAATTTCAAATTTTTTTTTTTGCCGAAATACATTATATTGTATGTTTCAGATAATTCTAGTACAAAGTATAATAAGACTAGATGTATAATAAACCCTTTAAAATCATTGATAAGTGTAAAAGTGGAACTGAAGCATTTACTGGAAAAGTAATGTTACTCAAATGGTTACTTGCTTGTCAGCTACAGCACTGTGTGTTATAATTTTGCTACATTACCTTGCTATTTGATACATAGTGTGCATTTCTGTCACTGTAACTATTGTAATGAAAAATTTTCATCTTACTGCACAATCAAAAATTACATTTAATAGGAATGAACTTTCAATGACTGGGCCTGTAGTCAAGAGTAGTACTGGAACTGGCTTTCAGTTGTATTGAACTGTACCTCTAGACTTTTACCCTATCTGTTAAATATATGCTATGTCATTAAATGCTTTTAAAACTAAATATGCTGGTTAAGTTTCTTATTTCATTTCTGATAATGTTAAAACATAATTTTGAAAGAGGATCAAAAATAAAGTTATTTTAAAATGTCATCTCTCCTGTGCACTGAAACTAATGTCTTAATGTGTAATTCCATTTTCTGTGTGAAAATTCATACTGAAATAATTTCTTATTTTCTCGCCACTTTTCCTTACCTTTCCTTTTCCTTCACTTCCCACCTGCCATCCCTTTCGTCCTGCCCCTCAGACTGTGCCAAAGAAAGAGAATAAAAGGAGAAGGGATAGAATTAAATCAATGTTGTATAAAATGTTTCAAGGTAGGTATTTTTTTGTTGGAAAAAAATCCAGCAGAAAAAAAAAACGGAAGCAAGGGCTTGAGCAACTGAATGAGTTACCTGAATGTCTACCTGATTGACAGAAATATCCATGTATTAGTTTGCAGCAAATTATTTTAAGTAAGCCTTGTTCTCCAGCTTTCTCCTTACCCTATAGTAGTTTGCTCAAGTGCTTAAGCTCTCAGTAAATCAGGCAGTAAATGAATTTTATAATTGACTGAGGTGTTGTTGTCCAGCCCAATTTAATTTCACTAATATTGTGTCAATTTTTTAAACATCACTCTCTTGAGATACAGCCACCCTTGCTTTCCTGTGAGGACATAGATTTAATGCAGCTAAGGTGAGTTCCAAAGTTCAGCATTTCCTTGACCTTTTCAACATTTTGAAGATTTAGCATCTTTTCAGAATTTTCTTTAGGTTGGATGACATGTGGGGAACCATGTGAAAAGGAAAAGTTCCCAGAAGACGAAATAGGAATTGAAAATTTAAAAATCAATGAAATATATACAGAACCTGTTTTTGTTGTTGTTGTTGTTGTTGGTTGGTTGGTTGGTTGTTTTTTTGTGAATACAATTTTAGATGGCAAGTACATACAGTGCAAACAAGCATGTCTAAACCAGTTTCTTGAACATATGACTAATACAGTGTCTTAATTCTTTTCATGGATTCTCTTTGTTTTCTGAAGTTATGGGTTATTAACTGAACATTCATGCATGAGTTTTTACTCCTGTAATAAAACATTGTTCTAGCCCAAATATTAGTAAAATGTAGGATAATACCACCAGTCCTGTAAAAAAGTAATACAATAAAAAAACTGAGGTTTAATGTCAGAATATGAAACTCTTAGTTGATAAAAATGCATCAAAATGTTGATGTCTGTTGATGCCTTATTATATTTGTCACTGCAATGAAGCTATTACAATAGTCATTGTAATTACAATACAATTACAATAGTCATTGTAATAGCTTCAAGTCATTTAGAAGATCAATCTTTACTGCCAGTTGTGTGAGCAGTAATTTGGTTGATTATGCCTTCAGAATTCTGTTTTTCTTGCCTCTTACCTCAAGTTGTTCCTGAAAACTACTTGAGTAAAGTCCTTTCTGCTTAATAACTAATTTCAAGTTGCTGAGGAACAAGAGTGAATTCTGAAAAGTCTCACCTAGTTTCCCTTTTGAGTGTAATTTATATGGGTGCAATTTCCATGCAGAGGGAATTGGTGGGACAGGAAGAGCATCCTCTGACAAAGCCAGGTCGAAAACACAAGTCTTGGGTCAATATGGTTCCATCCTGTTTAAATGCTGAATACCTTCAGCAGTGCTGCACTTTCATGAAGGGGACTGGGTGCTTAACAGGTGCTGGAGCCACTGCAGAAGTTCAGGGCAGCCCTCTTTTGTCGTAGGTATGTTAGTTTCAGAAGGGGGTGCTTTTGTGAAGGATCTGCTGAAAAACGTTAGAGGAAGAAAAGTAGTATGGATGACAGAAATGGGACTGAAATTGGGGCAGGTTGTTGCTGCCACTATTGTTAACTATTGGAGTGGTACAATCCAAAGAGTTATATAGCCATCTCTAAACATGGTTCGGCCCCGTTGATGGATGGGGTCATACTCCTTCCAATTACCACACTGAAGAAAAATGAGGCTTTCTAGTACAGCTTCAGACTGTACCGCAGTTTCTTTTTGTTGGTACGTTTTCCCAGGTGATCCATTTTTAAGTTGCTTATGTTTTCTCTGGAGATGCATTGCAAAAGTAATATATATGTTGAATCTTAAACTTTCCAAAGAAAATTAATGGAAGCCAACTGCTTTTCAGGTACATTGCCACCATTGTTAGGGAGACATCATCCCCTAGTCAGGACTGTCTGTTTTCCTTTTTTTGTCTTGGTGAGTGCTTTATATTGAAGTCCCAGCTGGGTTCACAGAGCTGCACCTGAATGTTCCTCCCTATATCCTCACGAATCATGTACAGTGAAGATAAAAACACCACAAATTGTGAACCATGGGAATTAAGCATATGTTGAGTAGGAGGGTTTTCTTTTAGATTGATGCAAATAATCTATTAACCCATCTGTTCTGCATAGAGAATGTGTTCTGTTGTAGAGATCCACTCTGTATGGGGAAAATTAACGGTAAAAGTAACAGAAATGTATGATTAAATTCTGTTCCTGTGAAATACTGTTTTAGACTGTTTTTCACTTCACTGTGTTTCTCTTGATTGAGTTTGCAGAGAATGGACTTTAAATGTGTAGGATCTTTATCAATATACTTTTGTAATAAATAGCTTGCAGGTCTAATATCATGATGCCTTTTATTTGTGGATGTTTTCATTTTTCTACCATTACTAAGCATAGGTGGCTGTGTAAAAACAGAAACTTAATGAATTGGAACAAATTCAAAATAAAAAGAGGGGTACTGTGCTAAATGATACCCTTAATGTTCAAAAATTACGGTAAAAAAAACAGAACTCAGCTCTGTTGATGCTACAGCACTATCTGTAGACTGAACAACAGAGTACATCCTGACAAGAGGAATTGAAGTTCTCAACCAGCTGAAGAGGAAGAAGGGTTCAACTTGTTTTCTATGGCCTGGTATCAAGAATACACATTTTGAGGTCAATCAGAATATAACGGTAAGGTAAGAAGGCAATGTGTTCCTAATGCAGCAAAGGACAACATCAGAATTTGAATTGTGCTTGTGACTATGTACATGCAGGCTGCTTGTTCTTCAGCAAGACCGGGATTTGCCTCTTCTAATTGCATTCTTTGTTTCATAATAAACTCCCCATGGGTAGATGCCCGGATCCCCATGATCCAACAGAGCTCTCTGTTCCACATGCAACCAATCAAGTTTATTTGCAAACAAAGCTGATTTAGTAGTTGGGCAGAAGGAGAACATAGCTAAGTTAGGAATAGCAGCACAGCCTTTCTGACTGTAATAATGAATGTCTGGCTCCTGTTGGTGGGAGCCAGACAGAAAGCTGAGCTGAAGATGTTTAGCACTCGACAGTTGTATTGAGGTTATCCTAATTCTCAAACTACAATGATATGCTGCCTGTGGTGCACTTCACTCTACTGTTCATTTCACTTCCTCCTAAGCAGCTTGGGTTTACAAACTCGTTAGTGACCTGGCCAGCAAATTCCTCCTTTGATTTCTTTAATCTTGGCACCTCAGTTGCCCTGAGGAGCCCTGACCGCATTGAAACCTGGTTGTTAGCACTTTAACATTTAAAGCAGTAGACTTCACATACATTGGTTGTTTTTTGTTTGTTTTGTTTTGTTTGTTTGTTTGTTTGTTTTGCTTGTTTGGTTGCTCTTTTTTGAGTAGCTTGATTGCAATATAAATTGCCGTCTCCTCCACTCCTCCCATTTGGTTATCTGAGAGCTGAGCTATTACAAGGCAGAAGCTGCAGCATGGCTGTGAGCACCCCAGTAACTACTGAAATGGAAGGGAAAATACAGCGGAGTAGTCTCCTCTTCAGTGTGTTCTTCCCAGCCCAGGCAACGCCCTTCTGCAAAGGTAAATCAGACACAGGAGCTGGGGCCTGTCCAGGGCAAGAGATTTCTGGCATAGGTAACTGCTAATGTGCCACAGAGCTATCATAAGTTGGAGCTGCCTGAGAAGTTGCCAGAAAGGTAATTTAAAAACAAAAAGTACAGTCTGCTTATGATACCTAGCAGAAGCTTTCTCCCCAGAATTTTGAAAATACATCATAGTTTAGTACTTAGTATGTGCTTGTTAATTTAATATTTATTTTTTTTTCCTTTAAGACAAAAAATCTAAACATCTGCCAAAAAAATGCAAACAGGCCTTCATGTCCAATTGAAAACATCCATTTTCTGGCAAATATTCACCTTAAAAATAAGTTTTTATATGTACACATATGTAATAAATACTACTGTTTTCTCATCTCCTGCTTTCTATTGTACAAAAGTTAAAAAATAAAAAAATAAATAAAAGAAACAATGTTACTTTCTTCCTAGTATAATAATTATAATAGTTCAACACTTTCAGATAGATAGCTGGGTGGTTTTATTTTTGACTTCTTAGGCTCCTTTTAAAGAACACTTCATATTTGTTTCATGTCTAGTCCTAGTTATTGTAGTAGAGAGACAAAATTTCACACTGTATGTGATACATAACTGATCTAGTAATGCTGGACCATCACTTACCTAGCAAGATACTGCCC
This sequence comes from Aythya fuligula, assembly GCF_009819795.1. Lineage (NCBI taxonomy): Eukaryota > Metazoa > Chordata > Aves > Anseriformes > Anatidae > Aythya > Aythya fuligula. The sequence goes on from NC_045561.1 coordinate 1,836,136, forward strand.
CCAGTCTATGTATCCAAATATTTCTATATTTGGATATAAATGATATGATTGGGCAAGATCCTACTTTTGTAGGGCTTTACTTGTTTTTGTTTCTCCTCAATTTAAAATGTACCTTAAAAACTATATTTCCACGTTAGGCAGTAATCATTTTTCAACACACAGGTAGCAAAGCTTGCCAGTTTTAATTCATTCTGATTTTGCAAGGCATATGAAACTAACATAACAAAAAAAAAAAAAAAAAAAAAAAAAAAAAAAGCAAAGTATTCTTCAGCTTCCTTAAAAGACTCAAATAAGTTCATCAGTGCACCTTGACCATGCTATCTCTGCTAAAACTTGTTTAACAGTAGCAATACTGTTCTGATTTGCCCCTTGTTCCACAGTCTGTCTAACGCAAATGGACATTTAACATCAGCACATCGTTCAGGTTAGCAAATTGATTTATAATGAATAACTCTTGGAATGCATAGAAAATATCTGCAAGCCCTTTGTGGTCTGTAAATAATGCATGTGCTGCTTTGGAGCATTTGTCCAATCCTAGATGTCAAATGCAATTAACCATTTTAGATAGTATTTCACTACCCAGAACACAAACAATAACCATAATGACATGGGTGATGGTTCTTTAAATTAACTGAGAAGACTGAAAGTTAGTGACATGCAGGCCCTATTTAACATGCTATAGATCTATGTTGTTTTTTTATCAACAGTGATTTTATTTATTTATTTATTTAATAACGTAGTCTTGATTCTTCTATTTCTTCTTGCACAAACAAATGCTTGTGGCTGTGCATATCTACCTCACACAACTTAATTCAGTATTTTAGAATTTAACACATGTATATCACATTAAGGTACTTTTGAAACATCTTTTTATGCCTCATCAAGCTGTAAACAGAGTATGTTTATTTAAATATGGGATAGAAAATGTTGTCTCTGTATGTTGAAAAGTAAAATATTAGTCTCGAATTGATTTAATTCACTAAGCAACAAACCTGCAGAAGGGCTAGTGCTTTAATCTACTTTTGTACTTAATGTCTTTTATGACTTCTAAGAAGTAGAACAAAATCCATTGTGGAATTATTCATTTTAATGTGTGATTTCTTGAATTATATCTCTCAATGAAATACCCAAGGAAAAATGTCAAGGTTTTTGTTTTTGCTTTTCCCATAGCGTTAGCATAATTTTAAACGGTCTATCTGATTCTTTCTGTACAATATGGATGAAGATAGTTAAGGCTTGGTTCATCCTCTTCTAAGTCATAAACTGAACTCTCAATTTTTCATGAAGAACACTGCATCTGGTTCAACTACAGATAACAGGCTAAGCAAACAGGACTAGCTTCTCTGCTGCAGTTACTTCACAGAGCTCTCTGTCTATACACAGCAGTACTCTCTGCATGCTCAGGACCTAGCTGAGGAGTCGGCATTCAGCACATTAAGCTATAATCCATTTTCTCCCTTCCTACTGCTGAATGTAATTTATCCCATTGTCAAGCATTTTTCTCTAGCCTTGTGACAGCAATTCAGTGAATTCTAGTGGATTATTGTTCTTTGCTTCAAAGGATTTTAAACAAGATTAAAGTAAAAATAAGGTGAGGTATAGAACAAAAACACAATTCAATGTTGTAAATGCTGTAGTGTAGGTGACAAACAGTGAGAATAAAGAGAAATATATTGCAACATAGATCAACTAAATGCAAAAAGCAAAATAGTTAGGTATTTTGCTCCTCATTCAGCTTGTACCCTGTTGCTCTGCATTCTAACAACTGCCCAGCAGGGCTGAGATGTCTTGTATCATGTGCTAATGCTATCAAAGCAAATCTAGATTAGTTGTGTGCGCCATCACCTGTCATCTGAGTCTCCCAGCGCAGCCAAGGCAGCAGAGTAGCTTCACGCAGCCCACGTGATCACATCTGCAGTGTGTCATAATGCAGCATACGCAGTGTGCACCCGGAGCAGCATGAGGGGGAGAGCCTCTGCTTCTCAGCCATCACACCTGCAGGATAGTCTAGAACAGATCAGGAAACTGTAAATGGCCTACTGTGTGAGATAATATCAATTTATTCTATAAAGTATGAAATGACAAATTTCGTGCTTAAGTATCTATTTCATAATGAGTTTTCACTTGCTTTTTTGAGCTCAGCATGCTGATTAACCAAGTGACTGTGAGCATCAAAAACTATGACAGTTCAATTACACCTGTTTTTCTATGTATGAAATATTATTAATTTGCTTATTAAAATAATCAATCTCACAGTCTTTACATTACATGAAATGCTGTGGTGGTTCACGATGTTAGAACTGTAGAAAATGTTTGGGCCTAACATGAATTTTCTTACTAATACTGCTATTATTTTACTACCACACCTAGCTGAGAAAAACTGTCCCTTGTTCTCAGAGTACCATCATTATCCATGAGAGGTCACTCTATCCAGAGAGATGCTTAGCTGTAAGAGATCTGCTCTCACCTGCACAATACACCTGAATAATAAAGAAGTTTTTGGCACTCACCCTACTGGTCTTGACCATAAATTAGCTATTCATATCTAATGAGGCTAGATTCTGTACTCCTAAGGAAATGGAAGAAAAAAGATTGACAATGATTACTCACATCAATCCATATTTTTTAAATGGCTGTTCACTACAATACCGTGAACAGGAAGAAAATGTGTTTCAAAATAAACTTTTAAAATATTTTTACTTTGTATTTTCTCACTGCAAAAAATTGGAAGTTTGCACTAGATTCTAACAGGGCAGAGACCATATCTTGGAAAACCAGGCAAATAATGTTTAAAACTTTATTGGTTTATTAATAAAAAAATAAATAAAAATAGAATTGAACTCCACAAAGGGTGGGTCCCCATCTTGGATATCATCAGCATGCTGAAATCACAGCGAAATAAAAAGCTGTTCCCCTCGCTACAAGAAGTACGTTGAGGTGCTTGAGCGAGAGTCTGGAGAAGGGCAACGAAGCTGGTGAGGGGTCTGGAGAGCAAGTCTTACAAGGAGCAGCTGTGGGAGCTTGTTGAGGGATTTTTTGAAACAGCAAGGAGGCCATGACTTGCTCCAGCTGAGCAAACCAAGCCACCAGAATGACTGCGAGGAATTCCCATGACGATGTTCCCTTACCACCCCATTGAGGAATTAAAAATATTGTTGCCAGCAGCTGGCTTCAAGGACAAGATCTACATGACTGCTAATTACAAGTTTTTGTTTGTTTGTTTTTTTCTTGCAGGTGGGGTTGTTTTCTTGCAGTTGTTTGTGTGAGTGCTTTCAACCAATAACCTTGTGTGAGATGTTATCCGCCCCTGCTAAATTTGCTATAAAAGTCAAGCTATTCGGGTAATAAAGAGAGCATGATCTGACCATACTGGTGTATGTCATGACTTTGGCTGTTCTTCCTGCAACAGGAGCTGGGATTGTTCAGCCTGGAGAAAAGGAGGCTCAGGGGTGACCTTATCACACTCTACAGGTACCTTAAAGGAGGCTGTAGCGAGGTGGGGGTTGGTCTGTTCTCCCACGTGCCTGGTGACAGGATGAGGGGGAACGGGCTAAAGTTGCGCCAGGGGAGGTTTAGGTTGGATGTTAGGAAGAACTTCTTTACTGAGAGGGTTGTGAGGCATTGGAATGGGCTGCCCAGGGAAGTGGTGGAGTCACCATCCCTGGAGGTCTTTAAAAGATGTTTAAAGACCTGTAGATGTAGATGTAGAGCTTAGTGATATGGTTTAGTGGAGGACTGGTTAGTGTTAGGTCAGAGGTTGGACTGGGTGATCTTGGAGGTCTCTTCCAACTTAGGTGACTCTGAGAAACAGAGTTTGAATCCGACCACATGTGAAATTTGAAAGTTAAGAAATATTAGGGTGGTAAATTTAGCTTTGTTGTAAAGATCTGGATTATAGGAGGCTGTTGCTTCATTTTTAATATTTGATAGTTTTGGTTAAATAAATGCTTTATTTATAGCAGATGAAATTGTTCTCAGAAAATATCATCCTTACCTATAACCACTGCCATGTATAAAACTTCAAAGAAAGTCCTACACTGGCAATCACCTAGTTGAAGAAATAGGAGGTGTACGCAATAGAATTATATATATGTGTGTATATGTATATATATATATATATACACACACATATATATTTATAATGGTAAGTCAGAAGTCAGTACCAGTCACACTGCAGCCAGTGATGCCAGTACCAGAACACCAAAACACCCCCAGTAAATCACATAATGTGTAAAGCTCATGTGCCTTGCTCTTTCAGCAGGATATAGCATGTAGAAATTTAAAGAATAGAAGTTGCCATCAAAAATCCTGCTGTTCATTTCTCCTTCTTCATTTCTTAATTATAAAGCAGAGAAGTGATTGGAGGAAGGGCCGACATTTTACAGAGCCCGTTGTGGTCTAGATGATCAAAGGATGAGTATGTACTCTTTATTCCCTCTGGTTCTGTAGATTAAATATAACCTGGAAACAGTCTGTATTATCCTTTCCACAGAGACTTATCTTTGAAATCCAGCTACTTTCTTTATCGCCTCATGGTAAAAGAAAGGCAGTGAAAACTATCCCAGCAATTGTTTTCTGAATAAAATGGAAAGATAGCACTATGTAATTCTCAAGAGAATGAAGAGCTGGATTCTCTTTACTTGGAAAAGAAATGTCAAATTTTAAAAGTTATGTAAACTTGTGGCAAGATGTAGGCATGTCTCAGATGAATCATCATAGGAAGGAAGCTGAGTCAAGTCAGTGGCAGCCAGGATCCTTAGCTGAAAGGAAGGGGACACCTCCATCCTTCCTGTGACAGAAAAAATCCACAGTGATCTTTCCACAGTTTCTGTCGCAAGATCAAGATCTCTGTAATGGTGACAGCAGTTTTGAATAGATTGGTGAATTTCCATGAAAAGATTACAGAAAGACAACCCCAAACGCATGCCTGGATAAAGGCTGGCAATAACCTACCAGAGATGATCCGGAAGACCCTTCAGGCAGGAGCTGCGCAGTGTTAGGCATGCAGAGGTTCTGCAGCTGTATGGTGTGCGCAGCCAGGCTGGGGCTCTGTGCACCGCTCTGTGTGCTCTGTACCTCTGGGCTCTGAGCAGGGATGAGCACAGCAGACTAAGACGGATGGTTTTATTGATCTGCTCTACTTGGCAGTCCTGGACCGCACTCAAGACATACAGCAAAACAAATACATTATGGTTGGTTGGTCGGGCTTGCTCTCTAGGCTACGATTTGAAAGAATACAGTATGTCTGATCCTTCAGAAATGAGCTTGCACTGAGTCTGAGGATGGAAAAGACTCACTTTTTTCACTTTTTTTCTGCTAAGACTATTTCTGGACAGATCCTAGCATTTCATCAATGCAAATCAGTATTTCCACCCACAAGGAATAAGAGCTTAGAGCCAATTCCCCTGTTATTATTTTGTAGTTAAATTGTAAAATCACTGAGAGGCATCAATCAGGACTGGATTAACGTAATGCCAGGCAAAAAAACAAACAGAACTAGATCACAGTTCCTGTCTCTGATCCCTCCCCCTGCCAAGTTCTTATGGATTTTATATCATTTAAAAAATTATTTGCAGCTCAAATAGAAGGTGCCTATTTTGAAATACCAATTAATGTGCCTTCTCAGTGCATCTGCAGTACATTCATCCATAAAAAATGAGTTTTAAGTGGTATTTTGTGTAGGAAAGATCTAGGACATAACACAGATGTTTCTGGGAGGAAAAATCTCAGTGTTCATTATTAATCACAGCTCTCAGATATGTATAGAGTGGGCAGGATATATCACAGAGGAATAGAGTTAAACTGAGATGTGATGCTTTTTGGCATCTATACCAGGCACGCTTTAAAAGAAACAACCAAATACAAAAATCCCAAACCCCTCATGAACAGCAGCAGCAAATGGTCACTTCGGCAGAGGGTGAGTGATAAATGTCATTCGGACAATAGTCATACAGAATGCCATTATTAGTCATATTTCATCTAATAATAATAACAATGAAACAGGGACTGAAATAAGTTAAAAAGTCACCTACCTGAACAAGACAGGCACACTCTACTAAGAGTTAAAACAGAAAATATTTAAAACAGAAAATATTTGGAGGCAAAAACAGTGGACGGTTGGGTGTCTGCGCATGCTTGTTCATGACAACGGTTTTCAGACCTTATAAAACATTAACAGAAGACAAACAGCAAAACTGTTCTTATGTTCCTCTTTACTCAGTCTGCCACATGAGTATGTAGAGTCTTCACATGTGACAGCAGCTTCTCTCAGACAGCTAGTGTTTTCTAGCCATCAAGAGGCATTTAAATAGTACCAGGAGGTATTAGCCATAAACATGGCTAAATGCAATACTGCAAACATGTTCGTGTTAGATTTAAACTTCTAATTGTTACTGCCCGGGTGCCATTGGAATAGATTTAAGACACAGCTTTTTTGTTAAATTGATGCCTAAGCCACAGGTGGTAAATGGATCTAAAGTTTTTTCCATTTCCAGCACAAACAACTCTTTGATATGTGCAAGAGCTATTTACACTAAACATAAGTAGTCACTCAGTAAACAGAAGCCCATCCTTACACCTGCCATTCATACAAAGCTAGCAAGACAACTTATCTGAGGCCCTCCTTTTTGCCTAAGTTCTCAGCAAGGCCTGGCAACATTCATTTTTCCAACCAACACCATTTTTCTGTAGGTAACTCAGAGGCTCAGCAGCCAAGCAGAATCTGCTTATGCCGGTACCTGGCTCCAGCCTTTTGGGGTGCCTCAGGCGAAATGCCTTCACCCGTTCTGAAACAGATCTCGGCGGCCTCCTCGCTCTCCTCTGCACAAGACATTGGCAACAAAAGCAGTTGCTGAAGCTGAGTATCTTTTGCATTGCCTTCTCGGAAACCCTGCAAGAGGAAAATTAAGTGTTGGATCAAATAAGATTATTTTACTGGCTAGCCAAAGAGCTTAAAAAATACTGCCTTCTTAAAAAAAAACAACTGCCGTCATAAGCACTTATTAAGCTTATAACACTTTGGTGAAGCAAAGTTAATTTGTAAAGTACTACATAATTCTGTTGCTAATCAAATAGTTTATTTTTACATTTAAAATGAAAGAAAATTAGTATGCAACGATATGTTTCAGGCTAGGCAAACCAGCTCCTTCCACAATGAGGGAAAATGGTGTTATTTGCAAATGTTTCTTTTTTTCATTATGTTTTCAAATATATTTTAAAGTATTTATTTTTATGAGAGTTAAATTGGAAATATATTCAGACTATTATTTTTGAACACAGACGCCCTTTTTGAACAGGTTCATTCACACTCCATCTCTTCAGCCTTCCTCATATTTGTGATAGTGAGGAGGATTCCAGAACTCAGGGCATGCTTGTTACTGTTGCTCATCTAAAGTAAAGCTTATGTCACTGGGTGGTTATCTCAAGAATTATATTCAGTTAGCTTTATACACTGTATTAACACTAAAGAAAACAAGAAAAGCATCAGTGACGTTTATGTTGTACTGACAATGAACAGTAGGTTGCAGTATTGAGGAACATTTTTAGCAATGTGACAGCTGCTGATAAGTAATTAATACTTTTTAATTGGAAAAAAAATCACCATATAAGGTAAGATTGTATGAAAATATGTGAGACTGAACCTGTAGATCCACATATTTAATTTTAAGGTTTTCTTTTTGTTTTTATTTCTATTTCTTTTTTTTTTTTTTTTTTGGAGGGGGGGGAGGGGCTATTGGTTCATGACTACTGTACTTCACTTCTACAATAATAATGATTTATAACAAATCATCTTTTCTAAAACCAAAGATAAATTTTCAGCAAAACAATGCATATTGTTTAATGCTTCCACAGTTTGACCATACTAAATATCGCAAATAAAAAAAAAAGAACACACCAAGGTTTTATTGAAGGATGAAATATGAAGTCAACATGACCACCATTGTTCACAGAAAGGCTGCAGCCTTGCAATCAGAGCCTTCAAGTAAGTTTTTTTTGTCCTTCATTGCTGAGTAGGTAAAGAGCCTATTTGTCATGTGTCTTATTTTCCATGAGAATTATATAATGTAACAACAATAAAAAAATCATAGGAAGATAGCTAGGATAACATGGAAGTTATTCCATTGGATGATACTGAGATGAAAAAGGATGAAGAAACCAAGTATTTCTGGTTAGAGTATGTATGTAAGTAGAATGTGAACTCAACAAGAACTTCATTCATTTATCATTAATGTACTAAGGGAAGACAGAATTGAAAGCAAGTTAAAGGACAGGTAAATAAAGCAGGACTGATGGCATACCGAAGTGAAATGACACAGCTCATAGAAACACATTTTGTAACTGACAGAATAGGTTAAACTTTGAGTGTGATATAGGTTAAAGTGACACAGAAAATCAAGTCAGGTGATTATTTAACTGTAACTGTAATATCCCACCAAATAACTGCAATATCCCACCAAAACAAATCTAGGAAACATTTTGTTAGTGAACACTTCAAGCATAGATATCCAATATAATTATTTAAAAAATACAAATTTATGTGACAACCTAGTATACATAGGACAGGAATGTTCTACCTATCACACATCTTCACATGCTGCGTCCAGTAGCCAAAATGTTGCTGATCCCTGAGATACTTTCTGACATTTACAGTGTTGTATATGATATATTGTAAAGTTGTAAAGGGAGTAAAATACGTTTCAAAGAGAGTAAAATATCGTTTTTTTTTTTTTTTTTTTTTTTTTTTTTTTTTTTTTTTAATGAAAAACTAGATATAAGCCCTCTAAATTATGAGTGTGGCTCACAATTGTAGCTCTCCCTGCAATTAATATTCAGGAACTATACAGAGAAGCAACAGGTCAGGTTTAAAAAATATTCTTGCAACTAAAATAAAGCAAGGAATTAGGAATTTATAATTCATTAGACATCTTATCAGACACCCACATCCAGTGGATGATAAAAAACAAACAAACAAACAAAAAAAAAAAAAAAAAAAAAAACACAACACTTTCTAATGTTTCTGAGCAGACAGAAATAAGCTAATGAGATTACAAATGTTTCTGCATTGCTGCATGAAGATATTCCAGCCAAGCTTCCAGTATGAGTGGATTTGCATGCCTGTGGGTAATGTAACCCACAGCTTCTTGAAAGGTATTCTTGCTTCTCTCCTTATGAAGCTACTTAAAGAGTATGAATATACAAGAATGTGAGAGGTTGTATCAGGTGTCTCTTCTAGAAGGCAAAGGTCCTGCCTACATAATATTTATTCTTGATTTATTTTAATTAAATTTTTGCAGATTCACATTTACAAAATGTACACTAATAATCAAAGCATACAAATTAGATGTTAAAATACAATGGTTAATAACAGAAGAATAACAGACAATGTCATGGGTCGTAGAATACTGTATGTTAAGACTCCATTTTCTTGAACTACTTAAAGTGCAAATATTATTTCCTATTTACAACATAGCTTAGCTGCTTGACATTCAGAGATAATATCTAACCTTGTTATTAACGCTATTGATCCTATAAATCTCCCAGGACAATCTTCACTGGATAGAACCTTGTCCTCAATATTACAGTATTTGCTCTTAAGACAGGAAACACACTTGTTTATTCAAAACCACTGCAGGATTCTTAGAGAAATAAATGTTGTAACAATAAAATATAACAAAGTGAAAAATCTTAAGCCCTTAAGAGTTTATTTATATTAAAAGTTAAATACATTGCTATTATTTTAAACACATTTTCTAAACAGTTACCTAAAAAGAAGGAAGGAGAGAGGACTGATTTAGCAATTGCTTATTACTGAAAATTTCAAAGCATCTAAGTTGATTTATCTAAATGAGTGGGAGTTAGTCAGAAAGACAGTCATGAAAATGCTAGACCCTATATGAATTTGAAACACTTTAAATAGCTTTAAAAAACATCCAAATTATATGCAGAACTTATTTCAACAAGGGTTAAAATACAGTGAAAGTAACACCGTTGAAAATCTTTGCAACTACATTCCTCAAGGACCACTGAAAGAGAAGGTATTTTATAGAGCTGCACCATATATTCTGTCCTGAAGATCTGGCATGTTACCAAAAGGAAATTAATTCATGACAAAGTACTTGTGCTATGAAAGCTGTTGCCTTTTCTGGAAAGCTCATTTGTAGCAACCAGCAGCAAAAGACTCCCAACAGATTTTAAACTGCTGAGATCAGCATGCAGAGGTAACTGACTTTTCAGCTAGTCAGTGCTTTAGTGCTTTTTATCAGTTTATCCACAGTCACAAAGATGCTTAAATAGTATGCTTCAGAAATCCCAAATTAGGTAGTTTTATAGCATTTCTCTTTGAATGCAGTAAATGTAGTCGGTTTTGTGTGTGTGTTTCTTTTTTTGGGGGGAATAGGATATTCTCACAAATTTTATCCAACCAGCAAAAGTATCTTTGCTGTTTTCTATTTACAGTCATTCCTTTTTAAAAGGGCTTTGTACTAACAGATTGAGAGCTCGGCAACAACAAACTTACTTTTTAATGTCTGTATATGTTTGGACAAAACAAGATATATATTTTGCTTTGTGACTACTAGGATGATTTAACAGGTTAATTGCTGGAAAGAAAACCAAAAGAATGGACAGCTAGTTTCATCGTATAATTTTTCAAAACTATTGTGAAAATTTGCATATGATTGTAAACTGTCAGAACAGAAACTTGGTTTTTATTACATAAATCTGCACGTGACTTGTGCACCAAGCCACAACAAGCCTCTACTCAGCCCTGATCAGGCCTCACCTGGAGTACTGGTCCATTATTGCTCTTTTTGGACTCTACAGTGACTACATAATTCAGACAACTTCATGTTGTAATTTTTCAGTCACAAACCAAGTCTGGGCTCCCCGGTACAAAAAAGACAGGGATCTCCTGGACAGAGTCCAGTGGAGGGCCACAGACAGGATACAGAACCTGGAGCATCTCCCCTAGGAGGAAAGGCTGAGAGACCTGGCTCTGTTCAGCCTGCAGAAAAGAAGACTGAGAAGGGATCTTATCTAGAAATACCTGAGGTGTGGGAGACACAGGGATATGGCCAACCGCTTTTCAGAGGTCTGTGGGGACAGGACAAGGGGCAATGGCCACAAAATGGAGCACAGGAAGTTCCACACCACTATGCGAAAGAACTTCATGGTGAGGGTGACGGAGCACAGGGATAGGCTGCCCAGGGAGGCTGTGGAGTCTCTGCAGATATTCAAGGCCCGTCTGGACGCCTACTTGTGCAACCTGCTCTAGGAAACCTGCTTTGGCAGCGGGGTTGGACCCGATGATCTCTGGAGGTCCCTTCCAACCCCTACAATTCTGGGAAACAAGCCCCACAACGCCTAGGTTTCTCTATCTTCTGTTTAACCTATTGGACTAACAGCTCCATTAATACAATGTTTCCACAGTCTTCTCACACTTGGATTACCCCTAACAATTGAAAACAGGAAGATGCAGTCTTTCTAGACCTGGCTTGCATCGATAAGAACCCCTGCTTTTGAAGACGACATCGAACGGCGAGTTGCGTAGCGGGGCCTTGGTCCTTCCACAGTCCACAGACTCAAAAGTTTGCAGAGCGGAAGCTTTGCAGAGCTGCACGAACACTGAAGATCCAGTTCTGCAAGAAGCTGATGCCAAAGCTACATGGCACTGGGCAGTTTGGGTGAGGAAGAAAGAGACTGGCATTCTCACGGTGCATGGTTTAACCGAGTTTAGTCCTGTGGGCTGTGTCAACAGAACTGGCTTTGGTTTGTACCCTTGCAGGACACTGAGGACCCAATTTCAGGTCTGTGGGCAGCACGGCTAAGCGGGCAGTGTACTCTGTGTCACCGGGGACAGAGGAGGGATCGACTGATGGGCAATGTCAGTGTGCCCTGCACAATGCTGCCGCCACCTTGCTGGAGCAGTTGGCGTGCTCCTAGCGCCAAAACGTGCCTCTTGGAGGGCCGGGGGCAAGGCGAGGCAGAGCTCCAAGAGGAGGTGGTGTCAGGAAAGCCTCATGGCTCCTGCCAGGCACTGCGCCAGGCCTCAGCCCTGGGAGGCCAGCCCCGCCCTGCGGCCTCCTGGCGCCCATCGGCTGCCACAGCTCCATGCTGCCTAGCAACAAGCGCCAGCGGCCTCGCTACTGGCTGCGCCCAGAGGCGCCAAGGCAGGCGGCCAATGGGGCGGCGCCTGGCCGTGATGGAGCAGAGATGTCACAGGGCAGGGTGGCTGACATGGTGCTGGGTGTGCTGGGGCTGCGGCACTCCGGCGATGGTGGCGCACAGGCGAGGCGCGGCCTTTGCGCTGCTCGTGGCCCCTGAGGAGTGCTGCTGTGTGCAGCTCTCGGTGTTGTCTTCACTGGGTGACCCTGCAGGAGGGTGTCGTCGTGCACCTTTCGGTGTTCTTATCGCGGCAGCCCTGAGGAGATCTGCACCATCCAGCCTTTGGGGTTCTTCGCCATGTTTTCCCTGAGGAGAGCTTCAACAATCAGCTTTTTGTATTTTCTTCACTGTGGCGCTTGAGGAATAACTCTTCGTGGAGCTTTTTGGGGTTTCTTCACCTTGTGGTCCCTGAGGAGTTCTTCATCGTTCAGCTTTTCGGGATCTCTTCACCACGTTTCCTCTAAGGAGAGCTTCATCGTCCAGCTTTTGGTGTTTCTCCACTGCAGCCTCTGAAGAGTGCCTTCTTGAGCAGCTTTTGCTATTTTCTTCATTACATCGCTGAGGATCTCTTCATTGTGCAGCTTTTGGGGGTTTTCCCCACACCACGTTTCCCCAGAGGAGAGCTTCATCAATCAGCTTTTTGCATTTTCTTCACTGTGGCGCTTGAGGAGTAATTCTTCATGGAGCTTTTTGGGGTTTCTTCACCTTGTGGTCCCTGAGGAGTTCTTCATCGCGCAGCTTTTGGGCTTCTCTTCACTTTGCGGCTCCAGAGGAATGCGTCATCGTGCAGCTTGTGGTGTTTTCTTCAGTACGGCCCTGAGGAGTTCATCATGCAGCTTGTGGTGTTTTCTTCTACTCGGCCACATTTTGGTGTTGTCTTCACTACGGCCCTGAGGAGCTCTGCACCATCCAGCCTTTGGGGTTCTTCGCCATGTTTTCCCTGAGGAGAGCTTCATCATGCCCATTTTGGTGTTGTTTTCCCCTTCCAGCCCCTGAGAAGTGCTTCATCTTCTAACATCCGGTGTTTTTTTTTCTCATTCTAGGCCCTGAGGAGTGCTTCTGCGTGCAGCTTCTGGCGTATTCTTCATTGCGGCCCACGAGGAGTTCTTCATCGTTCAGCTGTTCGGGATCTCTTCACCACGTTTCCACTTTAGGAGAGCTTCATCATCCAGCTTTTGGTGTTTCTCCACTGCAGCCTCTGAGGAGTGCCTTCTTGAGCAGCTTTTGCTATTTTCTTCATTACATCGCTGAGGAGCTCTTCATCGTGCAGCTTTTGGGGGTTTTCCCCACACCACGTTTCCCAAGAGGAGTGCTTCATCAATCAGCTTTTTGCATTTTCTTCACTGTGGCGCTTGAGGAGTAATTCTTCGTGGAACTTCTTGGGGTTTCTTCACCTTGTGGTCCCTGAGGAGTTCTTCATCGCGCAGCTTTTGGGCTTCTCTTCACTTTGCGGCTCCAGAGGAATGCGTCATCGTGCAGCTTGTGGTGTTTTCTTCAGTACGGCCCTGAGGAGTTCATCATGCAGCTTGTGGTGTTTTCTTCTACTCGGCCACATTTTGGTGTTGTCTTCACTACGGCCCTGAGGAGCTCTGCACCATCCAGCCTTTGGGGTTCTTCGCCATGTTTTCCCTGAGGAGAGCTTCATCATGCCCATTTTGGTGTTGTTTTCCCCTTCCAGCCCCTGAGAAGTGCTTCATCTTCTAACATTTGGTGCTTTTTTTTTTCATTCTAGGCCCTGAGGAGTGCTTCTGCGTGCAGCTTCTGGCGTATTCTTCATTGCGGCCCACGAGGAGTTCTTCATCGTTCAGCTTTTTGTGATCTCTTCACCACGTTTCCACTTTAGGAGAGCTTTATCGTCCAGCTTTTGGTGTTTCTCCACTGCAGCCTCTGAGGAGTGCCTTCTTGAGCAGTTTTTGGTGTGTTCTTCGCTACGGCCCTGAGGAGCTCTTCATCGTGCAGCTTTTCTGGTTCTCTTCGCTTTGGCCCTTGAGGATTGCTTTGTTGAGCAGCATTTGGTGTTTTCTTCACTGCGGCCCTGAGGAGTTCTGCAGTATCCAGCCTTTGGGGTTCTTCACCGCGTTTTCCCTGAGGAGTTCTTCATCATGCCAATGTTGGTGTTGTTTTCCCCTTCCAGCCCCTGAGACGTGCTTCGTCTTCTAACATTTGGTGGTTTTTTTCCATTCTAGGCCCTGAGGAGTTTTTCATCGTGCAGCTTTGGGTGCTTTCTTCACTACGGCCCTTGAGGAGTTCTTCATCGTGCAGCTTTTGGTGTTTTCTACAGTGAGGCGCTTTTTGGCATCTCCCATGTCTGCAGCCAGACCGACAGCTCCGTGCCTGACGTATGAAGAAGCACATTCTTCTGTTTGTTTTCAATCTGCCAACCGATCATTTCCTGTAGAGCTGTCTTTTTTGTACTGGGAGGTGCCATGTTCTGTCATGCTGCTATAAATCTCTTTCAAACCATTTCCGAGTTCTCTTGCCTCATGTACTGGGTTTACGTGGCAAGGTTTTGGGAGCGGGGGGGCCATCAGGGTGGGTTCTGTGAGAAGAATCCAGAAACTGCGCCATGGTAGAGAAGGGCCCGCTGCTGGCCACAGCCAGCCCAAGAAGCGCTGTTGTTTGCGCGCGCCTCTGAGAGGCCAGATTTAAGAAAGGTTAAAAAGATAAATAAAAAATTGCTGCGGAAGAGCAGCTGGGAGAGAGGGAGGAATGAGAAACAGCCTTGCAGACGCCAAGGTCAGTGAAGAGGGAGGGGGAGAGGTGCTCCAGGCGCCAGAGCCTGCAGCCTGTGGTGAGGACCACGGTGAAGCAGGCTGTCCCCCTGCAGCCCATGGTGTACCACGGTGGAGCAGGGTTCCACGCTGCAGCCCATGGAGGAGACCCCGGTGGAGCAGGGGCAGAGAGCGACCGAGAAGGAGCGGCGGAGACAAAGCGCTACAGACTGACCGCAGCCCCCATTGCCCCGCTCCCCTGAGCCGCTTGGGGGGAGGAGGTGGGAGAGGGTGCACCGGGGGGGGAAAATCTTACTGTCTCCCTACTCTGAGTCTGCTTTGCCCATCACGATACCTGCTGAGTGATCGCCCCGTCCTTATCTCAGCCCTTGAGCCCTTGGCATCGGATTTTCTCTCCCTTTCCCTTTCAGGAGGGGGAGTGAGAGAGCGGCCGGGCTGGAACTCGGCTGCCCACCCAAGTAAAAGCACCACACAGTAACACCTAAACTAAAGTCCCTTTGCTGCGACAGAAGTCCTTTCTTCCTTGTCCCACATCTATGGCCTGGGGAGAAGTTTGCTCGCTTTTTATTTGCAGCAGCCTTCTCCACAGCTCGGTTCTGCCTGCTCTTGACATTAAAGCCTTAGTCCAGTAATCCAATGGTTAATCCTTCCTTAGAGACCATGTTTCCTAGAAGTCTGATCCTAACAAGGGTCGTTCTTAGCATCGCTTCCTGGGTTCCTTGGGTGCTTTCTGCTTGGTGTGTGTGTTCCTTGAAATACAATCCTCAGAAACGGACACAATCTCCGTGGAAAATTTCACAGTAGACCCCACGCTCTGGATAGAGCAGTCTTACATCAGCCGCTCCCTCTCACCTTCTTCAATCTGCTGATGGGAGCACGAGGTGGAGGGTGTCGAAGGCTTTCTGAAGGCGACACGTGGGGGTCTTCCCTGAGCGAGGTGTCCCGCTGTCAGAGAAGGAAACGGCTTTGTTGTTTGTTTCTCACCATCGGCACTTTGTTGCAGTTTCAGCTGTGATTGCCTAACTACACATAACCTACTGGATTATTTCTTTGAGTGTTTTTGCAGGAGTGGACATTTAACTCATTAGTTCAAATAGTGAGATCACGTTCATGTCATTCACTTACTTTTCAGCCGAATGCAACTTTTCATAGCATTTGCTAGCGTTGCAAGGGCCCAGCCATGACCGCTCTCCTCTTAAGGCACCCCCAGTGCTAAGGAGACGGGGAAAGACTTTGCGAGTGCATTTTGTGTCTTCCCAGTGGGATGCCGATGCGCTAAACTTCTCTATCACGGAGCGTGATGTGAATCTCCAAACCAAGCAACAACAACACAACAAAATCCAAAGGCTCTTGCTACTGTCTCCCATGATATCCTGCTAACAAAGCTGACAAAGCCTGGGACAGAAGAGCGGACTGTAAGGTGGGTTGAGAACTGGCTGACTGGCCGAGCTCGGAGGGTGGTGATCGGCGGCGCAGAGTCCGGTTGGAGACCTGTGACAAGCTCAGGGGTCGGTGCTGGGTCCCGTCTTGTTCGACAGCTTCATCAACGACTCTGATGAGGGAACAGCGTCCGCCCTCAGCAAGTATATGATACATATACGCTGTATCATACGCTGGTGATACAAAGCTGGGAGGAGTGGCTGGCACGCCAGAAGGCTGTGCTGCCATTCAGCGAGACCTGGACATGGAGCACAGGAAGTTCCGCACCACTATGCGAAAGAACTTCTTCACGGTGAGGGTGACGGAGCACAGGGACAGGCTGCCCAGGGAGGCTGTGGAGTCTCCTTCTCTGGAGATATTCAAGGCCCGTCTGGACGCCCACCTGGGCAGCCTGCTATAAGGAACCTGCTTTGGCAGGGGGGTTGGACCTGATGATCTCTGGAGGTCCCTTCCAACCCCTACAGTTCTGTGATTGGATGGAAGGGTGGAAATATTCCAAAGACTTGGCTGAACTTGTATTATGCATCATATGGTAACAGTTGCTGATGGAAATACTTAAGAGAGAACTTGGGGTAGGATTATGAAAGAAATGCAACGCTGCACCATCTGCAACACACAGTGCCTTAAGCGCAGAAACGCCGCGCGCCGCCCCTGACGCGTGTGGCCTCGAAGGCGGGAAGCGCCGCCGGGCCGCGCGCACCACCCCGCCTCGCGCCGCGGCCGTTGCACCGCCGCCTCCGCTCCCGCCGCAATACGATCACCACGGCAACCGACCGGCGCTGGTGCGGCCGCGGGGCATCCTGGGAGTTGTAGTTCCTCTCCGCCCGCTGCCCCCTGGCCGCGCGGTGAGCGAGGGTCCCGCCGGAACTCGCATCCCCACGAGGCGCCGCGAGGGCCGGGGCGGGGGCGGGGGCGCGGCGCTGGCAACCAAAGGCGGGCGGGAGGGCAGTGCCCAGCCCTCAGCGGGGGCCGCGGTTCCCTCCGCAGGCTGTTGCTGAGGTTTTCCTCTCAGGTTCCCGTGGAGGGTGGAGGAGCTGAGGGCGGGGAGCGTTGCCGGCGCTGTAAGGGTGTGAGAGCCGCTATCGACACGCTGGTCTCCGCTCGGGGCAGGCAGCGAACGTGAGGCGGTGCTGTGTGGGGAAAGGCACGCGGGTCAGCCTCGTAGCGGGGAGTTTATCCCTGGCTTCCATCTGGCGCTGCGCTGTGGTGCCTGGCTGAATGAGCCGTGGGGTTTTCGCCTCGGATTCAGCATTCGCCTTCCTGTGATTGTGGCCGAGTTTCTGGAGGGCTGGGTTTGGTCTCTCGTTGAGTGATACTACAAAGCGATGGATGGCTCACCACAACGTGCAGCAACCATGCTCGCCTGGTGATGACAACACAAATCCTGCTCTAGATGAAACAGAAAAGCAAGGAAGTGTGTCCCTGGGAAATACTGCTCCAGTGGACAGCAGTAAACCAAGAAATGCATGCAGCATCACCTCCTCCTGCCCCCCCAAAATAGGGCAAATTGGAGTGGTTTGTGACTGAAAAATTACAACATGAAGTTGTCTGAATTATGCAGTCACTGTAGAGTCCAAAAAGAGCAAGTTTTGGAGTCTGGGGAATAAGGATAGATAGGGTAATATCATATCATATTTATTCTGGATGTTGTATGTAAATCCTCTTTCCATAGTACATTATATGAGGACTGAGAGCATTGGATCCTGCTGGAAAGGCTTAGGAGACCCTAACCCCTCAGTGCTGCCACAGCACACATCCAAGCAGTGTCCCCCCCCAGTCAAAGTAGTCCCCCTGCATTTTAAATACACATGCATTCTGCGGTTTGAAAACACGGTGGTTTTTTTTTTTTTTTTTTTTTTTTTTTTTCTTTCCCGTTTTTTTTTCCCCCTCTCTTTCAGTTTTGATCCAAAGATAGAAATCTTAGCAAGAAGAACACCCGGGAAGCTTTTTGCAGGAAGACGAGAAGGTGCAATACGAGAGCTGCAGCAGGGAGCCTTTGGCAGGTGGCGGTGACGCACAGAAGTTACTTTGCCTTCGGAAAGCAAAAAGCCCTGTCTGCTGTTTATGTAGGTGTATTTTTGTTATCTCCCTTCTCCCGCAAGAAGTTGCCGGGGCCGCGCAGCAGCGGGGAGCGGCGGCGGCTCGCCCTGGGCGGCAGCAGATTATGGTGGCAGCGCAGCAGGAGGAGCGGCGGCGGCGGTAGCAGCAGCCCCGATCGCGAATGCGTTTTGCATTTACGGTCGTCGCTGGCAAGTGCCACCTGAAGATTCAGCAGCTGGGCAAGGACCGCTATCGTTTTAAAGGGGAAAACCCCGACGGGGAAGGAGTTAACGGGAGGAGGGGGCAGCGCCAGGTTTTGTGCGTGCTTGTGGGGAGAGGGGATTGGTTATCATGGCGGATCGGACAGCTCCTAGATGCCAGCTCCGTCTGGAGTGGGTTTACGGGTACAGGGGTCACCAATGCCGCAACAACCTGTACTACACGGCGGGCAAAGAGGTAGTCTACTTCGTGGCTGGAGTCGGCGTGGTTTATAACACCAGAGAGCACAGCCAGAAATTCTTCCTAGGGCACAACGACGATATTATCAGGTAAGGGGGTTGACTTTTCTTGTGGTGGGGCGGGGTGGGGTTTAAAAGGAAGGGAGGAGAATGTAGGGCTGGCAGAATACCCCCCTCCTCGTTTCTCACAGCTCCGCTTGTACCTGTCGTTTTAAAGCAGCTCAGATTTGTTATCAGCTGTCTGGGTAAAAGCTGGGTATCTAGATTTGATTATTATTAGCACAGCTTCAAAACGTTGCTATAATAACACAGAAGGTAAGTTTTTCTGTTGCACTGCACCAAAGGCAAAATAGATTATTTCTATATAGAAATGCAGTGGGAAGATCTTAGTGCAACAGTGCTGCAAAAATTGTGGATCAGCAGCTAATCTCCCCAGCGCTGGGAACCTGTATCACCGATTCTGATGTCTTAGATAAGGAAGGTGTAGTTCTCTTTACACCCAGCACAAGAGTGCCATAAACCTGGCCATAAACATACCGTTCTGAAAATTTCCCTGAAAAATCAAGTAGAGCTGTTGGTACTCCAATCAAAATAATTCCGAGTGTGCTGGTGCAAGATGGCTACAAAAGCACAGGTCTTGCTACTGATCTTGCTAATTTCTTGTCTTTCTTTCAATTTCTGCTTAAAAAGTGAATTTAATTGATGTTACCATACTACAGAAATACTAATTTTATTGCACCACACAAAGTAACACAACAAAAATGTGGTTCCAGAGCTCAAGATAGCCTTTTAAATAATGTGTTCAGAATATAGAAATTAAGTCAGTAAATAGAAAATTAATGTTGTCTCCACTCCTGCTCTATTCCTGACAAAAACCTGAAACTAGAATATCCTCATAAAGGGAGTTGCATGGTAATGACACTCCTCTGAGCACAGCTAGCTGCTGCCCTCCCTATTCACCTGAATTCAGAATGAATGAAGCATTTGCTTGATCAAAATAGTCCCAGGTGGCTCATGATGCGGTAGTACTGTGGAAATATATGCTGAAGTCAGAGTTCTGACACTGGGTAACAAAATCACATAATTGTCATACAATCATTCTGGAGTCTTGTTTACAGAAAACCATCCACTTTTCCCAGTGAGAGCTTGGCTGCCGTGTCTCCTAGTAGCGTTTTTCTCCTCCCTTTTATAATCTGAGTTAAAGCAGTGCCATTTCAAGAAAATTCTGTGCATGTGGTTACAAGTTTATTGTGGTTTCCAAGGTGTTACCACTTCCAGAAGGTTATTCAAACAGACTATTATGTGTTCAGATAATTAAGAGAGGAATGACTATTTCAGATGCATCCATGGTATCATGAAATGCAAGTTTTCTTTACTGCAGGGACATAATTTTTGATACTCTAGGGGATATGAAGTGTAATCCATATAGAGAGCAGTATGTGTAAGCTAGTGTTTGAATTCTCAATAAATACTAGAAAGATAACTTGTCAAGACACAGCTGCGTGTATCCCCTATTTTTTTTATACTTGATAACACTTCCCTGCCAAACCCAACTGTGTTGGACAACTTCTGTGCCTTGTCTTTTAAAACATCTCATATTAGGATACCACTTTTCGGCAGTGTCACGTTTAGAGCTTAAAATGGGAATAGGAAGATTGTGAGTGCCTTGTATTTGTACTTTGATACTAACTGTGCTTGGTCTACTTTTTTTTTTTTTTTGTATTTAAGAAAACTAGCAATCACCTGTTCAAATTAGCAGGTGTTTTGGGGATTCATTGTCTGTTCAGTTAGCGTTTAACTAATGCTTTTGAATGAAGAGTTTTCTTTCATCTTGACCTGGATCAGAGAATTCTCTAGGATGACCATAGTTTCTGTAGAGGATGAAATGTTTTGTCCCAGAAAGCATAAACAGGGCCCAAGATGTCAGTTGATTTCCATTTTTAGTGGCCAAGAAAAGTTGCTGTCATAAGGGTTTTAAGGAAGGAAAAAGTTGTTGTTTAAGTGTCTCCGAAATGTTGCTAGAATATTCTGTTGTCGGCATCTGTTAATGTTTGCCTCTTCTGCCTTTGATGTGCTTTGTAGACCTTATTGTGGAATATCCCATCACTGTCAGTACTTTAAAGTCAGTGGTTCCTTGTATTGAGTATTGCTGATATATGTAATAAATGCAGGAATTTAAATGATTGCACTTCAGGCTTCACAGCATCAAATAGAGTTGAATGAGATGAATATAATTTTCCTGTTTTTCTGCTTTTGTTGTAATCTTATTTCCCTGAGGCTACCTTCTCAGGTAGACTACCTTCTCAGGTAGTGCACGTATTTGCAGTCCAACAGACTACTTCCTAAGGAGGTTTGAAACATACTTAAGAAAAAAAAAAAAGAAGAAGAAGAAGAGGAAAAAAAAAAAAAAAAGAAGAAAAAAGTAGAACTTGCAGACTTTGGAAAAGATTGCAGAATCATTAAGACTGTAAATCCTTTAAGTGTGCAGAACCCCTTCCAGTGGTTGCCATTAGCTCGTCCCATGCTGAAAGCTTTCAGCAAATACTAGTTTGTGGAAATAAATGATGAAGCCGTTATTCAGAGTGTTGAGAACATGTGCATTACCTTAAAAAGTTTACTACAAGCATGAAAGCAGATACCTTCCCTTGGTGAAAAGGTCACATGTAAAGGCATATGCTCACTGTTTTCACAATTTTAATAGTCTCATCTCTTGCTTTGTATCAAGGTAATGCAGTTGGATGTAATTTAATTTTGTCTATAATAGACCAGGCTATTGGATTAATGGAGAAATGATTTATATATGAAAAGTTTCCTTTGTATAAGGGACTTAATGCACTGCACTTGGCTAGTAAGGTATGTAAGGATGGTAGTAAGGATGTTCAGGGTGTGAACAAGGGTATGAACAAGTGAGTTCTGAAGTTCATTTCTTGTGTGAGGCAACTGCAAGGTGCTGTACTTCCGAGCTCATCCTCCTTTAAACTTCCTAATGAGATACAGTTCTGGACTGCAGAGTTTAACTTTGAAGTGAGTTCTGCTTTGTGGAGGGGTTGGACTGGCTGCCCTCCAGAGCTCCCCTTCAAGCCTAAAGCATTTTATGATTCTTTTGTTACTTCCCATCATATAATGTTATTCTTCTTGCACATTATTTAATTATTTCTGAATAGCTAATGCTATTGTTTATCAAGTACTGTCATTATAAAACAGGATGAGAGCATGTGGTTGAAATGGGTAGAATTGGTTCTGGTCTCTGACTACTAATGAGTTTTATCTGGACCCTAAAAATGCATGCCAGTTATGAAGTTTGCAGCTTTGATGGTCAAGCATGACCTAGCAGCCTGGGGGGGTGAAGGTCGGAATATTCCTGTTTTCTCTAAGCTGAGAGCCCTGTGTTTTACTCTAATGCCTATACTACAGACCACAAAGCAATCCTGAAGTTGCTTGCATGGTAGCTCTGTTTGTTCTTGAAACGTGATCTAGCTGAAGCATCATAGCTGATGTGTAATAGCTATGTCCAAGTCTAGCTATTGCAACATTTTCATGTAGAAAGGGTAGTACAGATTGTCATTATGCACATAACTTATTTTTCATTGAATTTGGTCATTTGTGTTTTACAGGATTAGGTTTTGGAAGTTGGAGACTTTTCCTTCCTGAGTAACTTAGAAGTGTGCTTTACAGCAGGCCATTGTAATGGCTGTAAGTTAACATCTCAGCAAGAATGTTGCATCCGTGTAGTGTTACTGCCTTCAATGAAATTCATGTAGGATTTATGTTTAGTATTACTGCTTGCAAGACTGGATCATAAGTTTTGACTGTAATTGAACTCTTGCAAAAAGAACAGGTTTTCTTACTCTTATTGTGCGTTACTTTTATAACAGCAAGCAATTAGATGTTTCCTTGTTTTCATTGCCAATAATGTCTGCAATATTGAACAGTTTTTTCCTGGATATGCAAAAACTCACTGAGAGAACACCTTTTACATTGTACTGAAGACTTCATCTACAATTAGTAGGTTTCTCATTGTTTCTACCTTACATTCTGAACGAGATTGTGAGTTGTTAAGAACAACTTAATAATGATACGACGCTTATGTTTAACTTGACAGATACCTTCATGTATATGATATGTTGTGGTATTATGCAGTGTGGTATATGGATGTGGTATATGTTGTGGTATTATGCACGTTATATCACATTATGTGATTTTTTTAAAAAATCACATTTCACTTTCTAACTGGCTTAAAACAAGTCACCTGTAAGGTAGGGAGGGATCTGCACAAGAGACTGCTCCCTTTCTCAGGCACCTCTGTGGTGTTTGCTGCCTGGGCGTGTTACCTGGAAAGCCAGCCTATTATCTGTGGATACCAAAGCATGTTGTTTATGTAAGGCTGCTTACGATGTAATAGCGATGTAGGATTTATCAGAATATTGCTGTAAGTATGCTGGTGTACGTGTTCTACTGTGCTGACAGATTGAGATTAAAAATGCGGATGTGCCAATAGTTATGAGATTTACTTTGCTGTGAGAATGACTGGGGGCCTGGTTTGTTCTTTAGAGTGCTCTTTTCAAGAAGCTGGATTCTTATTAGAACGTGACTGTTTTCTTGTCTTTCTGTAGTTGGGGGGAAAAAAGAAATATGATTGCTTGAGGCAATGTCATACGTTGTTGACAATAGTAAACGTAATTTTGGAATAAATAAATTGATGGCAGAGGTTCGCAAATGAAACCCCCAAAGTGAAAATACCAAAAATGTACTTGAATAGTTTTATTCAAATTTATGTATTATAATATTTATGCTTATAGAGGGTGCTTATTTGAGTGGATATAAATAATTAAAATTTACGTAGAATTGCCACCTTCTTGATGGCAAGTTACAGCATTTGTTTCCTATAAAATGATACTCAAGTTAATGTTTTTATTTCTTGTAATTGTATGGAAAATTGTACTGTCTGTAGCTTGTGTTTAACCTGGACTTTAGTCACAGAAGGACAGGCTGAAACTGTCCTTCTTCAGGACACCTGAAACTTAGCAACCAAAAAAATAGGAAAGTAGCAATGAAGCCAAACGAGACTTTTAACAACAGAATTTCCAGATGTGTTTCCTATGCAGGTGCTATACAGGTACCAAAGCAAAGCCATTACAACTTGAAAAGCAGGATTGTGGGACAGCTAGGGTGAAGCAGAGTCTGAGATCTGAGTATACCAAAGTGATTTGGGAAGTGTTTTGAGACTGTAGGTTGTTAAAGGATTTTCTTATTATGGAAATCCTTACCCCAGAAATGCCCAAAATAAACTAATTTTATCAGCTTATGGCTTATTCTACATTCAGTTTCAAAAAAACAGGGGAAAATGCCTGTTCTTTCAGGACATTCTGGTGGCTGCTCTTCTATTTGCTCTGTTTGACTGCTATGGTATGTTAGGATTATAAGCTTTTACTGAGGTGTGAGTTGGCATAGATATTTCTCGTAAATATCCATATTAATGCATCAGATGTGGAATATATAGTTACAACATCTTATCAAATATAATTTTAAAAGCATTAGTTAAAAAGATAAAAAGTTTAGCAGACATTTATACATGTACAATATGTCTGTGAGAATGGTTGTCTCTTAACCACTTTATTTAAACAGACTAATCATTATACATCCCAGTGAGACATCAGATATAGTAGTAGGAATATTAGAAAGATTCACTGCTTGCCCAGTCACAGTTTGTGTGTTTGTTTGAACAAGTGAAAAGGTGGTTGTTATTAAAAATTGCAAGTAGAGTTTTGAGCATTTACATCATTAGTTAGATTTAACTCGTTATCAAAATGGAAAAGAAAAATCTTGTTCAACAAAACAGGAAGCACTTGTATTCTTCTGCAGAAAGTGCTTGGATTGTTATTATATTTCTATCTTTACACAGTTGAAAAATGACAAGCATTTAAGCCTTTATCAGCTAGTGTATTAAGTTTTTTTCATTGGATTTGTGAGAAGAAACTCATCACACAGAACTGTGCATCTTTTTTGAAGATCAAGGTTTGGGTATTCATTAATCTTATATTGGAGTCTTGGAGTTAGAGATCTGTCATTTTACTGTCTTCCCATTGCTTACATTAGTTTATCTTGAAATTTAAATTACTATTTTAATCTAGATGACTAGGAATCTTCAGGTGTGCAATTGCTATTTACCATCAGTCATAGGAAAATGCCTTTTTGTGAGTCATTCTCAATTTATCTTGGTCATTCAAAGGATGGGGATGGGGAACCTTTAGGACAGTTCTGTATTACTGTCTTCTACAATAGGACATCCTGCAAAAAGTGTACAAATTTTAACTTCTACATAAGTTCATAAACACAAACTGTCTCATAGAGGTCAACCTCCAAGAACTATTCTTTCCGTCTTCCTTAACCTGACTAAACAGATTTCAGATTTATATAGGCAGTTTCCAGATACTTACTTTCTTGATTCCAAATCTTGATTATTTTATTTTATTTTTGCCAGGAGGAACTACAACTCTATTAATTTGTTTTTTCATTGTGTTTTAAAAAAATTGTGTATTTCAGCACTTAGTGCAGAGTAACGATGCTTGGGATAACTTGTTTGTAACTGGATATGACAAGAGAGAATCATCTTTGATAAGGGCTACAAATGCCCTTCTTACATCTTCACCATAGGAACTGGCAGCCAAGACTTCGCGGATGCGGAGGTGTAGGTTGCTGTAGTCCATGCTTCAGCCTTTTTCTCAAGGACACAATGGTTGCAATTCCTTTGAAAATGGAAGAGGGATTATTATTATTATTATTTTTTTTTTTAGTTTATGCAGAGAATTGCAGAAGAGCACTCCTCTGCTATAGCGTCTCCTTAAGAGTAGAAGCAGGGTTTTCAGCTTGAGGGAGGTTATTTCTTAAATAAAAGTCTTGGGTGATGAGAAGAAACAGCAGCAATACTTCTGTTAACCTCTGTAGAAGGAACAGTTATTAGGTAGCATAAATATTTCAATGAATTCTCCTCAGTGGCATTAGTACTAGGCTTAGGTGTAGTATCCACAGGTTTTCTTCAGCTCAAATTGTTTCTGCAGGATGCCTCTTACAGGAACCTTAGTACACAACAAAAATGTAAAATTTGTATTTTGTTTATCCACCTGAAGTCTTTAATTTGGAATAGCAGCTTTTTTTTTTTTTTTTTGTGATACATTTTAACTCCAAGAACATTCGGTTACCTGTAGTTTGTCTACCAAAAGATGAATTTGAATTTGTCTTTAGAGGTGATATTTGTAACGGCCCTGGAATGAGACCTTTGGAGCTTTAAATCTATACTAGATCTGACCTTCAGATCAAATATGGATTGTATGTTTTTCTTGAAAAATGACATGATGAGCCAACCCAGGAGATCTCTAAAGGAAACATACTTCACCCCTGCTGCATCTTCAGTGCCAGTGCCATCACATGGATCTGGGGAAGAACATTACAGTATTTTTGTCTGGAGTTACTGGTGATGTGAGGAAAGGTTTAAATGCATTATGCAAATATACTGGAAATAGAAGTTACTGGTTTAGTTTTCTCACCACCCTACGTTCTGAATGGGATTGTGCAAGTTGTTAAGAACAACTTGTTAATGATGTTGTTCTCAAAACAAAGAGGTATTGCTGTTTGTCTGATCTTGTGTAGTGGTGATGCTCTGAGCTGTATGTTTTTGCAGTCTTTTGAGATTTTTCACATAACTGAGAATTCTAGCTGTATGTAATTAAGTTAGCAGTCAGAGATGGACTTAGTGGTGTCAAATTTTGACATTCATATTTCAGAATTATTGCTGAGGTGTTTGGCATTTACTAATGTGATTTAATATAAAATACATCAAGCTCCTTTTAACAGTCTAACAGTATAGTGTACTTTGGTACACTGTATCTTATTGATATAATTTCTGTTGATGTTGAAGTTTCTTCTTTCTTTTGAGACAGATGGGTTGTCTTTATTTGAGAATGGAATACTCTGAAACTAAGATAAAAGAAGTGGAATAGGAAATAAACTACACTCAGAGACAAATAGTAACCTCCTTGTTTTAGTTGCCTAACAATCCTAGTTACAATTTTTTTTCTGAATTTTTATGAGAAATTTTGATTGTCTTCTTTATTTTCAGCAGACCTGAATGTTGAAGTGGCAGCCCTACAAAGGAACTGCTGACTAGTAATATTGTTGTATTACGTCAAAAGTGGTGGTGTATTTATACAAAGTTGTTTGCCTTGCAGTCCTCAGAAATTGCCTTCCCTATGCAGAGATGAAAAATGCAAATGTCATTTACTCTTATATTGTGTTTGGTAGTAACTCATGTGCAAATATTCATTGCAAAATAAGGGTATTTATAACAGTTTCAGGAAAGGTGAACTGAACTCTTGAAGAATTCAGGATACAATGTACCATTTCTTTTCATCTCTCACTCTTTTTTTAAATGTCTTTTTTTTTTTCTTCTCAGAGTGATTAAGTTAACTGTAGTTAAAAAATGCAATAAAACATGCCTTCAGCTAATTACAACTCGCAATTCAAGTTATGGAGTTTCATCCTTTCACTATGATTAGTTAGACCATACTTTATTCTACATTAGACTAAAGATGAAAGCACAGTCAGCTTCTGTCTGACCATTCCTTCATTTTTTTTCCAATCCCTGTTTTTTGAAAGTTATTCCTAAAGTATCTAAATGAACATTTTGCTTAGTTCTCCAAATGCTGGAATGTATTGGAACTATATATGTATTGGAACTATTGGAACTATGATTAGGTAAGTTGAGCTTTCTGCCTTCTGTCTTGCAGAATATAAGTAAAGAAAGGTGATTATTTGTGACAAATTACGTGGCCAGTAGGACCAAGTATTTGCCTGTTTTTATGCTGTTTTTGAATATGTACTAGCATGGCTGCATTTAATCAAGATTTTGGTCTATAGCAAAATAGTCTATAGTAGGTCTGCAGCAGATTCCTGGAGGATTCTGAGATGACTTTCTGATCTTTTTAGATAGTGTTTTGTGTGTTTTTTTCTTTTTTTTTTTTTTTTTTCTTTTTTAACACCCAATGAAATGCTGCTCAATGAAGCTACTCATTCTTTTAGCAGCTTTAGAACAAGTTTGCAATGTGCAATTGTCATGCTCTTGGTCCAAGGTTGTATGCATTTAATTAGAGATTACTGCTTATGATCTGAATCCACTTCTGCTGGTAGAGGGTTTTTTTTGTGTGTATTTTGTTTCGTTTTTTTAAAGTATTGACAACAGGAAAGCCTTGTCTATGTGGGCCACAAGTCTAAAAGGATATTATATTGAGTCATTAGGAAAGCTATCACTTGTTGAAAGAGCTATTTGAAAGCTTTTTTTTTTTTTTTGTTAGGCTGATAAAATTAAATCTGGGAATTAAATATAACCATCTCAGTTAGGCAAAGCGACTTTGGGGATGGTGAGTTCTTTGTTGTGTTCCTTACAAGAGCACTTAAAGTTCAGTTTCTTCTTTCCAGGAGCTAAATAATGTAAATTTTTACTGGGTGGTTCTCTTTGCAGATTAGTGAAGTATCTAGGAGGTAGCCTTACTGTACCTCTGTTTCCCCCATGGTCTGTGCACCTGGCACCTTCACTGGTGGCAGACTGGGACACAACTTCTCTTCAGGCAACTGCGGTTCTTTTCTGTGGTGTGAAAGAACATAATGGTGTGATACAGATGAGGTGCTAACCTAGAATTACTAATTTCAGGCTGATTTTGAAGACACATTCTAGTTTGGGCCTGCACTGGCTACATCGCTTTTAAGTCAGGAAGCAGGTTTTAAAGAATTATATTGGAGCTACATGGTTGCAGGAAACAGCCTTTAACAAAAGATGCTCAAAGTCCATTAAAATCACAGCTAGGAATACTACTTTCTGTAGTTTCATGGTAGTTTAACATAACACCATAGGTCTGGTGTGTAAGTATTGTTCATCAAGTAAAGTAAATAATTTAATAAACATTAAAAAAAAAAAAAAAAAAAGCAGAACATTATTACAAGAGGTGCACATATTCCTTTAGTGATATTTTCACAACAGGTTTTCCCAGAACGTTCAGGTAATGCTGTTTCAGGGAACCTGCTAGATGCATTTGCTTGAATGTAGAAGCCTAGAAGAAATGAAGTATGCAGTGAAGTTTAACATAGACATTGCATTTATAGTGGTTGAAAGGTTGGTTTTCCAAAAGCTTACAGAGCCTTCCTGGATGTTTTTAGAAGATTAAGATTAGTGGACATAGACTCAGGATATAAATATTTTTGCACTTTGAGACTTGAAAATAGTTTTGAGTCTTTAAGATTGTTAAATAATGTTGTTAAAGAAATGTCATTATGCTTATTTTTTTGTTTTATGCATAGCGCTTTATTCTCCTGTTACATTTCCCGTGCTTTATAATTGAATTGGTTTCTGTACAACATTCAGAATCTAAAATTTTTGGGGGCCTTCTTTTGGATATGGGACTCTTTTGCATACATAATTTTGGATATAAATTACATCACAGATCTCAAATGAAAATTAGCATTTCCATTTTATTTTCAGTGGAAATTTGACATTTATATTGCACTAAAAGGAATAAAATTAGCTCAGGAGAGCTAATTCTCTTTATTTCCCTTCTGTTAAGTTAAAAGAACAGACTTTTCAGAGTTCTTCACATCTGTGTTAGGTTCATTTTTTTTCCACCCTCTTCAGAGGAGCCTCCTTCACTCTGCCAAAGAGAAGCTTATGGACTGCAAAGCCTGCTACACCAAAGCTGGCCTTCATGAACAGAGCTGGCCTGATGCTAGCTGCAAGAGGGTTTGGCTTTCTTTTTTCTTTTTCTATATACACTTAAAAAAATCCAGTGGTAGCTTAAGAAATGAGTCATGGTGGCACCAGTATAGGCTGAAGATCTTTGGGAGCAAAAGAGGTGGGGGGAGAAAAGCAATCTGTAGGACACTGTTTAAGGATGAACACTTAAGTGATCTTGGATAAATGGAAAATGGGCTAGGAGTACTAAAGAGTAAGAGGATAGACCAGTAATAAAGCCGCTGTCAAGCAGTTAATATTCATTTCATATGCATCAACATGTAAAACTTTACCTCTGAGTAGTCTAAATTGTCCTACTATACCACAAATAAGCACTGATAGCCTACTGTATTCATAAAAAAACAACCACAACAAACAAAACTTCTGATGATCAAGTTGCGATCACAACAAAGTGATTTAGGGCTAAGGCTAACGTTTTGGATGCAATTAATTTCTGATTTTTTTAACCTCCTGACCAGTACACTGATCCCTTTGCTTTTCCTGAACTGATGAATGTTATACAGCTATTGCTTTGCCCTGAAGTTGCTTAATCTGCCCAATTGCAAACTGCTTGCTGGGGCATTGGTAACAATTCAGAAGAGTTACTGCTAGTATTCTAAAAAGCACCTATGTGAATGCTAAGTACTTTGCTTCACACAGGACATTTTGAAGCAAGCTGCTTGTAGGCCATACTAGAGATCTGTGTCAATGTGTTTGCTACATACAGTTTTGGTCTTCCAAACATTAACTTATTTTTTGGTCTTGGTATGAGATTGGTGCTGGCAAGATAGTGACAGGGATGTTTGAGCAGATGTTTGAGAAAGGCAGTAGGTGCAAAATGTTTCAAAGAGTAGTCTTATGCTGGCAATAGACATCTGGAAAAGATGATTTAGCTGTAATTGCCACCTTTAAAATTATATTATTTTGAAATCAGACTAGTCAGAATAACTAGTTTATTTATTAGCAGTAAACTTACTAGTAAATTTATTAGTGGTGGGGGCAGGTGATTATTTTGAATCCAGTAAAAGTTTTGAAAGCTTTTACATTTTTGCTATTAAATGTGTTTAGAGAAACTGATGAAAAAAGGTAGTATAGTGTCATGTACCATGTATAATTACAGTCACTGGATATAGATTAATCCCTATGAAAATTCTCCATAGCCTCTAGTTTAAATTTATCCAGTGACTCAGTAAAGGTGCTTTATTCCTAGTTAAGGTTGATTTCAATAGGTCTCTTGCATACACCTTTCTAAACTCAGGATAGCAATCTTACGTGAGTTTATTACCGTACATGCTACTATTTTTGTTTGAATAAAATTATTAAATCAGAGGTAGAACTGAGACGAGAAAATGTTCAGTCATTCCTGCCATATATCCCTGTAAAGTAAAGACTAAAATTAAAAAAACAGTAATGGGACATGTGCCTGCATGCAGAGAGAGGGAAAAAGTAACTATTGTTTTAAGAAA
Organism: Aythya fuligula; assembly: GCF_009819795.1. NCBI lineage: Eukaryota > Metazoa > Chordata > Aves > Anseriformes > Anatidae > Aythya > Aythya fuligula. The sequence continues at coordinate 1,867,208 of NC_045561.1, forward strand.
AACTGAGGTGTGTTAAAGAATTTCTATCTGATGAGCTCCAGATACTGACATTTTAATGAAACTGGCATTTCATTAAATCCCTTATATTCCTGAAGGACCCTAAAGATAGAAAGGAATCTAACCATAATTTTTGATAACTTTTTGCTGTGATGAAAATGTATTGGTCTGGAATTTTACCCTGCCACCTGAAAGAAATGTTAATTACTGGAAGGAGTACAGAGACACTGAATCCTCACAAACATATATATATTTTTTTTATTTGAGCAGTGAATTTGTATCATTAGAATATCACTATTTATCACTGGCTTACAGGTTTTGGACTATTTTGATATTCCTGTAGCCTACAACAGCAATAGCAAGCAACCTAGCTGTTCTCATTCATTACTGGTTCCATTAATTATATTTTAGCTGAAGATGAACTGCTAATGAAACCACTTCTGATACTAGAACATTTCTCTTATGACTTAATGTGCCAGTCATGAGGCTAAAATGACTTGCGCCCTTTAAAAAAATAATCATATCTTTTAAAAATAGTCTTTCATAAAATTAATTCCTTTCTGGCAGAACACTAATACCTTTAGCAAAAGCAATTTCATAAATAGTGACTATATTAAAAAAATAGATGTGAACTAGTTTCTTCTTTTGAGATAGAGCTTAGCTAAGAACTTTAATTTGAAGGGGTTGTGTCTTTTTGTTTATTTGTTTTCTTATTTACTTTTTTCAGGGCTTCTATCGGAGTTTCAGATTTATAACTTATTTTTCTCCTTGTAAGGAGCTTGATTTTGGGGTAGGAGAAGGAAATAAAATACAGCATGAAAGAATATTCTCTTCAGTTTTGTTTGTAGAGTGAATGGAGTGTGCATACTACCAGCTATACTACCACAGGTCTAATACTGATTTTTGACTGCTCACCTCCATGGCATCACTGTTGTATTACAAAAAATGAAGGAGGCAATAAAGAGTTTTTACAAGCAGCCAGCAGAATTGTTACAATAGATTCTAAGGAAGGTAATTCCTTTCTTCACATAGGTCATATTCCCAACTACTGTGTTTTCCTGTGTTTTCTTGCTATCTTTTCAGCAGACCCTTTCTTTTCTGTAGATGTAGAGAAGAGTTCTTAGAATGATAAATCTTAAAACGCACATATGGCAAAAGCCTGCAGTTTCCAACTCTTGGGCCAGATCAGTTATTTCAGTGTATATTTTAACACTTTATTACAGGATAGTTTACTGTATTGCTAGAGAAATTATAAATAAAAATACCATGTACTATACAGAAAATCCATGACTTGCATTAACACTGAATGCCAAGAATGGGGTAACGTTTTTTTGAAAGCTTGTCACAGAATCACAGAATTGAAGGGGTTGGAAGGGACTTCAAGAGATCATCGGGTCCAACCCCCCTGCCAAAGCAGGTTCCCTAGAGCAGGCTGCTCAGGTAGGCGTGCAGACGAGCCTTGAATATCTCCAGAGAAGGAGACCCCACAACCTCTCTGGGCAGCCTGTCCCAGTGCTCCATCACCCTCACTGTGAATTTCTTTCACATGTTGGTGCGGAACTTCCTGTGCTCCATTTTGTGGCCATTCCCTTTGTCCTGTCCTCACAGACAACTGAAAAGAGGTTGGCCAAATCCCACTGTTTTCCACACTTAAGATATTTGTAAACATTAATAAGATCCCCTGCCCTATATAGCATCCATGATACCATAAGCTAGAGAGAAAACACAGAGTATCAGAAAATGACATGCAGTAAAACAGATTATAACTGTCTGAAACAACATGCTGCTGCTAGGCAGTTACATAACTGCATGAAACTCTTCAGTGTCCCCTGCACTACAGAACCTAAAATACAGCAGAAAGGTCTCAGCCGAGGTTACACCAACTGCTCTGAGACTTCACAGTGGACAGAATTCTAGATTCAGAATCCATGCTCTAAATAGGTTGCGAAGAAATCAAGAGAAAAAGAGAAATAATAGTAGGCAAGGGAATGAGACGTAATGCTTGCATAAAAAACAGAGAAAATCATGATTTCATTTAAGTCCTGTTTAAAATGAATCCTTTGGATAACTATATTCTCTCTGAAATAGAGCATTTAGTGGATTTTGGAGTATAATATGTTTCCAACACCTGCTCTTTCATATTTCTGTCTTTGGCTGCACGTTCATTAAAACAGGTAAAATTAGTAATTATGTGGATAATTAATAACTATATTGCATAAAAATTTGGGGGCAAGGAGGTGTCCTATATTATGATGGTGCTCAGTGCCACCAGTTCTATTGAAGAAGAAATAACCTGAAGCTGTTTGTGAATACCTTTTTAAAACTTGTGCTTAGTCATTCACCAGAACATAAAGATTAATGAATGCTAAAAAGGGTTGGCTGAGATTTGGGTACTTGGAAGTGGATTGGAAAGATGCACAGAGTAGATCCAACAGTGCAAAACAGAACTTCCTACCTAGATAGATATTTTGAGCCTTTTTTTTGTTTTAAGTTCTGCAAAGATAAAAGTACTTAAAATAAGTTCAGATACAGAACATATTTCTTTGAAAACATTACATCCTTAGAAGCACAGATACTGTTGGGTTCTAGGGAGAACTCTGATTCCTCAGCAATTTAATAGTGAAAATTTTATCTATCATTGCTTATGTAAAGCAAGAATTTAATTACATGGCATTACTTTTAATTTGAAGTTTACTGAATTTACATCTTAAAACAATTCACTTTCAAGTAACTACAAAGCAGTCTTGTCAACATTGCTTACCTCAAGATAAGATACTGTCAAGTCAGATTGTATGTGCAGCAGGTGAGTTTTGAACAATCTCTCAAGTATTCAGATAGTTTCTTTCAGTTACCTAGCTTAGGTGCTGCTCTGGAAACTAAAGTCAAGAGCCCAACTTAATTCAGTTGTCAAAGAAGAACAGTTTTCAGGCAGGCAATTCAAACCTTGTCCAAGTTAATTGCCTAAAATAACCTTAAGTAGAGGTACTGAATGATTTCCCTTCAAATTTTTTTTCCAACTCTATTTTATAGCCAGCACAGAAGGGAAGTTAATCTGATTCAAAGAGCATGATAAATTTCCAAACTCCTCCTTCATTTTTTGCTATTTCTCTCATCTTTCTGGAAAGTTATCAAAGGCAGTATTTTCTTTTCAGCTATTGTGATGGCTCTGAGTACTATCTTATGTGCTAGCATATGAATTGCTCTGTTAATGCAGATGGATCATTTTACAAGCTTACAAGTAAGTTAGTCTTCAGTGGGTATAATTTCTGGAAGCACTTTCCAAAGCTTATTAATACACAGAGGGAACTGTGATGTGGATATTTAAATGTGAAATGAAGCTATTCTCTTAAAACATAGAATCATAAAAATCATAGAATATCCCGAGTTGGAAGGAACCCATAAGGATCATTGAATCCAACTCCCGGCACTGCACAAGTCTACCCCAAATTTTAGACCATGTGACTGAGTGCACAGTCCAAATGCTTCTTAAATTCCGACAGGCCTGGTGCAGTGACTACTTCCCTGGGGAGCCTGTTCCAGTGTGCGACCACCCTCTCGGTGAAGAACCTCTTCCTGATGTCTAGCTTAAACTTCCCCTGCCTCAGCTTGACACCATCCCCATGGGTCCTATCGCTGGTGACTAAGGAGAATAGGTCAGCGCCTGCCCCTCCACTGCCTCTGGTGAGGAAGCTGTAGACCATGATGAGATCTCCCCTCAGCCTCTTTTCCAGGCTCAACAGGCCAAGTGACCTCAGCCGCTCCTCATACGTCTTCCCCTCTAGTCCCTTCACCATCTTCATTGCCCTCCTCTGGACATTCTCCAACAATTTTGCATCCTTTCTGTACTGTGGTGCCCAGAACTACACACAGTACTCGAGGTGAGGCCGCACCAGCGCAGAGCAGAGTGGGACAGTCCCTTCCCTCAACCCACTAGCGATGCCGTGCTTGATGCACCCCAGGATCCAGTTGGCCCTCCTGGCTGCCAGGGCACACTGCTGGCTCATATTCAGCTTGCTGTCAACCACAATCCCCAGACCCCTCTGGGGCTGCTCTCCAGCATCTCGTTGCCCAGTCTGTATGTATAGCCAGGGTTGCCCCATCCCAGGTGCAGGACCTGGCACTTGCTTTTGTTAAACTTCATGTGGTTGGTGATTGCCCAGCTCTCTGATCTGTCCAGGTCTCTCTGCAAGGCCTTTCCACCCTCAGCAGAGTCCGCAACTCCTCCAAGTTTGGTGTCATTGGCAAATTTGCTCCAACACCTTCTAGTCCTACAACCAAGTCGTTTATAAAAACATTGAAGAGGACTAGCCCTAAAATGGAGCCTTGAGGGACCCCACTAGTGACCATCCACCAGCCTGATGTGGCCCCATTTACCACAACCCTTTGAGCCCTGCCCATCAGCCAATTGCTCATCCATCGTCTGATGTTTTTGTTTAGCTGTATGCTGGATATTTTGTCCAGTAGGAGCCCATGGGAAAATGTGTCAAAAGCTTTGCTGAAGTCCATAAATATCACATCAGCTGGTTTCCCTTGATCGACTATATGGGTGATCTTATCATAAAAGGAAATCAAATTTGTTAGGCAGGACCTATCCCTCATGAACCCATGTTGGCTGGGACCAGTGACCGCGTTGTCTCCCAGGTGCGCTTCAGTAACTTCAAGGATCATCTTCTTCATAATTTTGCCGGGCACTGATGTGAGACTGACAGGCCTGTAATTGCTAGGGTCTTCTTTCTTGCACTTCTTGATAATTGGTTCAACATTTGCCAGCTTCCAGTCTACTGGGACCCCTCCAGATTCCCAAGACCATTGGAAAATAATTGAGAGGTCCCGTGATGACATCAGCCAGCTCTCTGAGCACCCTGGGATGAATCCCACCTGGACCCATGGACTTGTATGGATCCAGGTGGAGCAGCAAATCCCACACACTTTCAGGGTTGGTTAGGAGTTTATTATTCCCACCATCATGGTCCTCCAGCTGAGGGCACCCTGGGTCCCGAAGCCCATCATCAGTGTTGAAGACAGAGGCAAAGAAGGCATTAAACGTCTCTGCTTCGCCTATGTCATTGTCTGTGAGGTAACCTTCCCCATCAAGTAGCGGACCTATGTTTCCTTTGGTCCTCCTTTTTCTGTTCGTATATCTAAAAAAAACCTTTTTATTGTCTTTCACAGACTTGGCCAGCTTCAACTATAGTTGGGCTTTGGCCACACAAATTTTCTCCCTACAGATGCGAACAGTGTCCCTGTATTCCTTCCACATCACCTGACCCTCCTTCCAGCAGTTGTACATTTTCTTTTTTCCCCTAAGCTCCAGTAGAAGATCCCTGGTCAGCCAGGCTGGCCTTCTGCCCCGCCTCCTTGACTTCCGATATTTTGGAATTGCCTGATCCTGTGCTTTTAGGAGGCAGTGCTTAAAGACTGACCAGCACTGATGGACACCGATGCCTTCAAAAACAGTTTCCCAGGGGACCTTGTTGACTAGTTCCCTGAACAGCCTGAAGTCTCATCAGCATAAGATTTCATTGAAATCAGACTGTCAGGGATGAAAGTACGATTGAGAGATGCTGGGAATCCTGGTGTATGTAAAGACTTCCGTTTGAACTTTGTATGTGTTATGTAGCTCTTGATGTGTCCGTTAGCAGTGATAGCACTGACTATCTGCTTGTGACATCCAGTGTTCCTGGAGCAGACTGGTTAGACTGACTTCAAAACAACCAAAAAAACCCTTCAAATTGTATAAACTGACATAATAAATTTGGTAAAAGAAAGAGATTAACCATCTCAAAAGTGGTCTACATACAAGTATTAACAGTTATGAGTTATGTTAATAGTTGTGTTAATTACTAGAGTTTTAATGCTTATGTGAAGAAATCATAGAGCTTCATAGAAGGTCGGTGACACCTGTTTATTTTTGTAAATGCCTACCTTAAGAATATATTAATCTGGTTAGGTAGTATTTTTCTCAGAGTTGACACAATGTGAGATATAATATGGCTTTTTGTAAGAGCTGAGAAAAGTGCCCATTTATCTGAGCTAGAAATGTTTTGGCACTTGTGTCGACATCAGCGTACCTGTCAAGTACCTTGGCACTTGTGTCTACATATCCTGCATGGGCAGCCTGCTCTAGGGAACCTGCTTTGGCAGGGGGGTTGGACCCGATGATGTTCTGAGGTCCCTTCCAACCCCTTCAATTCTGTGATCTGTAATTTCACAATTTTATTTCAATTAACTGTTAGACCTGATGATTGGTTATAAGATGAATTGGGCATAGCCGTGGTTTTTTGTTTTTCAGCAGAGATCAGATTAAATCAAGTATGAATACACTGCTTTTTAAAAACAAACAAAACAACAAAAATAACAGCTCTTTGGAATGTACAGTTTCTTGCTGTATTAAGTAGTTATTTGATGGAATTATTCTGAATGTGCTCTGTACCCAGTGTATTGCATTTCACGTATTCCCTGGGGTATCCTTTATTTTTTGTTTTGAATCTGTGGGACTCCCTACTGCCTGGAGGTAAATGTTCTTTTACCTTGTCAGTTAGCTTGGTATGAGTTACTTTATACATGATGACAGTTAAGTGCAGTGCACAATTTTTTCTGCCTTCTTCCATATCAGATGTAACTATTTAATCTGCCTAACCCCCTCAAAACTAAGCATTTTCTGCTGCTGTCACGGGTTACTACCAGTTGAGTTATACTTTATGTGTATTATAATTACACAATTATCCACCTCAGTATTTTGTTGGGATTGTGTTCTGCTTTGTTATTTTGTGTTTTTAATGTATCTATCTATATATACACACACCAAAAGCATGTATTTGACTTCTAAATAAATCATTTTGACTAGAAGTTTCACATAAATGTTCTATGTTTAAAAAACAACAAAAATGCTTCTATTTCATATTATAGTATCCTGATTCATTGATGATAGAGCTAATCACAGCCACAGTCTATGCAAATATGTGTAGTTTCTAGATAAACAGGAATGTCTCTCCCAGAAATGTCTGTTCATACAGTAATGAATTTGACTAGGAGTAAGTCTCACTTCTGCTTTTGATAAACTAGTTTCCAAAAATTCTTACTCCACCATAATTTCAGACCAGTAGTATTAGAACTCTTGACAATTAGATTCATTTATCTTCTTTTCTTCCACTGTGTTGTTTCCCTCTGGGGACAGAATCTTAAACACAGTCTCTCCTTATTTTTAGTGTAGAAAGTAGTTAACTGTCACTAGCAGATAAGAAGCACACTTTGTTCTAGATCTCAGAAAACTAAATCCTTAGGACCAGCTTCATTACAGCATTATTAACAAATACCATTCCTAGTTTTGAAAGACTGCTATGGCTTTTTTTTTTTTTTTCTTCTGAGATTCACCACAGTAACAGTTGTTATCTGTGTCAGGCCTCTTGCACTTACTAGATTCTGTAGCTCCAAGTATGTTCTCAAAATGCCAATTTGTGATAGCTGTGTATCTCAGTAGAATGGGTATCTGCTTCTGCCCTTGAGTGATGGATAATGCAAGCCAATAAGGTCTCTGCGAAAAGCAACTGCACTAAAATCTCTAATGTTCCTTAGGTCTCAGTTGTGTTCCTTAATTATTGGAGAAATGGAGAATAAATCAATTTTAAACCTAGTGTATGTTGGTTTTGAGGGGGATATTCTGAAACTTTTTTCAAAGTATTTTCTGCTTCATGACAAATCCAACCAATGCTGAATGTATGCTCCTGTCTACAAATCTGTCAAATAAGTCGAAAAGTATACAACAGTCAGCTTCATGGTGTCATATTCTTTTGTCAATAGGCAAGACTTCCTCACTGTCAGACTATCAAAACGCACATCCTGCACAAATAATGTTCATTCTACCAAAAACCTTCCACTGTGTATGCAGGGGTTTTCAGCATATTCTTGCTTCATCATACAATTTCACATCTGCAATATACGCTTTTAGGACTGGTAAAGAATTAGAAGATTAAACTGCCATCTTTTAGAAATAGGACACATTTTCATTCATGTCTATGACTATAATAAATATGATTCTGGTTTGTCTTTTGCCTTTATTTAATATGTCCTGAAAGCAACTGAATGCAGCTTCTGCTACACTAAGAAACTTCAGTCTATTTTTATTGGTATTATTTTGAATATTTCTTCTAAATCATTATTAGTGCCAAATTCACTGAAGTGAAGTTTTGGCCTCAGGAGTCTCAATGTTACTCATGTATACTTCACTAAAGTTCCTTTCTATCATCAGTTCCTATGCTTCATAATGAATAAGAACTACTTTAATATAGCCTGTTTAGTGTATTCCTAAACCTGGCCTACTGAAATTTATCAAGATGATGAATTTCTTCACATCAAATCTTGAAATAGAAGAGTTTCATATGTTTTCTTCCCTGGATGCTTGATGAAGAAGGTGAGTAAAATATTTTCCAGAAATTCAATGATAACAGATCTGCAGAACACTTTCAGTGTTGTGATTTAATTGCAAAGATTGTATTCTAATAACTGGAATGAAATACATGTCTCATGTTCTTAACCTCTCCCTTCCCCAACAAGCACACAACTTCAGAATCCATAGTCAAGCATTATTAGAATTTTTAATGCCAGTTAAATTACACGGCAGCTAGAGTAATACTGCACACGGAAAAGTAGTATGGCTAAAATGACATCAGGATTTTTATCAATGTTAAAGAAGGTTTCAGGAGAAACATTACTCTGTGGAAAGCTTTCTGTCTACAGTTTTACCATGATTTAGTAATGAAGTAGTAAAAACTTTAATTTTAGTTCAGTCTGCATTGCAGCAAATAGTAGCTAAAATACATAAACATGTCTTAATATGGGAATGGGAATTCCCTTCCCGTATGAGATCGTAGTTGCTGTTGCAAAGCATTGTGCTCTCTTTGATTGTTATGGTCTCTTCTCTGAGTACACCAGATTCAAAAGTGCAAACTGATTGTGGCCACCCTTGGATAACTCCTTTCATTTCAGGGTACTTTCTCTTTTATTGCAGTGGTAGTACTGATGAGTGATGCTGTCCCTTCATTCAGTTTATGAATGTACTGGGCTTAAACCCTAGATAACAAACTTTTTTTTTTTTTTTTTTTTTTTTTTTCCATATGAGGGCAAAAAAGTGACTGTCACAAGCAGGGGCTGTTCTTTGTGGTTTGGTCTGTTGGCTTTATAATAACATGTCCAAATGTAACATATTGGTAGTATCATACACCCTCGCTATACTAAAGCCCTTTTGTTTTTGATTTATTTCAGCGTAAACACTTGGCATATGCATAAAACATTAAATTCAGCTCCAAAGATCATGGGGGTATCTAGCCCCTCATTTCTGAAGACAGATACAGCATTTCATATGGCATTTCCAGTTCTATGTGCTGTTCCTCGGTGACTGTTAGCGTACTCTTACTAAAATGTTATATTTCACTTGTTCTTCTGGCTCCCTTGAGTCAGCTAGGTAGAACTAGTTCCTATATACGTTTGGCATCCAGCAACCCAAATGGCGTAACTTAAATGGAACCAAAAGTAAGTATGTCTCTTTCCTATTTTGTTCTTGGAATGCTCCCTGATGTGGGACTTCCCAGTCTCAGTTGTAGAAGATATGGGGGTATTTTATGAACCTAACTTATTTTGAAAATTTTAGTGTATGGCTTTGATCAGCAGTTTCAGAAAGCCCTGAGGTATTTAGTTCGTGGGGAAAAAGTTGGCAGCAGATCATAAGCTTTGAACATTATTTGTTGTTAGACATTTAATCTTTATTTTTCTTAATTAAAATCTTAATTTATATTTTAAGGTAAACTTCTCTTGATTTCATAATTTTTTCCTTTTCCCCCCAACTTATTATACTCACAGTTTAGCTTCTTACATTGCTGTAAAAAACGAGCTTAGCTGAGACAGTGAATAAAATAGTGCTTTTGGTTAGCCTTTAGGGAGATGACTTCATAGTTATCAATCAAACGCCCACGCAGCTGCAACAATCTGCTTAGACTGATGACCCCATGGTCACCTCCCTAAAGGCTGGCTAAAGGTCTCTCATCTCTGCATTGACTCAGAGACATTCTTTGCCTAATACATAGAAAGTTTCCGTGCTGTCTTCTATTTCTGTCCAGCCTGCATATTTTTTTTTTTTTTTTTTTTTTTCTGTTCTATTTTCACTCGTGTGTTCATCTAGATGTTTGTTATAGTTGCTCCTTGTCAACAAAAGACCACAGGATCATTGTTTCACCATATCTGTGAGAATTAGGTGCTGATTTAAACAGCTTAAAGTGTTTATTTCTCTCAAATCAGGTTCGGTTGATTGTAGCCTTTCAAAATGAGGAGTACTGTTGGGGCAAGGGGCAACTGACTTTTCTTCTACTAGATAAAACACTAAAGGCATTTGGTTCTCCAGCCCTGAGACCAAATGGCATGGTGCAAATTGTATCCACCCACTTGCATGTTTTTCTTCTCCAAAAGAGGGTGACAGCATCCAGATGACAGAAACAGTCCATTCCATGTTTCATCTTCCAGACCTTGCCCAGGCCTTGTCTGGGAAGGCACTAAATACCAAGGGCCAAAACTGCAACTATTTCAGTAGCATAGGTGATAGTTGGCCACTGTTGAATCTGTTCTGAAAGTAGTTTATTTGCTTTTATAGATGAATCTGTTAATTTGAAGGCTTGGCAATTAAATATCTAACTCTAAATATTCAAAGGCAATCAGGAAAGTGCTAACAAATACACCTGAGAACTTGAAGAACCTCTCATGTTGAAGAGGGTGATAATAAACAGTGTTAGAGGTCCTAGAGGTACTATAAGCCAAGATGGATGCAACACTAGCAGTAAGCCACTCCAAAACCTGTAGAAGCTGTCAGAATCATGCTAGGCATCTCAATATTTTCACAAATATAGAAGTAGAAAAATCATCAGTAGAAAAGACCATCAGAGTGTAATAATTTTCTTTACTCTTCTTCTCTGCTCTCATATGAGGTTTAAACTTAATACAAATAAGAGTATATCAGAAAGTAGTTTGCAATAGTATTATATAGTAGCCAGGAAAGATGGCTTTCCCCAAAGAGTGTAGCAGGGACTATTGGTGTTATTCTCTCCCACATTTTGGTGGCTAAGTTGTTCTGTCCAAACTATCTAGACTACTATAAACCACAAAGAAATAATGGAAAATTTTCTCTATTTGCTAATGTTCTTATTTTCTGTGGATGTGTATAGTTTCCTGCAGTATTGATATATGTTGCTTACATTCAGTTGTACAACAACGTGAAACATTTACCTTGTTTATCAGTAAAATTGTTTCTCCTGAAACAATCATTAATATCTCTTGTTGAGGATTGTTTCCAAAGTACTCAACTGAAATGTAATAGAGATCAGCTGTGTATGTAACAGGCTATTTACATCTGGCTGGGAGGAACTGTGCCTAATGTGCATATTACTTGTATAGAGATTATGTAAATTTAAAAGCATCACCTTTCTAATCTTACTATGTAGATTTTGAAGGTGGTTTTAAACTGAGGAACTGTTGGTAAAATATGTGTATATTACAATCTTCATGGTTTTTTTTGCTTAACACTGCTGAACTGCATCTGAAAGGGTGTTTATCTTTGTTCATGATGCGCATAAAATAGCTGAATAAATACTTACTCTCTTGCGATCAAAAAATGAACAGGGTGTGACACCTTGCCCTACCTTCTACTTACAAACGAGAACAACTGGTTGGGGATGCTAAGGTTGGGAGCAAACTTGGATGCAGCAGCCATGAGATGACGGAATTCAAGCTCCTGAGAGGTGGCAGCAAGGTGGTTAAGCAAGATCACAATCCTGGATTTCAGGAGGGCAGACTTTGACCTTTTCGGAGATCTGCTTGGAAGAATCCCATGTATTAGCATTTAATACATATCACTTTCAATTATTCTATCTGTTAAAGATTAATGAAATCTAATGAAATTAAAAGCATATGTTTCAAATAAATTTTAGATGTAGAACATCTACCTACTTTAATGTTGATAGGCTGTTCTACTGTTGTTGGGGGTGGGGAAAGAGGTCAGGTGAGCCATGTTTTCAGCAAAGTAAGGTAGCATGAATATTAGTAAAGTTACATACAATCATCTCAGCCCTTTTCCAGTGAAATAAGAGACCTGATTGTCTAATGACATGTCAAAAGAATTTTTTTTTAATGTATGTTCCGGTCAGGTTATGAAGTTCTCTTCCAAAGTAAAAATGCAATGCTTCTAAAGGTACTTATGATTTCATTATGGGATAATAAAAGCAGAAGTGTAGTATTTTACTGTTTTGATATTTAAATCACAAAAGTGGAATAATGCTTTGGCTTTCCATTTTTTTAATTGAGATTTTTTTATACTTTATTTCAGCTGTCTGCATAAAACAAAAATAAAACTCATGCAAAATACATTGCACAGATTAACATCTAAAATTTTAGTTGATTCTCAATGCACTAGGTCTGATATTTTTGTATGAGAGAGAAGAATGTCACACAGCAATTGGACTTACTAATCATTTACTTTCAAAAATACAAGTATAATCAGAAGGTATTAACAGCATTGTTGGCTGAACTGCAAGTAGGTTAGTACCGCAGACTATAATTTACCTGGTGATACCAGTAACAGTCTAGCTGTACTAGCGTGAAACTCAAAAAGGGCAAACTTACCATTAATTTTACTATTTTTCTTGTGCATCTTCCGTGGCAGATCTGGGAAATTCTCTGATGCAGCATTCATTAAAATGTTTGCTTCCCATTTTATCTATATACCTCTACTGAGAGCACAACAGGAGATTAGAATATCTGAATCTGACCAGAAGATGTTTGTGACACGAAATTTTAAAAGTGGTACCCAGTATATCCTAAATATTCTGTAGATGCATCAATTTGCAATCAATCATTACATTTTAATATGTACTTGAAAGCATTCTGTTTGTGTAAACCAAACCATTTATCGTTTGTTTAAAGCATTTATTTTGATATGTTTCTATTCTGAAGCTAATGCAGAATGAAATCTGTATATAGTTCTTTAAGCACCACAGTCAAGGCTTGGAATACATCATGTAAGACTTTCTTGTATAGCCTTTTCCTTTAGGGAATTTCACATTTATGAATGCACTGACAAATCATATGTTTGCCTTACTTCTTGAGAAGATGCACTGGACACTCGTGGTATTCTTTGACTTGTTCTTGGAAAGTGTGATGGTCCACGTGACATAAACCTATTATTAACAACTTAAATCTCACAATATCCACCTTAAAAATTGGGCAAGTTTAACGCTCTTCAGGCTACAGTTAGGTAAATTAGTGTTAAGAGGTTTCAAAGTCTTTATTTTTAAGAACATCTACAAAATTGTTTGCATTAGCTTTTAAATAGTCTATTAGGTACATTGTAATTTTTCTAAAGTGGGTATTTAAGGGTAAGCTTCTATATCTGTAGCTCTGAAACATTGTAAAAGTCATTTTGAGCAATGTTGTTCCCATAGAGGCTTCCTGACATCTTTGAAAGCTGACTGTGGTCACTCCAGATTTTTAAAATCAAGCTTTTTAAAAGAATTTTGCATATAGTGTCACTTTTTTTTTTTTAATCGTCATCTGTGCCTTGTGTCGAGTGGTGTTTGGCTGTCTTCCGTTGCTACTGAGTTCATCCACATTAGCTAGGGTCATTTAGTTTGACTCAGAGTATGCTTTTGAAACAAATCTCCAAATCTCCTACCACATTTTGGTTTGCATCATAAACAGTCTTAATGCATGTAAACTGGATTCCTTCTGGATAAAATAGTTTCATGCTTTCTGTCTGCTATTGCTTAGCAGCTGCTAGTGGGTGTTAAATCCATGGGATCAGACTGAAGTTAATGTGAATTAAGATGTGTCTGGTGTGGACATCACATCCCCAGTGCTAATTTCCATTCCCACAGATTCACTGCTGTTATGCTGCTCTGTACCACCACTCACGTGTTTATAGGATGATTCTTGGGCTTTAATAATGGCTGAAGTTTTGAACGCTCCTATGCTGTATGCTGCCAAGTTGTATTAAACTTAAGAGGTTGAAGTCTTGAGGGAAAATAAGTGTTCTGAGTTTAGCAATAAAGTTAACTCATGATTTCTGCTGAAATCAGTCTGTCACTTCTTGAAATTATTTCAGGAAGACTAAACTCAGCAGAACCTTGTGTTAGCTACTGTTGATTTCAACCTAATCTGATAGTTAATACTATATTAAGTATTCATTTGGACAGGGTTTAATTAAACATAAACTAAACCTGGTATTTAAGAGATGGCCTTTAATGTTTCTTCAAGGGAATTCTCTGACTGTATTCGGCAATAAGGGAGAAGTGGCCATTCAGTCTATTTTCATGCTTTTTGAAATCTGAGATAAAATAAGTAACAAGTACATAGTTATATAAATCCTTAGGGAGATATGCCAGTTTTACTAGGTGTCAGGTATGAGTGCTTGCTAGTGTAGAAAAACAGTGATTTGAGTATCAAACTGATTAAAGTTTCTACGAGATGCAGAAACATGTGGAACAAGATAATTAATATAAATTAAAAATATTTAATATTACTTTCTTATTGAAGTTATAATAAGTACAGTGAAAGCAAAATAATTTTTAATTCAAGTGAAAGTTTTCTAATTTTCCCAGAATAACCTTTTTGGTTTCTGAAGGTCTGATACTACACTGATTATTCTTTTCTAAGCAACTGGAATGTTGTCTAAAATGAGAAAGTCAACAGGATATTGCATATGATGTGATGTCTTACTAAGCATGGACTGCTAATGCTCATTCTTCAAATTGGTGTAATTTTACTTTGGTACTGTCAGTTGCAAAGAAAGTGTAATTATTTACATTTTGATGTTAGTTGTTGAAAAAGAGAGAATTTCATGGCCTAGTGGGTAAGGAGGTAGACCACATTAGGTGATATTAAAGTTAAGAATTTGTTCAGCCTTAAATTTTGTACTGATCATAAGGGGGAGGACCATGTTTTACCTTTTGCCAGTTTATTGAAACACTTCAGTTGTAAGTCTGACCAGGGTGTTTCTATAGGCAGAGGTGAAAGAGAATTTCATCCCAAGAGTTGTTTGAAATAGGCATCATGTAGGTCTCTTTTGATTCTTTTTAGCATCGTAGAAATTATTCTCTGGAGATTTTTGTGAAGATAAGCTTGTAATAAGATTTGAGAAGTGCTGCATTCATGTGTACACAGATCATCTGAATTTGTCTTCAGGCTTTTGTTTACTGCTACTCCTCACAGTTTTAAATGGGTTTTGCTCATTGATACTGTTAACACCCACAATATGTTGTGCTATCTTCATTAATACAACTCTGTTACTGATTGTGCTAATCTTACCTCACAGGACTAAAATAAGAAGTGGAATCATTTAAGAGAGATTGTTTAATGCTTCATGCTCATCTTCTATACTTAAAGAAGGGAAAAGAAGCCTATTTTCTGTAATGTTTGGTACTTGGAAGCCATCAAAGCTTTACAGAATTTTACCTGCCATTAAGGTAGACAGCCTGAGCCTCTTTGAACTTTATGATTTCTTTTGCTTTAAGTAATATTCATTTATGATGTCCCCATTTGTAGAATAGAGACATTTGGTAGAAGTAGCTTCTGCTGCCATCTGCAGCAGAGGAGCTGGTGAGTCTCAGTGGCAGAGCAGAGAGAAGGGATGCCTGGTGCACCTGCATCTGTCTTTTGTACAGTCCCCAGGATATACACCGTGGGCTTTGTCAGACATAGGATGTATTCTAGCTTGAATGTGCTTACTCTTTGTGGTGTATATACAGATTATGCACATGTATATATAGGCTTTCCAGAAATGCTCACATTAACAGGAGTACACGTATTCTTCCTAAATATCATTAAAATACTATGTTAGTATTAACTCCTGATTTTTGGAATGGTAATCTCAAGAACAAGATTTTATATCATAAGTGTCTAAGAAGTCATTTGATTTTCTAGTGCTGATGAACTAGTTTCTCATCCAGAAGTACTGCTCCTGCCCACAGTAGTATGAAAAATACATTTTTAGAGCTTATATGGTCTTCTGTGAGACTCCAAGAGGCAAAAGCAAAGAAAGATTTTACTTTGGCTTTTATAATTAGTATTAACATTTGAAGCTGTTTTTTTTTTCTTTTTTTTTTTTCTTTTTTTTTTTTTTCTTGGTTAGACAGTGGGCTGATGCAGTAATAAAATTGACTTTGAAATGGACTTCCTCATTCCTCAGGCAATCAGCTTTTGTGTGGACCACTGTGCTAGGGTGAATTTGACGTACAGACTAATAAAGCCATTTACTTTTTTTTCTTGGTTTCATTCATTCATTTTTTAAAGGAAAGCATAAAAAGTACTTATATAACATCATGGTAAATGGCTTAGAGAAAATGCTCAATAATATCATAGGAAAATATCAACAGTTGAAATTTAAAGTGGAGAAACTAAAACCTTTTTTTAGCCAATGTACAAATTTTATTAAGCATCGTACAATAATGCTAACACATCAAAAGAATCAATGAACCAAGAGAGAGAGATAATCAGGAAAAGCTTTTTTTTTTTTTTTTTTTTTTTAATTTGTATATACAGTTATTTAAATTCTAAAAATGACCAATATGAATTTCTGTCTTTCACCAGACACAAGTGAGAGAAACTTGTTTAATTCACATATCTTTAGGGTTTTACACCTCTAAGGCAGAGGGTAGTAGTTTCATACTTCATAGTGATGTTCAGCAATATTTCTGTGTTGATTGTAGGAAGACTTTTAAGGGCTTTCAATGTGTTTATGTAGTTCTTACAGTATTTTTAGTAATTTTAATAGGAAACATGGGTCTCTCAGTAAAATATGTGAGTGTTAGGATGCTTTTTGTTAGCCAGTATCCTAAAATACAACCATTACAAAAACTTGGCAGAATTTGACTAAAATAAATTTGGAAAATTGACAGCTTATTGAAATACTTTGACTTACAGTTCTCAAATTGACAAAGGCTGCAAATTATAATGTCTATAGTCACCACTCACCTGCTGTTGGTGAAGAAGTAACTTTAGGTTTCCTTTTGCAGATACATTTGGTATCTGCCATTCTTTATAGTGGAAATATTTATATAAGCTGCACTTAGGAAGAAAGGGTGATTTATTTATCATGATGAAGAGGGATGCACTGAGCTAGCTCTACATACGTTTTCTTATCTTTTACTTAGGCCCTTTAACCTACAGTCCTTTAACCTTCACAGTGCCTTTAAGTGAGTAACAGCTAGAAGAAGGTGAGATACATCCTTTGCTAGTAAACTTCCATCCAGTTGGTAGCAGTAATCAGCAGTTGGAGAAATTGTGTTCACTTTAAAGTTTTGAGAAGATAGAAATCTGGGTAGTTGCATAGATTTCTGTTGCTGCTACAATCAAGAAATCAAATTAGATATTTTCACCTCCAGTCTCCCCATTCCCAGCTCCTGCATCCAGAGTAATGCTTGGAGATGGCAGGAGCAATGGTAGCTGAAGTCCTGTTGCCCACATACGGGATCTTCAGAGCGTATTCCAGAATCAAACAGATATGCTTTGGTGGTCACTTTCTAAGGCACGTGAGCTGGATGTATGCAGGCACATTTTCATAAGCGGAGCAAAATATATCTGACCCTGAGAGAGAAATCTTGGAAAACTTCAGTTTGAACAAATGAGTTTTAGAAGTATTTTAAATAACTACAGGCAGCACTATAAGACAGATTTCTCTTAAAATTGCGTCCTTTGATCGCTTTTAAGTAATGACTTCAATTCAGTATAAAGCTTCAAAATGAGCTAACTTTCCTTAGACAAGGAAATCAGATGTTGTAAATAGGAATGGGCTCTTAAAATACCCGTGCCTGGATTTGCCAGGTTTGTCAGTTTGTAACAAATTTGGATCAGCCGGAAGAGGGATGGGAAAGAAATAGGGGGTTAGATGCAAAATTCCTTTGTTAGATTGGACTCAGAGAAACTGCTCAAGAGGCTTGGTAAGCACTTATTAAGCTTACTTATGCTTTTCCAAACAACAACAGAAAGTACCTTATTTTCTAGCTTTGCTGAAGAAATTGAAAATTAATTTCTCAAATCTTTTAATATTTTTATTAGTTTAAAGGTATGATCTTTCCCTGCCTTTTAGTTCATTTTTTTATTGCCTACATTGCTGTTACAAACAACATTCTACTTAGCTTGTTTCAAATCAGCAGTGGTTGAAATCAGCTGAGTTGCAATGACTCATAGAACCTGTGCTAGAAAGGAGAGAAGGCTAAAGGTAAGCAGAGGAAATGCTGATATTACTTTATAAATTTGTTTCTTTGGTATTCTAGTGCTTACCTTTCTAGATTCTATATCTCAAGTATTGATATGTTGGTGAAGTGTTTGGTTGTTTTTTACTATGATGCTGGAAGCTTCATCATTGGAAATATAACAGCGTGGTAAAACCAAGGCTTTCTTTTTAATCTTTAATTATTATTATTTAAAATAAAAATTGGTATTTATCTGCTAATTGTTTATTAATAATCTGGAGCTGAGTGATATGCCTTTCATCTAAAGCAGTTAGGATAGACTCTATGTAACTGGGTAAATTCTGTAATGTAGGAAGTTTAGCATGTAAGTGTACTGTTAGATGTGCTCTAAGCAACATCTTGAAAATCTTGTGGTAATAGGTAACTGAGGTACAGAGTCTTTATGTAATCTCATGCACAATAAACACTTGATACTTATAATCTTCAGGTTGTTTCAGACAAAATAAGCTAACAAATGTCATATTCATTTTAGTAAATGCACTTCCTAAAAAAAATTTCATGGTTTATTGTATAAAAGCTTCTTAAATTTGATTTGCTTGGAAAAAGGAACGTGGAATTAGAATATGTACTTATTAAAGGTAGTCTTCAAGTCTTTTAAGAATAGTGTTTGTATTTGTGTTGTACACAATTAGCTGGTAAAATAGAATTTCAGAAGCCTAATGAGTACTCATAAAACTGATACTTCTGACCTTGTGACTGAAGTAACTAGAAATTTAGGTGATAGACCTAATTTAATGTTGAATGTAATTTCTATATGTTCTGCTATGTTCTCAGCTTCAACGTAATCTTTGTCAATACGTGCACACCAAACAGGGAGTAGAATTTCTATGCAGTTATACCAAACTTTTTCTGTTATTTTTCAGCCTCTGAAGTATGGGGAAAGATAGCCTCTTTGAAAACCCAAGAGAGCATGAGCTTTCAGCTGATTACTACAAAACAGCATAAACAATTTTGTCCTCCTTACAGTTCTTTGGGAGTGACATCTCTCTTTCCACTTGGCCTAAGCAGAGACATCAGATTTAAAGAAGAGCACAGCCAACCTAAAACACCTAACCATGCTGAGTTATAAGTGATAGTTCTGTTGCTAGCAGAAGTCCTAAAACTAGAGTATATTCCATATATACAACCAATGCATCACTCCATTCATTACATGTCTTCCAATACAGCACAATCAGTAAAGATTAACAGGTTTTTTGCAGGTGTTGGCTAATGTAGATTCATCCAATTCCCATGTACTGTGCAAGATTCTGCTAGTAGTTATACCTAGAAGTCCATTAGTATGTAGAGGTGCAACTGGCCACAGAACATGAAGTGTTGTCATTCAGAAAGTACAGAAGTAAACCTAAATCTAATACCTTGTCTGCTACAGGAGAATTCTTTTATCTCCCTCAGTGTGATCTGATTATTATGTGTTGTACCATACCATGTTTTTGAAAAGTAATGAAATTGATGGTCTTGCCTTTGCGTTTCTGTGAGATAACAAGAAATGTCAGTTGGCTGTATTCAAAGGAAGAGAAAGCCTTTTCAGGGCAGCTAAAATTAATGTTTTCCTCCAGCCACACTTAGTATTACCACATTTATCATTTCTATAGACTTCTTTCCACGTAAAAAAGAGCTGTCATCTGCTTCCAGCTGATCAAATGCAGCTCGGCCTTTGTTCACTTGACATAATATTGAGACAACATCTCATTCTTCCCTACTTCTTTCCCTTAAAGTGCTTAAACTCGAAATGTTGTGTGGCAGGTTTATCATGAGTAGAATGCCTGAGTAGGAAACAGCAGTAATGTAATTTACTTCACATGAAATAAAACACTTTTCCTGGGTGGGAAATCCTTATCTCTGCTAATCAGTTGGAGGCAAGCATATCCAGTGAATTTTGTCAGTTCACGCAACTTGTCATGGATGTGAATATACCCAGGGATTTTCAACAAGATAAGATGAAATTTGTTAAACTAAAAATTAAAGTGGGAGTAATCCACAAAAACTATGAGAGTGACTTTTTTTTCTTTTTTTTTCCTTGTTCTCCGTGATATTTCTCCTTGACCATTCGTCTCTGGGATTTCTTGCTTATTCTTATTGTGTCTTCTTTTTGTCTTCTCCAATGTTTTATTCATATTGCAGCTCCCTCTTGATCCCTCTTTTTGTTAGCGATGTGTATTGTCTGTCCTGTTCCCAAGGTTTTCTTCTGATTTCCTCTCTCCTCTTTCTCAGATGTTTTGACTTGGATTGTGTCTTGATTGATCTGCATAGTTACAGCTATATTCCCTGATGACTGCTAGCTATACAGAAAGTAGAATAGATCCAGGAAATCCCAAAGCAGTTAATTACTGAATCAGCCTCTGGAAAGAATACCTTCAGCTGTGCTGTCAAGCATAGGACCCATCTGTAGCAACTATAGTGCAACTTGATTGACATCATCATGCTTTGGGCAATTAATTAGTGCACAGATATTTACTGTTCATTGTGACCACCAGTTTTAGAGCTGACTGGCTTAATCTTTGCCTGAATTATGTTCACATCCATACTTTTCAGATAAAAGGCACAGCTACGGTCCATTTTTAGACTTTTCAGCTCCAGAGTGTGATGAAATCAGAAAAATAGGCAGTTTGATTGCTAGCAGCACTGTGTGGTTGGTGTCATCTGCTTTGACTGCGCTTTGAATCTGGTATTTGAGCAGAGTCAAACTGAAATATGGTGAACACAGGAAATAAAGGAGGCCAAAACATGAGACAGTGGTCATAATTTCTTCAGTTACAGATTTTATCTGATGTATAAGTTGTATTTGCAGTCACAGTGTTCAGACTGACCTTAGAATCATGAATAATAGATGAATGTGAAGGTCTTATTTACCACTGATTGTTTCAGCTTCATCTTACTGATTTTGCCAAATGGCAATATTTATATCAAAAAGTGCCATGTGTATCTGTTGTTGGTATTTATTTTCATGTCTTTTGGCCAGAGTCTTTTCAGTCTTAATGTTATATCTAATTTTGCTGCGGTTGCTATGATTTTTACACTTCAATATCCATAATTTTCAAGCAGAGCAAAGAATGAAACGCTGCAGCAGAGGTTGTCCATAAATCATTCAATTATCTGAAAAAACTATTCCTTCTCATTTCTAATTTATAATTTTGATAGCTTCTCTTGCTCTGTTTCTACAGAAACAAGCAAACAACCAAAGCACATGCACAAAACAAACAACCCAACAACACTCCCCAAGTCCCCCCCCCCGCCCCCCCCTCCTCCAAAAAAAGGTTTTATTTTAGACCAGAAGAAGTGCAGTAGCTGTTTTAGCCAAACCACACACATCTGTGCAGTTTTAGTCAGTTCATGATTGTCTAGCAGCATCTCTGCCCTTCTCTTAATCCAGGCCAAGACCCTCTCTTCCCATTATCTTTAGCTCTTTCCTGGAAAAAAATAGTCATACCATGTTACATATGAAAATTTCCAGCACTCTTATACTTTTCTCATTTGGGGGGGTGTTTTCAGATATTTGCAGAATGCTGAAATAATAAGCACGAATGCAAACATATTACACTCAAATGGAAACTTAGAAATGGTATATGGTAGTGTAATTTGAGAATTATGCAGTAGCATGTGTCTGGTCTACTGCAGCTAATAAGCAATACTGCATATTTTTCCCAGATCACTTGTTCAAAAAACACAGTTCATGAGCACATCAACAGTTATTCATACTTACCTTTCATTGACCTTTATTAAACATGTTTTGGATAAAATCCCCTAAGACTTCCTTTCACTGGCAGAAACTTGGAGCTGAAAAATACTTGTGAGATATGTACAAAATAAATATGCCATCAGAGAACCATGTGACCTTTGTGCTATTGCAGCCATATGTGATGAGGAGCCATGGTGCTGCAGGACTGTGCTGCAGTGCCATTCCCTTTTATTAAATCTGCTATTTTTTCTGTCTGTACAGATGCATAGGACTATAAATCACAGCTGGCCTCAAAGTGCAGAACATCTTTGCTAAAAAAAGTGACAATTACATTTTAAGAGATTTTTTCTCTTGCTTCTTTCCACTTCTGTTACTGGGGGGACATTCTAATCACTTGATCAAAACCAATTTAATCTTTAACCTGACTCTATGTACTTGCTGCAGCTCTGTGCTGCAACCACAGTTTGTGTGTTCAGCAAGGATATGTACCCCATCTCATGGGCCTGATCTGTCAAGGCTTCTAATAAGCTCTGAGCAGCCAAGCAGACTTTACTGAAACGTGGTGGGATAACTCTGTAGGCTCAGGTAACAAACAGTGGCCCAGAACTGGTCAGCAGTAATTGCCCAAGGACAGAGAGGAGTACTTCTAGAGTGGCAGGAATGGCTATAACTTTGCAAGCTGCTGACACTGTTACTCCCCATGCTAGTTCTGGAAAAAGTCAGAAATAACATTTATGTCAAAAAGCCCCTTGTGTTTCCAGGACACTTCCAGTGCCCTTATCGTACTAAAGGCTATTGATGAGTGTGCTTCAAACACCTTTAGCAACACGAGTTGTGCTTTCTGTCTTCTTTACAAACGATTACGCTTAGGCTCAGTTTGTGTCCAGGAGCTGTTCAGAATGCCAAACCAACATAGGGATTTTCAATCACAGTCTGCATAGACTTCATTCAAAAATGTAGGTGTTCGCTTCCTCTGACAAGCAGATGGTCACTGTCTGAGGCAGGCCCCCAGATTCAGAAACTGTTGTTGAGAAAGTTAGCCTGCAATGACTTGCTCTAGGTAGGAAGCCAGTGCAGAGTTATGAATAAATGCCAAAACAGCTAATTGTATCTCTCTTCTTCCTACACATGGAACGTGAAAGGGGAAAGCAAGCAGTAAAATAGTTAGTAAGTACTTAGACCTAAAATATAAATTATTTGCCAGATGGTCTTAAATGCATGTTTCTGTATGTATCCGCTCTTCTGGGTTCTGAATGGGCATATTATTACCTTATAAAAAACAAGGCAGTGAATTAAAGTTCTGTCACTGTCCTTACTCAGAGGTGTTTCCATGAACATTTATATTTTTTCAGAACAAATATGTTCTGTGCCTCTGTTGTTTGCAACAAGTAGGTGGCAATATTTTGTGTATTGCAAAGTATTACTACAGCTATACTTTCACATGTGTAAAAAGTAGTTAAATTGAATATGTGTGCATTAATTGTATTATACGTACTTACAAATGCACATACACACGTAGGCTCGGGGTATCAGAGCTACCAGATCTCTGCAGTCCCTTTTCTCCCGGTGAACCTTGCTTCATACACGTACCATACACTCACATAGCCCCCGTCACTTGTGCAGTGGTACCTGCCCTACAGAATTGCTTGTGCGGTGTGGGATCTGCCAGCCAGCTCTTTTCTGCACCCAGGGTTCTCAAGCTTGCACTTAAAGGGCAAAAAGTCACAAGCTGTATTTGTGAATGAGTAGCAATCTCCTTCATGATAAAGAGGTTGATTATCATTGAGCGATATTTACGTTGTTTGTGTTTCAGAAGTAACTTAAGAGGAGACTATATGATTATATGCAGACTGAGGCCATCAAATTCCTCCAAACTTTTCTTCCTATTTTTTTTCCCCAGCATGATCTAGTGTGGTGTATGCAGGTTGCTTTGTTCTTCACTCCTTCCACTTCTTTTTTCCTGGCTTCTCTTTCCTTCCCGTTGTTTTCATGCTCCTACAGGTCACCACATTTGCTTTCACTTAACTGCTGGTCTTCTGTGGCTCCTTTTAATTGGGCTTGGTTATGTTTTGTGTTGTGTTCAGTAATAGGGGTCAGGCAGCATCTTGCCTTATTTTTCTGATAATACTGGTCTGTTTTGTACAGTTTTGTACAATGTACAGGGAATTACAGACCTCCCTTTTGGCCCCACAGCTGAGGAGAGAAACAATTTTTTTTCCTGTGAAATGAGGAACTCCAGAAAGAGTGTTAGTTTTCTTTGCTGACATGTGAAAGCAGCTCTGTCCTTAGCATTGTATGAGCAGTAAAATGAAGCTGAAGAGATCCGTGGTCTTCAGACATGCCTGCTGGCCTGTCAGGATCTTGAAAGTGTCACTTCATTTTGCACTGGGAGCTAACAGTGCAGAGCAGAAGGAGGCAACCAAGAAGAAAATACCTACTGGCACGTAATGGCCTATTTCAGGATAAGCTTGGAGCTTCTTGAAGCATTTTGAAAAAAAAAAAAAAAAATCAGAAATGTTTTTACTACAGGAAAAATGTCTTAAGAAAATGGTTCTGTAATTTATGTGTCTGTTATTCAAGTGTAGCACAGTCAGTGCCCTGAGTACTTCCTAAGAAGTTTGACCTAAATTCTGAGGAAAAAACACTATGTTCTCTGTTCTGGTAAGCTGTAGATTTTGTATCAGACTTTGAGCAAGAAAGTATCAAATCTTTCATTTATTTGCAAATTAATCATACACAGACAATATCTGTATCGCTATGGAATTTGAATTTAAATTTGCCTCACATTCTACATTGTGTAGCATTGTGTTAACGTAAAACTGCATAATTCTCTAAAAGTTTGTCTGAACATGCAAAGTATTCCAATTTTAAAGTAGGATGAGTTTGGATTAGAGAATGACTTATAATGGTCTATCTACCTAGATTTATTTTAGAATAGCGTCAAGTTAGCAGGCTGCTTTAAGGTGCAAAAAAGCCCTATCAATGAGAATGGATTGCGTTACTGAGAGATGGGTGACAAAGCTAACCATCTTTCCAAAAGCAATTCTCGTCTGTTAGGTGAGACATTCTGCAAAGTAGTTGTAATTTGTCTAAAAAGTCTATTAGCTTGATCAGTGTTAGTCAAGGAACAGTTAATAAGATGGTTATAAAAAGATTCAATTTAATACGGCATTCATAAATAGTAAAAATTATATGTTCACAACAGTAAAAGTAAATGTTCATCCTTTGGCTGCTTCAGTGAAAAAGTGTTTTGACTACCTGATGAGGTTTGTAATAATTCATTAAAAGACACAAGATACAGTGAGCTTCAGACTTCTGTCTGTTGTCTGATACACCCGTTTCCAAGATCTCAGTGAGCCTGTCAGTTTCATATGTATGTATTAAAGATAACAGGAGTAGCTTTATTTTTGCAGCATCAAGGATCAGTTAGCTAATGCAAGTAAACTGCTGAGAGCCAAAATGCATTTTTACTTTGATTACTTCAGACTTTTGATGTATTTTGGTATGTAGAATCATAGAAAAGTCTGGTTTGGAAGGGGCCTCCAGAGATCATCCAGTCCAACTTTCTTTTGAGAGCACAGCCTTGGACTAGGTTATCCAGGGTCCTGTCAAACTAAGGAATCATTTCCAGCAAGGGAGATTCTATTACTTCTTTGGGCAACCTACCCCAACATTTAATTCTTTCCACAGTGACGAGTGTTTTTCTTATATCCAGACAGGATCTTCCATGAAGCGACTTGTGTCTCTTGCTTTATTTCCTCCGACCATCCATCCTCATGAAAGCTGTATCTCCAGCTTCTCTGTAACTACCTTTGAGGTACTGAAAGAACATCAAATGCATTCTGAACCTCCTCTTTCTGAAGCATCTCTTCTGTAACTGTGGTCGATCAATTCTCTCACCCCTTTTTGTTCTTCCCAGTCATTCTTTGTTTCTAGTGTCTGTAATTCTCTGATTCCTTGCCTATGTATTTGATAAAGGAAAAAAATGCTTTATGGGTGGTTTGGGAATAATTTAAATGTAAAAATCACAATTTAATATTCAATGTAAAGATGTTGAAGTGGTTTGTCTTCCATAAACTTTTCTACTTCGGAGTTTTAAACCTGAGATCTGTATTATATGTATATAAATCTATAGAAACGGTTACAGGAAACAAACAAAAATACATTATAGACAAGAAGCAAATACATCCAATCCCTTGAAATTCTAATGTGGGTATAAAAGAAACAGAAAATCTTGGAGCAGGATATTGTTGCAACAGAAATTGTGGAGGTAGGAAGAGTTTACCATCTGGCAAGGCCCTCAGACCAGATGGATCCACTAATGACTTTTGCAAAGCATTTCATCAGACTCTGTTGGAACACATGACTGGCATCTTTAATTATCCTAATTTAACTTAATCCTAATTTTAAGGGTTCCAGCCCTGGATGCTAGATTTTGTAATCATTGATCTTGGAAGTGAAGAAAAAGAAAATGTTCCCCAAAATCTCTTTTTCCTTACAGATCGTTTTATTAATGAGGTATAATGTTAAGATACTACATAAAGTTTATTGGTTCTTCTTAATTGGATTGTTTGGTTAAAAAAAAATACCTATTATGGTGCTTTTGTGAAAAATCTCTTTTTGCAAACACATCAGAGTGCTTTGGGAATTCAGTTAGCTTTATGCATCCACAAAAGCATTCAGCTGCTCAGAGGAGCAGACTGCCAGAACACTCGTCGCGTTCTTTACCTTCTCTGGGAGGAGGGGAACATGCACGTCGCAAGCAGTTATCTCTGCCTTGTACCCTACACGTGCATCTGCTCCTGTTACTGTTCCCACAGACAGAAGGTTGAGATGTGTGGGGAAGTGACTGCCGCCACCAGGCAGGTGTACCAGCAGCAGTAACTGGTACTCTTGCCTTGCCTATATTCTGCCTTAGCTTTTTGTGTGGGGTGGAAGAACTGCCCATAAAGCAAGACTAAGTCAACTTCCTCTTCACACAAACCTGGAAAGTAGGGAGAATTTTTCGTGTGAAATTTGTTCTGTGCACCCTGCTTAGGTCCTGTGGGAGGGACTATGCCGTGGTCTGTGAGGGCACTGCCCATGCTGCAGTCACTCTGATTTACACTAATGCATCTCAAACAGGTATCTGCAGGCCTATTGCCCGTGGCTTGCAGAAAACTGTCTGGTTGTGTAATAAAGCCTAGTCTGTTCCTAGCTCTTCTGCCTGTTGGAAAGAACAGGAAATAATTCCTTAACAGTGTTTTTCTATACCATAATCGGCAGTTGTTTAAATACGTAATCCGTTCTAATCATACTTTTATCTTGCACTAATTATCGTAGTATTTCAGTACTTTCCAGTGGTGCAAATAGTGATGTGGCTTCACTATAAATGCTTTAAATATAAGATAGGATGTTTGCTTAGAAAAGTGGAAGAAATGCACCTGTCAGTTGGAAACAAAGGAGTGAGGTTTATACTCAATTTTAAAAGGTGTAGAAGGGCACAGAACCTGTGCCAGTAGGAAATCTTATGATCTGGAGGTCGGAAGAGAAAATAAATTAAGATAGTTGCACATAGCGTCTTTGTATTTTAATTTGCAACAAACGTGGAATTCATATATACAGTTACTCAGTCACCAAGATTTGTTCTTTAAATTAGGCTCCATTTCCTTACTCCATAATCCACTGTTCTGTCTGCCAAAAAAAGAACGCTTGGTTATCTAACAGCCAGACTGAACGTAGGCAGCTGTAGTGCATTGTCAAGGCTGTGAGCAGGAAAGGAATGTCCTTAGCAGTTCCGAAAAATCAGGCTGTGTATTTAGGTGCCAAAAGCTGATACTGGGTCCTAATTTTAGATGCACCATTAGTTGACTCCATGCATCAAAAAGAATAAAGCAAATAACAGATATGTTTGGTACGGACGTATTTAGGTTGTAGGGAATGTGTTGTTGTTCATATCCAGGAACAGAAATACCAAGTGTAAGATAGGAAGTTTCAGTATGTGGAAGCCAAACTGTACAAACCAGTGGTAGATGTAATTAAGCTGAAATTCTGTTCTAACAGTGAGATAGATAAGTTCAATTAATCTTTTCCATCTGGTTTTTATTTTTATCATTGAAGAAAAGTAATCTAACTGAATTCTAAGTATAAGAACTTAAATATGGTGGAGTCATCCTTTATTCCCCTAGTGAACTAGTTGACACAGTGAAATGTAGAATCCAAGCCTAAGAAGAAAAGGAGAAATGCACAAGTGCAGGAGAAGATAAAATAAAGTGCAGGAGAAGATAAAATAGTTTTATTGGACATTATGCTATACGTGTACTTTTTGCATGAATTGTTCTTTAACATGAAAAATTGAGTACATATGTTTTTGAAACATCCTTTTTTTGTTTTGTTTTTAAAAGAATCTTCTCCATAATTAGTATTATCTACTACTGGAATAGAAAAAAATAGCTGCCCTAAGCCATCTGTTGAATGCCAATTTATTAATAGAATATTTTTTCGTAATTCCATCTGTAGCTCACATATTCAGACATTGTTCTAATTTGTTTCCTGAATAACAGTGTAAAACTGTCTTTGTATTCCTATTACCTTAGGGAGGGTTTTTTATTATTAACATCCCCAGGCTAGATTTTCAAACTAGATCCTTTGGGCTTTGCCAAAGAGAATATTTTAAGGGTTGAAGGATAGCTTGACAATAGCTCAGAATAACTGCAAAGAGTAGTTTCTGCTACTGTGTCACTACTGATAGCCTGCATTACTCTTTTGTTAATGTGGGATGAAGTTTGCTAAATGGTGGCCTTCTGTCTTTTTGTGTTACAATGAAAATCTGTTGTGTGTGACAAGGAATATATATATATTTCTTTTTTACATGATGTTACTACGTGGTTCCAGAATATTTGACATCTAAGAGAAATGCTCCCAGCTCAAGATGGAAACCATCCCAGGAGGTCTTTAAAAGGTGTTTAGATGTTGAACTTAGCAATACGGTTTAGTGGAGGACTTCTTAGTGTTAGGTCAGAGGTTGGACCCGATGATCTTGAGGTCTCTTCCAACCTAGACAATTCTGTGATTCTGTGAAATAAATATTGAAGTTCACAATTAGGCATGGGAATGAGAAAGGTACTGTGGCATGCCTGGTGGCAGAAGTGCCCTCTCATATTCACCTGGAACTTCCTGTGCTTCAGTTTGTGCCATTTTTCTCTCAATAGAACAAATATTGTTCTTCAAATACAGGAGAAAGTTTATTTTTGTATCCTCTAAGTCCATTTTTAAACTTCTAATTATGAGAGGATTTCTTGCATGTAAATTGTGAAAAATGTTATTTATTCAGCTGCTGATCCATATTTCAGAATATTTAAGCTGATGTGTAGAAGTGGAATAAATTTTTGAAAATCACCCACTGACTTCATAAAGCCATGAAAGACTAAGATAAAAACCCATGTAAAAAAATTCTGGTTACATTTTCCTTAAAATGTGTAGTTTAAACATTATTGCATGATAAATTGTATTCTGCAGTCACCAAGTCAATCTCAAACATATTATTTTAAGATATAAGTAGATAATGGGATAGACTGAGTTTTGAAGACAGTTGAAATGATAATTCAATATGTTTATATAATAAATCAAAAGGGGATCGTTTTTGAGAACTATGAAAAATTAAGTTTTAGTTTCATTGGTGCATTTTATACTGTTTTTCTGATTGAACAAGTGTATTGTAACTTAAATTGTATTCTGTTTCAGCCTTGCAGTTCATCCAGATAAAACTTTAGTAGCGACAGGGCAGGTTGGAAAGGACCCTTACATCTGCATCTGGGATTCCTACCGTGTACAGACTGTTTCTGTTCTTAAGGATGCACACACACATGGAGTTGCCTGCTTAGCTTTTGATTCAGATGGCCAGGTTTGTATATCTTCTTTCTCTGTGCTCTTAATTTAGTTTGATTTCTGATTCCAGGAGATAATGCACATATAAGTATTGTATGTGTAGGTAGCTGCGTTGCTGTAGTACTGAAATTCCTATTGTGACTATTTTTTTTAATGCAAGGACTGCAAATATAGTTCTTTCAAAGACCAAAACCCTCAACCTAGAATTCAACTCAAGTAGATGCATTGGTTGTTGGACAAATACCAGTACAAGAAATGGCCCTACCTGGCTCACATGTAATAGCTTCACCACATACTTAGCACCTACTGTTTAAAGAGACCAGTTCCTGGCAGAGTCTTTACAATCCTGCAGTATTTTTGGCAGAGGGACTCCAGTAATCTCACTGCTAAGAGTCTCATTGGCTAGGATACACAGTAAATTTAATTGAAAAAGGGGGTTAGAACACAGAGTGTATAGTTTTGTACACTATTATATGATTATATGATATTTTTAGACAATATTAATGAGTAAATGGTGGGCTATTCACAGCTAAGCGCATTGAATTTTTCCCTGGAGGAGAGCTAGTAAAAAACATTAAATCTGTTTTCTTCCTTCTTCAGTCACAATTTATATAAAAGTGAGAAATACTTCATACTTACTTCATATTCATAGTTGTCTATAAAATTAACAGTGCAATTTTGTCATTACTGATGTCCAGGTTTCTGGTGTAAAACTGAGGTAGTAGTTTATAATTGGTTGCTGAAATATTTTTAGGAATGCTTAGATTAGCTGATTCCCGGATTCTTGCACAGATCATCCTTGATTTTTCTATTTGCTTGCATACATCAGAATTAAAACTGAAAAGGGCAGATTTGCCTTTAAATGTTTTTCTTAAAATCATGTTGTAGACAGTTAGATGTCTACAGAGAAGCATTTTGCTATCATATGCCTAATTACTCTTCCATTGACCACACAGTGGTTTTATTTCTCTTTGGATTGTATTTCTTCATTAGAAATTAGAAGTAAGTTTCTATTTTAAGCCTAGTTTTCAGCCATCTTCCTCCATTTTTTTTTTAAAGTAAAGCCATTTCTTCTGAAATCTCATGTGTCGATTCTAATTAAAGAAAAAGGTATTCCTGGGAAGTGTGGAATAACAAATGAAGTGAGAAAACCCCCAAATCAACAGAAGAAAATTTCAAATGCTATAAGATTTTAAAGATACTGTTTTTTCAAAAATTACGTTATTAAAATTTTCTCTTATGTTTTACTTCCTGAGACAGGTGAGTAAACTTTTTAAAAAACCCTACTTAAACACCTGAAAAGTTAAATAGTTTGCCAAGAGCCCAGTTAAAGTTGGAGGCTCTTCTGAAAGTCCTGCTGGGTGCCTACCTATAGTTAAGAGTTGAACTTAATTCCGTGTTGATGTTGCAAAACAGCAACATTCTTTTTCCGGAAACATTGGAGAAGTTGCAGTTTATTCTGGAAGTGAAAATTTGCATACAATGCTTTTATATCTGGAGAAAGACCAATTCTGGAAAACATAAATATGGATGATGTATCTTGGCTTTTTGCTGCCCTTTCTGGCTTACAGAGCAAGGTGCTGTGTTGAACCAAAATTAAAGGGCTTTGAGTGAAGTCTTTAAGTATATGAAATTCAGAGTTGCTAGCAGTTCCAGTTTATTTAGTCAGCACAGTCACCTCAGGGAGCTGGCATCTTGTGGTTGGACCAAATATGTATCACACACAAGGCTCACACCTTTCCTTCAAGTGCATGCCTTTTATTCTTTTTTTATTGAATGTCTCTTAGTATCCATGAAAGATTTGTATTTTAGCCTCAAAATACAAAACAATTCAACAGTAACATTAAGGTATAGATGCAAAAAGCTACGTATTATTTTCTCTATTGCATTTTTCTAAACAAATACTGACTAAGGAAAAGCTCAGGTAATTCTGCTTCGCTGCCTGGGCTTGATTCCCATAAAATCAACTTGTCTTCCTCCCGCTCTGCTACGCGCAAACTCTGAGTGTCAAGATACATTATCCATATTTATGTTTTCCAGCACTGATCTTTCTGCAGATATAAAAGCATTCTATGCTGTGTTGAGGGCCGCATGGCTCCAATATGAGGATTTAGCAAAGGTCTCAAAATAGTGACACTGCATTTATAGTTTAGTCATGCTAATTAGCTCCTGTTTTATGAGAAACTCTGGGGTGTTTTCAGGTATTAAAATGAATTAGTTCTGAAATATTACTTCCTGCTGGAATTCAGCTGACACTGCATGGAGACAGCTTAGGTGTCTCTGCAGTGCTTCCCTGGCATAATTAACCACAAACTGGGTAATGAAGAGTGAACAGTATTTGTTGTCTTTTTTAATATACAGAGGAGATAGATAAGTGGCTTAAATCAAAGATAGCTAATATGCTTCCTTTATTTTATGTACTTTCAATAAGGCTCTGACATTTAGATATTAATATGTGAAAGTAAATTTCCTATTAATGTTATTTGTAATTAATACTGTATTTTAAAAGTCCTGATGGGAGCTGAATATCTGGCTGAACAGCTGCTATTTAAAAATAGATATTTGAGACTTTTTCTGTATAACTAGGAGATGACATTTGGTGGGAAGGAAGCTGCACATTTTTCAGATGTTTGATGAAGAGTCAGTTTGTATATAATTAAAAATATATTTTGTTGAACCAGGAACAAATTAGAGTTTGAAAGTAGTAACATCTACACTTTGCAGAATTACCTACAAAGCTGATGTCTTTTATGTAGAAGTATTTCAGTAATGCTTCATATTTCAATTTCTGTTCCGAGTTGTTTTATAAGGATCCTTTTGTGTACTTTCTTTAATAATAATAATAATAATAATAATAATAATAATAAAGAGTAAGGAGAGTACTGCCATAGTGCATACGTACATTTTAAAATTCAGCATTACGTTGCAGTAGGCTTCTTTAGCCAGATCTTCAAAGTCTGCGTAGATTTAAAAATAATTGTTTAATTATGTGCATAAGCTACTTGGCAGATATTTTCTTCTATTGATTCTGTGAATTCTCTAATCAGGATGCTGTCAAAGTCCCTCCCAAAAGGAGTATTAAAAGTAAAAGCCTTTCAACCAAAAAGGAAACTCAGCATTTATCATTCTTCTGCCAGCAGGAGACCATCCTTGGTAAACTGAAGAGAAAAAAGAAAATATAAAATATTAGTTACTATCCTCTAGTTGTTTCACTGTCCATCTACTGTATAGTGGTAATTTCCTGACTGGGAGCTACAGTTCAGGTCTGATGTTAAAATCATGAATCTAAAAGATACTGTAAGTACTGCCATGGTTTCCATGGTGAAGAGAACAGTATAAAAAAGGTGAGAAAAAGTTGGAACCAGTGATGGTTCCATGAAAAAATATCTTGTGTTTTGATCAGTACATCCAACCCCCAGGTAGGTGTAGATTATTCAAGAGCAAATAAAACATGTTTGCTACAATAATCCTCCTTTCATGTGCCTGCAGTAGACTCTCACAAGGGTGAATTTAACGAGGCCTCAGGTATTTTTCTGTCAGTGAGAGACATATAAAGACTAGTCTGGACTTGGAGAAACTCAGAGGAAAATATACACGTGCTTTTTTCATTAGTCCCATATTGCTTAGTACACTTGATGTAAGAATTGCTAAGGTCATGCATTACTCACTAGGCAGAGTTCAGCTGTTATATTAGGTTGTAATGTATGTTATGTCAATTCCCAAGCAACCAAATGTAAAAAGGATTTATTTGATTGCTCTAAAATACAGGAATCATAACTATTAAGGAGGCAGTGCAGGGTGCATGTGTATCTACTGCCTTTAATCTAAAGTTTTTTGGAAGTGGCCAATTTAAGGAAGATGTACACTGTTTTTACACTTTAAAATAATGTGAAAAGGTATGGAATATCTTGTCTATAATTTATTTTGCTAATGAACAATAAGTGGAGCCTTCTGTTTCTTTACAAATAATGATTTCTCTCAATTCTATAGTGGTTGGTAGCCTTAGAGCAATTAGTATTTTTTTTTGTTTGTTTCCTAATATAATATTTTAAAGGAATCTTTGGTAATTGCACTCGTTTTCTTTTAACACTGGTTTTGTATTAACTCAGAAATCTCTAGACTTTAACGAATTTGCCTATTGAAAATCTGAGAAAAAAATAGTGGACATTTAATGGAAGGAAACGTACAAAACAGAGATTCAGTTTGCAAGTTATCTTCTTAAAGCAAATCTTCCAGGAGAAGGTCTGGTCCTTGTCATATCTGAAACATATGCCCATTTGGATCAGATGATTCATCTGCTCATCTTTGAGGCCAAAATAAGGTTTCATTTACTGCATGTTCTTGAAGTGCAGGCTTTCCTATAACAGAGCAGAATGCTTAGGAGCTTTAGTTGGACTCTTCAATCTTTATGATAAGACATTTGTGGATGGGGCAATGAGAAGAGTAAGGGACAGGCGGTATTGGTGCAACAGATGTGACTTTTTAAAAAGTGTTACTGAACTAGAAGATTGTTTCCCATGAAAAAAGTCTCTCAGACACTTCCTGCAGTGCAAGTTACTCATGTGTAACCATTATATATCCCTATGCAGCATATGTTGGTTGGCATCATATCCAGTATGTACAGTTGCAGTACGTTTGGCACTAATTTAGTCTTCACATCACAATGTGTCTTCACAGATCACAGCAGTCTCTGCTCCTATCAGTCATGGAATCATAAACTGATAGAACTGTTTGGACTGGAAGGGACCTTAAAAATCATCTGATTCCAACTCTGCTGCCATGGGAAGGGACACCTTCCACTACACCAGGTTGCTCAAAGCCCCATCCAACCTGGCCTTGAACACTTCCAGAGATGTCAAAGATCTCCCACCTAATAGGAAACTCTGCTGGAAATCATGTAAAGTTGGGCATAATGAGCACAATTACTGGAAGGTTATCCAATAAAAACTAGGTTAGGTGGTTGTTAAAAGTATATCCAATTCAGATTCTAAACCTCAGCAAAACAAGTATAATGAAGAAAAGTGTATTTGGGATAGTGAGATCTTGTATTTCTATAATTCACTATTATTATCAGGTTAATAAATCAAAATGCTAGTGTTGTTCACCTCAAATGAGTACTTCAATTCTTTCATGATAAGAGTTTTATTTGAGACACTGGTAACATGGAATTAATTACCTGACTCTAGACAAGATAAGACATTTCAGTGCTTTCTCCAGTGAGCAAGTGGTTAACAAGAATATCTTGATGGTGCCTTTAGCAATATAGTTCAAATGCAAGGCAAATGGGAAGATACATTTGTACACACAATAACCTGAAGTACAGTAAACTGATTTTTGTGTTGATTCTCTCTTAACTAGATTATTATTATTGTTTTTCCTTAGCGTTTAGCTTCAGTGGGACTGGATGCCAAAAATACAGTGTGTATATGGGACTGGAAGAGAGGAA
Organism: Aythya fuligula; assembly: GCF_009819795.1. Taxonomy (NCBI): domain Eukaryota; kingdom Metazoa; phylum Chordata; class Aves; order Anseriformes; family Anatidae; genus Aythya; species Aythya fuligula. Next base: position 1,902,477 of record NC_045561.1, read on the forward strand.
AACTACTGGCAACAGCTACAGGCCATTCAGACAGGGTAATTGTATAAAAGGCTTATTGAATCTTGTCTGGGAGTTACAAAAGTGTTTTAAATTTATTTGTTTATTCATTTGTTTCCATCAGGTCAATGCAGAGGTAATTCTGTATATTCTACCAGTTTTTAAAATACCAAATAAGATATTTGTTTCTTCTCATTATGCCAAACAAAGCACAGTGCTAGTGAAAGAGGCACATGATGGATTCTTGAGCTGGCTGTCTAGCAAGCGTAGGGAGGAAATACTTTGCAATTACACACTGATTAGGATGATTTATAGGCCTTTATATGAGACGTGAAATGCTAGCTTAGTGGATGAGGGTAATATTCTTTCTGAATACATCAAAAAGACATTTTATCCTGAGGGTAAACTTAATTATTTCACTTTTTATTTTTGCTTAAGATAGTTACTTATAGGTGAACTATAATTAGGATAAATACTCTTTTTCTAGCTATTAACTTCAAGTAAGGGGTCATAATAACCTCAGTAAATAGGAGAACTGAGCAGGCCTAAGTCTAGATTATTTTTCAGGATTAAAAAATCTTTAAACAAGGTTAGCATATGCAAAATAACTCCCAACCATATATAAGCACAAACATGTATATGATAAAATAAGTTCTGGACACATTCTGACAACTTTTTTTCTTAAGCAAATTATAATATAACAAGTTAGAATGTTACAATATTGAAATACTAGAATATTTTACTACATATGAAGGAGTATTTATTTATGATAGAATATATGCAAGCAGAGCAGCCTACTAAACCCTTCCTTACAGTATACCTGTATGTACAAATCTATCTGCATCTTATGTATTATCAGATGAATCATAGAATCACAGAATTGTTTGAGTTGGAAGGAACCTTAAAGACCATTTGTTTCCAGCCCCCCTGCCATGGGCAGGGACACCTTCCACTTGAGCAGGCTGCCTGAAGCCCCATCCAGCTTGGCCTTGAGCACTTTAGAGATGGGGCATCCACAGCTTCTCTGGGCAGCCTGTTCCAGTGCCTCACCGCCCTCAATCAGGTAATTTATTTTTACTATGTTCACAACACAACATAATTTTTCTTAGTCTTTGTTTAAATTTATTCTTTCAGAACTGATTCGCTTCCCAGTTAGGTCAGTGGAAGTTTTGCTACCACCTTGTGCTACTAACTACAGTAGGCACAAGGTCAGGTTCTGAATTAGCAGAAGATGCCAGGACAGGCAAGAAGTACTAAAATCGTAGTTTCCGTACTCTTTCACAACCAGAAAAGGGAGATTTTTCATTGAAGCGGGAGTGGTAAAGAATGCATGTCTAATTAGGTCACAAATTATAATGACTTAGTCTGCCAGAGTCATACAGCATTTCTGAAAACAAAATATCTTGCTTGTATAACAGAAAATAAATAAAATAGTAAGTCATGATTTTTATAAAGAAGATAAATATTTTGTGGGAGGACAGCACTAGAAAGCTGTTAGAAATTCTCAGATGATTTATAAGTAACAGCTGAAGAGCTGGAATTAGCAAGAAGTCCCGTTGTCTTTCTCTACAGATGTATATTTCCTGCAGTAACTAGTGATTGCGGTAACCTCATTGGTTCTCATCTCAGACACTAAAAAGTTGAATGCCACAGATGTCAAGTCTATAAATGACATGCTGTTGAAAATTTGTGCAGAAATATAAACTTGTTATTTCCAAACTTTATGTGGTATTTTTCATTTGGCATAATCCCATAGTCATAGAATACACTGTAAATTTGTTCTGATAAACTATACAGGATCTGATGCTATTTTTTTTGATGTATGCTGTTATAAATGCAACATTAATCAAAATGAATAATGCAGTTTTATCTGTATAGATTAGTTAGATGAATTACATGTATACCTCATTTTGTCACTGGGGTATTTCTGTAATGGGGTTAAGCTGCATATCGTACCTCACATTACAATATAAGGAACAAAGACAAATTTACCAGTCTTTTATCCCTAAACTTGAGGAACATTTGCTCATAACATGACTCCCATCTTATTTGAGACTGTAAATATGTTTATTCAAGAATATCTTGGAGCTGGAATAGATTACTGGTGTGAAGGCACAAATTAGGTGTGTTGACAGAACTGGGTGAGAAGGCCTTATTTGGCTTTATCATTGTTTACAAGGAGTTCCAGACTTACCTGTATGTTGTGCTTTCATTTTTAGTCGTAGATTGCAGTAGATACTATGCCTAAAAATTGGTAAAAGCAAACTGAGCCTAGATGCAATTACCATATAATGCAAAGTATCAGCTTTCTATGTTTCTTAACAGATATTTGATATTTCCTGGGATCAATATCAACCAAATAGAATTGTCAGCTGTGGAGTAAAACACATAAAGGTAATAGCTTTTGTGTTCTGTTTGTTGTTGTGGTTTTTTTTGTTGTTGTTTCTTTTTTTTTTTTTTTTTTTTTAAGTAAATTACAGTTGTCAAAGAAGGGCTTAGATGTAAGAGGTATTCTATTTTTCTTTTTTTAATCTGTGAACACTGTCAAAACTTCGGTGCCAGTTTAGGCATTCAGCAGTGACTTGACGTGCAACTTAACAAGCAAAGTGGGAAGATCATTTGGTGTAATTTTCATTATCTACTTCTAATTTTGTGGTTCTCTGCCTTCTTTCTGTCTCTGAAACCCTTCAGTGATTTCTCTTGACAAGTGTCACAAGGGGTCACTGGACAGGTATAGGATGAATTAAATCAGAAGTATGAATTGAATGAACTTCTGTTTGGCCTATCATGCTACCAGGAATTGTGGGAACACTGCAGGGAAGGTATGCAATACTTGCAGAGATGAACAGATGGAAGCACATGGATCCCACTATTTGCTCCCTCTAATTCTCCTTGTCTGGAATTGACTTAAATATGAACCTAGATATATAGCCTAAGTTTAGGATAAAACTTCTTGCACCTATAAAAAACTTAGAGAGAAATCCTTGTTTGCTCATACTCCCTGAAGGTTTCTGTTTTCTTCCTGCCTCATCAAAAGCATTCCTAACAGATGGCAATTATTTCACATGGCTGAGGTGGGAAGAGCTTTAACTAGAAGTTTAGAAACCAGTTAATATCTCTAGTTCTGGTTACTGAGAAGCTTGTGCCCATTAAACCACTGCTGCTTTCAAACTGTGGGTGTTTTTGGCAGAAGTGATACCATCTGTTGTATTCTGCAAGCTGTCTTCCAAAACCTGTCTTTGTTTGGCACCTGTGTTGTGTTTAGAATGGCCATAATTGCCCTGAACAGGCATAATACCAGCAAAGTCAATACATATAAAGTCATGCCAAAAAAAAAAAAAAAAAGAAAAAAAAAAAAGAAAAAAAGAAGGGGGGCGGGGGGAGTTGGAATGCTTTATGATTATATGTGCACCTTCAGTGATGCTCAGGCAACAGTCTATGTAGTTGTCATTCATTATAAGCCTATGGAAATATGATAATTAACTTACTAAGAAGGAAAAGAACAGCTCTGAAGTTATTGTATCACTTTGAGAATAGGGACTAATAGACCCATTCATTCCTTTAGCATTTCAGTTCTATTGGGTCATTTGGCTGAGCAAAAGTTCAAAGTGGTGGTAAAGCCTATGGGCTAAGGCATGTCAGATTGAGCTCAGGATCCACCCTCCACTCACTTCCTAATGTTGCTACCTTCTCTGTTGCCTTTCTAGAGCTAACCAGAAGTGAAGAGAGCATATGTTTTTCTCACAGTATGAGAGCCCTAGGGGAAATATTCCCACTGCCTGCTCATAAATTGACTTATGGAAAAAAATAATTATCAGTAGAGAAGGATCTGAAATAAAAAACCTTGATACAAGGATCTTCTGAATTCAACTTTCTAGGAAACGTATAGGAGCAAGCAAAAGACAAAGACTTAAAAATTGGGTTTAAGGTCACAAAAAAGATGTAGGCATATGAAGTGAGACATAGACATTATGCACCTATGTGAGACACTTCAATACTCCTGTTCAGTCTCTCAGAGTATCTCCTTATTGTGAAATGGACTACAGAGCATAAATGCCTCATCTAGTAAAGACCTGAGCTGACAAGACCATTCAGGACTGTGCTATACCCCACACACACTTACTGTTCTGTTTCTGCATGTGTTCAGAACCTCATAGTGCTGCCTTATCTAGGATGCCTGGAGTATTTCAATACTTCTCTTACACATCTAAGTGAGATCCTCTTTACTCTTCCTTCACTGGGAAGCCTGATCCTTGAGGAGGAGCTGAGAACACACTGTCTCTCCTTGATAAAATTATGTCTATTAAAAAAATTACACTCAGAACTGATTCCAAAAGTATGAGTGTGATTTCTCTAGCCCAGCCCTAACAACACCGTTGTAAGACAAAGTCTAGATTCTTTTGCTCCTTTTCTCTTCACCAGCAGTCTTACAATCTTGGCTGAATGTTACTGTCTGTGCAAGAGTGAAGCAAGTCACTATTCCACAGCTAGAAAATCCTATTACTTTGCAGTTCAGTTTCACGTACAAGCGTCTGCAGCCCTCCAGCCCACAGGTGGTTTCTCAACAAATTTAGTTTTGAGGGGCATATCTCTTTCAGTACATTACTAAAGGGCAGAAAAGTATTTTCAGCTCATCTAGAAGCTTAAGTATTTTATTGCTCCAGAGCTGTAGCTTTATTTTAAGTTTTGCAGACAAGAAAAATTGGATGTTTCTGGCTGTTGAAAGTGTGCTTTCACATTCATAGATTTCACCCAGCAGAGTATGATAAAAATTAGTGAGTTAATGGGAAGCGGTAGTATAGTAATAATGAGGCGGAATGCTCCCTCAGTTTCACAAGCAGCTTGATCAGTTTGTTTTCTTCTTAGACTTAACACTGCATTTGCGTCAGGGTTTCCTGTTCTTGGTAAACAGGCAATATGGGAAGTAATGGGTAGTCTCGTAGCACTACAGGAGTCATTTAAGTGTCTGTAAGGATGTACAGCTGTGAGATCTGCACATTAATATGAAAAAAAATCTGCTCAAATTTTTCCTAATATGCCATTTACATTTCAGTTTTGGACACTGTGTGGAAATGCACTGACAGCAAAAAGAGGAATATTTGGTAAAACAGGGGATCTGCAAACTATCCTTTGCTTAGCATGTGCAAAAGAAGATATCACGTACTCTGGTGCTTTAAATGGAGACATCTATGTTTGGAAAGGGCTAAACTTAGTTCGCACGATTCAAGGAGCGCATAGTGTAAGTTGTTTGTTTTAACATCAATTTCTGAAATTACCTGTTCATTGACTTGAAAACTTCATGAAGGCTTATCTTCAAAGCTCTTATTCTGTTTCAGGTCAGAAGAATGTTTAAGACAGTTCATCAGTTAAGAACTTATCTGTAATTTTTTTACTTTATTTACATATTGTCAGCAGGTGCTAGCTGCTGAACTGATAATGACGGAACTTATATTTTTAGCACGGATTTAACCAAGCAGACTAAAGTTTCTAAGTCTAAAGTTTCTGAAGTATTATTATTAATCCTAAAGTTTCTAAAGCTAAAGTTTCACATATTGAATAGCTACAGGTATGATCAGTTCACGTAAGTAAATGGTCTTATTTTAAATATAATTTTACCACTAAAATTCCAAACATTCAAGACTATTCTTCATAAAAGCTTCAACTGGGAGTAAACGTGAGAATGAATTGACAATATTTCGGTTCCTGTCAGATTCCAAATGACGTCTGAACTGAATTCATGAACGAATGTCTCAGTCATCTCTGCACCTGTAAGAATATTTGTATCGCTTGTTTGCTTGTTTTGTTTATTCAGGGTAACTAGTTATTTTAAGTGTTCCATGTTATTCATTTAATAATTCCCATCGTAATATTAACTAAGCCAAATTTAAAGTTCTGCAAGTGGTCTATATCACTATTATCTATATGCAAATTTGTACATAAATCACTATGAATGTGAGAAATTGAAATAAAAGTGTCCCCTTGTGTTTGCTGGTTTGCTTTATGTGGATGGGACAACATTTCGCTGCCTAGCAGTTCCTAGCCTTTAACAAGATTCTATTCAAAAACATTTGCTTAATGTGTTTAAATTGACTGTACAGAACTTTGAAACTTGTTATACTATTGGTTAACAGGCTGGAATTTTTAGTATGTATGCTTGTGAGGAAGGTTTTGCGACTGGAGGGAGAGATGGTTGCATTCGGTTATGGGACACTGATTTCAAACCAATTACTAAAATTGATCTCAGGGAAACTGAACAAGGATACAAAGGTAAGGAGCTATTACTTTTTTTTTCGCACATCTAGTTAATGGGTTATGACACAATTTAATTTCAAGCATAAATGTCTCTGCATACTGCTGATTCCTTGCTTAATGACTGTATTTACTTTTAAGATCTGTGTTCCTTTTTTATTCTGTCAGTGATGTAGCATGAAGTTTTCTGTATTTCATCATATAAATAGAAGGATGCTTATCTTTGTTGCTCCCAACGATGGAAATATGAGAAAACAAATAAAAACTGATTAATCACAGGCAGCTGAATTGTTAGCCAAACTGTAATTTATTAATTGTAATTCATTTAACTGAGATATTTGGAACCTAATGTTAATAGATGCTGAGCATCTAAGCACATCATTTAGATTCATTTGGAATGGTAGCACTTAGTAATGTCTCCACTAAATATACCATTAAATTCTTGACCATCATGTTTGTTGAAACTAATCATGCTTCCTACGAATCATCTCTTTATTTTGTGATCAAGATTTTAAGAGTACTTACAATCTTCATAAGTTACAATGTATGCTTTATCAAGAACTCGTTCTTCTGGGAATTGTACACATCCATTTGAATTGAGAATGCAGCAGTCTTTTTTGCTTGCCTGCAGTAGGCTTTACATTAGTTTTGGCAGCCAGCTTTCTAATGGTTTATTTCCCCTGCTTCTTAACTTAAATTTTCCAACAATCTTCATGTTATAATTACCATCAGAATAGTCAGGAGGCAGCTAAGGAGGATAACATTTTATTTCTCAATTATGTATTTTGGCCTATGATCTAGTAACAAGCTTGTTACATTTATTTTTTCAATTTACTTAAGCCAGATCAGTTGATGACTCTAATTCTTGTGAAATCTGTAAGTTTGCAATATCTATGCTCATCCAACAAGCAAACCGCCAGCAGCCTTGGATGAACACTGCTCTGCCAATTTGCCTACGTGTAGTGTAAACTTGCAAAATTTGTCTTTTAAAAAATGTGTCAAGAACACCCAGCCAGTAGTCCATTTGCTGTATAATTCTGGCTTCATGTAGGTTTTTGCAGGCAGAACCATAATGTTTAATATTAATTCCTAGAAAACATTTGCAGTACCCTATTATAATTTACATCAGTTTTTAATCAACTTAGAAATACCTTATAAAAATGGTGGAGAAATAAGCCTGCCTGCACTGTGAGTTAGGAAGATCATTCAGGCTAATAGCACTCTTGCAGGCTGTCTGTTCCTAATAAAAGTCAGAATAACTTATATGAAGGGCTACACAAAGAAAGCAGTGCTGACGCACAAAACGTGCATGGTCATCTTCCTTTGCTCCTTATGAAGTGATGCTGGGCATGAATGTTATTACATACATTCACGAAACCAGAGTAGAAGCAAGCTTTTGGTCTTACTGCTACCTGGGATGTGTCCACACTTAGGGCATGACAGACTTTATCTGACTTCAGTTACTTTTAATTGACTGTAGTTAACAAAACTTATATGGAAAATTTTAACTACTAAATAATATCTTACATTACAGAACTGTAATTATTCATAAAGGTCATTGTCTGTCTGCAGAAAGCACCTAGCTATCCTTCTACAGCTTGCCTAAAAAGAGATCTGGGACTTGATTAAGTTCAATCAAGAAAGGGCTTAGTGAGGGAAAATTCCCATTAGATGTGCTGTTCGGTGATTCTAACTTTATGCTTTTATTTTTGCTGTCTGCTAAATGTTAAAAGAAGTAGAATTCTTATATGGGAGTAGCTAAGCAGAACCAGACATCGTAACAGCAGTTGTATGTCTGAGTGACAGTCAATAAAGAATTTTGCTATCTTATTGCATGGCAAAAGTAGTAAAAATAGTCATTTCTAGAAAGTGAATTATGTTGCTATTTAATGCGTATTTTATGTAAACGATAAATTAAAAATAAATAAATTAACTGATTTCTAAAAACTAAAACATTGTCCAAATCTTGGCTTGAAAGCACTTAAATCCTTCAGGTTTTATATTTGTCTGTCTAAACATTGTCTGCATTAATGGCAAGAAACTGATGTAAGCAATAAGCAAGTGTGCAAAATTTTACCAGAGCTTAATCAAAGATGGTGTGGTCATAAGCATTATCATTTAGACTATCCGTGAAATGTTGTGACTGCTGTATCACTACAACTATATTTACAAATAAATAAATAAATAAAAGGACATTGGGGATGACTGCTGGTCATAAAATCCTAAAATCCAAGCATGTGCTTATATCCCTGTCACCTTGTTCTTGTTCTGGCCTTTCTTCTCTCTTGTGTTCTTTCTGTGTGATACAGCTCCTGCCTGCTGTTTCAGTTGTGTCTGTCCAGTATGTCATCCAGTAGTTTAAGCATATAGGTAACTGGAACCAGTGGTGGTTGCCTTAGTTGCTTACCCATGACCTTCTGTTCCTCCATTTCAATTACATTTTTTCCAAAGCATTTTACAAAGACATCAACATTCAAACTTAAAACTCCTTTCTAGGGTAGCAGGAATATTTTTTTTGGCATACACTCATTCATTGGTCATCCTGTACAGAGGAGTACTAAATGCTTTTAAAATAAGATGCATCACCAGTAAAAATCAGATCATAGACTTGCCATTTCTATTTAAATACACATGAATATTAGTAAAAATTCTTATAGTGTGTAATCTTTCCTTATGTGCACCACATCACAGAAAAAACCTCTCCCACATCAAAAGTTGTCATTAATAGTCTAACTCTTAACAATATCAATTTTGTACTTAGCATCCGAAGCTTCATTGCTTGTATGGCCTTTAGTGTTTATAAAGAAAACTCGAGTCAAAAATTCCATTGAAATTTAGCTGGGTCACAGAATAGATCTGTTAAAATTAAAAGGTACTGGAACTGGACAAGACAATAAATGAAGATTATCTTGCCCTTCTCAAGAGATGATACGAAATGCTTACAGGAAATTTTATTTATGTGACTAGAAGTTAATTGCATTGAATATTCAATTCCAAACATGATAAAATTGTGATGTGTTTGACCTTGATTACATGACAAATGTTTTTGTTTTTTTTTTTTTTTATTCATTCACACTTCACAGCATCTCGACCCATTATCCAAACTTAGAAATTTTCATCTATTGAAATAGAAGATACAAACCCTGGAGGCAGTCAGCCAAAGAATGCTATCAATTCATTAATGTTCTGGCTTGAAGCATTCTTTCTCAGCGAAGGGTAACTAAACCAAATTCACTCTTAGAGCTGTTCTACTTTTTGAGTGTTCTTCATAAATATTTGCTAGCAGACTTCCCTACTTTAAAAGATGTTTTAGAATACAAAACACTAGTTTTCAAACACAGTCACATATGTTGGGGTACTCAGTGCTGTAATTCATTGCTCAACCTGTTAAGATTGTAGTTAGTAAAATTCTAGCTGCAAAGTTATGATCAGATCCATGGAATAAGATGAAGCTCTCTAAAAGGTATGCAAAGCAAGGTTCTGTTTTTTATTTTTTTTGTAATAATCAGTTTGGATAAAAGCAGAGAACTTTGATAACTCGGGCATAAACAATTATATTCAAACTTGCTGTTAAAAGTTTGATCACCATTTTATTTATTTAAATATGGAAAAATTTAAATGCTGAAAAAAGGGAGAGAACAAGAGCATGTGCCAGTTGCTGCACCTGGGATGGGGCAACCCTGGCTATACATACAGACTGGGAGACAAGAAGCTCGAGGGCAGCCCCGCAAAGAGGGATCTGGGGGTTGTGGTTGACAGCAAACTGAATATGAGCCAGCAGTGTGCCCTGGCAGCCAGGAAGGCCAGCCGGATCCTGGGGTGCATCAAGCACGGCATCGCTAGTGGGTTGAGGGAAGGGACTGTCCTGCTCTGCTCTGCACTGGTGCGGCCTCACCTTGGGTACTGGGCACCACAGTACAAGAAGGACATTAAACTGTTGGAGAGTGTCCAGAGGAGGGCAATGAAGATGGTGAAGGGACTAGAGGGAAAGACGTGAGGAGCGGCTGAGGTCACTTGGCCTGTTGAGCCTGGAAAAGAGGCTGAGGGGAGACCTCATCACGGTCTACAGCTTCCTCACCAGAGGCAGTGGAGGGGCAGGTGCAGATCTATTCTCCTTAGTCACCAGTGATAGGACCCATGGGGATGGTGTCAAGCTGAGGCAGGGGAAGTTTAAGCTAGACATCAGGAAGAGGTTCTTCACTGAGAGGGTGGTCGCACACTGGAACAGGCTCCCTGGGGAAGCAGTCACTGCACCAGGCCTGTCGGAATTTAAGAAGCGTTTGGACTGTGCACTTAGTCACATGGTCTATACTTTTGGGTAGACCTGTGCAGTGCCGGGAGTTGGACTCAATAATCCTTATGGGTCCCTTCCAACTCGGGTTATTCTGTGATTCAGTATTTGACACATGAATCTTGCCTAATTGAAAATTTACATCTTTCAATCATATCAAATTGTTATTATTTTTAAAGTAAATTCCCTAGGTGTAAGCAAAGCAGAAAAGCTTAATTCCTTGTCAAACTGGCAGCAGGAATATTAGAAGCAGCATTTTCCCAGGATTGAACTTTGTCTTTTTCTGTCAAATGGAGATAATTTAACAGACCTGTTTTGTGATTTAATCAACTGTGATATGACATAGTTTTAAAACATGATGTTTGTTATAAATTAACTCTTAAAGTCATAGTGATTTTCACTGTATTATCACTTTGTCTTGTCATTGCCATTAATATAACATTTTTTTGTCCCCTGTCAGGTTTGTCCATCCGAAGTGTCTGTTGGAAAGCAGACAGACTTTTAGCAGGGACACAGGACAGTGAAATATTTGAGGTGTTAGTAAGAGAGAGAGATAAACCCATGCTGATTATGCAGGGACATTGTGAGGGAGAGCTCTGGGCCTTGGCAGTCCATCCAAAGAAGCCTTTAGCAGTCACAGGCAGTGATGATCGATCTGTACGGTAAGGCTACATCTGTGTTCATTTTTTTTTTTTTTATGTGTTTAATCATGTACAGATTGTTTTTAACCAATATCAGTTTGACATATTTGTAAGTTATTTCTTTTTTGGCCTCATGTTAAGACCCTATTAAGACAACATTTTTCTCCATGTTTTTCTTAGCAACTTCTTGTCTTCAACCTCTTCTCTGTTTGGGCTCCACACATCATGTAAAAGTAATCAGAATTTGTGTTCAAATAGGTTTAACACGTGCTGGAGTACTTTTCTTTCAGTGCTCATTATTGTTCTGAACAGCAGGTTTAAATATCAAAATACAACAGCCACCTCATACTTCTCATTAGGTAATACCATGCGATAAACCTAAAGCCTAAATAACTGACTGAATTTTGGCACAGCAGGTGTCTGACTCAGCCATTTTAGAACATTTAATCTAAACCCAATTAAATTAAAATCCCAGAAAATGAGGTTAATGAAAATGCAATGGTTTATCCTAATGAAAAAGGTCTTTCAGATGTTTCTTTTCCTCTCCCAGTTAAAATTTGACCAATTGAGAAGCTGATGAAAAAAAATATTTTTTTTTATGCTTGTTAAGATATTACAGTAATGTTTAGATTAATGTTTGGAGTTAAGCTAAGATGTTTGCTGTACTGAACACAAATTCTATACCCACACAGCTGTTCTATGTTGTCTCAATTGGACATGGACAATGCCCACTGTGAATAATTACTTACCTGGGATTAAAGAGATTCAGCAAAACTTTTCCTCAGCTTTCTTTTTCGTGACTGGGAGAGGTACACATGGGTGCAGGAGAGACTTCTGGGAATCCTGGCTTTGTTATGGCAGTTTCCTGAGACTTTTCCTGAAATGGTGTTCTCTGTTGCCCTCTGTATGCAGAGTGCATACATTGGGGTTCATGACAGCTTGGTTTTCTAAGCTCTGGTTTTCCTACTGTCCTAGGGTTCCTCCTGTCCTAATTTCTAATGCCTCTGTCAGTTAGAGTTTCACTTTTCCTTTCTCCCTTTGTACTTTTACTGGTTTTCTACTCTTGCCATTCCTCATCTCATTCTAACTATAATTAAACCCTCAAATATGAAACTAACAAAACTCCAATTAGTCTCTACAGTCATGTAATCCCCATGTTTCCTATATATTAGTATTATGTCTTTCAGTTCATAAAAATGCAGGGATGGTCTCTTCTGTTTTTTGTTTGTTTGTTTGTTTGTTTGTTTTTTCTTCTTCACAGTTTTACAGGCAGGCACAAATTCACACTGCCTTCGTTCTAGTGGGATGCACGCCCATTCTGAAACAAGAGCTGCAATGCTGGGATTAGAGTAGTACTGGCCTGAAGCTAATAAACTATGCCAACTAAGACTTTGGTGTAGCGTGTTAATACCGTTCTGGTTTGTAGCTGGATAACGTACCGCTGACTCAGTGTGTGTTGAACAAACTTGTACCCTTCTACAAAAGCATGTTCTTTGTGCACATAAAGCCTTACTTAGTTGTGCTCTTATGTTTATTATTGTTGTTCTAGTTCTTATTGTGTTACTGATGCCTTTGAACATCGCCATTCTATAAAATGTGCATTTATTAACATTAATGTTTTGCTGCGTTCCAACATACCCTCATTTGGCTGGTTAGGCACTAGGGAATGTAGGATTTGAATTCTAGTTCAGGCAGTGCTATTTTTTTATATGCAAATGCTTCATGTGAGGAATTCCACAGAAATACATAAATGCTTGTTCGTTTTCAGTAACATGAAATGTACACAAACGGATTTTCCTATATTGTTTTTTCATTAATGTTTTTGGGCTGCAGCCTTAGACCAATTGTGTGGTCTTAGCAACGAATGCAAGGAAATAGATTAATAGTTTATAATCTGAAAGATAATTCTGTTAGTAAAAGGATTTTCCACAGTGGAAGGGAATATCAGTCCCAAACCAGAGAAAATTGCAGTAGGGAAATGAAGCATCTTGAATTTGTTTGCCTAGAAACTTGATGCATCCCTAACGTTATGAGATGAATTTTAGTAATGATTTTGCATTGACAGGAATGTTTCTATATTGCCACTTACTTTATTACATAACTTTTCTTAGTATTTGATTACCACATTCTTTTGAGAAGAATGGCTATAGTATAACGTAAATTGTTTTGCAAATAAAATTATTTAGTAGGCCAGATTACATTCTCATGTCAAAATGACATGTTTAAATGAAAAGGACCTCAGAAGCATTAAGGGGAATTTCTCTAGATTTTGCCTAGCACAGCTGAGAGAAGACTAACTGAATATAGGATTCCTCCATTTTAAATTTCAAAGCCGTATCAATGAGGAATGCTGCTTGCTTCCTGTCTCTTACAACAGGAATAGGGAAGAGATTTCATTGTCATCTGAACACCAGTGGAGGCATACAGAATTACTTACTATATTTGTTCAATGGAATTCATACCTGTCTTTTTGCAGCATAGCAGCGTAACATCTAGCTGCAGGACCACAAATAGCTGCTATTCTGGCAGAACATCTCAGCTATGCTGCCTGTCTTTCTTGAATGATCTCTTTCTCTACTCCTAGATTTGTGAGAAGATTGATACAGAATCCTATTTTTATACAAATCAATCTAAATATTTGTGGTTTTCTTTGTTTGTTTGTTTGTTTTTAACGCAGTGTTGTTCTGCCAGTGAATGAAACAAACCAGCAGTTAAGCTTCTGCCATCAGCTCTGGCTGTTCCTGCATATGAAGTGGTTGCTAGTAAACCTCCTGAGAGGCTGTAATCAGTATGTGCACCAAAAAATAAACTCATATGTCAGCTGTATGACAGAAAAGACTGGAAAATTTACTAATAAAATCATGTTTCATGAGCCTGTTTTGGCATCTAAAACTCAGTCATTTAAACAAACACATTGGAAACATTCTAAAGAATGTTAAAAACACATCTTTGCTGTATTTGAAAACAGAGGCACTTGTAAACAGAAGTAGTTTGTTTATCTAGCTCTTTCCAAAACAACGTGAACAATGTACAGAAGCATTTTGCCAGCAAAAATACCTTTATTATTTTCATAAACAAAGCCAGGCTTTTCATTTTCAGTTGTGCATACAAATGCCTGCACATGTGCAAAATTATTTATTTTTTACTTATTTGTTAAAAAATGATAAGTTTTCGTTAATTCAAGAAAGTAAAAAAGATGTTTTTGTATTATTATTTTTTTTTTTTAATTGCAGTTATGCTCCTAACATTTTGAGCAAAGTGATCCACTTAGAAGCAACAATTTTGGAGGCCAACTATCCTGGTCTTTCTTTTTTGAAATCTTTCGAAATCCTTTCTGGTTCTAGGACTTCTAGCATAGCTCTTAGGAATCTTGCATCTGATCCTTACTTCTGTTTTGTCTTTGAAAACAGTCCTAGCATCCCATGAAAATTTTTCACCAGGAAACTGTACATGCCAGTGCCACACTCGGCATTGTACATGCCAAGACATCTTTTCAAATTCTTTCTCATCCTTGAATTCTCTCAGACTAAGAGGAAACCAGGCTGACCCTAATAACATTAACCTGACAAGTTCCAAAGGGTTTCTGGTGCTGTCCTTTTTCAATACAGGCCGTCAAATACTATAATCCTTTTACTAAATTTATCAAACTCTGTCTTTATTTTTTTTTCTCCTGTTACTCTTACTTCAAGGATGCATCTAAATGTTACTGCTGGTGTGGTCAGAAATTTCCTTCTCATTTTAAGGGTATATTCATGTTCTGTTTATCCTATTTGTTCTAGTGCCAACATGGTCCTTCAACATAACTTTTTCTCCTTCTTTGATGTTTATCCTACTGCTGTATTTTTGGAAGCAATACTATCCCTTCCCAGCCTTTGTTTCACTAAGGTATAAAAGTTAACTCTTTTGGTCCTCTTTAATGTGATACAATCTTCATTCTCTTAATCATCCTAATAATCCTTCACTGCATCTGTTCCTGTTTTTATTCAAGTTTCTTGGGAGACTCTGTAAAGAACATGCTGGATGAGGTCACTATATGTTGTGTGATAATGTTTTTGTGTACCTCCTGTAATAGCACCCAGGATACATTTTAGGATCAGATTTCCTTTTTCCTGTCTGCAACTCACCCATGGATCATAGTCATTCTATAATTGAAAAAACAGTGTGGGATCTTACTTCTTTTTGCTGGTTCCACTTATGTTTCAAGCTTACAGCACAATTTTAGATCTGAGACTCTGAGAATATGGGCTTCAGTTAAATTTCATTCCATGTCTGTTTGTTTCATCATCAAGAATCCTCTGTTTCTTCCAATTTGATAAATCCACCTCTGGGTTCACAGAGCCTCCCAGCTTGCTGTCCGTAGTAAATTTCATTAGCATTCTCATCTTTTGTGCTGGTGTTTTTAGCAAAAATATTAAATGTACTATTCCAAAGCTTGTAGAAATCTCGGCAGTATCTTCCATCCAGCCTAATTGTTTCTTTCTGTAAAGCTTGCATAAAACTTTACCCAATATCATGTTACAGTTCCCATGTAAGTTAATGTTTTCTCAAGTTTAGCCAATAACTACATCACTAGTGTTATAATATTTTACTTAATATTTTATAAATCTCTAACAAATACATTAGATCTTTGACACTTTCCTCAAAATAAAGATAGTTGGGTATTGCTGACTTAATTTTTCTACCCCAAGAGGTCTTTTATGCATTTTCTTCCATATGTTTAATTATTCTTTTCGCTATTTTTTTTTCTAAATCTTGCATACTGAGATCTGATTAACCAGCTTGTAGTGATCTGGGAAACTCCCTTCGTTCCTTCTTAAAATATAGGTACAGTGTTTGTTTTTCCCCATCTTATGACATATTTATTGATTCATTTTATTTAAAATGTTGTAAATGACCATATCAGCATGCAGTATTGTATACTAGTTTATTAAAGGTTATAACAAGAAAATTTTCCCTGTGATTGGAATGTTTACTTTCTTTGAGTATTACTTTCACTTCCGCTGAAAATTTCACCCTCGTCTGCATGGACCCTATCTGTCTACAGAAAATTGCATTCTTTTGTTACTCATCTAGGGGAATTCTATTAGCTAATGAGTCTGGAAATTGTACAGAATACTAGTAGTTTAGTTTGAACGACTTTCTTCACCCTGCTTGCTTTTTGCTGTCACAGATATGTGTTCCGGTCTGAGCTGCCATCCGTGCTAGGACTGGGAGTAGTAAAGACTCCTTTATTTTGGAAGAAATTTAAACCTGGGATGTCATTTGATGTTATTTACCAAGAGGTTTATTGCCACTGTCGGAAAATTCTGTCTCCATATATTGAATCAGGCAGTCACTGTATACTATTTTTCTCTTCTAGATTGATAAGCAGTTTGGAACTTTTAAAAACTACGTATATGAAAGCGTTGGCTCAAGTCAGTGCAAATATCGTCATTCTGTGGTTGGAAAGGAAGTTAATGCATTCTAAAATCTTAATATAAGGTGTACATACAAATGGGCCCTTACAATTGGGTTAGACTTGTAATTTTTACTCTTGATAATATTGAACTATTGTGCAGTCAGGAAAAATGCTACTGTTTTCAATTTCTTTTGATGCAGATTATGGAGTCTTGCTGACCATGCCTTGATAGCTCGTTGTAATATGGAGGAAGCAGTGCGGAGTGTTTCTTTCAGTCCTGATGGATCACAGTTAGCACTTGGAATGAAAGATGGCTCCTTTATTGTTCTTAGAGTAAGGTAAGATGAGAGAATTTGGTACTGGCTTCTTATGTGAGGTGTTTTTTTTTTCCCCCCCAAGCAACTTAAGTCCCTATTATAATTTTTTTTCCTTTTAAAAATAAAGTAATATCATTGTGTATTTCATTAAAAAAGTAAAATTTGAGGATATGCTTTCATAATATTACTTGATGTTTTAAAAGGTGCTAGTTTGACAGTGAGGAACAAACCTATGCTTTATTCAAGTCAAAAAATTAGCTCACAGTAATGAGGTTGATACAATTTAAGACTTTCAAGTTTGGCTTTTTTTTTTTAATTTATTCTGGAATTACACAAATATTTTGTGAAAAAATGTGCATAACAGAGTTAACACAGTTTTGAGAAGCATCTCCTTGATAAGTTTTCTGCCACAAACAAGAATAGCTAGTACCAAAATAATCAGTGATTAAAAAACATTTTTAAGCATATGCTAAATATACAGAAATTCCACATTTTTTATTAGATTACAAGACATGGTACATCTTACCCAGTGGGCATTTTCTGTCTGAGATGATATTATGAAAGACAAAAAAAGGCAGGTAAAGCATAAACTGGCCATGGAGTGAAATAACCAGCAAAAATAGTATGACTTCCAAACAAGCTATTTTAATTGATACTTGGAAGAGTTTACCACTTCTTTAACATTGTTGCCTATTTAGTAAGCATACATGTATATTTAAAATGCTTTGAACTTGTAGCTGATAGGAGGGAAAAGCATGTTATCGATGGAAGATCTGTGAAAACTGCTGTAATACTGACTTTCATAAATCTTAAGTGATCTGTTCACATTAATTTAAAATCCTTTTCAAAGACCGGTCATTTTCTAAAGCAGTTAATCTTTGTCTCACAGTAATCTTGTCTTTGCTAATTTGTCTGATACCTAAGGTTATTCATGATTCAGCTGGTGGAGACCGATAATGATAAACCCAGCATTATTCCTCAAAGAGTGGCAACACACTTGTGTAAGGCCCTGAATGCAATTGCTTCACCATCTGTTACTTTTCCATGACAGATCTTCTGACAGGGTAACAAATCAGCAGCCCGTGATGCAGGAAGACTGGACTATGGCATGTTTTGTTGGCTTCTATTTTTTTTTTTTTTTTTTAATTGTATGGGATCAGTGAATGAATCTTTCTGATCTCCTTCTTCCGAGTCCTTGGCCATGAAAGATCTAAATCTATGGAATAATATAAAGATCTCACTGCCCTTCTCAGTAGCAATATTTACCACCATGGAATAGTTAGGTTGCCAGTTTTTAGTAATAAGGCAGAACTTACAATTTTTTTAATTTTTATTTTTTTCTATTGCAGACAGAGAGGGCTGCTGGATCCCCAAAAGATGTAGCTAACTGGTCATAGTATGGGGGAGTAGTCATATCTAACTTTACCATCCTATTTTTTTGCCATAACTATAAACTGTTTGTCTGCCTCCCCAAAAGAGACAGTGTAGAGAAACGGGTATCTCCCACAGGCCATTCAAATATGGTCTTGTGAGGTGCAGTAATCACTCTTAAGGTGGAACTCTTTTTTCATTTACAATGTAAAAAAAAATTAAGTCTGGTCTAGTTTAGACTAGACAGCTAACTGTTTTACAGCTAGCATTAGGTGAGTAGAATGAAGAGTATCATTGATGGGTAAAGTTGTTTCTATTTTTTGTTTTTAAAACATTCTTATAGCCAGTGAAACCAATAGGAGCTTCTGAAAAAAAAAGGATTGCTTTGTGAAAACTGTTTCTTGTTGTACAAGGTATTCAGTGCATGTCTTCATATTTGTCTTAAATATTTGTGGGTTGTACTTCCACTAGTTTACAGTTCATATTTTCACAATTGGTTCTTGCAGAGACATGACAGAGGTAGTACATATTAAAGACCGAAAAGAAGTAATCCATGAAATGAAATTTTCACCAGATGGCTCTTACCTTGCTGTGGGTTCAAACGATGGTCCAGTGGATATCTATGCGGTTGCTCAGCGATACAAAAAAATAGGAGAATGCAACAAATCTTCTAGTTTTATTACTCACATTGACTGGTCTGTGGATAGTAAATTCTTGCAAACCAACGATGGTGCAGGAGACAGACTGTTCTACAAGATGCCTTGTAAGTTTACAAGTATGCATGTGGTATGAACAAACAAACTTCAGTGTTGGTTTGAAGAGAACAACAAAAATATGACATACGCAGTACATCTGCAAGCAGAGCTGCTTGACTGGAACTTACATAAATACTGTAGTTCATTTTTAAAATCAGCATTCACAGTATATACCCACCTTCAGTTTTGGTTAAGTAAAAACTGTCTGCATTGTAGGGCAAGATTTATATTCACATCACCAGGAGAAAAAAAAAAAAAGTACCAAATGTACTTACACACTATTTTTTTTTTTTTTGGGACCTCAACTGTAGTAATATATATATACCCTGTACAATTTCCTTGCAATCCAACTTGTCACTTCTGAGGGTGAGCGGGTTGGAATTAGATGACCTTTAAGGTCCCTTCCAACCCAAACCTTTCTATGATTTTATGATTCTGTGATTGTCCTGTAAAAATATTTGTAATTCATCTATAACAGTATGATAAATGATTTCTTATAATTCATAATTGAGAATGCTTTCTAATATTTAGATAAAAGTGTCAGCAGAAGAGAGCCTTAGGAGTAAGATTTTGTTCTCATCTGACCTACTTTGGCAACCCTCTTGTGTAGGGAATCTAAATCATATTTTTCTTATCCAAACTTATTTGGAGGTTAATTACAAATTTAGCTGACAGGCTCCTATCTTCTGGCTCCTAGCAAATACTCAGTTTCAGTCAAAATCTGAATTTCCATTGACGCTGGTTTGAAATAATATCGCCATCAAAAGTAATCAAAGTGTTGTTTAAGCCTTATTTCATTATCATTACTGTGATAATTTAAATTTGGACAGTTCAGATCAAGTTGGATTCACTTAAAGTTTCCAAACTTGCATCTTCCCTTTACTTTTCTCTCTGTGGACTTTAAGAAATTACGGTGTTTCTGATGACATTAATGAGTAGCACATAGATAAACTCTCAGGCATATTAAATTAAGTAAATCCATTGCATATTTAGAATGAATCTGCAACTGTGTTTGATAAACATTTGGATTAAAAAGCCTGGAGTAGTCTAACCAAGAAAATCTGGTTAGACTGGGATGTGTATCTCTAATAGCTTTGTGTCATTCAAGAATTGAAGTTAAAGGTGCTTTCTATATTTAGCCGTTATGAAAACGAAACAAAAAGCTAAAATTAGTTATCTTCCAATAGTGCCTGTAAATTTCCTAAGGCCTACCTAAATAAGCTTGGGTCAAATGCTGAATCTAAACCTGACCCTGTTCAAATTTCACAGCAGTTCTGTCAAATTTTAAAATAAGATTCTGGTTTCTTTTTAGTTGACGTCTCTTGAAATGTTTTAATATATCTAAAGAAAATGTTCAATTTTGCTTGTTCTATAGAATTGCTAAATTGATAATTCCAACTATTCTTTTTTTTTTTTTTTGTAATAATGCTTTTTCTTGCACAGTACTTTGCTTTTCAGCATGATGCTACGGTCACTTTCTGTTCTTTGTTGCTGTTATATTAATATTGATACTAAAAATAACATTACTTACTTCATGAAACAGACAATGAACATATTCATCGGCTACTTATTTCCCCAGTTGTGCTCATTCTTCTAGTACATGCAAAATATTAAAAATATTTCCTTATATAAATAGTGCTCAAATTTATCACGAAGTCAGAGTATATCTAGTCAACTGCAAAGTAGTCTCTGTAAATGAAAAGTACCACAAGTACCACAAAGTACCACAAAATGATTGACTGAGCAAATATTCAAATTTTAAGTATACTCATTTAAAGAAAATGGAGAATCTTTGTAATTTATTGATGTTAAAAAAAAACTAATACAAAGAAGAATATACAGATAAATGTACTGAAGGAAATGCTATTTACTGAAAAACAAATGATTAAACAGAATATTCACTTCTGTATTTTCAGCTGGGAAGCATCTAACTAGCAAAGATGAGATCAAAGGAATTCATTGGGCCTCATGGACCTGTGTGATAGGATCTGAAGTAAATGGTATTTGGCCAAAATATACAAACATTACAGACGTCAACTCTGTGGATGGAAACTACAATAGCTCAGTGTTAGTGACTGGAGATGATTTTGGACTGGTTAAGTTGTTCAGATTTCCATGCCTAAAGAAAGGTAAGACAGTATTTTGTATTTCTGAAGAATGTGATGTTTGTTTAATGCCGTATCAGTGTATTTTCTGAGAGACTTTAAATTCAGGTGTATAACTCAAGTTAGTGTGAATACAATTCACATTAGTATTATTGGAAATAATTATGAGATTTTAACCCGCTTTGTATCTAGCAATTTCCTGCCAATGCGTATGTACTTGTTCAGAATATCTAGTTTAGCATGTGCTTACACTAATACTATATTGTCATCCAAATTTATGCCAGTAATAATTTCAGAAACCAGTAGGGCTTCACTGTCTATTAGTATGTGTCAGCGTAGCTCTGTATGAGCTATTTACTTCATATTTGTAGTAGACTCTGTATTTTTTAACATAGGTTGTTTCCTCATTAATTGCACTGTACCACACATAAAGCCAATAAAACTAAATATAATAACCTTTTGGCTTTCTATGATCTTCAGTGTTTAAGTTGATATTATATAAGTTTTATTTTTTGATAGTGCATTTGAATAAATGTATGTAGTTTATTTTTATAATTCATACGAGTATTAATGTCCATAAAGCTGAAAATTTAACCCTATCTGTAGCTACTACCTCCTGCCAAGATTTAAGTATTTTTCTGAAAACTGAAGTGACCATATTGTTATTTTATAACATTTATTTTATATTAAAATTATAATTAGCATCACAATATCAAAACAGACATTTAAGTATTTTTTGTAGCTTTCTTTTCAGTTTCAGTTGGAAAGCCTGCCTTCATTAGTTACCATATTAATTTTGTTTTTCTTCTTACATATTAACAGTTCTATTTTTCACTTTAGGAGCTAAATTTAGAAAATATGTTGGTCATTCAGCACATGTAACCAATGTCCGATGGTCCCATGACTTTCAGTGGGTTTTAAGTACAGGAGGTGCTGATCACTCTGTCTTTCAGTGGCGATTTATCCCTGAAGGGATAACAAATGGCATCCTCGAAACAGCTCCACAAGGTAAAAGTGATCTCTTCTAAATTATTTATTAAATAGAATAACAGAGAATGCAGCAATTTTGCAAAAGCTTTTATTGAATTAGCAGAAAACATTTTTTTTATTGCAATTCCATGGAATGACATCGACTCAGTATGTCTGGGACAGTTTTACTTCTTACAGGCAACCATTTCTTTCTGCAGTCTGCTATGTTGTATGTTTAGGAATACACAAGTAGTATTTGCCAAAGCGTATAAAAAAACAGCTTAGATGGAGATAACTAGATCAAATTCAGTTTTCAGAATTAGCCATCTAACTTGCCTTCAGAAGCCTGACTGCACACATTGAGTTACTTACATTTGCAATGCAAATTCACGCTTTTATTATATGTGATAGATTTTCTTGCTATATCCATGATATTTAAAATATTTTACAAAAGCCATACAAACTATGGCAGTTGCTGAAAATTTGATTGCCCTCAACACAAGGGCAAAAATTCACTCTACCTAAGTAATTGGTAAAATGCTTATGTTATAGCAAATCTTTTTATACACAGAAAGTGATCACACTGAAAGATTTTATTTACCATTTCTGTATGTATTAACTCCAGTGCCTGTTAAGAACACATTTTTTAAGATGATGGAAATGTACTAGTAACTACTTAGTTATTCTTTTTCCCTCTGCCACCATCCCGTCCCAGGCATTGAAATAGGAGAAACAGAAATGAAACCTGATGCACTCAGTCAGCCCATATGATTTTTACAAGCTGCTTATTTTTCCAAAGTTGTTGAATACTAGTTTGCATATAGTCTAAATTATAATAAAAACGTCACATACTATTTCCTTGTAATTAGATGTCTGTTATATATGAATTATTTTTTATGCAGAGGGTGGCATTGATTCCTACAGTGAAGAGTCAGATTCAGATTTATCTGATGTGCCCGAGTTAGATTCTGACATTGAACAGGAAGCTCAAATCAACTATGATCGCCAGGTGAGTAGAAATTAATACGTTGTGCCAATTGCCTGACAAGTTATCATGAGTATTCAGTAAAGATGAGTAAAAGAAGCTTGGAGCTAATTCATGAGCCTACTGTAAGAAGATTATTTTGACAGTATTCCGCTGATTATGCAATAAATATAAATAAAATCAGTTTATTTATCTGTGGATGAGAATTTGAAAGGGTTGGAAGAAAAAAACATTGATGTATATATTGAAATAAGAAAATATCTTATAGAGCACAAAGTTAAACATTTAGTGAGAGCTTATCACTACTCCCATTCCTATGATGTGTGCTAATGAAGACAGTTCAAATCAGATTCAGAAATGTAATTTGTAAAATAGAGATGATGGAGTTTTCCTATGACTTCTGCATATTCAAAGCAGAATAATCCTCTTAATGATTATGAAGCCTGTACAATACATTTATTTATGACAGATTATTTTTATTACCAATGACAAAATGTCCAAGAATTAAAATCTCTCTAGTTTATGAGAACAAAGTAAAACCAGTCTTTACTGATCACTTAATACACTGAATTTTCTTTCTGTTTTCAATACAACTACTTAGATAAATTAAAATAGATTGCTTCCATGCAGGAGAAAAACAAATCAAATGAGCAGTCTTTTCTGCATTGATTTTTTTCAGGAACTGTAGTATGACGTTCCACTCTTTAACCTGATCTTTCGATGTTGATTTATAACACACGTTCTATTATTTTAATTAAAATTTAAAAAATTGTAATGAGTATTCCTTTAGCTTTGATTTTTAAAGTGTTTGGAATTCTGTTAAATTTTAATTGAACTTTATAGAATGATTTATCCTGGCTCATGTTCTGTCTGTGCATGAAACTGATTCTGCTTTGGCCAGTGTCATTAAATATTATTTAGAATCCTGTTGATTACTTTCCTTAACAGGAGAAACAAATAAGAGTTTGGAATTGTCTGATTCAGATCCACTTATTTGCAAAGTTGAAACAACGTACTGTTTCTATATAAAAACCTATTTCATTAACACAGTTGAACAAAAATGTTGCATCTTCACTTCAAATATCAAGTTCTACTCAGTGAACAACAGAAAAACAAAACTCACTGTTCTTTATCTCTTGCGATCATGCTCCAAGTGCTTCTCTTACGTTCTCGATGGACTCCTGTTGATCTCTCTCCTGATTTGTCAACTTCTGAGTTTGCCATTGCAAGTCTTTTCCACAGAGAAATGCAGTTCTTTTCACTCGACCTCAGTCCTTAATGAAAATGTTCTGTTACATAGCTTAGTTTCTTCCTGTTTTTATATGAGCTCCGTGTTTTGAATAGTGGCTTCTATACCTTAAAAATATCATAACAATTTCTATTCATCTTGAATAAATGATGTCTCCCAATACCCTTCAGCTCTGATAAAGGCCTGACCATGTACCCCAATTGATCCAGACTTGGATCTTGGGTCTTGGCTTGATTTAGGGCCTCCTACATCACATTTACCAGTGTCTGGCAACCACTGGGCTGTGGCTTTGTGAGCTCTGGCAGTCAGTTATGGTAGCTGTCCCTGGTTACTGTCTCCAGACCATATTCTGACTTGCTGACTCAATGTGTCAGCTTGATCTTGGATCTGCATTGTCACTGTAGGCTTGTCTGGTGATCAGGAGTCTTGGCTGAATTTACTAAGTGCTTCGTAAACACTGATCTTTTTATCAGTCTGTGACGTCGGAGGGTGCTATTATCTTTGTTTTGAAGACAAGGAAACATTCATACCAAATGGTTTGCTTGCTCTCCTGATTTTGGCTTCCATTTTAAAATACTTGGGACCTGATTTTTCAGGAGTCATTATCATTGTGAGTAGACTATTAATTATCGCCTTGACATGTTACCTTATCAATTTAAATGGTGAAAGGTCAAAATTTCCACAGACCAGAACTAGAATCTCAGACTAAGTGCCCAAAGCGTGCAAAATACACAACGAGCTTCCTGTTTGTTTGAGTGACTTCATGGCTGCATGTAGCTGCTCTCTAGAGCGCTGATAGGGTCACCCTCTAACATTCTAGACTTTAGGAAAAGGGCTATCTTTTGTCTTTTCACCACACTTTCTAGATCCTGTATTATGTGATGTAGGTCCTTCAGACAGCAGCTTATTCTACCTGTTTATTATAGAGATCTGTTTTGCTTGCCAAGTGAAGCAGAGGTTTATCAAATTTTCTCTCCGCCATTTCATTTACTCCAAGTCTGTCTGGAGTGCTTGTTCCAGCCTCCTCCACCTCCTCCTGATTCTCCCTCTGAATTCAAATCAGACATCATCCTCCTCCACACTGTCTATGTGTCAAAAAGGACGTCTGGAATTAAAACCTGAAAATGGAAAAAATAGTTTTAGGCAGTTAAACTGTAATATTTCACACAGGCTAATGTATGACAAAGCTAGAAGCAACTTAAAATAGGATTTATACAGGAAATGTGAGACAACATCAAGCATATAAGCTGCACTTAGAAGAAAATCACTCTTTAGAGGAAATAATTTACAAAAGCACATGGAGACTTAAAAACATGGATCTTATTTTGAGAAGTGGATTTGTTCTTCTTTTTTAAAAAAATTGTGGCTGAAGCAGTGTAAAGACTTCTGTGTATTCAGATGCATTAGAAAATGATACTCCTGGTATTCTTTTTCATTGGCAGCATTCACTGAGGAGGTAAATGGATGAGAACACTGAGGACAAAATACATTTCATATGAGTGACAGACAAAATGTGTTAAGGTTCTATTTAGCTACCATATCAAAAACTCATCTCAAGTTATATGAACGTTGTTCTTGTAAATATCCAGTACTCTATCTCTGCAGTCACATACGTTTCTGTGGAGTTGAAATTTTCATTGTCCTTTTGGGGGAAGAGAAAAAAAAAAAAGGCAAACAAAAAAAGAAATGTAGGGACAGAAAACAAACAATAAGGGTGTATGTCAGCATTATAATGGATTTTGTTTAGTGCCACAGCTTTCAAGAGGCTTCAGACATCTTCAGCATCCTCAAAGAATGTCACAATTTCTGAAAAATGTAGATGCATGGTAATTTGTGACTTTAGTTTTGTCTATAGGGCTGTAATTCTGCTTCACGATTCTGGACACAATGGCAAATCACTTAAGTGCTGTTGGTTTGTGTGTATTTCACCATAATCCCTAGCTAGAATTAGTTCATTATGTCCAGCTTTGACTGTGTACACTGAAATACATATGAAGTTAAAAAGACACTTAGAGACTTAAAAAGTGTTTGTCAGTATTTTAAATCCTTTTCATTAAGTGGCATCTTGTAGAAAAAGTACGTTCTTATGATGCTACTCCAGAGTGATGTTCTGAACCCCTCATGTGTCAGGGTACATTAAATGTTTTCCTATCTGGAAAACATTTATTATTATCAGAAGTTCTGTAGGGATGGATAATGACTTGCTCTTCGTTGTAACTGGTGAACATCACATTAACAGTATATCAAGTTGTAATACTTGCTTGAAACAGTGACTTTCTTGTATATATATAAATATTCAGAAAACTAGAGCTGTGCAATTAACTTTAACAATTATTATTCAGGTTTACAAAGAAGATCTACCTCAGCTGAAACAACAAAGTAAAGAGAAAAACCATTCTGTGCCCTTCCTTAAAAGAGAGCGAGCACCTGAGGACAGTTTAAAATTGCAGTTTATACATGGGTAGAGTAATATTTAATCATACTTTTTTGTTGTTTTCTTTTTTTTTTTTCTGATTGTGAAAACAGCCTTACAATTTCAATCAATTCATGTCAGAGCATTTAGCAAAGTATTTTTCAGTGCTTAATCATAATTAATTTATTTTTCATTACTCCGGGGAATTTTTAGAATATCAGCCATAGATTTGCTTCTTTCAGTTGCATTTATTAAGGAACAAGATAAGGTTATAATGCTATAGCCATATAATAAATAATACCTTAGCATTGCATTTTACAGAATTACCTTTTAAATAGCTACTGACTACACCTTATGTTTTCTGGAGCAAAGATTCTTTGTTGATTGTGATTGTCATGATTTCTAAAAATGCCTGATAGATTTATGCTTGAACCCAAGTTCTTGTAAAACTTACCTGAATATAATTTTATATGCATTACATATTATTTCTGTGAAATCAGTGTTAATTTAGGAGCTAGGTGAAAAGTAAACCATGAATGCCTACTTTTGGTGGGTTCTCTCTGCCTGCGTGCTGTGTTTTTTTTTGAGCCAGCAAGGCATATACCCCAGCTGTACCCTTTTCAAGTTAATGCACAGATTATTTGCACAATTTGTTACATAAAGTACCAGGATATTTTTCAAACAAAATCTAACTTGTTTTGTATTTACCTCAGTTACAGGGGCTATGACTGTCGAAATAACTTGTTCTACACACAGACTGGAGAAGTAGTGTATCATATTGCTGCTGTAGCTGTTGTATATAATAGACAACAACACACTCAAAGGCTGTATCTTGGTCATGATGATGACATCCTCAGCCT
This sequence comes from Aythya fuligula, assembly GCF_009819795.1. Lineage (NCBI taxonomy): Eukaryota > Metazoa > Chordata > Aves > Anseriformes > Anatidae > Aythya > Aythya fuligula. Next base: position 1,930,077 of record NC_045561.1, read on the forward strand.
ATGCATTCACCCAGTGAAAGACTATGTTGCTACTGGACAGGTAGGTATTTAGAAGAGATAATTTTGCGAAAACATGGAAATAAATATCTTTTCCAATTCATAATTAGAAAAAATGTGTTTGTTTTTTTTTTTTTATAATTATTTTATTTTCACTTTGAACCTCTGCCTTCATCTGTAAAGTGCTGGAACTGCATTCTATCCACATGCTGGCTGTTCTTGATGCTTCCTTAGTCAGTCTCAGTCTTTATCATTCACAAGCCTTACTCAGATATTTTATGTAGGTCACTCTACTGATACCTGATAGATTTTTCCAAAAAAGCCAATATTTTTAAATGAAAATACATGGGAATGGCAAGAGTAAGGGAAGAAGACACAGCAGTTAAAAGTAGTCATGGGTGCAGTTTCTCAGTATAGCAAATGCCTTAGTTGTAGCAATATTATAAGGCTGTTTATAGACATCAGAAGACACTTGAATCTTAAACAATTTTGAAAAATGCAGGCTTTGAAATGAAAAATTAAGATTTCTTACTGATATAGAGTGACAGAAAAAATGTTTAGAAATGTTTAAGCAGAAGCTGGCCAGCAGCTGTTTAAGACGGAATACTGGAGAAACAAATGCAGTGGACTTCATTATGAATTAGCAATGAAGATGTGAAAGTTCAAAGGAAGATACTGGAAAGATTTTAGTGAAAATGATGAAATGGCAATTTGAGTGGAAAAGTGTCTGCAGTGGAAGCCAGCACTGCTATTATTATTAATCAAGATAATGGATTAGATTTGGTGATTTCACTGCAGAGAAAAATCAGGTGCTGTACACTTTCTTTGCAAATAAGTTGCAAGATTTAGATTTAGACTCAGAATAGCTGTATGGGGCAAGATGATGGGCATCTGAATAAAAAGGGATGCTCGCAATCTGAGAGGTAAAGTAGCTGACATTGTGTTGGTGAGAACTGGAGGTAGGACAGATAAGCTAAAAGAGCTTGACTGAGGATGTTGAATTTAAATTTATAGCTGGAATTCCATTAAGAAATACTAGAAGGAAAGAAGATTGTTCAGAAAATTCAGAAAATTTTGTTACACGAACTACAGGAAGGTGAGATTTCAAGGCTAGTGGCCTAGATGGGCCTTTGGGACGAAGGAAGCCCAGAAGCATAAGGGCATAGCATTGTAAGCAAGAAGGTTCTATTTTTTCTGGGAAGGTAGAAATAAGATTGCAAGAGTATGGGTGGGTGAGAGATTTCAGACTCTTGCAGAATTTTACAGAACGTGAAATACAGATATGTGCTAGGGAGAAAGGGACTTCCCTCAGACAGAATGAAATAGGTCAAATATTTTTTTGTTCTTTGGATGCCAGGGGGACTGAAAAACACCCATACTTACCAGTGCCTTTCCAAGCTCACTTTTTCATGTCCAATTTCATGAGTTTTGTGGTTTGTAGGTGTCCAGTCAGTGAGAACTTTTCAGTGTCAGTGAGTGGGGCCAAACTCACTGGCCCCAAGAAAAGGAGAAAGGGAACTATATGTATGGACACATAGAGTATGGGTATAGATGTATGTATGGATTTGTAAAGAAGGGATGGGAGAGAGATAAAGAAAAAAAAAGGAGATGAGGGAGGTTATGTCAGCTATTATTTCTAATTAGGCTAGGATCCCTGAGAGAGAAGGATGAAGGGGTACTTAAGGTCTGGTAAAAGAACAAGACAAAAGGAGTGATTTCTTTTTGGAAAACTATCTTTAAGTCAGACTGCTCCTGTGCTCAGTTTGCAACATGGAGGCAGGAATGTTTCTCATACCACAACTGACAGGGTAGTTAACTTTTCACAAGGTTCTTCGTGTACTTTTCCATGAACACAGTATGTTAAAGTTCTACACCCCAACGTGCCTGAAATGAGTTGTGAAGCAGAAGAGACCTTGAAAAAGGTAGGACAAGTAGAAAAGTAGTTACTTCTGGAGTGTTTTGAAGATGAGATAATGCTAATTACTGATAGTGGTGTGCTTTCAACTTTTATGAGTAGATATTCTGATTAACCCTCTGATATAGGTTGGGAGAGATGCTGCTATTCATGTTTGGGACACACAGACACTGAAGTGTTTATCGTTGCTCAAAGGCCAGCATCAAAGAGGAGTGTGTGCGCTGGATTTTTCAGGTACATTTCTTGAAATGATTAATTAAAAAGCAATCCTCATGATGAAATTTTAATTTGAATAGCTATTACAGTTAGTTTTCTTCTGTGTGTAAAAGGGTAAAAGGACCATTTTGCAACCAATACAAATTTTATATAGAAGCCTGCTAATAGTTTTGATAAATAAATTTTGTGTGGTGAAGTTAGTCATGGGGCTTTTTCTCAATCAATCAGTAACTGATTTTTTGATGTCTAATTCATATTACCAAGTGTACAGCTAGGATTCAAATGGCTGTATACATGTTGGCATAATAATTTAAAAGCAGACAGATCGATCACTTGAAATGAGGTGGCGTTATGATCGATAGGATCATACAATTCTTCAAATTTGCTAACCATGTCCACATTTTTCAGTGAGTTTACAGAAGGAAATATGAACAGTTGGCTGCTCTTTCTCATAGTTGCCTTTCTGAGATTGATGACTGTCGTGGTTCCGCTCGAGTGGGCAGCCGAGCTCCACCACAGCCGCTCTCTCACTCCCCCTCCTCAAAGAGGAATGGGGAGAAAATATGTGAAAAGGGCTCAAGGATTGAGATAAGGACAAGAAAATCACGCAATAATTATTGTAACGGGCAAAACAGACTCGGCATAAGGAGATAGTAAGATTTATTGCCTACAACTAACAAGTGAGAGAAGTGAGAAAACAAAGGAAAAAAAAAAAAAAAAACAAAAGCACCTTCCCCCCCATCCACCCTCTTCCACCTCCTCCCCCCGAGCGGCGCAGGGGAACGGGGAATGGGGGTTATGGTCAGTCTACAGCACTTCTTCTCTGCCGCTCCTTCTCGGTCACTCTCGTCCCCTGTGCTGTGGGGTCCCACCCACGGGATGCAGTCCTTGATGAACTGATCCGGCGTGGGCTTCCCACAGGCAGCAGCTCTTCCAGAACTGCTCCAGATATGGGTCCGTACCACGGGGTCCATCCCTCAGGAGAAAACTGCTCCAACCTGGCTCCCCTACAGGCAGCAGCTCCTGCCGGGTCACCTGCTCCTGCGTGGGCTCCTCTCCACGGGCTACAGGTCCGGCCCGGAATCTGCTCCAGCAGGGGTCTTCCACAGGCGGCAGCCTCCGTCGGTGCAGGGCCACCTGCTCCACCGTGGTCTCCTCCACGGGCTGCAGCGTGGAACCCTGCTCCACCGTGGTACTCCATGGGCTGCAGGGGGACATCCTGCTTCACCATGGTCCTTACCACAGGCCGCAGGGGACTTCTGCTCCGGCGCCTGGAGCACCTCTCCCCCTCCCTCTACACTGACCTTGACATGTGCAAGGCTGTTCTCTCCCTCCCTTGACTCTCCCGGCTGCTGTGTGGCGCAGCATTTTTTCCCTGTCTTAAATATGCTCTCACAGAGGCGCAAAACAACATCGCTTATTGGCTCGGATCTGGAAAACAATGGGGCCCTTCCCAAACATGGGGCAGCTTCTAGATCTTTCTCACAGAAACCACCCCTATGGCTCCCTGCTACCAAAACCTTGCCACGTAAACCCACTACAATGACCTAAGTTGTCTCAGTTATCAAAGGATAATTCCTATATTTAGCATTGAAAAACATCACCCATATGGTGGTGATATACATACATTCGTGTCTTTAGAAAAGTGCTTACAAACCTATTCCCTCTTTTGCTCTTTAACAAAAAAGACATTTTATTTTTTAAAAGTAGAGTGGATAGTTTCCCATGCTGCGTGTCATGCCATTGAAGGTGCAGTGATCCAACACTTGTAACATTACACAGTAAGAGAAAACACTATATATCATAGTAGGGCAAAGCTAAAAACGTTAGATGAATAGATTTCATACCTGTTTGTCCATCAATATATTCTTCATATATGAAAGACAGAGGGAGAAAGGAATGCTAGTCTTAGAGTACCGGTCTGCTCTTTCCTGCTTGCAGTCTTGCTAAGAGTCTCAATTCCAGTCTCAAAAGTGACTTGGACACTTACGTGAACCTAACTCCCTTCTGAAAATAGCACAGAAGCTTTTTTTTTTTTAATTATCTATAAGCACTATATCTTCACAAAAGAGTCAGATCTAGCACAGGGTTTAAGCAGTGACTGTTATGGTTCCTTTTAGCTACCTGCACATCCAAAGCTTGTAGAGAGTGCTTGTATAGTACTTCGAATGCTGTGTATTATCAGATAAAATCTTTATGGATAATTCATGAAACTGTGTCTAATTTGTGCATGCTGCTAAACAGGAACAGGTTCTAAATTGCTCAGTTTGACAAGAGTGTGGCTTGTCTGGGATTGCGTGTAGATACAACCGTAGTCACTTCAGTATTCTCAAACTTGGAAAGGAAAGGAAAAGAAAGGAAAAGAAAAACAGGGCATTTTGGTTCTCTGTGGCAAAGCAGCCATGTAAGAAAATTTAAGATCGCAATCTTGGAATTAAGTAGAATTCTAAAATTCTACTTCAGTTCACTTAAAGTTCAATTCCTCTCATGGACCTGGCCCTTAGTGCAGTATATCCAGTTTGCCTTTAGACTAAAGTCATCTTACATCAAACTATAAAGGAGATTTTAAATAAATTTTCACAGATAGTGCGCCAACCCATTACTTTAGCTGTTCTATCCTTTTCTTAACTCTGATTTTTGTATGGACTTCAATTCAGCATAATCTGTTTTATATTCTCCTCTTAGAAATGTAAGAATTCGTTATGACATAGATCACATTTATGAGACCGGAATATATGGAAGAAGTACCTTTATCCATGTACCTTTATAAAAGCATAAAGAATAGGCTGGACTCTCCTGGACATAAATTTGTACAAAAATAATAAAGTTTTTTTTTAAAGTAACAGTTGCTGGTATCATTATAGTATTGCTTTAGGACCTGATCCTGAGAAAGCATATATTGAAACATAGAGCCTCACCATTTCCGAACTGGCTTTAGGTAATCTTCTTGACACTGAGAGGAACAAATGGTTGCACAAATGTGTACCTCATAACAGGATCGGAGTGCTAGTTTGACTCAGTTAAGGCAGTTTTTGTTGTGTTAGTAATAGATACTTCCAAGTTAGTTTCAGGTCACACTACTTGAAGCTTAAAAAAAAGAAGCCCTAGATTCCAAAGGTAGGTTGTTTCTGGCTGTAGTTGATCTGGTGGCTGACTCTATACTACTAGTTCTCTCTGTCCTTACTCACTTTGTAAAGCACATACTATTGGTCAGAGTACAGAGCTGGATCACTTTGTAGGACTATTCTGATGATGTCACTATTTTAATATTATAATTGTATTCATGCAATGTTTGATTGTGCCCCCTGGTGGCAAATTTAACGTCTATAATATTGGATATTAATCAGAATGTATAGCCCATATTAATACATCAAGCCTCATGGTTCAAGTAGGTAAAGTTAAAGTTGTATTCCTACCAGAAATGTTTTGTCAGACATTTTCCCTTTACATAATTGTTACCCTTAAAAATAATTATTGTCATTGAAATATACAAATGTATCATTCTTAGAGAAAAAGTACGTATTGCTGCAAATTTACCTTACATATCAGGTATCTTCATAGCATTCTATCTCACTAAAGCTTCTATAGAATGGTTTTACTGTTCCCTTTACTTTCATTTCTTTTCACATTAACTTTTTGTGTCTTCTTGCTTGTATCTTTATTTTCATTGTTTGTTTTATAAACTCAGTTTTGTTTTCCTGTCCTGTCTTTTATCTTCATTCCTTCCTGCCTACTTAGACTCCATCCTTCTAGGTCCATTTCATTCAATTGTGAACTCTGTAATTTCCCTTCTCCTTCTTGGCTTGCTTCTCATAGAACTCAGTCATGTAAGATACTAAATACTGTGAGCTCAGTCCAGATATGAGGATCTGCTCAGCCTAATAGAGTCATTTGTGCCAGTCAAATGTTTTCTATTCTTTAAGTTAAATATGCTTAATGACAGAGTACTCAGCATCTGTTAATTTCTGGAAGAAGTAACATTGTCAAATAATTGCTTTCATTCTCTCTTTCGGCCTTTTGGCCATCTCACCAGCTCTCTACTTCCTCCAACTTGATTTTTTCTTCAGTAAAAAAAAATCATGCAATCAGCTCCTGCTGCAGCCTGAAAATCGTGTTATTACATAATTCAATAATTAGTTTTATTTATTTATTTATTTAGTTTAGTTTAATGAAAGTATTTTGCTCTAGAATTTTGTTAACAATGGTATTGTTTATCATCATTTCATACATATAGCAAGGATACCTAGGTACTTTTGAATTATGTTTGAAATTCTCATTACTCTCATCTCTCATTCGGGCTGTTTCTTATGATGTTAACTAGCCATTAATTCTAGCCTTACAAATTTTCATCATATTTATAGTTTCATTACATTTCCTATTAACTTGTAGCCATCCATGTCATTATACAACAATAATAATTCTTGGCATCATTTCAAGTAAAATAAAAGAACGATCGTCTCAGCAGAAATATTTCAAACACAACATGATTTTGGAGTAGTTGGACTTTATTAAATTGATTTTCATTGTTTTGTTTGATCAAATATATACAGGAGAGTTTTCTGCCTGCCTTTGGGAAGGATTCATTTTTCAATAAGGATGCCTTTTCTATAAAATAACAGCTGTCTGTTAATCATCCAGTTAAAAAATTAAGCAGGAAAATATAGTTGTGATTTAGAGCACAACCTTTTCTGTCTGAAAAGTGAGATACTGTATTTGAAGCCACTTTAGTTAAAAAGAGGAAGGTTAGGTCATGGATTAAGAGAGTTTTCTGTGAAATCTGTGGATTTCAGTCTGATAAGTCATCACCTACTAGGTACACTTTTGGGGGCAAAGTATGACAACATGAGTCCGCCACTCAAATGAAATTTGCAGCAGGTATAGACTTCAGTCATATGAAGAGGTTTGGCAGGTTGACTGTCTTTCTGTTTTCAGTTGTCCAATTCTATTTGTAGCCTACTTTAGGAACTCAAGGCCATCAGTGAATCTGAATCCTAATCTGTCAACCTATTACTTCCTTTTTTTATTTTTTACTTTCAGCTTTTTTGTCTCATCAAGAGAATAAGTAGATGCCTCCCTCTAAGCATCTGTCTCTGCATGTGTCTCAAATACCCTCTGCACAGTATAAATACACCTTTTTGGCATTCACCACCCTCAGTCCCCTCCATCACACACTGTAGGTGAAGAATAACTTTTGGGGGTATTGGTACTATATGTCTCTTTCACATTCTAAAATACCAATCTATATAGCATGTTTGTTGTGTTCATTGCCTGCTGTATTTTCACTTAAAACCTTAGCACCTTTAACATTAAGTGTTGCTTTTGTACAGCTGATGGAAAATGTTTGGCATCTGTTGGGCTTGATGATAATCATGCCATTGTGTTTTGGGACTGGAAAAAAGGCGAAAAGCTAGCAACAACCAGGTAAGAATGGATCTCAGTGTAAATGTGCACTGTAGTTACATTTTTCTGAGTAATATTATCCACGTGTATTACTTTATAGGAAAAAAAAAAAAAAAGAGAACACCTCTCTGAAAACAGAATGGTATTTTAGAGCAATAAATCCATCTAGATTGAAACACTTGGGATCTACAGTATAGTATTTGGAAATCCTGTGGACTATTGTCATGGGAATCATCCCACCAGGTTTCCATGTAGTTGATGGCAACTACATCATAGTTTCCTACTAGCATGGTGGCTTCCAGCTCCTCCTGACTGCATGCATTAGTGTAAATTCGCCTCAGCCGGGCCACCTTTTGGGAGGGAGAAGCCCTAATATCCTCTTGACCATGCTCAGGTGTTTCCTCACAGAGATCATAAAATAATCGTTTATGTTCTAAAGAATTACAATTTAAATTAGTATTTATATTCTAGCAGTCCCTACAGGCAATTCCCGTATTCTGGAAAGCACAGTAGGACATATAAAAGAGAGAGACAAAAACCAAGACAGGAGAGTTTACATCTAAGTTTTAGACTTAAGCCTCACATGCCCTTAGCAGGCAAGAAGAATAGAAGGATGTCTCTTTACAGTCATACAGACCCACAAGAAGAATTCATGTAGAGGACTAAACCTGAAAAACTAAGTGTATGTTCACTGTTTACAAACATTCATTATGTTTATTATATACTTATTTGCATTCTTTTTCCTTGATTTTCTTAGTGTGATTTACTTCTGCGTGACTTCCCAGTTTTCTTTGCTTGAGACAATGTTCATAGTATATGCCTGTTTATTTGTTTTAATTGCTCGCTAGCTTGTTTCCCTATCTATATATCTTGGGTTTACAATCTTCTGTCTAGTTTCATTAAAATCCTTATTGAGTAAGTGTACCCTATTAGTGAAAGAAGCTCAGATATGTTTTGATTCTATCTTATCATGGCTTATATGCTGCTGCAGTGCTGGTCCTATTTGATCATAGTGTTTTGTGTTAGCAGAATCCCTAAGGGAGCTGAGGAGGGCATTGTCAAATTTATTTAGGGTCTAAATCAGTGAATCACATGCTCTCCTACTTTCTTCATTCTGTAAGAGCAAATGTCCTTTGTCAGTCCCTTGGAACACAAGGGCACAAAAACTACACAGCCTTGGATACTTGGTTTGGTCTGACCATTGTGGGAAATTGAGCTGCAAATGTAGGCCATACATCCCAGGTCTCATGTGCCTGCAATATTCATCCTATTACATGGGCAGACAAACTCTGGTCATTTTGCAGGCGACTTCTGCACTGGGATGCAATTACTTTGATTTTGGACATTTTGCCTGCATGATAGATGCTTCTGTAAGAGGCAGCATGACCTGCCTGAGCTGAAAGGCATCATTATAGCAAAGTAGAGAACCAGGAGAAGGAGGAATTGCAAGAAATTGTACTTCAAATGTCAAAGGAGTAAAGGGCTGGCTTTTGTCTAGACTGACTCAGAAAAAGAAAATATTCAAAACAAGAAGGTTATCAGAGTTGTGGGTTGTTTTGTTTTTTTTTTTTTTTGGCTAAACCTGTCTGACAAAAATCACATATATTATGATCAAAACGTGAAAATTCAGGCTGAAAAACTAGTAATTTTTGCTCTTGGTGTTTTATAAAATACTGAAATAGAAATAATTACTGAATTGTATCTGGGAATATTTTCGTAATGGTAAAACTTAATCTTGCAGATTTCCATAAGTATATATTCCAGCAAGGATAACGTTATCCAAGAACTAAATTTGAAGGTGTATATGCTACTGAATGAACTGTGTTCTAAATTATAATTTTGTAATTTAATTTTCCTTTGGAAGCACAGTAGTTTTGAGACTTCTTTGCTTTTTTTTTTTTTTTTTTAATAAACTATTTTAAAGATTTATAAACTGAGTTCTTATCCATTTAATAATTTATGATGCCCTTTATACCTTCTCTTAATTGTATTGACCTTTGTTGCCTGCCTCTTCATCATGACTTAACTGAAATTCAGTGGGAGACAATTTTTATTCACCATATTTCTGTAGTCTAATTCATACGTGTTTTATACTCAGGTACATTCTGATAGCTCTGTTGGTCAGACTCCCAAGGCTAAACTCTTGCGGATTCAAAATATGGCTCTGTACTTTTTGTTAGATAGGGTGTAATGATGGCAGAGAGAATGTAGACAGCCTCTGTGACTCATCTGCCAGACCTCATAGTGTTACAGATCCATACTCTTGTTTTTGTGCCACAAGTATGACAGCTGTGTTGATTACATTCTCATTGTTAAAGACTGTTTTTGGTTAGTCTGATACTATGAAATACTTATTTAAAACAGATCACTTTGAAATGTTAAGTAATACCTTGCTATGCTTTTTATTTTTATTTTTATTTTTATTGCAGGGGTCATAAAGATAAAATATTTGTAGTGAAGTGTAATCCACATCATGTAGACAAACTAGTCACGGTTGGGATGAAGCACATCAAGTTTTGGCAGCAAACAGGTATCGTATTGAATGTTTTCAATGTAATTGATTTGAGGATGTATATCTCCTTCATACAGGGACATCATGTTCTCAGTTTAATAATATTTTTATTTGTAAAGGATTTTTCTAGTTACCAAAATACTAGAGGTGTCAAAACCTACCTCTGATTATGTAAATGTCACAATATTCTTTTCTCATTGGAAGTAATTTCCAGCTAATTGTTTTTTAACTGTAGTCATGGTATTAAGGATTTCTCCTGAATAAACATCCTTGGCTCACAGAAAACGCGTAGTCCTTTCATTTATTATGAAAGTATGTGGCCCTGATTGTGAAAATGCCAGCTGGTAACTAAGAATCTCAAATGCCTTTGGTGCACTGCTTAAAAAAAAAAAAAAAAAAAAAAAAAAAGTAGTGCTTGCACTTCAGATACTGATGGAACACTCCAGCAGTCATTCAACTTCAGGATAGACCTGCGCCTGTTTTTCAGTCTTCAGAAATGTCTTCCAGATATGGAAGCACAGGTTGCAAGGTGCCAGGCTGGAAAGGTAACTTGTGAGGACAGACCTTAAAATACTTGCCTGGGCAAAACAAAAAATAGATAAACAGGTACTGTGCAGAAGTTGTCATAGAAATTTAGATTTTATCCATTAGGCTAAGAATCACGATGTGGCATTGCAAGAATCGTGATGGCAAGATAATACAATTTTTGTAAGATGCAAGAATTTTGTTTCTATTCATAAAAAATGAAAAACAAAAATGTTTTTCATTCTTTAAAAACAGATTCTGTTTCTGACTAAGGATATTTTTTATTCAGGACTGGATTTTTTGTTCTTCACGACTATTAATCATATACACACAACATGAGTAATGGGTAAAAAGGTCTTAGAGAACATCTTCGCTGTGTAAAATTCAGTACAGATAGGCAGCACAAGGGCAGCTAAAAATAGAACTCAAGACAATGAATAATTAGATAGTTTTAAGAAGTTCCTAGGCTTACACCATAACTTAAGGGATTCAATTTGTACTGGTGCCCTCAGAATAAAATTTACTCTTTTTTTTCTGCATTTTTTTTTAGAGCTAGGGTGTTTTTGTAGTAATGACATATACTTGCATTATTATTTGCCAAATTGTATTACATTCATTTGCATTAAGCAGTTTTTTACTCCAAGAATCATCTCTTTGCAATAAAAAGAATATATTTTGAAATTAGATTTGCTTAATAGAATTGACTGAAGCAAGGACACTGCTGCATATATTATTTTATAATTGGTAAATTTATTTCTGTCTATATGCACCTAATTCATGGGTGCACATGACTCCTTCCTACTTTCTGAACCAAAGTAAAGTACGTGGCAGTGGCAAAGTTAGGCTCTCTGGCAATCAGAAGAGGAATAAATCCTGTCATTCATTCTGCAAAGCTGCCGTCAAATTGTCGGGTGGCCAGTGGTCAACTAAAGCAAACCTCTATCTTTTGTGTTGTTGCGGTCACCTCTGAAGAGAAAAAGGGAGTTTGGCATGCTGTTCTGTGTGAAAAGTGTTTTGCCTGCCATTGTTATTTCTTCTATACAATTCCTCACCAAAATTTATCATTTTCATGGAAGTAACAAGAATACAGGGTGTACTGCTTCAAAACTGTCATTACTAGATTGATTTTTCCTTTAACGTGTTTTTCTCTTGTACACTAAGTTTTCAGTGTTACTGTTATCTACTATGTCTTAGGCAGTCACAAGAGATGATGAGGTCAAGACATTTGTCCTTTACAGCACTATGATTGCAAAAGTATAAAAGAACTTTCATATGTTTATATTGCAGGTGGAGGCTTTACATCAAAACGAGGAACATTTGGAAGTACTGGAAAATTGGAAACGATGATGAGTGTTTCATATGGGCGAATAGAAGATTTAGTTTTCTCTGGTGCTGCTACTGGAGACATTTTCATCTGGAAGGATACGCTGTTGCTTAAGACAGTGAAAGCTCATGACGGGCCTGTATTTGCAATGCATGCGTTGGATAAGGTATTTGTCTTCTTTTGTGATCTATTCATCTTTATTATTTTTATTTCTATATGTACTATCAGTGTGTCTTAGGCAAGCAAGACTTTAGGTATCCAAAGGTTTTGTTTTCCTGAGTTGATTATTCCAGATAGCAGAAGTATTTTTCTTCTGATGCTTCAATAAATCTTTAAGAGAAACTGTGGCAAAATATATCATTGATATTACATACATGAGGCTTTCTCTGAAGACTGAGGCTAGGTTTTACTGCTGGAAATCCACGGGCAATTTGAAGATGTTGATAATGGAATATCCTTTCTTGGATTACCATTTCAGCTCTAAAATTCTAGCATGAGAAGAATAATAATTAGCTATAAACATTGTTATGTGTTAAAGGCAGTTAAGATCCCTCCAGGTTAGTCCTTTCTGGCCCTACTTGATTGCTGCTAGTTTTTCCATCAATTTTTCTCTCTGATCGTGGTACTTTATCCTCTGAACATGCTCTTCACTTATGTTTGTGTTGGTTAGTGATTTACGCTGTGTTTTGCACTGGGTACAGATGAAGACCACCAAGGGAATTGAAGGGATGAAGACTACCAAGGGAACTGATCAAAGAATCAGTCGCTATTCATTATTAGAACAGTTTGAAACATCAGTGAAGTCTGCTGAGTTTGCAATAACTTGAGAAGCTAGTATTATCAACTACTGCTTCTTCTAAGGATGAAGCACATAGCTTACGTTCCCATCCAGAAAAATGTTATGGACAAGCATTGCATTGCTGTTTACAGTAGTATGCACTCTGTGTGGTTATCAACCTTTACAGGATAGAACCCTAGAAAAGCATCTTAAAAAATAAAAGCATCATTCTCCTCTTAAATGGTTTCTTCATAAGAAGAGGCTTCAGAAGTTTGAATTGGACAAATTCCAAGCACACAGGAGAATTTACGCTATATTTGGGCGTATGTTAATACGAGAGTGCTAATGTTTATAAATGTTTTTTGTACTGTGATCATACAGGGGTTTGTAACTGGTGGAAAAGATGGAATTGTGGCACTTTGGGATGATATGTTTGAAAGATGTCTGAAGACATATGCTATTAAAAGAGCAGCTCTATCTTCTAGTTCCAAAGGTATTATTTTTCAGTGTGTTTAATAAGGACTACATGCATGAAAGCTAGTAAAATGGCAGTAGTAGATGCCAAATCTTACCAGAACACAAAGGAAATATTACTAAACTACTTACTGCTGTGTGCTGGATTTTTTCTATTTTGGTTGAAATAACTTGTATTTCACCCAGTCATTGTCGTTTTATATTTTATTCTGCTATTTCTTCCTCTATTCCCTGACATATAGCTTTGTTTTCACCAAAGAAATTATTTTAGAAAGAAATATCACAAACATGAGTTTGACTGTTCGAAAATCTGTTCTGCATTTAGCAACTCGCTTCCTCAAGTGGCCAGGTTTAACATAGTAGGACTGGGGTCCTGATAAGTTGGAAAGACCTGTTAAATTGTATTTCCCCAGGCATCAGTGTGTAAAGTGGTATTCACAGACAATCACAGAAATAATGTCTATGTTGCTGCAGCATCTAAACCCCTTGTACACAGTCATTGTTAAATCAGTAATATGTCTTTACAAGGCCACAATATAGACTAGCACAAGCTCCTCTCCTTCAAACTATTAATTAAATCCATTAGGTAAATGTACCTCATATTTCATGGTTGATTTTAAGCAGGTTTTAAGCTGTATAAACTTCAGATGAGATGAGGCTCTTTTTGGTTTCACAAGAAAAACCTAAAATGAACGTCCTTTTATTTTTCAGGTTTACTTTTAGAAGACAATCCCTCTATTCGAGCCATCAGTCTAGGACATGGACATATACTAGTGGGAACTAAAAATGGAGAGATACTTGAAATTGATAAAAGTGGTCCTATGACTCTACTGGTTCAGGTACAATATGGATCTTCCTTCAAAACAGTCCCTGTAGAAGTACAAGACATTATTGGATTCCCCCATTTATTTGCTTTGTTTTCATTAATTCTGTTGGCCGTAGTTCCTTTCCTTGCCCAGACAGAAGTTGATGCTTTCTTATGTAAATGACTTTGAGATTCACTGTGGATTACAGAATTCTGAAGCTAAAACCAAGAGTCCATTAAGTTCAAATGCTTATGAGACTTTTAATGGATGATTTAGGCTTTTCAGTTCAGGACCCAATATAAAAATAAAAAATGAAGAGCAGAGCTAACACGATATATTTTTTTATTTTGACAGTATGGATCCATTTATTTGCTTTTATTGGAATAATATAGTGTATTCTGAAAGATCCTATATTTGTGAAAAAATGTTTTAGACTTCTAACATCTTTCTACAGTGACATGCACTTGTCATTGCATGTCTTTTAAAGTATAAAAATATCCTTTTGCAAGACAAAGGATTTGGGGAAGTTATAAATTCTGGATGTGCATGTGCCCACTGAAGTATCTAATGTTGCTTTGGTTTAGTCTCTTTAATAAGCATGCTATCTATATGTAGAAAATTGCATGTATCATTTACTAAATCATAATTTGTTTTTACTTTTTGTTTTCTGTAGCTAAATAAATTGTTTTTTACAAAAAATGTTTCTTATCTTTGATATTTTTCTTTCCAGCTTGTTCTGATCACATAAAGTAATCTTCCAGATTTATACTGGTTGCATGACAGCATTAGTAACCTAAAAGTGAGAAGTTTTATTTTATAAATTATTTTAAACTAGTACAGTAATTGCAACTCAAAATCTCATCCTAATATAGTTCCCTTCACGTGAATAGGAAGGGCATTTGTGATAGTAAAGGTAAAAATATAGTAAGGGAGATCTGATAGTAAAATTACCTCAAAATTACCTCTTTGCTGTGAGTTTTATGATAAAGGGAAGTTTTATAATTGTCATCCAGACTAAATTACATGCTCTCATGCATCAACTTGAGCAGAAGTATAAAATACATAGGATGTAATCAAGAGACCGTGACACTTCCTTCCTTTTTTGTTTTAATGGTATTTTTCTATCTCAATAAAAAAGCTAGTTACCAAGCTGAAATTCAGACTGAGAACAGTGAGAAATGATTTAATCTTGAAATGCTGTGCCAACGAGTTGTATGTAACTTGAAGGAAATCTACAGAATGCAGGAAGAGTGATTAAAACGTTTCAGTGAGTTCTGAGGAAAAAATAAAAGAACAAAGTTTGTGTACATTGGCCAGAGAAGTTCTAAAAAAATTACATAAACCTTGTAGACAGATCATCCTGAAATCCTGAAATGGGCTAAAGTCCTGTCTTGGGCTTAACTATTTCCTGTTCAGTTCAAGTCTGGAAGAGGGAGCGTTGGTATAACAGGAATTGCAGCTATCAGTAGTGAAGGAAAATAATATTTCAGGTGGTTATTAGAGGAACCAGACCGGACATTCAGGTCTCTTTGAATTTGAAAAATGTATGAAAGGAGATGGTGAAGGCCTCATTGTCTGAGACTTGTAAAGGGAGATAAATCAAGTGCTAGAACAGGTTACATAAATGCAAATGGATTACTTCCTTATATTAAATGTTTTCCTCTAGGGACATATGGAAGGAGAAGTCTGGGGCTTGGCAGCTCATCCTCTCTTGCCTGTCTGTGCAACAGTGAGTGATGATAAAACGCTTCGAATCTGGGAACTTTCTTCCCAGCACCGCATGCTGGCAGTGAGGAAACTCAAAAAAGGTAAGCTTCGTTTGGTCACATACTGTGATAATAATGACACTTTCTGTGACATCTCCATCTTTGTTCTCATTGCACATCACAAACATTAATGAGGTAGGAAGAGGACATAATCATCAAAAAATAGGTTGTAAATTGTCCTTGGCCTGTGTCCAGTCTATGACAAGTGTAGAAAGAAAAAGGGTTATAATCCATTGTAATGAATAACAATAAAATTAATTTTAATCTGTTTCACTCTTATTCCAAGGGGGAATGATTTGACCTCAGAATCATTTTCCTTCCTAAGAATACTTAAGGCCAGCACATTTGCTGCCATTAAAAAGTTTCCTTATAAAGACAAATACAAATTTTTTTGCATGTTAAGCACAATCAGTCTTCAGTGACAATATGAACTTTATGTGTTATTACTAGCTTCTCTGAAAATGAACAGTTGTCCTGCCCTCTCTTCTGCATAAAAGTAGATGAGGTGTTTTGAAATGCTGCCTTACTCTCATTTCATTTACTCAATTCATAACCTTCAGGAAATTTTATGCTGTAAATTCAACATGCTTCTTTCTTGGTGACAGATCCAGAGCAGAGGAATTCTAACTAGCTGAGGGAAAACAAAGTTAAATGTTTTGGAAAGGGGATCTGAGGGGTGGATGAGGATGGCTGTATGAGAGTTGTATGCTCAAAAATAATGTCGGGGGGAAAAGTAAGTGAAGAAAATGTAGTACATCTCTGTTTTAAATGTGGTCCACCTGAGTGCATAACTATTATTCAATCATGAAATAAAGAAGCTTCCAAGTGTTGCATCTCTGAAAGACTTATAATTATGTTACCTGCAATGAGTCTTTGAATTTTTTATCTGAATTTCCTTTCTGTATGTTTTCTTTATATATTTATATAATTGATGTGTTTAGAATGAAATGAGGTATTTGCAACTAAACCAATTTCTGGACTGATGAAATCACCGTTGTCAACTCAAGAACAACCTGTACAAGAGTGTACATTACCATTTAGTAAAATGTTAATCATAGTTCTCCTATCACATTTATTAAAACTTGTTTTAATAAATAACAAACACATTTTAAAAGCATATACTTGATGCAGAAAACCTTTCACTTACAATTTGTGATAGGTTTCTCAATCGCAAATTCAAAAGCCTTAAGATACTCCTTTTCGTTTTCCTTGATAGGTGGACGATGCTGTGCCTTTTCTCCTGATGGGAAAGCCTTGGCTGTAGGATTGAATGATGGGAGTTTTCTGGTGGTAAATGCTGACACTGTTGAAGATATGGTATCTTTTCACCACAGAAAGGAAATGATCTCAGATATAAAGTTTTCACGAGGTATAATTAGATAGCAAAGTGAAAGGGCAGTGTTTATCTTGGAGTTTGTTTTTCTACTCTAGACATAAGTTTGAATGTTCAGAAAGTAGATTGACTTTTTGTGTGCTTCATATCTTTAAATACTTTACAATTCTGTATAGTTGTATGTAGCCTTGCATAATGGGGTCCACCCCTGCTTGGGGCTTTGGGTCAACTGCAGTAATAAAAATGCATAGCAATAATAATTATAACATGTATGCCCTTCATAACCTCAATGTCTCTTCTTTACAGAATCAGGAAAATACCTGGCTGTGGCTTCCCATGATAATTTTGTGGATATTTACAATGTGCTTACCAGCAAAAGAGTTGGCATTTGTAAAGGTGCATCTAGCTATATCACACACATTGACTGGGATTCGAGAGGTAAAATGTTTCACCAGAGATTCAGTTTTAAAAGTTCTTGCAAGAGGGAATATCGGAATTGCCATCAGGGAGTGTGAGCAGGAGATAGACTGGTGGAGCAACTCCCTGCAAGGCCTGAAGGAAAGGCAGCAGGGTGAGACACCCCAGTGGTGGACCTTCAGCCCTGTCACTCTTGAACGGAGGGAGGGGGACCTAGGAGATGAACAGGAATGGAAGCAGGTCCCTGCTCAGCGTCACAGGGAACCCCGCTCCCTACCGGCCTTGCCTTCCCAGGTGCCCTTACACAACAGGTTTGAGGCCTTGGAGCTTTAGAGACTGGTGGGTGAGGATGAGGTCAAAAGTCTACCCAGGAGGATGCCTAGGGAGAGGAAGTCGACTCCATGCCTCAAGATTGCCTCCACTAGGAAAGAAAGAACGGTGATTGTTGTATGTGACACACTTTTCAGGGGAACAGAGGGCCCTATACGTCGGCCTGACCCTACCTGTAGGGAAGTCTGCTGCCTGCCTAGGGCCACGGTCAGACACATTGCCAGAAACGGGCCGCCATAGCTGGGCCCAAAGAGTTGCGGTGAATGGAGTTAAATCCAGTTGTAGGCCAGTCACTAGTGGCATTCCCCAGGGCTCGGTACTGGGGCCAGTCCTCTTCAATATCTTCATTGATGATCTGGATGAGGGGATCGAGTGCACCCTCAGTAAGTTCGCAGATGACACCAAGTTAGGTGTGTGTGTCGATCTGCTCGAGGGTAGGAGGGCTCTGCAGGAGGATCTGGACAGGCTGCACCGATGGGCTGAGGCCAACTGTATGAAGTTCAACGAGGCCAAGTGCCGGGTCCTGCACCTGGGGTGCAATAACCCCAAGCAGAGCTACAGGCTGGGAGAGGAATGGTTGGAGAGCTGCCAGGCAGAGAAGGACCTGGGAGTATTGGTTGATAGTTGGCTGAATATGAGCCAGCAGCGTGCTCAGGTGGCCAAGAAGGCCAACAGCATCCTGGCTTGTATAAGAAGCAGTGTGGCCAGCAGGGCTAGGGAAGTGATCGTCCCCCTGTACTCGGCTCTGGTGAGGCTGCACCTCGAGTACTGTGTTCAGTTTTGGGCCCCTCGCTACAAGAAGGACATGGAGGTGCTCGAGAGAGTCCAGAGAAGGGCGATGAAGCTGGTGAGGGGCCTGGAGAACAAGTCCTACAAGGAGCGGCTGAGGGAGCTGGGGTTGTTGGAGAACAAACAGCTTGGAAAAGAGGAGGCTCGGGGGTGGCCTTATTGCTCTCTACAGGTACCTTAAAGGAGGCTGTAGTGAGGTGGGGGTTGGACTGTTCTCCCACGTGCCTGGTGACAGGACGAGGGGGAACGGGCTAAAGTTGCACCAGGGGAGGTTTAGGTTGGATGTTAGGAAGAACTTCTTTACTGAGAGGGTTGTTAGGCATTGGGATGGGCTGCCCAGGGAAGTGGTGGAGTCACCATCCCTGGAGGTCTTTAAGAGACGTTTAGATGTAGAGCTCAGTGATATGGTTTAGTGGAGGACTGGTTAGTGTTAGGTCAGAGGTTGGACTGGGTGATCTTGGAGGTGTCTTCCAACCTAGGTGATTCTGTGGTAACCATTCTTGTACCAGTTACTAAAACAAACTGTAACTATTAAGGCAAATACTTTATCAACATCGAACACTGTATGGGTTCAGTGCAATTACGTTTGCTGAGGGAATTCATTCTCACTTCTAGCACTTGTACCAGAGTACAAGGTAATTCACTAATAACAACATATGACTAAACTGTCACTTACGAACATAATACTGCTTTTCTTTGTCCTGCTCTTCTGTAATTTCGTACTGTGTGGCCCTTTTTTTTTCCCCACTTTTTATTTCCAATTTCTTTTCTTTGCTGAGCATTACGTGGCAATCAGTGCAATGAAATTAGAGAGCATTACTGTCACAACTAATTAAGTCTAACAGGATTGATAATGAGCTCATTCAAATAAGCCTTCCTGAACATAATATGATTCTGTTCAAAACCACCTGTGAGTCGGAGCCCTACTTCCCCTGTTAACACTAGTGTTGTGGAAGTTCACTGACAATGACAGGAGCTAAACTCCTTTCAGAATCTATTCAGATCTTTTTTTTGGTGAGAATAAACGTATATAAATACAGAGAGTAAATTTGAAAGCAATTTGTGCTTCTTCATGCACAAATGCTGCTAGCGTACTATCAATCACATGCAAGATTATCTTCGTGTTATGACAATATCTGTGTGGGTATGGTAAACTTCATATTAAAGGTCGTTTTCTTGTGTAGCTGGACTACATACTAGTTAGGCAGAGCAAAATAGATAAGAGCCTAAAACGTTTTACACTTTTGGCAGAACTGGCTTATAAAATTTTTATGAAAATTAATAGTCGCGCATTTTTTTTAATTCCCACTGTTCCGATGATAAAAACATAAATGAAATATTTCTTCTCAAAAGATAGCCATTTGCTGCGAGACTAATTTCTCAGGATTGTTGGATGGTTTTTAAAACTCTGTCTCTGCAGTGAAATCGAGAGTGTAAAATTCTTACAAGAGTGATTCTAAGCTTCTGTCTTTACTTTTGCTATGAATAACTCTCTGGAGGATAATTTGTTTGCTTACTTCCAGAAACTTCTTCGTTCAATAAAAAGAAAGTTCATAATACTCATAATAATGAATAAGATTCACAATAAATTCTTATTTCATATCCAGGAAAGCTATTGCAAGTCAATTCTGGTGCCAAGGAACAACTATTTTTTGAAGCACCAAGAGGGAAAAGGCATATTATAAGAATTGCAGAGGTATGAATTATGCTTACTGGATTCTTTTTTTTTTTATATATATTTTTTCTTATTGCAAAAGTTACTTTTCTAGACAGTTGAAAGTTAACATATTTTGTCTTTAAAATGGGATTTTTTTCCTTTTAAAGTACTATATTTACAGTGTTTAGAATTAGAATTACTTACTCATTCTGTAGTGTCTTTCATAGGATTTGTAAACAGTAGAATTTTAAAGTTTTTATTTGTATCTCTAAATTTTATTTTAGCTTGCTTAATAGCAGTTGTTTCCCCAAATTCTCTTTCCTGAACACTCACCTGTTTTTTATGTAATCAGTGTGCATGCAGTTTATAAACCACCTTTAAATGGTATGACCTAGCTTTCAATCCTGTTGATTATTTGTGATGCATAAATGTTCTACAAAATTGCCAATGTTTAGTGCCTCAGAAAATCTTTAAGATTTGTATCCAAATCATGTTTATCCAGGGAAAGTAAGAATGTTTAAAGCTGCTTTTAAGCCTTTTGATAAAGAAGTGTAATTTGTGCTATCCAGCTGAAAACACTGAATGCTTTCTAAAAAACATTTTAAAAATAGTTAATATCAGACACACAAAAAACATAAGCATTAAAACAGTGTGTATTGGATGTGTATTAAGATCACGTCTTTGGGTGAAATTTTGATTGCAGATAGAGAAGATTGAGTGGGACACCTGGACATGTGTTCTAGGTCCTACTTGTGAAGGAATTTGGCCTATGCACAGTGATGTCACCGTTGTAAACGCAGCAACTCTTACAAAAGATGGAACACTATTAGCTACGGGAGATGACTTCGGTTTTGTGAAGCTTTTTTCATATCCAGTAAAGGTAATGAGTGTATTTATTTCTCAGATTAGAAACTGTAGGAGAAAAGGAATTAGGGAAGGTGATGCTCATAATACATCAGACTGCTAATACACAAATTCTTTGTACTACAGGGCCAACATGCAAAATTCAAGAAGTATGTGGGTCACAGTGCACAGGTAACCAATGTTCGGTGGTTACACAATGATTCTGTGCTGCTGACTGTAGGTGGTGCTGATACAGCTTTAATGATCTGGACCAGAGAATTTTTGGGCATTCAGGAGAGTAAGCTGGTTGATAGTGAAGAATCAGACACAGATGCAGAAGAAGATGGAGGTAAAAAGGATTATATAACACACATTTTTACTGGTCTTAATTCCACAGAACTCACACAAATATTTAGTTTGAAGTGGGGAAAAAAAATAAAAATCACGTGCTAAAGTTCAGTATAGGGAGAGTTTGGTAGGATTGTTTTCTTCTGTTGGTGTGGATCTTCTTTTGTAGTCTTCCACTATGAAACATTGTTAATGTGTTTTATGTTTTATTTTTCTAAGGGTATGATAGTGATGTTGCAAGAGAAAAAGCAATTGACTATACCACTAAGATATATGCAGTAAGCATCCGAGAAATGGAAGGGACAAAACCACATCAACAGCTGAAGGAAGTTTCAGTCGAAGAGAGGTATGTCACACAATGGCATTAATTTCCAAATGTGGATTGCATTTTTTTTGAATTTCTTTTCCTTCAACTAAAACTAGTCTTTAGAAATATGACAAGAGTTTTAAAATTCGCAAGATAACATTTGAAATGCTGTTCGTAAGCTACAATATGTGTTAGTGTGATGGTAAAGGGAATATATATGTAAGTAAAACACCTGTGAGTGTTGTGTTTTCTTCTGTTATTCACATAAGCAGTTACTTTCTTTCCTAATTAGTATGTGTAGCTATGCATGTCTTCAAAAGGGCATTTGTGAAAGCGTGAGCTCTTAAATACTATTTTATTGCTGTTCTTTTTGCTCAGTCAGTTAATGACAAGATGGGGGAATGATACGAAATTAAAAGAAGATTTAGATGAGGGGTTAGGAGGAAATACTTCACTCAGAGGGTGGTGAGGCACTGGAACAGGCTACGCAGAGAAGCTGTGGATGCCCCATCCCTGGAGGTATTCAAGGCCAGGTTGGACGAGGCCCTGGGCAACCTGATCTAGTGGGTGGCATCCCTGCCCATGGCAGGAAGGTAGGAAACAGGTGATCTTTAAGGTCCCTTCCAGCCCAAGCCATTCTATAATACTATGTAGTTAAAGATTTTGGTGACATTTTCATTAAAAGATTTTCAGTTGCTTATACTTTTGTCAGGTTAAAAGTGAAATTTCCCATGGCGCATGTTGTCCTTAGGCTGAGTTACAGTGTTAAAAAAAAAAAAAAAAAAAGAAAAAAAAAAGAAAAAGCTGCAAGAAGAGTAGTGAAGAGGAGAGAGGAGACAGTACAGACAGAAGAGTTGAGCATAGAGGGTGAGGTCCAGTGAAAGAGAGATTTAGGGGAGTGAGTGAGTCAAAGCTCCAACTGGTACAGCACTGCTGGGACAGAACAGGAGGATCTATAACCAGTAAAGTACATTCTGCTTCGTAATTTGGAACTGGATCTAGGCACAGTAGGTCTGTTCAAAGTTTGCTCCATATTGAGCTATGACATTTATTGGTAATGTGGGTGTCATACTTTCCTTTTGGCATGGAGTTTTATGAAAGTTTAGGGCCTATGAATGATGAGAGTTACAACATGAATAAAAACCTGTACAGTGAGGCTACCTGTGTGTATCCAGTTGACTCAAACTGTGAATCCATGAAGTTCCTTTCAATGGAATTTCTTTTTATAAGTGGTTAATGTTCTTTTCTGTTATGAATTTTCTTGCTTTTGTCTAATGTTGGGACAGAAAATAGTTAATAATTTTGCACTCAGTGTTTGAATAATTTGAGAACAAATGTTGGGTCTGGAAGATGAGGTGAGAAATGTTGCCCCCTCTTTTATTTTTTTCATTGTGACATTTTAACAAAGACATATAGTAGGACATCTAATGCTTTTTTCAATAAATGTTGGTCCATAACCATTTCTTTCCCTTCTTTTAAAAACATTTCTTTCTTTTTTCTCATTTACTCATATAGTCTTTGTTCCTTCAATTTTTTCTGTAAAAAAAAAAAAAAAAAGAATATTATCTACCACATTATCTACATCTATCTATTTTGAGATTGAGCTTAAAAATGATTTTTTTTTTGAGGGGGGAGAGTACTGCTAAATTGTTATTACACATGAATTAACAAGTGCCAATGATAGGACGGCCAGATGTTTTACACCAGAAACCTTTGTACCTTCCAGCTGCTTTATTCTGCTTTGATGATGCAAAAGCAAATGTAGAATGAGTTAAATTTACCAATTAAGCCAGGCTTACAATTGTTTTGTACTGGTGAGTTATCTACAATATGAATATAAGCATTATTTTTTTTTCATATTAGGACAAAAAATCACCATAACCCTTAGAAAGTTTTCCTGCTCTGAAACCTGGCTGTGGGCCTGCTATCTGATGCAGGCAAGTACCCTGCTTCTCAGAGGAGTAGCTCCGTGTGTTACAAACACTTCAGGCTTCCTAAATTTTGAGTCTGTCTGCTTTCACAGTCTAAGCTGATTCAGCTGAACATGGTTCATTGCTGTGGAGGAGGGCACACCCTGAAACAAACAGGCAGTTTGCCTTTTTCAATCTTCTTAATAAAACATATAGTAAAGTAGCACATGATGAGACAAATGAAACAGGCTCGCGTTTGTCACATTGATAATCCATAATGCAAGGAAAATGTGCTTCATTGTATACAAAACCACAAACCAACACCTAAGCAGGAAGCTGCCCTAGTATGACCAAGTGTTTCCACACTGCCCACTCTGCTTATAGCTGGTGGGCCTAATTAAATGGGTAGACACCTCCTCTGCAGTGAGATTGCCTTCGATTTCTGTAATGATTTTTGTAATGACTGTACACAAAAATACTGTAGCCTGTTTGAAGGAATAATCAATCCCATAAACTCTGGACTGAAGAGAGCAAGAAGGTAGTTTTAAATGTTCTCTGTATTTTTTTTCTTTGTACTATTGCTATATAATCAACAGTTTTGTATTTCATTTTTAAATGGCTGGAAAAAGCCCTTATTACTGTCCTTACCATGTATTCTTCTAAAGGGTCACAATTATTATTCCCATTTGTGTTTGTTTTTTTTTTTTTTTTTAATGTACTCTTTCAGCTTCAGTTACTTTAACATAATGCCATCATCAGTATTTGGAATTTGCTGTTCTGATAAGTTTGTCAAAAGATGCCATACTTTTCATATGTAGCTGGTGAGGCAAAAGTACATTTGCTTACCTTTCTTCATCTGATTCATATACATTTCTAGAATTTATGACCAAATAATTAGAAGCAGAAGTTTTGTGGTGAAACACAGGCAAACTGCAGTTGCTGAGGGTGTTGTGCTGATATAAGAGTTGAAGTTGTGAGAGGTGCTGGGTTTTGGATGCAGAAGGTGGAGGTTAAAGTGTTGGTTACTGCAATTGTCAGACTTCAACTTTTGGCCACTGTTGTACTAATATGTGTGCAATTTATACAGAATCTTGACAGTCCCAATTATGAATGCTTCAGGGTGAAGCTGAATTCTCTCAAAGACAGTTGAATTATTAAGCAAGTTTCATAGCTGTGCCAGATTTCATCTTTTCTGACAATACAAAAGAATGCAGCAGCTAATGAAGGATTTGTCTGACCATGTTCTAAAAGCTTCCCGAAAGCAGTTGGCTGACTTTTCTTTGTACCTACAAGGGTTTAAAGCGACAGCTGATTGAGCCAGACAAAATTAAAAGCCTACAAGTACTCAGTTGTCAGAGTCCAGGAAAAGTTCTAAATCAGCAGGTCTTCAGGACGTGGAGTCTTGAAATCTCTGTGCACTGGGTTGAGTGAGATGGCAACGAGTAATATTGAGGCCAGTTTGCAAAGCTTTACATTTTCTGCAAAGGCACTGCTGAAGTAGCCTCTCCCAGTCCCTTCAGATATGAAGAAGGGAACCAGGAGGATGTTTTCTATTCTCTTTCAGGCAGGTACGTGGGAAAACCTGGTAGTCTTGAGGGGGTTGTCTGGAGAAAATACTCCAAGTAACAAATCTTAAATCTTTCTTAATAATAGTGTCGTATGTCTGTATGAAGACCCCAAAATGAATCAAGGGTTGTGCATCTGTTGGGATTTGCAGACTCTGCAAATAAATGCAACTACATGCTCTCAGATTGATAACATTATGCAAATTTTGAAAATTATGTTACAAGCTGAAAGGCCATTTAAGTTAGGAGTGAGTGAATCACAAGACCTCAAAAACTGCCAGTTTATGTCATTGCATAACGCTGCAAGATGTGTCCTCCTTGTTGTGTTTTCATTATGTGTCTGAGAAAGAAGAAGGGAAAATTGTGAGCTGTTCATAGGTATGGTGGATAGAAACACAAAATTAAGCAAAGTAAGTTTAATTTAAGAAAATAAAAAAAAAAATAAAAATAAAAAAATAAAAAAAAGAAGAAGAGAGAGGCAAAAGGAGAGTGTTTCCAGCTCCAACTCCAAAACCAGAGGGGAGTAGCTGGAACTATAGCTTTGAGCTGCTTCTTGGGGTCAAGGACTTTAAGCTCATACTGTTTCTTTCTTTAAATAAAAATATTTAGAAGGTGAATTGTTACAAGTTAATTCCCTGCTTATAAACACAAATAACCTTCAAATGTGATGTGATACATAGTAGACTGTTTTTGTGCAAGATTACTGTTTTATTTTCCTCTTTATTGTAGCTACATTTTCTTCTTTATAATATGGAATTTTAACTTTGGGGTTTGCTAGGATAAGCTTACAGGACTGTAACTTCATAATAAGAATGGTGTATCAGAAAAACACAAAGTACTTAGCCTCTATAGAAATAACAATCATTGTACAACGCAAGATGAGTTTGATCAAAAGAACTGTATTGTGTCACCTGCCGAGCTGGAAGCATATGGTTGAGAGCTGATGCAGGCAGTGCTGAGTTGTGTAGGGAAAAGTTTGCAACAATGCAACAACCACCAGCCTTCTGGAAAGGAATCAGTGATTCACAAATGACTCTCTGTAAATTAATACAAAGACTTACTCTACTATCTTTTTGGCAGAAGAGAGGAGCCAGCAGTTCTTGTCTCTGCTCTCCCCCATCATGGGGAGGAGGGTTGGAGGACAGATTTGACATGATACTTGATACAAGATACCTGTGACTTTGAGCAGCTGCCGTGCTCTCCGTTTCACTACTTAGCATGTACTCTGTGCTTAACACAATCCTGCAAAATAAAAAAAATCAGTATGACATTGGCCTTCTCTAGATCTCCAGGGTTCTGGGCCCCAAAGCAAACTGGGAGGAGAAATGTCATTATTATAAAGGGCAAAAAATGACAAACTTGGAGATAATATGAAGGTGCCACCTTAGAAAAGAAAATGAGAGCTCTTTATCAAATGTACTTGTCCTGTCTTACTTGTTTATGTAAGAAAATAATAATCAGTCTGCAGATGTCTTGCACGAACGTAAAAGTTGCATGAAAAATTTTATCTGCAGGATTTTAAATTAACCGTGAGGAACCCAAGGTTTATTATTTTCATGAGGAACCCAAGTTTTATTGTCCCTGTCAGCAGTTACAGGAGTGATGAGGCTGAGGAACAGTATTTAAATGTCTTGCAGTTGTATTAGTTTGTCCGTTTGGTTAAGATAATTAATTGATTGTTGTTTCTCTCTCCTCTCCCCAACCTTCTTGTTTTTCTTCTTCTCCCTTTCCATGTCTGTCTTCCTATCCTCCCCCCACCCTTATTTTTTCTCTTCCTTTTTTGCTCCTCTGATTGGCATCCTCTTCCTTGCTCTGCCTGTATGATACAGAAGCAGGGTGCCAATGAGAGGTGCTGCAGGAGCAGTCTCACGGTGTGGGAGCTCCAAGAGCAGTGCTCCCACACCGCGGGACCACTTGGTCAATGGTGGGACTGTCTCAGACAATCCAGGACAATTGTAAGCTATACTGTGTGTTACATAGGAATTGTGCTTTATTTCAGATAAGGGCTAACTTTTTAACTGGACCATATTAACTGGCAAAGAATTTATACAATAAGAAGTAAAACAAGCTTGCATAAAGATTGTATTTATGTTACTAATACAAAAGACAAAGATATATTTGCATTTTGCATTCTACTAACCGCTAACATATGTCCTGTGTTTGCAGCTTTCATTTAGTTTGATTTGCATGACTCTACATAAACTGAAAACTTGTAACATACCTGGTGATGGAAAACCCTTTTAAGCAGGTTGAATGTGTAGAAAACAAAAAGCAACATTAGCATGTTTGTCTAGTTTTCTGTTTCCTTAACATATGGGTTGTCTCACTTTCCGTGAGTTACCTGTCTCAGAGCTTGTTCCGAAGTGTGTTATTGTGCATCATTTGTAACCATATGTTCTGATAAGAAGTAAGAACTTGGATTTTTTCTTTTCAAACATTTTTATTTTGATTGTTTATTTCTTTACAACAATATGAGCCAAATTATGTAAGCTTCCAAAGTTACCTCCAAGCGGTACAAACCTTTGTATCATAAAGTGAAATATTAGGCATATGGTTACAAAATTTGCTCATGCACTTTTACATGCACACTTTTGCAGGTGCAGTGTAAAAGCTTTGAATGTGAATCTGTGTGGTATTTATGTGTAGGTGGGAATGATGCAAAATGTGTCTGGAAAAACACATCTTTGAGGTGGAGAAAATAACTTTTGGCTTATTTCAGCACAAGTTTCACCACTGTTTGAGTAGCATCCTTTGGAATATTCACTTTTACTTTCTCACAGCATTATGTCAAGTTAATGCATCCTAAATGTTTTTGGCAGCATGCTGATTTCGTCACAGTTGTCCCCAAGGCTTGAGCACATTGTGCCTGATATTTTCACAGTTCCTGCTAACCTGTTGAACTTGGGGTCAATTTTGCTTCTCCCACAGGTCAGCACAAAGCTGGCCCAGAGGTCTTTTGCATTTGTGTGACACTTGGTGAGTGTGGAACTGCAAGATGCCAATACTGTTGCAGTGCACATGTTCCCAACATTTCTCTGTCTGAAAGTGAGAAATGCTCTCCACAGCGAGGTGGATGTGAAATATTCAGGCATTTTGAGGGCTTTTTGCTGTGGGGGTTGTATTCCAGGAAGGATTGAAAAGGTATTGTTTCTGATACAGCTTATGTTATGTTACACAGGGGAAGGATGCTAATGTGTCCACCTGTTGTGTTCTACCTCCAGCCCCAAAGTTCTCCATAAGCTATTGGTTGAATGTTTATACTTACACAGTGAGCACAGCTGCAAAATGTGCCAGAATTTATGTAAGGAAAAATGAAACATAGAAAAGACTTCTGCTCAGACTTGATCATAAACCCTGAGGGAAGCCTGAGAAAAGAGAGACTTCACAGAACATGATAAAATTGGGTTGGTGCTGGAGCCTTGGTAGTATATAGAGAGAGATCTCCCGAAGCCTCATGATATGAGGTACTCTAAACTTTTTAGCTCAAAGACAGAAAATTAGATTTTGCCTAAAGCGTGTTACAGTGTGTTCCTTGAAGCTCGATTCAGCAAACAGGTGAACAGGTGGCCGAGGGATCTTCCAGACAGTCCTGTCTATGCAGTGCATTGTGTATGACACATCTCTGTGCACTAGAGCCAGACTATCTGCAATAGTTACTTAAAATAACAACTTCACAAGATGTTTAGAACAATGAACTTGTTCAAAAATAAAGGCCTTCAGATTTCATTCAGAACTGATTGTACTTACTAATCTGCTTTTCTGCTTGTTTCACATTTGGAGACTAGAATAACACGTGAATGCAGTGACCAGCTTCCCTTACAGAAACTTGAAAATGGCTATCACCACCATATGTTCTGCAATACCCTTTTTTTTTTTTTTTTTTAAAGAGTGCATCAGCATACATGTGAAATGATAAATATAACCACGCTAAGGCTTTTTCAGTGCTATGCTTTTAAAAATAATTCAGATTGCAATTGATATTTCCCTCTAGTTTTGTTTTGATTTTGTTTTTCAGTTTTGTTTTGATTTACTGTATTAAAAAGTAGGATACCTTCATGTTGAATACTGTTCTTTTTTTTGTTTTCTCATGATATTTACAAAATGTAAAGGAAAGCAGAAGCAGTAAAAGTTATATATGAAACTAGTGTGTATGTTGAGATGGGAAAATCCAAAGGTTTAGAATTCACAGAGTCTCTCCTTAAAGCTAGGAGTTTTGCAGCAGTTTTAGAGCTCTTGGGAGGCCCCTTCCTGTTAGCTGGTGGAAACGTGCTTTCCAAAGCCCTTTGCAATTTTTTTTTCTGAAATGAAGTTCATTTTTTTGAATCTTGGGTTTTTAATTCTCTCATCCAAGCAAATGTACTAGTAGATCATCTTACCTCACTTTGACCTTTGCTTTCTCTTCCTGGGAGCAGTCCTTGTGCATTTTTATTTTTGTCTAGCATCCAGTTGTGTTCCCTCTGCAGTTAGCAGCCAGCTAAATGCACGCCTTAACCTCCTAGTCGAACTTTCTTACGCTTTTCCTCTGCCCAGCCCTGCTGGGCCCCACCTGTCACTTTCTCAGTGTCACGGCATTTTTGTCCATCTGTCCCTTCTCCAAACATCAGTGTTTGTTGCTTTCATGCAGCATTGTTTCTGAAGGTCCAATTCTGTTCCCATTGGCCTCAGAAGGGAATATTTGTTTTCCTTCCAACTTGCTACAGATGCAGGAGGCGTCTCTCTTCAGAGAGCGGTTACCCCATGTGCTGTAAAAACATGTTGGTTATCCCTATCCCATGGAATTTATCATAACAATTTTGTTGGTTTGCTTTTTTTCTCCTATATTTTCTATCTAAATGCATCTAGCTTTTTTTGTGTACTTTGACATCCTATTCTCAAAGACTGCATCTTCCTTAAGGTGCCCCACTCATCTAAAAGCCCATTCCCTGTCCCCTGCCCAGCTTTTGGTACGTCCAACTGTTGTTCTCTGTCCTAGTGCTGCCTGTACGTCCCACTCAGGATTTAGGCTCTTTCTACTCACTGGTCTTGGCCACTTCAGATAGCCTTACTTGTCAGGTGAGAGCGAGTGAGTTGTCACTTGCACCTTTTCTGCATTAAGACCTGTAAAGAGAGTGGGTGAGATTTGGTCAATTTAAATCAAATCTGGAGGCAGCTCACTGATTTATAACCATGCATAGTTGTGTAAGCATATAATAAGGTAATCATCAGTAACAGAAATATTATTTGCTGTATTCACAGTATCTTAAGGACTGAAACCCCTCTAATGTCTGACTATCTTACCTTTCCTGGAACTCATTCACCCCATAACATAACCTAACATAAGAACGTTTATTTTACATTACTGGAAAGAAACCGTTAATACTTGTATTATGTTTTAACTTGCTTTCCTTTGGAGGCAGGGAATTGTCAAGTAAGTACTAACAACACACAGCACAGAAAAAGCACAGATTGCTGTGAATGTACAATGTAGATTGTGTAAGCCACAAAGGGTAAATATATGCAGTGTCCTATAGTGCAAATTTCTTGTCTTGACACTGCCATCCTATTTATCAAAATAAATTAGGTCTAGTCATAGACTTGTTAAAAACAAAAGTCAAATTGATGCTGCTTTATGTTTCTTTAATCAAGGTGATAATAAGGCAATGAATGCGTATGTGTGTATATATACATGTGTATGTATATATGAATGCACACAACATTTGTGTTTATGTGTACTGTGAATAGATACATATATAAAAGTGTGTGTGTACGTTTCCAAATTAAATCTCATGTTTACTATCTAGTGATTATTAGTCATGCCATAGTGGTAGTGTTCTCTTGCTTTCATAAAAGTTTTTGGCTTGCTCTTGTCATAAACTTCAACAGATATGCCAAGGTAAAGAATTGTGAAAATGATCCATTTTAAAATTACACTAAAACAGAAAAAAGAGCAGGAGGCATACAGGAAAAAAAATCATTATTTTTATATGTGTTGATTCAAAGGCCTTAATAAATCTGGGCTGAAAGTGCTTTTTCTGTTCTAGCATTGCATAGTGTTTTTATTTTGCAAGAGAATTAAGTTTTATAATAATTTCCTCCATCCCTTCTCTACTGGTGAGTGCACTGCTATTTGGTCCAATTACCATTGATGGTTATGTAACACAACTTGATTGACCACTTCCAGAGAAAATAAAGGTACTTGTTTCCCTGTGAACAAAAAGTACAAGCTGTCCCTGTACATAAGTTGGCCTACCAGAGAACAATTATCAGGCTAAATTGCAAGCTGAACTAGGATAGAGAACAAGCATCCATTGTGTGAAACTCTTTAACAGTGCTTATAAGAATGTTAAGTTCTACCAGTTGCCATTCCTGTTAGGCACCTGTAAATAAAGAAACACATGGAATCACATTCTCCTTCACCATAAAGTGTGCAGGAAGCATTTATGTAGCTTCCTTTTTTTCCCTTCCCTGTCCTATAGGATCCTGAGTTAAGAATATACCCAGTAATGCCAGGGAATGAAGTTTCTGAATTTGTAGACTGGTGCACTCTTTAATTTCTGTTTTAGTTTTTGCTGGCATGCTTGAATAGCATGTTTTGTGCCACACGGGAATGACTGATCAACTCTAAAAATGCTTGTGCATGAGTAAAGTGGTCAGAAGTACACCTAAACTGTATTAAGTTTCTTACTTGACTTTGTTTGCTGCTTACAAGGGGATCAAGGTAACTAACTCTTTTACTCTTTTAATGTCAAAAGATCTAATAATGTACTTTGCTAGGGCTTAGTGAGTTTGTTTGCTTGAGAAGTGGGTTGGTCTGTTTACTTTCAGTTCTGTTGTGTCTTTTTTAGAGCTCAGATTTTCAAGCTACCTATTCCTGCAATAAGTATTCTAATTACTTAGCAATATGTTCTAGCTATGCATTTTGTCAAATGTTGTCTTTAGTAGCTTTCATAAAAATGCAATTGTAGAAAAATCAGTTCCTGCTAAGCAAAAGGTATTTCACTCTTCTGAAATGATTTTTGGGGAAAAATAAATAAATAAATAAATAAATAAATAAAAATTAGTAGCAGTTACAGCTTAAGGACAAGAACAATCAAAATTCCACAGCATTTATAATGTGTATCAAGTTCATTCATTTTTGAAATCTTAAACTGCAATAATACTTTCCAGATTCAAGCCTCAATTAAATAAATTGAGGCCAGGTGTTTTGTTTTGGTTTTACTTACAGAACCCTGTTGTTTAACCCTGTCTCTAGAATCTGCAATTGGAGTTTAAAGGCATGCAGTGTTGTTTTTCATATTAATAACAGTAGCCATCAAGTGATGTCTTGAAGCAAGCATTTAATCATAATACCTGTTTTTATTATTTTGCTATCCCCACTTCTATTCCAAACTTATAGCAAGACCCATCTTCTAAATAACAGTTGATCAAACGTGATGAAAAATCTAGGCCAAAATTATACGGGCTAAATTCTCTGATAATCCAGTACAATTTTTATGGGTCTGTTCTGTTGTTGACAGGGTTAGAATTTAGCCTCCTGGATTTATGTTACCACAAAAGGGTAACAATTGTGCTCAAATTAGCCTAATAGTCATCCAGACTGGAGGCAGTGCAGCAGGCATTTGGTTTTGTTAGGTCATGAACTTCTAGAGGCTGAGCACCCTCTACTCCTGTTAGGTTTGTGCCTCTTCTTTTTTCTCGGAAGCATCAAGTCAAATACACCCTTTGCTGCCTCCCATATAATCATTTCTCTGTTAACTGTAGCCTATTCCCTTACAGTTAGTATATTCCATAACAGTAGGTGTTATCTGATGTTGAAACAGACGTTGTTGTTTGCACAATTTATTTTTTTCAGTCTGTGTTGTCTTTTTAGTTACTTTCAGCAACTGTAATTATATAAAGATGCTTCGCTGGCCTTAGACTTTTTAAAATTCACACTGATAAATGACTTACACAGACTAAAATGTAATAGTTGTATCTTTAATGTGATTTTGAGAAGATTTTAATAATGTCAAATCAAGGTTTTGTGATGGGGTTTCTCAGAAGAAGCGAAGTTGGAGGAAGGTTAACTTCAGATATAGAAAGTCTTTTAGAGCATTTCTGAAAGCAAAAATTTACTACCTGTTGGTATTCCAGGACTTTCCTATGGATTTAAATCATTAGAATTTGAAAATA
The DNA here is from genome assembly GCF_009819795.1 of Aythya fuligula. Taxonomy (NCBI): domain Eukaryota; kingdom Metazoa; phylum Chordata; class Aves; order Anseriformes; family Anatidae; genus Aythya; species Aythya fuligula. The sequence goes on from NC_045561.1 coordinate 1,963,440, forward strand.
AAAATTGGTGTAAGATGGTCTGTTCTGCCACTCATCCACAAAATCTACATGAATGTTATTTCTGCTCCCATCTATCAAAATGCATATGATTTTTGTTAGTTTATTATGAAACTCTAAAATCTAGGCAATAAACATGTAGTTGCAATTGACCATTTCTTGTTCACTTGTAAAACATATACTATGGTTTTACAGGATTAGTTTTGCTTTCAAATATACTGATGGTCTTTTTTACATATGTCTGTTTCAGGCCGCCAGTTAGCAGAGCTGCTCCTCAACCTGAAAAACTGCAAAAGAACAATATCAACAAAAAAAAGAAACTGGTTGAGGTCAGACTTAATATTTATTAATTTGCTTTGGAAGTAATATGCGCTGGGTGAAATTCATCCCTATTTTGAGCACAGCTGAAGTTGTTTATAGGCAAAAGAAAAGGGAAAGAAACTTCTAAGTACTGTTCTCAGCACTGACAGCAAACACCAGAAGACGTGATAGCCAGCAACCTCTGGCAGAAAGAAAACTTGGATTCAGGGTATTGAAGCTTACCTGTAACAACAGATCTTTCCACACCCAAAATTTGTGTATTATATTGAAGGACATGTACAGCTAAGGTGTATGTTCATCCGCAGCAGAACTCACACTCACTAAATAACCCTAATGGAAATCCAGTCAGAAATGGCACTTTTGCACATACAAAATCATGTGCATTATTTTGAATTACAAAAATTGCATTATTTTGAATTATGAACTTTGCTTATTTATCTGCGGACATACCATCTTCCTCAAACTGTAGGCCCTCCCCTCCACTCCCCTCAGCTATGTGGAACGTCCATGAAATATGCTGATCAAGGAATATTCTCTGGACTGTGTGAACAATTTACAGTTGCTTGGTCACTGTCATTCACATTGTTCAAAGTAAGCTGTAATTGTGTCTGGGACAGATCCATTAAGATCCATTTGCTATAACAGCAAATCTAACAACAATCCATTGACCAGCAGTATTTTTCTGTAGGAAATTTCCTTGACAATGCTCATTGTAAGATGAAATGTCTGAGACACCTCTGATTAATATTTTAGTTACAGAGTTGCTTATAGCCTGCCTTTGCTTCTCATAAGGACCTTAATGTCAGAATTTGGTCTATTTTGAAGACTTCAATTAGAAGTAAAGATATTTGTAAATAGCAGATGTTCTATATAGATATGAAACTATGATGCAAAGGTTAATAAAATTGGACCCTTTTTAGAGTCGCATATACTTATCAGGGGTAGATATTACTGGATTTTTTTGTTGTTGTTGTTGCTTTTACAAGATACTTGTGTCTTGTGCAATGACTTCTGGACTTATGTGATTCAAACTCTCTAACCTTCTTTTTTATTCTTCTGTTTCATTCTTATTCTTTCTTTCTGTTTCATTTGACTAGGAGCTGGCTTTAGACCATGTTTTTGGATACAGAGGATTTGATTGTCGCAACAACCTTCATTACCTAAATGATGGTGCTGATATTATTTTCCACACAGCTGCAGCAGGCATAGTTCAAAATCTTTCTACTGGTAATTCAACTTGAAACAGTACTTTGAGACAAAAATTACTGTAAAAACGAAACATTTCTGTATGAAAGTCATAGTTTCTTAACGTTCCTGCAAGTTTTTCACATTCTGCATCTTGATAAATAATGCAAAGTAATTTCAATGGCTATTTCTCCATCTGACAAGTTCTGCTATTCAGGTCATCCTGTAGAGCTATCCTATTCCTTTCAGGAGGTATGAGATTCTGTTCGGAAACGTGAGGAAAACTGTCTTATTTCTGCAGTTAGGCCTTGCCAAGATCCACACTGAAGACATAGGAATTGTTTTCTCAGAGGGGAGTGCCTGAGATGTGAAATGTTGATCAACCTTAAAATTTTAGGAGCGATAAAATTCACTTTTTCATTCTGAGTTATTTTAGCAAAGGCATACTCCGGGGAAGAATACATTTTGATGCAATGCAATGTGAGTAAACTGTTCTTTGGAAGGAGTAGAAATATTCCCTGACTTTTTGGGTAATGGGAAAACAAACAAACAAAAAACACCACACAACTTAGCTAGTTCTGAGTTGTAGCACCAACAACTCCATGTTCTCCATATATCTTAAGAAACAAAGCCAGTAATTCTGGCTTTATTCTCTTCCCTCTTGGTGCAACAGTGAACCAAATGAGCACTCAGCGGCTCTGCTGCCGAGGAGAGGCAGAGACAGAAAAGCGGTCACATCTGCTAACCCTGGGGGACTCTTGCCCTAACGCAGCCTCTGACCCATAGAGCTGGGAAGCATGGTCTCGGCTTTTCTTTCTGGGCCATTCCCCTTGGGAGAACAGTGCAGAGCATAAACTTCCCAGGGTTTTCTTCTCCTCTTCACTTCCCATTGACTACTTCAATTAAGCAGGAAACCTGGTCTGTGTGTTTGCCAGTTTTGTTTTTTTCTTGCAGTTACAGGTGGCTACAGGATGATTCTTGGACTGAGTCCTGGTTTCCTGGACATAGCTAGTTTACTAAATACTGCTTTTATATGTATGTGTTAGTGATTACATTCATAGTGCATTTGGTAATGGTGCCTGGGAATGAAAGCAAAGCAGTTTTCAACATACTTACTGCTCTCCTTCCAAATATCCCTTAGAGAGCACAGTATGAGCGTAGCATCAAGCTGCTTAAATGTTCTTGGCTTCAGTTGTGGTTCTTTCTTTGATACCGTCATAAATAAAACCATGTTTGAATTTTATTAGGTAGTCAGAGTTTCTACCTGGAGCATACTGATGACATTCTCTGCCTAACTGTGAATCAGCACCCAAAGTATAAAAATATTGTGGCAACCAGTCAGATCGGTAGGTGACTCTCCATATAATAAAGTTTTACTCAAGAATTATCAGGGGCACTGATTTATTTTGGGCTTTTCTGTGTAGGAATTTTACCAGGACTTGCCACTGTTACTGTCCTCAATTTTTTTAATTTGATTTTAAAGAGATAATAAAGCCTCAGGATTTTCTTATGATTTGAGTCTACCTGCAATAGTTTCATCTCTGATTGTGAGTCACTAGATTTTAGAGTTAACTGTAATAAAATGCTATTTCAGAAAGCAAGTTTTTATAAACTGCACTAAATCAACTCATTAATTTGTAATCATAAGATTTCCAGAATTCCCTCTTTCCTTCTTGTATCCAAGGCACTGTTTAGCAGTAAAATGCTTAGCTGTGAAAATACAATAACAAACATTTCCTGTGGAGAACTACAAAAGCTATACAGAAAAGGAAAGAATTAGAGTGAAACGTCTGCAGAATTTATGGCACAAATAAGGGCTGATCCTAAAACCATAAGTATTGAAGAATTTATTATTTAAATAAGGAGTCCTGTTAAATTCATTAGTCCTTTTCCAGGTGTAAACACTATGCAGAAATATGCAGGATCATTTGTCCCAAATAGGGTAATTAATTTAATGAAAAATAATGGAGTCATTTTACTCTGGAAGGATGCTCAAGTCCATAACTTCTGTAGTAAGTAATTTAACAATGAGACAGAAAAATGGTAGTAGATGAACACCGTGACAAACCATCTTTGCCACCTGTACTGAGTGCTGTCACTTTCAATTTGATTGTCGCGTAAACACAAAAATCAAGACAGTCAGAGCTGTGGTTCAAAATACTGATTTCTGTGATGTAGAACAGATGTCTGTTAAAGCCCCTTTTTCTGTCAGTAAGAGCCCATGAAATCAGTGTTTCTGATTTTCATTGATATCCTGTATAACTGTAGATTCATTTTAGATTTAGTTAGTAAATTTTAAAAACTGCATGCCTTTAACATTTCTTTTAAATGCCAATTTTAAAATGAAAAGTACTAAATATTGTTGCTATATTTGTGTATAAAAGACAATATACCCAAAAAAGTTCAACAATATTCCTGCTTATTTGTTTTGTTGATTTAATCCATATCCATTTTCAATTTTTTTAATTTTTTTCCTTCTTGTGCTGATGCTGGCACTTCAGCATTAGAAACATGACTTATTTCACCTATTGTTTTCCCTTGGTGCTTCCTCATTTGCCATTGCTCTCACAATGCAGGTGATATGACAGAATTTACAGGTAAGGCTGATTTGTTTGTGAATCTTGGTCAGCAGAGTTATGTAAAAGTCTCATGTTACCTCATTGTATCTGTGTGAATCGCGGATACAAGCGAAACATCTACAGACAATTTCTTTTGCATGATGTTCTTCATAAATGTTATGTTGTTCTTTTAGAGTTTGTCTTCATGAAATACAATAATTTCCCCCTGTGTTTTTTGCAAGTTCTTACGATTTTTTTGAGTAGTGTTAATCTTAATAATAATAAGTGTCTGTTTAGGTTAAATGTTCTCGCAAAAATGCGTATTTTGCATTGAAGCTTCTGACATGCTGAATTAATTCTCTTTTAATACATCTTTATACATTTAGGTACAACTCCCACAATTCATATATGGGATGCTATGAGTAAGCAAACAATTTCAATGCTACGTTGCTTCCATACCAAAGGGGTCAACTATGTCAACTTCAGTGCAACTGGCAAACTTCTGGTTTCAGTGGGAGTTGATCCAGAACATACTATCACAGTGTGGAGATGGCAAGAAGGTAACTCTTGAAAACACATTCCTTCAGCCTAGCAAATCTGAGTACAATTCTTTAGTTTTCCTTTCAAGCCCTTGGCATTGGTGTTCTTACTCCAAGTGTCATGGCTCCATAAAAGTTAAAAACTCACTGAAATGAGATAACAATGTGCTAGAAAATACTAACAAGAAAATGAATTTTAAATTTCTGTTATGAATAGAAGTAAATTAAGGAAAGAACATTTAATATAAAATTCTATAAAATTAAGGAAACTATTTTTTTTTTCCTCTGAAACTGCTTGGACTTGAAATTGTATGCAGTAGTTAGGCCTTTGGAAAGTCATTTCCAGAAAAGAATTATCACCTTTGGAAATTCAGGAGGGCAGAAGGGGAGGGTCTCAGCTCATCAGATGTTTCCCTGCTTTACTTCAAAAATTCCACAGATTTTTAGTTATCCCTGCACATACCTGTGCTTACTGCCTGTCTCCTCCACTTCAGGAGCAGGCATTACATTTTCCTAATTGCTGTGAGTAGTTATATCAAAAAGATGCGCTTAAAGAATGTCCAATGTCCCTGAACAGAGCAGGTTTCTCAGGAAATGCAGTAGTCCTACTGTGCTTTAAAGGCTTTTTAAGAGTAGTGGTAGCAATGCTGATCTTTTTGGCCTGCTTTTTCTGGAGCAGAAAAACTGGATTTAATTCGTGCATGTGGACTTTGAGCCCAGATCTCTGAAAGTGCTCTAGTAGTGGCTGTTGGCCTGATGTTGCCAGCATGCAGGTGCCTAGGTGTTTTCAAAGAGTCAGAAACACGAATTCTTGAGTGTCAGCTTCCCTTTGTGTTTCACTAGATGGCAACTTACTGATGATACTTAGAATTTCTGTGTTGTTATTTCAGTGACAAAGGAGACGAGTCATGCTATTATGGTCCTAAAACTGCCAAATGTAATGGAATAAGCAGGGATCAAGCACATTGCATGAATTAAGATGTTTCATACACAATAATGTTGGGATTTGCTTAGCTTGCAGCATCTGAAACAGTTTTCTAATCCAATACCAGGTCAATTTATTTTATAAAACCGTATCAGAGCTTAGTTTTGCAGATAAAATTAACTATTTTTATCCTTTCCTAATTATACAGGGGCTAAAGTTGCTAGCAGGGGAGGACACCTGGAGAGGATATTTGTTGTAGAGTTCCGCCCAGATTCAGACACTCAGTTTGTGTCTGTTGGAGTAAAACACATGAAGTTCTGGACATTAGCTGGCAGTGCTTTGCTTTACAAGAAAGGAGTCATTGGTTCCATGGAAGATGCCAAAATGCAAACCATGCTTTCTGTTGCCTTCGGAGCAGTAAGTTCAAATTACTTGCTACAAAATTTTATAATACCTTTTTCTTAAAACTACAAGTGTCAATTTCCTTTTGTTGAAATCCCGTGCAAAACCATGGGAGTTCTTGCTTAGTACTTAAACTTTTAATGTGATACTTGTACGCCTTTAGATATCCATGTAAGTTTTCTAAACCAGGTTGGGTTTCTCTGTCAGAGAACGTTTTTTATTAATGACGGTGCATTATATTGTAATTTTGTGTATAGGCTCTGCAACCTTTTTTTTTGTTTGGTATGACATATGCTAGTGACCCCAACTGTTCAGTAAGGAACCGCAATTCTATGGTTTAGATTTCATAGTTACGGAAAACAATGCATATTAACAGTGAAAAAGCAGTGTTACTTTGTTACCATGGTCTGAAATAGCTTCTGCTTCATCCAGAAATTCCATACAAATTACCTTCACAAAAATTAAGCATAAATTACAGAAATCACCAATTCAAAAAAAATCCTTTTTCCTAACCATCCATCCGCTGGACTATGGTACTAATGTGTGAAATGTAAGTGTATACATTTAGGCTTCCATGATTAGGCATTCTGTGGTTCCAAATCCTAATGCTGGTGCCCAAACAAGTGACTTTGTCATCAAAAAATCCTTAATATTGTGATCCATATTAATCATCTCAAAGAAACACCATTAGAGTGCAGTCATTAAATTCATTCTTTTCAGTGCATGTGGTTTTAATTCCTACATTGATTACAGTTGAATTTTCTCAGGAAGTCCAGTAGCTAAAATAATTTTAATTCAAGCTGATCAAAAATGCTGAGATATTTATTATATCAAAGATCATTGCTATTTGTTGCAGAATAACCTTACATTTACTGGTGCCATAAATGGAGATGTCTACGTCTGGAAGGATCATTTTCTGATTAGACTTGTGGCAAAAGCTCACACAGGGCCAGTGTTTACAATGTACACAACTCTTCGGGATGGACTCATTGTTACAGGAGGCAAGGAGAGACCGTAAGACATACAGTCTTCCTAAAGTGCACAACTCTTTTCTTTTATATTATTTTAATATAATTAATGCACTAGACATAACGAATGGTTCCCAGGGATAAATCATGTCTGCCCTGTAGGAATTTCAATCTAAATGACACACAGCATGCCCAGAGTCTTAGTAAGTAAAAGACTATTAGGTAAGAGGGTCACAGTAATGCATACATCCACAAAGGATGTACTGAACTTCAAATTAGAAGTGATACAAACACCTGTGTGATCTCACTGTGGCCTGACCTTCTGCCAGACTGGCAATTTTTTTGTTATTTTTTTTTTAATTCTATCAACCTACAGACTACCTCTCCCAGTAGAGACTTTGTGAGTAGCAAGTTCTTCTATTTACTGAAAGTAATATCATCTTTGCAGACCTTGTCTCCGCAACAGAGACTTGAGATTAAGTGACAAGAGAGCAATTTGCTTTTTATGTATTAGGTGTGCTACTGTTTAAAACGTGAAGTGTGAGTGTTATCTACCATATTTGTATTATTTACTTTACATTACAAGGTAGCAAGGTGTCCTTACGTTGAATCACCTTCTACTGTATTTATGTTATATTATTTAAGTAATCAGAAGAATATTGACAGGTTTACAGATGAGATTTTTTGTAGCCCATGCAGAAGACATCTGTGTAACACAATATACTCCTTTTCAGCACTAAAGAAGGGGGAGCTGTAAAGCTATGGGATCAAGAAATGAAACGGTGCCGAGCATTTCAGCTTGAGACAGGACAGCTCATAGAGTGTGTGCGCTCCGTCTGCAGAGGAAAAGTAAGTGAGCCAACGTGGCAGATTCCACAATTTGTCATGCATCACTAGGTATTGTTGTTGGTGAAGATCAGATGGGGAACATTTAGGAGGAGAATCTTCTAAACTGTATGAATATATGCTTTTTCCAAGTTTTTGCTGAGAAAACTCTTGCAGTTTAGATAGTGACAGTATAGCTAGAGTAGATGATCTCTCTGACAGTCTAACTGAATCGAACACTTTGTTTAGATTTTTGTTACTGCCCCAAAATGATATTAAGTCACCCCAGAGGTATAAAAATAATACCTTACCAACCGGTATGGAAACACTTTGATCTGAATAAAAATCCTTCATGGCGCAATATAAGTCCACTGCCATTACTCAACTGAAACACCTGAACATGACATCAGGTCTTGAGATGTGTTTTACTCTCCTGTTTTTAAGATGCTGCATGGACAAGCAGGATGAGTTATCACAGACATATCTATAATATGTTGGTATTTTACTGCCAATGATACTGTATCTGCTATATTGACAAACCATCTCTCTTTCTCTTTTCCCTATGGACAGGGGAAAATTTTAGTGGGAACAAAAGATGGAGAAATCCTCGAAGTAGGGGAAAAAAATGCTGCTTCAAACTTGTTAATTGACTGTCACATGGAAGGGGAAATTTGGGGCTTAGCAACTCACCCCTCAAAAGACATATTTATCTCTGCAAGTAATGATGGAACAGCAAGAATCTGGGACCTGTGTGACAAAGTGAGTATCGCTAATTGAAAAGTACGTGATTAAAAGTGAGAATTTTATATACCCACACATTTTTCCAACTGTACAACATGCACACCTCCAGCCACATGCACCTTTGAGCAGCCACATAAAAAGTCCTGTGTGTTTTTTCTATTTTAGTACTGTTCTTTTCCTTCTTTGTGGCCATGTGAAAAGGTAAGTTCTTGGTGAAGTAGCATGCTGCACTTTCCAAAAGCAAGCTATTTGCAGAGAAATGCAGTTACATAAAAGCATTTACGCTGATGGAGTGCCTTTTATTGCTTAACAAACATTATTAAAAAATGAGATTTTAATGTAAAAGTACAAACTGGCATGCATTAAGGGAACGTTTTAATTCTGTGCTGACACTGGGTAAGTCAGATTATTGGCTACTACACAGACCCTGACAATAAGCCTGCCTCACTGGCAAGCATGACTTCCTCGTTTCTAGAGACTTTTTTTAGAATTGATCATGTTGCATATATGTACATCAGGATTTTCTTTTCCAATGTCAAATTGCATGTATCAGCAATGAATTTTAAAAATGACAAATGGGTTTCTTGTTATGCTAGGCTACATAAACCTTTTCAAAAGCTAGTTACCTAAGCTAGTAGGGATAATTCTTAATGTGAAAAATGAATATACGGTTAGTACAATCAGGTAAGTGAAACTGCAAGAACATTTTATTGTTTACATGTAGCAAATAAAATTACACTCCCCCCCATCCTGCTCACCGGTATAGACACTAACAAAACAGACTTAAATAGAATAGGAAACTGATTTTTCACCATTTTTTGCTAAACAGTATTCTTTCTGGTGTCAAAACTGAAGTCATCCTGCAACAAGATAGATCTATATTTTGAATTCTGTTTAGCAACATATGCCTCGTGGGATGTTATTTTTATGTGCAACTTCAGATTTATATTTAGAGGAAATGAAACAGAATTTGTTTTTAATAAGTGGTTTTTATACGTTTTGCTTGGAAACTTTCTGTTTACTTGATAGCATTCTACAGTACAGGTATGATACTGTTGCTTCCGTTAATACAGAAACTGCTGAACAAAGTCAATCTAGGCCATCCAGCAAGATGTGCTGCATATAGTCCTGATGGTGAGATGGTTGCAATCGGCATGAAGAATGGAGAATTTGTTATTTTACTTGTTAACAGCCTTAAAGTTTGGGGCAAAAAGCGAGACAGGAAGTCTGCAATTCAGGATATTAGGTATGTCAAAAACTTCAACTGAAGTTCTCTAAATACACAGCCCTTGCTTAGGAAATAGTCCACCCAGTTCAGAGGTGTTTTCCATTTTTCTTGCAATTCCGTATTTGTTGAAACTTGCATGAAATCATGAAATGCATTTACCGGCTGACTGACAGATACCTTAAGCTTATATATACATACACATTATATAGCACATTCTTTTTTTAAACTGATATAATTCAGTTATATCCACTTGAGTAATTTGTATACTGTGGAGCTATAATTCTGGGAGTTAATATAACACATTATAAAATTGCAAATCTCATTTTCTCACAGAGGATTGGTGTTACTCTGCATATTGTGCTGCGCACTTTCTTCAAGTGCTACATTAACACCAGTTCTCTATGTATGACATCCTCAGTCTTTCTCATTAAGCATCCAAGCATCAGTGTTTGGTTTGGATTTAACCTCACTATTGATAAAAGGTATTTTGTTTCACAGTAAAGTAAGTTTGTCCCTTTGTGTTATCATAGGAGGCAGAAGAAATGGTAAATTATATCTTCATTCCATATTTTATTGTCTAGGATCAGCCCGGATAACAGGTTTTTGGCTGTGGGTTCACAAGAACATACTGTAGATTTTTATGATCTCACTCAAGGTACAACCCTAAACCGAATAGGCTACTGCAAAGACATTGCAAGTTTTGTCATCCAGATGGATTTTTCTGCAGACAGCAAGTACATACAGGTATATCTCACATAGGACCATGCTTATTTCTATTTATTGTGACTTATTTGCTGTCAAACATAATAACAAGGTGGAGGTAAAAAAGAGTAGGGGAGACTTTCTGATGCGAATCAGATAACTTAGATTGCCCTTACGATGTTCACAGAGCTATTTTTAAAGTTGTCTTTTTCTTTCTAAATAGTTGGGTCTTCCCCTGGGTTCTGCATACCCTGCAGTAGCAATATAGCTCAGTTCCCTTAAAAGATTAGCAGTGTGCTGAGGGTAAGGTATTCTCTTATCCCCAGTGTCATATGCATTGCCTTAAAATAAAATTGTGGACTATAAGCTCAATATAGAAACCTTTCTCTAGGGTGGGATGCATATCATAGCTGAATTCACATGTGAGTTTTCCTTTTGAATTTCGTAAAATTGGGTCGAGATAAGCAAGAGAGTAAAAGGAAATTCATCAGCTATGTAGAATGCATACAAACACCTCATTCAATTATTGTCCTGTAGCATTGTTGTTACTTTATATTACATACAATTATAGCTCATGAGGAAAAAAAACACAATGGTTATCTGTGATGTTTATTTGCTGATACTACTTGCTAAGACTATTATTGCTGGAAAATTTTTTAAAAGATAAATTGATGCACTTCTGGCAAAATCTCTAGCTTTTTCCTTTCCTGCTTTCAGGTATCAACTGGTGCCTATAAGCGTCAAGTTCATGAGGTACCACTAGGAAAGCAAATAACGGATCCTGCCATGATAGAGAAGATTACATGGGCCACATGGACAAGGTGAGAAATTGAGGAACAAAGTTCTACCTGACTGGAGATCAGCGCAGTACTGCATACAATACAGTGCATAAGATCAGACTGTGTAAACCAAATACATGAAATGTCCCTGGGGTTTGACAAATGTGAAAGAAAAATATCATACACTCCCCTTCCCTAAAGTTCTTACATGCCTTTTTCAGTGGTTGAAGCTGGTTGGTGTCATGCTGTCTCTGTATAACGTTATTCATACTGTCATATATCACTGTCTTATATCCACTTTGGCTTGTTGCCATTTGTCCCAGCCTTCCAGTGGTGAAGTGCTTTGCCCCCTCACATTGCTCTGTGCTGTTACAGGCTCATTTTATTGGCATGCTGGCACAAGCAGCATGGGAGGCATGGAAACATGAGCTGATTGTATAGAAAGGAGTTGTGGGTACCATTAAAATGTATTTATTGACATGGACTTACATAGGACCCCCTTGCACGTGATTACAAAACCATGGTCGTGCACTTGTAGAATGTGGAACAGGCCAGAAGCAGATCTGACAATAAACAGTGGGATGATAGTACAGGCAGATGTTTAGGAGAAGATAAGTGAGGATCCTCCCACTCTTACTGCTCTGTAATTAGGCATAAAAATTCTGCCCCAAATTACTCATTTCTAAGGGCTCTTCACAGCTTTTGGGAATGAGACAGGTGTACCTGACAGTTAACACGTGGGTAAATAATTATAAAGAAACCTCAGGTAAGCGGGGGGGGGGGGGGAGGGGGGGAAAGCTATTTTGAGAAATACTCAGATCCAAACAAGTATTCACTCATTCAAAAACTCACTCAGGCTAAGGGAAGAGAGTATTATTGTTTAAAAAAAAAAAAAAATCACCAAGGGGAGGGTACAGTACATGCCCATGTGGAAGGGAAAAGCCCATAGTTGCTCAAGCTGCTTGTATAAAACAATGGGAATGGTTTCACAGAAGAAAACCTCAGAGTTTGTGTTTAGAGACGGTTTAGGTGCCATGCAGCAATAATATATTCTTGTGATGCTCTCCATTATGAGAACGCAGGCAATGGCTTAGAGGGAAGAGATTTTAAAAGAAGGCGGTTAACAGGCTGTTGCCTCACCATGCCTTACCATGCTCTGGACAAGACAGGTCTTATGGTCTAATGCTGTTTTTTTAACTTCCTTTCTGAACAGCATTCTTGGAGACGAAGTCATTGGAATTTGGCCGCGAAATGCAGATAAAGCAGATGTCAATTGTGCATGTGTGACCCATGCTGGCCTAAATATAGTCACAGGCGATGATTTTGGTCTGGTGAAACTGTTTGATTTCCCATGCACAGAAAAATTTGTAAGTAGATATTTTATTTTAATCTAAGCAGCTTGCTTTTCCCTGTGTCCAAATTCCTTAATGTATGTTTTTAAGGAGTCCAAAGTGCACGGCCCAACAGGTCAGCTCTAGGCTGCTCCCAGCCAGCGCTGGTTGCAGGAGCGTGGGAGCCATGTGGCAGACTTGCTGTCCCTAGGAGAGCTGCTCGCAGGTGGCGGGGTAGCCACCTTCCAGCTGCTGGGAAGGCCACAGCTCCCAGAGCTGGGTGCCCAGTTTGGATTACCAGGAGCTCTGACAGGAGTGCTGCAGAGGGTGTGGTTATGCATGCACTCACAAGTCAGCTGTCACTTTTTAATGGTGGGCTAGCATACCGAAGTCCTGAACTTCTCTTCCTTTTCCAACAGGCCAAACACAAGCGGTATTTTGGGCATTCTGCGCATGTTACCAACATCCGCTTTTCTCATGATGACAAGTATGTGATAAGTACAGGAGGAGATGACTGCAGGTAGCTGCTTATTTATTTTTATGGTGATGGGATTGATGAAAAAATTTGTTGTGTAACTTCCCGTGCCAAACGCACAGCAATGCAAGTACCACGTTTCTTGGCTCACTCTGTATTCATTGGTACCTGCTGAAGCGTGAACTTTGCTTTTCTTACTCTTGCACTGCTGTATTTTATGCTTACTTGTACGTGATTTGCTCCTGCTACCTTGGCCACACTCATAAGGCCATCGGGTAATCATGCAGTCAGGTATCTGTGCCTTCAGTTTATGTCACCAGAGCACCCAGCATCTGCTTCTAAGTCCCTTGTCTTGCCTTCCTCCTGGAGAGGCCAGACCAGGCCGATCTTGCCTATTGCTGCACGGCCTGCAAGGAACACGGAGCCTTTGAGTGACAAGAGGTAGGTGAAGGAGCTCTGGCTGCTGGCACAGGACCCACTTGTGTGGCTGAAGAACATTTAGATGAGATAGAGACAGCTGGTGAGGGTGTCAGTCACACAAAAATAACTGAGTATCTCCCACCCAGAAAGGGGGTAGGACAGAAATTCCAGCTGAACAGAAGGATAGACGGATTTAGAAAAACATTTGAAGTAACCGGAGGCTCCTCAAAAGGTGCCTGAAGGAAAAAAAAAAAAAAAAAAAAAAAGGAAAAAGGAAAAAAAAAAGAGTGGATGTGGGTGGGTGCATGGATTGTATGCCTCTGTGTGGGTGTGTGCATGCACATGGCCATGTCTCTGGGTGTTGGCTCTCTGGCTCTGGGTGTGTGTGGCCGCACGTGCATGATGGTTTGCATGTGCAGCTGCACACGCATCTGCATGCAGCTGACTGTGAGTGTATGTTTGCATGTGTACGTGACTGGCTGTGTTGGGGGGGAGTGGCTGTGCATTATTAGACTGTTTCAACATGTGCACAACAGAAGGCAGTGCCAGGGCTTACCTTTGCTTTACCTGGAGGCTTGCAGTTAGAGGTATTTATAGACACAGACGTATTTTGAGTAGTCTGTCTATGATATGCTAAAGGTTATCATTAATTTACTTATAAATAAATGTTACACTATCACTTAACTTCTTTGTAGTGTATTTGTATGGCGATGTCTTTGAAAGACAACTTTTCCTGCTGTTACTGCAACCACCAAGTGACAGCTCTGGACTGGACAGCCATGAATGCCTCTACCCTCAGCCGCTGGAATTTCCACATGCTGCTGTGTGGATTACACCTTTTTGGATTACTCGTGACTTTCCTGACCATGAATGCGATCTTGCGATGTGAAGACCAACATCCTTGAGCAGGAAGCTGAAGTTTGAAAGCGACATGTTTTGTAAGAGGGGTAAGCTAAAGTGAACAGTTAACACCCTAAGCTGCTTTTGCCTAATACTGTATTATTCAAATCACGTCTGAAAAGGGAGGACACAGAGGGCCCTTTAATTTGCATAATTTCAAAATTTAAACATTCACTCAAAAAAGTGTTTTTACTATACCTGCTTAAAACTCAAATTTAGTGCACTAAGTCACAAGCTTTTAATGAGCACGCTGGGTTCATGCTTCAGCTTTCAGGAATTGGAGGAGCAAAGTATAATTTTTGTTTCAATGTATTTATTTGGCAAAATTTTCTATCCATGAAGTGCCTTTGAACAATATTTCCAGTAGTCTGGGCTACAATCTTGCCTCCCACCAATGTCTGCTTTCAACATATGGTGCTATAACTTTCACACAGAGGAGGGCTAACACCAACACTTTTCCAGACATGTACTTACGTTATCCGCTAAATCCCTTTTTAGTGCTTTGGTTTTTAATACCTTCAGAAATGAATTCCAAAATGTTTCCAAGAGCAGGAACCTATGCATCATTATGAGGACAAAACTGGTGGTGTGACATCTCTTGGTAAGCTATACTCAATTGGTTCAGATGGTAGATGGGCTGCAGCCAGAATTTGAGGCTTAACTTAAAGTGGGGACAGGAGTGGGGGAAGTAGAAAGATTTTTTTTAACACAAATAATGAGGAAGTTGTTCCCTAAGTGTTCCTGCAATCTCCCTGTTGGCAGGAAAACATGCTTCATATTTAACTGCCATCCCAAGCAGTGACCATCTAGTGCATTAAAGTATTTTGAAAGCCATCAGGAATCCTTGTTTCCCATTATGCCCTCTGGAGAGAGAGCCAAATGAGAGAAACCAATGAGGGCTGTGACCCCTTCAGTGGGCAGCTATTCCCATGCTATTTAGACATAGAAAATAAATAACTCTGGTACCTGACGGTTTACCTATCCCGGAGAAAAGCAAAATCTTTGCTAAATTTGAACTCCTCTCCCCATCCTTGCTTCTCTTGCACCGTGTGCAGCCCCCTGCTCTGTGACTAGGCTGTGGGATCATGGGGCAGGAGGGCAGCAGGCAGCTGAAATGAAATATGAGATCTCTCCACTTGAAAGTGGAGACTATGAGCAGATGTTCACAAAAAGCAAGAAGAGCTCTTCAGCAGTTGTTACTGAACTTCTTAGAAAACCAAAAATGATAGGGACAGTGGAATTTGAGAAAGAAAAGAAAGTTCAAATTTTCAAATGAAATCTTAGAAAGGAACAGAAAACATGGGCAGTTTCAAAAGATTTCGGAGAGTTCTGATGTGGAATGCCTCTGTATTTTGGAATGACCTTCCTTTTAAACAGACTGGTTTTAATCAAAAGAAATAAAGGCCAAAATAGAACATTTTGACTTATATGTAGTATTTGAAAAGAGATACTGAATTGTGGTTTAGTCCCAGTTCAGATTAATAGAATGATTAATTGTGGAACCATCCTGCCAAACCACTTCTGATTCCCACTACGTAAGTGAGACAATAGCTGTTGGACACAGAATATCATAAAAATGACAAATGAAACAACTATCCAATTAAAGGAGTGGATCCATGTATATTTAACACACAAAAGTGCTTCAGCAACCTCCAAGAATCACCTTTTTTTAAAAGTGAATTTATTAATGCCTTATATTACTATACAGATCAGCTTGTCAGATACACAATAAGAGTCCCTATGCAGTTTTTTTTTTTAAATAAACCTTATTGATCAAATATTGTAATCATGTTAGGTGGTGATGTCAGTGAGCACCTTCTTTGCTTATGTTGTCATGTTTGCCTTTCACATTGATTGTATCCTGAATAAAACCAGTTGCACAGCAGAAGGAATTATTAAATGGCTATGTTAAAAATATCTTAGAGCAATAGCGTCTGTCAGGATAACACTTAAAAATTTGTATGTTTATATGGTTTGGCTTTATGTATAAAATGTTCAGAAGTGATGATGTATTATACTGTAAATTAAAATATTAGTGCATGAATTTATTTTTCAATGGTCAAGATGCCATTAATTTAAAATCTGTGTCTCAAATAAACTCGGATACAAGTTTTCAATGTCCAGCTTTCTAAATCAGGCTCGAAAACATCTGAAAAATTATTGGACTCGCTTAACAATTTCCTTCAAACTAGCACATGGCATACATTACTGTCTTCAACATAAAAGAAGCCAAGGATATTTACTTCTTTTAGCAGAATCTAAAATTTCATCTTTTTCAAGAACAATTTTCAACAACCAACCAACTCACAAGACTGACAGTCACCCAGGTCACTGAGCTGTCAGTGCAGCTGGCCATGGTAACAACAGTGGCCTTCAGTATTCAGCATCAAGGCCTCCTCACTGCAGGAAAGCATCTGCTCTACGAGAACTACGCGCCAAACTGAGCATCACCCACCAACACAGCTATTCAGGACATCAGATCTGTAACTAGAACTGAACAAACTGCTTCACGCTGCACAAAAGGTATCATGAAAAATCCATCTACTCACATTGCTATAAATCTGACAAACTACTTCTACCACCATGTACAATGGATATTTAATCACGATGAACTTAAAATAAACACAAATATATTAAACTTACCTCAAGAAAGCAAAATACCGATATTATTTTAAGTCTATAAGCTTTATTGATACTTGGGGTTTTGTTTTGTTTTTTTTTTTTCTTTTTTGTTTGTTTTTTTTTTTTTACATTTCACAATGCATTCCACAGACTTAGTTCAATACAGCTTAAACTGCAAGTGTATAAATTTTCATTTATAATTTCTTGCATAACAAGGTTTTAAGTTTCCAAACAACATTTGCAGCGTTAGATATTCAGTCCACAGATTATCAGAGTTTGAGAGACTGTAGAGTTACTTGCTCAAAATCAACTACTGCATGTTTGCGCAACAAAGTGTATGCTGTAATCTTTTAATATATGTGGAGGTTCCTTTGTTCATTACTTTTTTTTTTTTGTTTCTTTTAAACAGATGCTAGTGTTTACAGAGACATTTTAGTTTTTCAAGCTTGTGTGCTATGGAGCTAGTCCAGAAATCAGTCAATTCTCTGAAGTACGAAGCACTGTGGAGCAGCTGAAAGATCTAAGCTTTGTGAAACACATATATATATATATATATATTGGCAATTGATAAAACAATAAAATCACAATACAGCTATACTCATACCAAAAAGGCAAGATTTTTCAAAACTTGCTAAAATGGTATATTCTTCTAAAACATCTCATTTTAGAAAATCTGCATCAATCTACACAGACCATACACAGTGCACAAACTGGGAAGTGTTATCCTCCGCTCCACCTGCACTACCTCTTCTGGAACGCAGCAGCGCCTACCTCTGATGAAGCAAAATGTACAGCTTTCTCAAATCTTTTTGTATTAGCCAGTGCTGCACATGGGATAAAGAAAGATGATTAGTTTTAAATCCATACATAGCAGCTTACAATACTTAAGATGATGAAACACATGGCAGTCAAAACAGTTATTTTTCCTCAAACACTGCGTTGCTAAAAAATAAAGATCTGTGAAATTGCACTGCAATGTCAAGGGTTTTGCTTATTCCCTGACCCTCCCCATGTAAATCCAAATAAGAATTTTCCCCCTTAAAAGATGAACTTCCTATCAGTAAGTTGCTTCAGGCTTTTTATTCAGTTTTGCGCTTCAACCCAGGAATTTTTGCTTGGATCCTGCAAAAGGAACAAGAGAGGAAAAAGAACAGCATTTGAGTAAGGAAAAAAGAGTAGGTAGAAAAGCCTTCAAGACAGCAATCTGTGAAGGTAATTATCATGGCAAACCAACTACTACACTGAAAAATTGATAGAACTGCTGAAGGCCTCCTTTGCTCATGCCACAGCTGCAACCGCTGTGGGCCCACAGTTTCACTAATACATAGATTTCTGTTAAAAATAACATTGGATGGACTTAAATGCACCTCCAAGAAAAGAGCTGATTTCATAACCATTCCATTTTAAGCAAAGAACTTTCTCCTCCCACAACTAGTATATATAACGCATTTGTTATATACAGAAGTAGCATGCATGCCAAGAAACTAAACATTATTTATGTTTAAGTGAAAAACAAACAAAAAACTCACTTAGCCATTGCGTCTTTGACATTCTTGTTCACTAGTCCCAAATAATGGTCAATTTGGGCCTGAAATGTAAGGTGAGAGATGTTAGAGACCAAGGCTTACCAACAGTTCCTTTGCTGCCTGGCAGGCAGTTACACACACTAAGACACGCCCTGCAGGAATGACCACTGATGGAAGGATGCAGCTCAACAGTGCTTATTTCCCAGTTTGATGCTGCTCCAATGCAAGCACGCACAACCAAGGCCCATGGTGAGAAGTGAGCAGTCAGCTTCTCCTTCTCCTCTGGGCACCACAGAGAAGGAAAGCTGCTTCGCTGTCGAACAGCTTACGCCCTCCGAGAGCAACCTTCGGCTTGTCAGGAGTATCGAGGAGCCCAGGCTAAGCCATGCAAACTGTCCATCATCTTTCCTTTCACTGCACAGTATTTAGCTCGTTTCTATGGTCATACAGAGGTTGGAGAGGAGCCCAAGAAGCTCTCCCATCTTTTTAGAGTATTTCTTCCACTTTTCCTTCATCCCAGACTGACCTTCAGGATCAGAGTTGTTTTGGAAAGAGGAGAAGGAACTGCTAAGCCAGGGCTGGCTTCCCCCCCCCCCCCCCCCCCCCCCCGTGCTATCAACCTGCTGAATACAGTCCCTGCTCAAGCTCTACTATTATTTAATCATAGTCATTTTACTTTGGCTTCTTCTAACCGCCTCTTCCTTTACAATAGTCTGCTGATAGAAGTATTAGACTGTACCAAGCCTCTTCTGCTGCCTGTTTTAGCCAAATTACAAATTTTGTGGGGCTTCAGGACACAAATCCTGAATACCAGCTCCAAAGTGTGTTTTTTTTTTTTTTTTTTTTTTTTTTTTTTCAGAAATTGGTTTAAAAGTACTTATATCAAGATTCACACCCTGCCTACTGCTGCAGCAGGCCTGAATAAATCCGGATGAGAGGAAGAGAAGAGAGGAAGAGAAGGTTAATCATGTTTTTTTCCATAATTGTTTGCTGGGGAAGCCACCTTACACTTCCACCAAAAAGGAGGATGGGAAAGCATGCACGGCCTGGACTTCCAAGTGAACTTGGTTCTCTTGGCTCAGGCAGTGACTCCTGATTAAAGGCCGCCATTTTAAAGACTTTAAAGAGTTTAGAAGAATAAAATGAATTTTTATTTTCTCCTGGTTTTGCTTCAATAGAACTAACTTCATGGAGTATTTAATGAACCTTATTGAACACTCACCTGATGTCTCTCATAAATAACAGGAACACTGAAGAGCGAAATCAAAGCTGGAAAAGAACAGATCAAAGGTATAAATATTGACAGAAGGAATGGTGCTCAGTTAAACAAAGACTTGCTTTCACACCTTAACATTTCTTTCAAAAGGGTACAACAAAAAGAAAAAACTAGGCCACACACAAAAATTGTTGGCTGGTAATTTAAATAATCCCTGCTAAGGAGAAGCTGGGCTGCTCTCCAGGTCTTGTTAACGGTACAGTAACTCTGGTCACAGTTCACTTTTTCACTGTGGGTTAGGCACATTCTTCAGCAAGAGTGCTTAGGTCAGTGGCACCGCCCTCTGGACTACAAGAAACAAACTATCTTCAGTGGGAGGTGACCAGAGCTGATTTTGTACCTCCACCAAAGTTACAATATAGCAATGATATTAAAGAAAAGCTAACCCTGACAGGGAGATAGGGTGTCTGGAAAATGTGCAACTTCACAGAATTCAATACAATTCAAAATTGTCCATTCTGCAGGGTTATCAATGTCCTAGAGAAAGGACTCACAACTACATCATCCTGATACAATCTCAAGAACACAGGAATAGCCTGGGAGTATCGGGCAGACTTCATTGCTTTTCCAGGGTTATTTTGCAATGCTAGGTATTTAACACAATTTCAAACACTTACCCAGTATCAGTAATGTCAGACCATTAAACAAGGCACCAACATAAGTGAATACCCACATCAACACTGCAAACTGAAAAATAAAAGCACATGTCAGCCTGTGACTGGTCTTACAAGAACATATTAGTTATACCAGTAAGCAAGATAACTTCTCTAAATGCACATTTGAAGCTGGAACACCCCAAACTCCACCCGTGTGCATCTAATGTAATTATAGATGAGTGACGAGATGGCTGAAGGGTTTAGTAATGGGATATGTGGCCTCTTGTGTCTAGGTCATTGGGCTGAATTTGGCCCAAGTCAGCAGTGACCAAAGGCTGTCAGTACGTGGTAGTTGCACAAGGTCCCCTGCGTGTGCACAGCACTTCCAATACGGCATTTCAGAACGATGGGCAAACACTTCCTACCTCCCACCCTTCAAAGACAGGAACAGGACAGGCAGGGAGGTGAAAGGGCTGGCACATATCGCAGCCCTTGGGGACAGAGCCAGAAGGAAAGTGGGTCATTTGGTTGCATGGCAGCCCAGCAGCCAACACATGAGCCCATCAACCCTGGGGCTGCAAAGCCACCGGCGGCACTGCCCCACCACAGCCACGCTGCGGCTCCGCAGTGGTCTCCATGAACCACTGATTGCTAGGCAGGGGCTTCTGCCACACTGGGTGAAAAACCTGGCAGGGAATGTGGCAAGGCTGGCTTGGGTGACGTTTTTCCCTTAAACAACACAACGACTTAGAATACTACAATATTCAGGAAAGAAAGAAGTCATCAGTGCCACAAAATGGAAGATGGCCGCAGGTCAAAGACAACCTCCAAAGAGAAGCTGGGTTTACGCACACCCAGCCCTTCCCTTCCTGCTGCCGCTCATGGTGCCTGCCCCAGCACTGGCCACGCTGTTGCTCCCCCTGCCCTGCTGACTCTGCTCTTGCACAGGCCCCATCAGGGGGGCCTCAACCCTGCCTCAGCGGTTTCGCACGGCTCTGAGGGAGTTAAACCCCAGCAGCTTTCCGCCAGGTGCAGAGTGACCCAAGCACACCTCTGACCTATACCAGGGCAGGAGCGGGCTGCGGGCTGCCAGCTCTATTTCTGTGTAGGATTCCTCCCTGAGGAAAACCAGCCCATTTCTTCTAGTGTTGCACAGCCCATAAGGAACAGAGCAGAAGCCAGGATTTGGATGTCAGATCTAGTGGATTTAGCAGCACTTATTTCTTGCTAAGCAGACAAGACCCCAGCACTCTAATCAGCTAAGCATGTCTGGTTATTTTCTGGGCAAGACACTGTAAAACAGCGGAAGGTGGTGGAGAGGCTGCAGATACATCCAAATCCAAAGAATCCACAGATAGCAGCCGAAGGTGAAGCACCGCAATAAGCAGGAGATGCAAAGGCAAAAGGTGGGCACAAAGCACTGGAAAATAAAGAACGTAATGCTGAAGGATTGTGGGCAAAAGATGCAGACTGCAGCTGAGTTACTCAGAAGTTATGCAGCCAGACATCCATTTTTAGCTTATCATAAGACGCAAAATGTCCAAATCAAACAAAATCAACAGTAAGGGCAAAATCAAGTAAGGGCAGGGCAATAGACAGGTCTGTATAACCCCTGTAATGAAGGAAGTTTACTTCAAGAGCTTCGTTCAAAGCTGGTCCCATTCAAAATTCAGCAGGATTAATTGCAAATGATGCAGTTCTTTATCTGTCAGCTCTTTCCAGAGGTGACGCAAATAGCACTAGAGGCACAAAGTTAACCCTCAGACAAGGCTGCAATGTTACCATCAGCTGCATTTCCACTGAAGGAATTTGGCAGGTTTATCAAGAAAAATAAAGCAGATTTCTCTAACCTCCCTCATGATTCATTCAAACCTTGGCCCAGTTCTGCTCTCTGCAGTGCCAGGGTGAGAGCTGGCTGCCAGCCTCTTTGCACAAGAGCGACTTTACCAAAGCAAATCTCCACTTTCTGAGCAAGTCTGTCCCTGCAGCATGTCCCCTGCCTGAGAGACAGAAGGAAAGCCAACTGTTATACAGCAAAAAGCCCCCAAGTTTGTGAACGCCCAGAATGACTCTCACAAAGCGTGCATTCGGTATCGGAAATCAGCTGGCTTCAAGCATGCACAGTGAACCATTTTGACTGCTCTCCGAGCTCTCCCCTGCATGAGCACAGTTCCAGAAGCAAGGCACCACCCTGCCCAGGTAAACATTGATAACAGAGCTCAAGACTATGCCCATGTCAGAAAACACAGTTCACGTAAGCAGCGGGGTAACAGAATCAAAATCAATCCGAAAGTCCAACAACCATCAGAACAATGGAATATCATGTAGTGAGCATTGAATTTATGGTCCGAGAAATATAAAACTCCTGAAGTTAACATTTGACTGACAGTGGCATTGCTTGTCATGAAGTCTGTCCAAAGCAGTGCTAGGGTTTAATGACAAAGCCTATCGTGTGTGAAGTTTCTGTCCACTTTGCCCATTTGTTCCAGGCAGGAGAGGGAACCACCGACCCCAGCGAGGCCACCTCTCTTTGCCATATCCTGCTGACTGCTAACTGTCAGTAATGACAGCTGTTTTCTAAGGTGTGGCCACCAAAGCAAATGATGTTCAGCAAAACCCTCCAAAGCCCTCTCCCAAACCACTGCCTCTCCCTCCTCACACCTTTCTGACAGTTAAAACCAGGCTCCCAGGAATTAATGGACTCAATCTCAATCCCTCATTTACTTATGGTTTCTATTTTTTCCTAGAAATGACACAAACATACAAATGTGTAAAGGCTTACCTCAAGCATGCCTGAGCACTTAAAGCTCTAAGATGGGGGGGGGGGGGGGGGGGGGGGGGGGGAGGGAAAGCTGAAAGCAACCCAGGAGTGACCTACAAAGATAATATTGTTCTTCCCAGATGCTCAGAACAGGATAGAAGGAAGGCACGGGGCCCAAGCTCACCACCTGCACATTACAATTATATGTGAACCAGCAACAAAACTGTGTACCTGATGGACTGCATCCAGATTTTGCCTACCTCCTTCAGTAAGACTCCCTAGTACCCAGAGCATAAGGCAATTTAATGGCAAATCCAGAAAGGATAATAAACAGATATATCAGCTTCTTTACTATAAACCAGTTCAAATATAGCACAGAGCTCTATTTCTCAAAATATCAGTTGAGCAATGACAAATTGAAAGCAACTGTGCCCCGACATCAGAAGAGAACTGCTCCTGATTGCGCAGCCCAGGGTGAGCTGCTCGATTACTGTGTGTCAGGACAAAGTGCAGCTCCTCCTGGGACTCTGACAAAAGCTCTTCTGAAATTTCCCCTGAAAAGCTATGAGGAACTTCTCCTTGTGCTGCATAAATATTTAGTACATTTTAAGACTTCCATGACTGAAGCACTGTTTAATAAAAAAAAAAAAAAAAAAAAGAAAAAGATCTTAACGAGACAGATTTTACAGCCAGAACTATTATGCACAATAAACTAACCTGCAGACATTTTCTACATCAAAGCTCGTTAGCTTTCATTATATACAAACATGCTGTTTCCTATGGTGAAGATGTTTAAACTACATGAGCCAGGCGTATTTTTTTTTTTTTAATAAAACCAGAGCTGCTGTATTACATAAAACCTCAGCATCTTAATGTTCTCCTCAAGCGCAAAGTCTTCAAAATCAGCAACTGTAAATGGTCCTGACATTCACTGGTTTTATAGAGGGTTGCTCCCAACTACCATAAATTAGACTAATTAACCCACATAAAATGTTTTAAATGCCAGAATAGAGGGGAAGTGAATTATTTCATCTGAATAAAAATGTATTTCCTACATAGCATACTATTTTAGAAGTGATTAGAGTGCCTTGAAGACATCTTGACTGGAATTAATTCTACTATTGGAAGACTTAATTCTTAGAACAGTGCTAAGTACAACAGCAGTTGGCTTCGCTGCTTCCCCTTCCTTACTGCAAGGGACTGTGAACTCTAAACAAATGGTGTGGAAATTCGCATAACTCAGATGAAGGCTCATACCACAAAGGCCTTAATTACTGAAGAAATACAAGTGACCTTGTGACTACAAGGCTTTTCTGTGATGTATCCAGTTGTTTAATAAGATCCAAATATGACTTCAGCAAAATAACCTTTTTTGAACACTGAGAATCAATGCCATTAAAAAGCGCAATAAACAGAGAATATGTTCCTTTCCTCCCTCACACTCCAAGTTTATGTTATCAAAATACAGTTCTAGTCACAGAACAACAATTCCTTTGACCGAGGCCACAGCGCTGCAGAGATGCACCCCAAGCACGCAGTCACTGAAGTGCAAAGGCAAGCCAGCCTCTCACAGGCGGCGGGCAGGGCTGACATGATTTAGCCATCCAAACCAAGCCCCAAGTGGGAACACCAGCAAGGCACAGACAGAAACAGGCTCATTTATGTCGTGCTGCCATAAAATGACCGCAGCAGTATCAATCGTATATAGAAAGGTGACCAGAAAATATGAACGCACAAGCACCTCATAAAAGTACTTTTATTGCACAGCCCTGTAGGAGCTGGAAGAATACTGCACAACCCCCTGGGCTAATCCTTTATCTCCTCTTCTCCTTCTGAGAACCTGAATCTTTCCTATGAGCACCAGACAATAGGTGACAACACCCAACATCCTTACACATCTTTTCCTCTTTCCAGAGGGAAAGGACTCTTCCTGGGAAAGACTTGGACAACATTATTTGCAATGCCCACAGTACCAACTCCTCACTGTGTTTATATAGGAGCAACTGCAAGAGAAATGCATCTATATGAGAAACTGCATCTAGAAACTCTAAGATCCTGAGAACTATCTTCAATTTCTATTCCACAAATAAAACGAGGACTTTTACAGCCTTCCTATTTTATTCCAAGTTTCTCTCCAAACCCCTTCCCTCATCCTCACAACAACTCAAAGGCCTTTGCAAAGCACTTTATAAGCAAGAGATTTAACTGGAGGATAAATGCAACTTTATTTCAAGAAGATTATGCAAACTGAAAAGCAAATGGCCAACAAGTTCTACTCAGTAAAGGATTGAAAGACAGAGAAATGTGATAAGCTTGGCAGGAGAGAGCATAACTCTCACAGAATAAAAATTAAGGTTTTTCAGCCATTTCAATGCCATTTCTTGCTCTGCCACCTCAGTAAAGAGCACCTCAGTTTTGCTCTGCAACATTCAGTAAATTCTATTCAGTACTAAATTCAACATATGCTAGGTATCTGTTAGGCTGTTTTGCATGCTTTATGCAGTGTTGTTTCCAAAAAAAACATTTCAGTAATTTGTAGTGCTAAGAAAAACAACTATTTACACCCAAACCAAGTGACTGAAAGAAGCCTCTACCTTCCCAGTAAAGCACAGGCATTATTCAGTCCCCATTCTTCCAGTAAAAAAATGAATAGAAAACTCCTGCTGTTCAAGGCAAGTAAATGTATTGTAAATCAATTGACCACTTGCTAGTCTCTGTACAGAAACAAACTGAAAAACATAAGCCAGACTGTGCCAGTCTAGCTGTAAACGGATTTATTTATTTATTTTTAAGAGTGAGTGAGAGAGAGGTGGTCGTGATGCATTCTGAATGCCCATACTGGAGCAGTGTCTTGTTCTAAGATTCCTGTTTTTAAGCACCAGCAAGGAGGTGTAATAGCTCAACTGTATGCAGCCAAAGTTTATTTCAGTTTTCGATTCATTTTTACTGTAGTACTGTCAAAATGAAGTACAAATAAAGCTAACCACTCTATGACTGCATTCAGTACTTAATGTGTCTAAGAGAATGCTGCACTTCCTGAAAAACAACAAAAATTGGTCCAGCAAGCAAACTAAAACTCGATACAGAGCCAAAGATGCTATTGTTCATTCACATTTGTAAGGACAAGTGGGCTTTGCTAACCTAGGTCAGCAAGGAATCTATTTACACAAGGCTGTCACATTTACAGTTGAAGTAGACTTACCTTCAGAGAATCAACTAAGTCATCGACTAGGAAGAGACGTCTCAGCTCTTTGACTGTGCCATTAACATGGCCAAGCACAACATTACTGTATTTCTGAATAAGCTCTTCAGACACGGCTACGTCAGACTCCAAGTAAGCCCTGCAAGACAGAATAGCTTATGAAACTGTACTATAAGAGCTCTGCCAGACAATATCAACATACAGCATGTTAAAATGAGAGAAACCTCACTATACATGGCATGCTAGAAGTATAGAACAGAGCTAACCTAAGTTATTCTTGGAAGGTAAAAGCAAGCCTCAAAAGAGGAAAAACATACCCATATCCTCTTAAAGAGAAAAGAATATAAAGAGTTTCTCTCTCACTACTCTGCTGTGCTAGTGTATTTACAAAGTCACATGCAGTCTTACCCAGTGCCCAGGCAAAAAGGCACACTGGCTAGCACACACGAATGAACAGACAAGGCTAGCGAGTGGCCAAAACAGTTTCCAGCACCTCTGACACGTATACTGCTGTCTATCATGCTAATAAGGCCAACGTACATTTAAAATAAGAGACACAGATGGACAGGCTGGCAGGGGAGGAGGAGATCATTTACTGATTTTGCTACTGCATTAGGAAAAAGAAAGTTCTTAAGGCAACCTGAGACTCTGCTGGACTTGATATTTCTACGTTTCTCAAATAGAAACCATGTCCTACAAAATCAACATATCCATTCATACTGCTAGAAGACGCTTCTGAAATCAGCATCACGCTGTGACAAGTACACTAATAAGGCATGGCAAAATGAGAATTTTTTATTGTTTGCTCAAAAAAACTTCTCACGATTACAGACAGCAATTCTTTTAACAGAAAGATGTACAATTGTGTCTGGTTAAGTGTTCTTTCCACTACACCATGACATTTATCTGTAGTTGTTGTGGCTATGACAATTTAGACCCTTTAAATGAAGAGTAATTTATCTGATTTGTGCATTACAGGGAGAAGGAGTAATGTAGCACAACTATCACAGGGTGCTCATTTTACAGTTACTGCACCTTACCTATTACTTCCAGTTGGGGATTCTGCTTTGGGGTGGGAGGTTATTTTTGTGGTTTTGGTTATCTCCTATTATGCACAGGAGACATATAATGGAGTCTCCTACATATACTAGTAGCTCATCAGCAGGAGATTTGGTACCTGAATCAAAAGGTACATCGATCTCATGGATGTCTCTTCACTGTCAAACTAAATTCAAGCAGAAGCATTCTTCCTGCAGTTGAAAAGCAACCAGGGATGTTGGAAAAGAATGTCTAGAAGCTTCTTACGAATATCATTATTTTTAAAAATAAACTGCTTAAAGAGCACAGAGCAAACCGGATTTCCACTGGGAACTATTCACCCTAATAAGAAACAAAGGCCTTGATGGTTTTGTTTTGTTTTGCAAAAGATATATATGTCATGCTGCTATTCTGAATATTATTGTCAATTGGCCAGATGTATTTTTTTCTAAGATCAATCTAAGCTTGAAAACAAATATTTTTCCCCTCAGAGTTTTGTCCCACTGTTGTTTTAGGTAGAGATTGACTTCTACTGGCTAAATGAGCCACTACATGTAGACAGAGAGGGGGAAAAAAAAAAAATCAAGAAAATATTTTACTTCGTCTTACTAAAGATGAGAGGAAGAAAAAGAATGACTGGAAACACCACAAAATGAGTAAGAGGGCTGTAAATAGGAGGGCAAGCAGGATTTTCTGAAAGATGCAAGGGAAATTCAGACTGAGCCACTTAATTTGTTAAAAAAGGAGAGAAGCAAGAGCAGTGTGGGTTACGGCTGGCAGTGTGGGTTACGGCTGGCATGCACTCTTAGCAATTAGTCTAACCCACCAATATATTTATGTCTCTTAAGATGCAGCTCTGCAATAATGGGCACCACTGTACTCTACAGTTAGAGTATGATTACCAAGCATGCTGCATCCCCCCCTGCAGGGAAGTGCACACATGGTGTACCCCAAGGACTTAGCTCATCACGCAGAACCACTTAAAACCACTTAATCCTACGATTAAACTCCTCAATCCTTAGAAATTTCTTCAGAGTCCAGGTTTCTGGATTTTTTTATCTGGGCAGGCTGCAATGAACCTGGATTCTGCTGATCACAAGGCAGCCTTCCATATGGAGAACACAGCTCTGCTGTTACATGCTAATATATAATTTAAAGAGTATCCTGAAGTTTCAAAAAGATACAAGTACCCCCTACTACATTTATTCTATTTTTTTACTAAATAAATTGCACTGGAAGTGCTGAAGTAATATTTACATTTTGTACATCATCTGCCACTGGTTCACATTCTGAAGACTACACCACTCCAAAATGCACACATTATTCCATTAGGCTGGAATATGTTTTTTTGTTGTTCTTTTTTTAAATGCAAATTAGGACACTCTAGCAGTGCCAGGAAAATCCCCTGTACCAAGCATTCAATTCATTTGCTTTTCCACTGTATTTGCCTCCTGAGAAAAACTGAAAGCAGTGTAGTCGTAGGCTGGGTGACAGATTTTTCAGTACAGAGGCTATTTACATTATTATGCAACATAGTATGGCATATGTCATTTACTGCTCATAACAGCACCAACAGTGCTGCGCCCCAAAACAACATACATTTTTTCTTAATTATAAGAAAAACCTCACCTAAACGGGTGGCCTTCATCGGACTTTTGGATTGCCTGGATGACTCCCTTGTATATCCTAAAGCTGATGGTCACAGAAAGCAGGGCCAAGGCAATGTAAGCGGTCACGCTCACGATGCTGAACACTGTTAACGAGAGCAGCAGGAACAAGCTGGCACCAAACACCACTCCTGTCTTCTTAATGTCTCGCCAGTAAAGGAGGTCAACAACTAAAAATTAAAAAAGATAAGAAATTAGTACAAGATACCTTTTGCATCCATATGAAAACAGAGAATGTCATTCACTTGACTGCTGAGAGTCATCACGAATGGAACTCGCAATCACTATCAAATGAGAGCTGAAATTACAACTAGAAATAGGTTATTGTAGCACTGCTTTTGCATTGGACTTCAGATTATTGGGATTATTGATGTTCGGATTACCTGAAATGTAATTGCTAAAATTTAAGAACAATTCTGCCCCTAAGCGATGTCAGAATTAATCTCTTCACCTGCAGTGCTGTGCTGTGCATAAGAACCACAGCAGTTTGTGCTTCATTTAATTTTATTTTTGTGGAGGCCACTTACTGAAGAGGTTAATTCTGATTCCCTGTTAGGACAAATGACACAGACATTAACAGATCCCTATGCCATGGTATCATTGCAAGTCCAACAGAGGCAAAGGCATCAACAGTTTGTTTTGTTTCCTTTTGACTGAAGAAGTTCCCTTGGGAGTATATGGTGTTGTGACAGAATGAGCCATTAAGAGAGACTAACCACACTCTAATTTCAATTCAGGACAAATCTGCTGTGCTACAAATGCAAAATACTCATTTATAAACCAAGTTTATTTTTTCCCTAAGTGACTGTCAGCTGAGAATGCTGTATTATGCCATTTTCAGCATCACCTTTTAAAGCAAACTACACCCTTGCGTAAGTCATAGGTAATGGCTTAGTGCATCAATTGCAGGCTTGTTTTTGTTTGGTTTTGGGGGGGGATGGGGGGGAAGTTTGTTAAAAAATTTGTTCATGAAATCCACCAAACACATTCTCCATTGTACACAACTGTGCGGGATCACCTAGTCTGGTCTAGTTTTGTACTGCATGGTGAGATAACACAACAAAATTCACTCTTCATGGTTTCTACTTCCACAGCTGATTAGGCTTCACGAGAATAAATTCCTCTTCTGCATCAAAACTGCTTGTTAATAGTGGTAATGTAAGAGCTATTAAATGCAGAACTCAAGACAAATTACGAACAATTACTACTGTTACAACACAATCTTAGTAATCCTGTCCTGAACATTGCAGAAGTTAACTGTAAAATAGTGTATCACAATTCAGAACAGGATTCTTACTCTAAATTCCTGTAAACAAAGCAATTCAAAAACAGTACGATTATTATTTCTTGCAGGATGAAAGTGTGCTAATGCACCAACATTAAACAACTTAGTAGACTCTTTAGGGCAACAACTACATAATCCTTTTGTAGGTACAACACAACAACGCCACTGGAGCAATTTCACATGTTTCAGAAGCTGACGTCCTTTCTTAATTATTTCTGTAGGGAAACCACATTGAGCAGCAGGCACTGCAAAAACGAGAACTCTGGTGAGAAACATAGGGAAGCCATTTTCGTAATGCTAAATATTTTATCTAAATATTTAAATTACTGTATTGGTAGAAATTTCATCAAGCTCTACAGTCGGGTTATAGTTACACAAAGACTTTAAATTTGTCATAAGCCAAAACTGCTTTTGAAAGAAACAGTCTCAGCCCTCCTCCACTCAAGTCCCATTACTTTCTTCTGCAGGGCCATGCACAGAACTAGCCTGGCTCTCTGCACACAGCCAACAACCAGTGGGACAAATACAACAACACACCAACGAAGCAGTCGGCCAGATCAGATTCTGGATGCGGTTCACCACGTGACCCCACAGACATATGGGGTGAGAGATAGAGCAGCCGACCAAAGGAGGTGACACTGCTGCTCTCAGAACAGCATCAGTTTAAAGTCCTCGTCGAATTGCAGCCCAGCGTAGAGACCCGGTACTCATCTGGGTCTCTTCGTGCTACACAGCTGCACTGCTATCTTCCCTGTCAAACAAATGAAGCTCTAAGCCAAGGCAAGACAAGTACTTTTATTTACTATTTGTAAAAATCAATCAAACAAAAAGTAAGTCTCAGTAAAATTCCTTTGGTATGAACTATAAACCCTACATTGAACAACTTTTTATTTGGTTTGTTTGTCTCTAATCACAGAAGTGTCTGTCCAGGTCTCTGTACACCTTACATGAGTGAGTTCAGCATGCAGAAGTTGGCTAGGGATGAAGCTGTGAGCATGGCCTACAAAACACTGGGAACTGAAGAGCCCTTCCAAAACCGAGCCGTAAGTATCCCCAACGCTTGGGTGAGATTTTCAAAAATCGTCTTGACAAAAAAACATTCGTGGACATTTTGCTCCTAAATCATGCAAAAATCTTTGATTTTTCACCCTGAGTATTTGCTTCAGATACTGAAACTATATTTAGTTTTAAATGGTGCAATTTGAGCATCCATACATTAATATTAGGGTGACGCTCATGTGACACACTAAGCATGGCCATATTCTCCTTCCGCAGATGGCATTAGCTCTATCAATGCCATACTCCCTTCTCTGTAACACAATTTTAAAGCATCTACGCTGGTAGATGGTTCTTCCTGCTTCATAGGAAACCATGTGTTACAACTGGTAGCGTGTTATACCTGAACCCAGTTATAAAAATGTGAAGACAATAATTCATCTGTATGACAGTTTCCAAAATGGGAGAAATAAAGACAAATTGCTGGAATTAAAGCACACCATAAACACCAAATGGCTTCCAGCAACCTATCTTCAAGTCTTTTGTTCTCAGTAATAAGAAAAATCCCCAAGCTAGGACCTCCCAGACCACAGTTAAGCTGCACAAGAAGACTTTTCCCCGTCACTCTGTCTCCACTCCATTTGGAGAACGACCAAATCAACCTCCATGTCACGACATGTGTATCTTGTTTCATAGTGAATTCTTCAAAGGGAAATTTGGTGTTATATATCACCTGAAAAATGGAATTGTAATTTTTAGTCCAGAGACTAAATGGTGAAATTGATTTATTTTTTTTCCCAATTGATCTGAAACAGGTATTTGCATTTCTTTCTAAAGTAAAAGAAAAGGTTAAAAGCATTACTATAAGCAGCTTTCTGGTGTTAACTTAAACATAAGATATTCACAGCAGATTAAAAAAAAACAAACAAAAAAATGACTCCCAAGAACAGCACTGCCGAGCATGCCTCTTCTCACTGAAACTGTTTTAAGCTGTATTTTATACAACACGAACTATAATCTCATGCATTTAATGCAAGTATTCCAGGCCTATTCTAAAGCAAGAACAGCTGCCTACATTTGGTAAGCACGAACTGTCACTTGGCATATCTAAAAATAGTACTGCTAGCATCCGTGCCTTACATGCAGAACTCATCCAATTACATTTTGCTTATAAAGCAAGTGCCGTGATAGCAGGTTTATCACTGTATTTTTGAAGTATCTGCTTTCTTTCACAGACATTTATCTTAAAACGGAATCATTGTATACAGTTTTTTGATGACAAAAAATAGTGGTTTAATATATTTAACCTGACAATCCTCTTTAAAAAAAAAAAAAACACGAACCGAGTAATCCACTCTTTTTTTAGAAAGAGAAATTAAAAGCCTCAAGATCTACAACAGAGCTTAACTCACACGCATGAAACAAACCAAAAAAAAAAACAGGGGGGGACTAACCAATTTTGGCATCCATCTTGAGTTTGCTTGCATGCACCCAGATCTTGTACAGCTGACTACCCAGCGCCTTTTCACTTCCTGCTGGGGCGTTCAAAGGTCAGCAGATATACGCAACTGCCTGCCTGCTGGCTGCGTCTCGCTGCGAGCGCGAAATCTCGCAGGCAGGAGCAGGAGGCTGGCAGCCCGCAGCCAGGAGCCGCCCCTCTCCAAGTCCTTGGAACGCAGCTGCCAGGCAGAGATGCGTGCCTACAATGAACAACTACCCTGCACGCAGCCTTTAAGAACAAACAAACAAAGGGCTTCAGCACCATATAAAGACTATTTGTCTAACGGGAGAATGAAGATTTTAAAAAAAACGCAAGCAGCGTGTGATTTACAAGCATTGGGTGAACAACAGCCGTTACACTAGAATCTTTCTGTAATCTGAAACACAAGCAGAAAATCCTTATATTCTTCAAATAATAGTCAAAATAGCTTAGACACATAAATAGAAGCCTTTTCTGGATCAAGTTAAGAAGAGCGTTGTACTAACACAGAAGTTGAATACAAGCACTGAGAACAAGCAGCTCCCAAATGCATCTATGGTGCTAAAGGACAACTGTCATCATGACCATGAGGACCACAGTAGGTAAATTGCTGCCAATTTCTTTTCAGAGCAGCACTTTCCAGCTCCTTTAATTAAACTTCTTATTCACTTATGACAGTGATTTCACATTTCCACAGATCCTTCGTGAAGAGTACCTGGCAGGCGAGGTCTGAAGCCACATTTCTCTTCCCAAGCTTGATCAAGCAGCTGTGGGGGCAGACTGGGCTGGAAAACCCCAGCCCCAGCGAGAAGTCAGGAGTGGAGCAGCGAGCAGCCAGCCCATAGCCCTGCAGAGCCCTAGAGCACTCACCTCTGGGGAGCAGCTCAGGTTCAGACCCAGAGGCACCCCAAAAAACTGGTCATTAGTTTGGAGGGCCTGCTGGAAAAGACATCTGCGTGAAAGGGAAGCCTGTGCTTCTCCTTGCTGCAGGAAGGCAGCTAGAAGGACACTACTTGCTGCTGGTGATGGAGTGGCAGGAATGCTAACCTGGAGACACTGCAAGCAGCACGCAGTCAGAGAGTGATGTTACACCCAGGTAACCAAACCAGAGCAGATCCCTGACCTTACAGTCCTGCCAGATATTGCCTACGTACTGAAATACCCCACCTGAAGCAATTTCAATCACACTACAGAGAAGGTCTTAAATGCGTCCCAATGGGTGGTCAAAGCCTTCCAAGCACAGGCCCCATTAGCACACTCGAGTTTCACATTTTAAAGACTTTCCACATCAAAATGACAAGGTTACCTTTTTTTTTTTTTTTTCCCTCCAAGTTGTGGTTGCCATTGTAAGCAGGAGCAGTTACAGAGGGGGCTACTTTACCCTGATCAGATGCTGGGAGCCAGATGGGTCTTGCGATCACCTTGACCACCAAGTCAGCAAACACCAAACCAGCCCCAAGCTGCAAACACAGTGTGGTCATGGCATGACTGCATGTGGTGCCAAGCTTGTGGGGCCAGCTCCAACCCACAGAGCCTTCCCTGCCCTGAGGAGAGGCACTACAAAGAAGCACCAAGTCCAGCGGGACCGACGGGTCTACCTGCAGCCCAAAGGTCAGTCGGTGAGCCTGGATCATATACACCTTTCAGACCTGGCACATCTGCCCCACAATCCGCAGCAATGAAAAAAAGATACAGATTCCACAAAGTACATGCTAGAATGAAAATAAAGTCCAACACTACCGGGTTACCCACCCCACAAATGCAAAGACTATCTAACAGTTTTAATTGAGCCACTGCAGTACGTTTTCTTTCATTTCTACTTAATCGTACACCCACAGATGCATGCCCTCATGCACAACATACGAACTGAGGAAACCATTTTGAAGTCCTGTTTACTCCTCATGAAATTTTTAAAAATCAAAGGCTGCATGAGCCTATGCAACCCTTTCCACCTTTTATGAAATCTGAACCAGAACTCAGAGATATTTTCAGTATACAAATCAAAAATGATAAAATAAAATACTCCTGGGATATCCTGGGTGTACAGCTGTGGTGTTCATCCTATATTACCATTATTCAGCGATTAAAACCTGACAACCCATTGAAATTATTAAAAAATAATAATCCATTCTAGACACTTCGGTACTGATTACTCCATGGGGGCTGTCTTTAAATGTGCTAAAAATAAAAGTGTTGCCATCCCCAGGGTAAACTTATTTCACCCTGCTTATCTCGATGATCAATAGCACAGGTTAGGGAAGTTTACCACTATCACTGTGCTGCTTTCTCAATTACTACAGCTGTACCAGAAGAAACATGCATATCAAAAACAAGTTTAAGATTATTTTAAGTAGAAAGTAGTGCTCTAGGTGGAAAATCTATGAACCATACTTTTGGCTCTTCTCTGATTTTAGATTTGATTGTTACTTCATTTTTTAAAGTTTATTTTTAAGCCTGGAAAAAAGCATGTTGCAATATTTGCTTCCATATTTATTTTGTGGCAAGGCGAATAGTGTCATAGATCCCTGAACTTTACCCATCATTTTCCACACCGCTGGAGCCTGACCTAACAAAGTAAGAAAACATGAAAGAGGACTTCTTCATCTCTTCATAAATAAATCTTAACAGAAACCACACTGCACAGTCACAAAAGGAGAGGAACCAGACTGTTCTGCTTCCCCAGAAAACCTTCTTGCTCTGCTTCCATTTTCTTACAGACCCTGACTATACCAGTTGTATTATAATTAAACCTCAAAGCAGTAGGGACTTCCTTGGAGGGAGAAACAGGCACGAAAACAGCTTCCTCCACCTAACGGGATGCCGTTCTGTAAGAACAAGAAGAGGAATTTAAAACACTTCTTCAAACCAGCACAAAACATACGTGAAGGACAGCTTTGGTTTTGCTTTGCCCATTTGTTACCACTCCCAGGACATGCTCATCAGGTCCACGCTTTGCATAGAAGCCCGCAGACCCCAGGCCACTGGCCTCCCCACAGCTCATCTCCCCTCCATGCAGTAGCAGCTCACAGCTTACAGCGCTTGGCGTAACCCCCTGAGTACCCTCCTGTGCGATAAAGGCACGCTCATGATTGACAACTCATTAATTTTAATCCAAGAAAGACTCTATTATTCTCAAGGCCTTGAATTCTGGGTTAGGAAACGCCTGCTTTCGGTTGCAGTGAGGGACGGACTACAGCCAATCCTGCTCGTTGGGTTGCAAAAGAAAGCCTGAAAATGGGGCCAAAGTGCCCAAAGGTAACTCGTTCAATTTTCACAGAATTCTTCCAACCCCACCCTCTTTTCAGTTTTTTAAACCCAAGAATTTCAGGCCTGACATAGGGAGCGCTGAACATTTAAAATAATTACACATTAATACATATTACAAAACACTGCAGGGTATTTTTTCCTAATATTTTACAGCCCTTTAATGAAAGCTTACAACTGAGAATGGTTGTCTTCAGGGCAAAGAATTTTCACCTGCAGCACTTTTTTTCTACATATTTAAATTTTGATAGAGCATTTTACAGATTCTAGACAGCTGGCAATTTTGCCTGAGGGGGGAAAAAAAAAACAAAAAAACGCAAATTTGAAACAATAGTTTTAAAGAAGAGGAAAACTTCCTAAATACAAGTACCAAGCACGACAGGGACCTTTAAGAAGTTTAGTATCCAGAGATAATTAAAATTTTTTAAAGCTTGTCTTGTTGATAAAGTTTGAAGATTATGTATTTGAATAAGGCTTAAACTCTTACACACTGAGCACTAATCACAGAGATCCACAGAGATTTACAATGGTGATCTCCCATTGGTGGTTACAGGAACAAAGGTCAGCACCACGCTAATTTAAGGCTAGCTACTTATTTACCTGAAACAATTTGATATTAGACCTTTAAGTTCTCAAAATCTAGCACAGTTTTACCTAGAATCCAACAGAATTACAAAAAATCCTAAGCAAACACAATTAACAGTAGACCCCAAACATGGTATATACCAAAGGGAAAAAAAAAAAAACAGCCTGCTATAGCCTGCATGCAATTTCTCCTCATAAAATTACTGAGCTGCATGACCTGCAAACATGAGATTCTTTTGAGCTAATGGTTAATATTATTAAATTATTAATAACCTAGGAATTTCAACAACTAAAATCAGACTATGCTGGTATTTGTGCAATGCATACCAAAATAAGCTGTTCTTTAATACATTCTGTAGGACTGGAGAAGATCTGCAGTGCCACACAAGCTATTTCATCTACATAAATAATTTATTCTTTCTGCATTGCTCATATTTATCCATTCTAACCTACAGCTTTTACAATTTTTACATATACTACAAACAGAACTTACATCTTCAGATACATTTCACCATCAAATACATGCTACAAATACCGTTTGTTAAAAGCAACCCGCAGCATCTTTAGCTTAAAAAAAAAAAAAAAAAAAAAAGGAAAAAAGGTAAAAGAACAAATACCCTTATCCTTCCAACTGCTCGGCTGACTGTCCATCTCTCCCAGTGATCTACCCTCCAGCTGTGATTATCAATTATGCATACCAACAGGACAGCTGCAAGAGGAGAAATCTACAGCCCGGGATGGCAAACATGGGCTTCCCCAGCAGCGTCTGCAGTCTGCTGCTGCACTGGTGCTGCAGGAGGCCGGTCAGCTGACGGCGCGGGGTGTGGAGCACGGCTGACGCAGTGCGAGCTGTAACCAGGCTGCTAACGCTGCTCCGGCACCGAGGCAGGGAGGCAATCCCCGGCTGTTGCAGCCATTTGCTTCTCACTGTTCAACAGAACCGAAAAGATGCAGGGCGGAGGACGAGACCGCCGGCACCCACATGAAGGGAGGCAGCAGCTGGCTCGACCCCACGGAGCAGCACCGGGAGCAGCAGCGGTGCAGCGAGGCTCAGCGCAGGTTAACAGAAGCCAGAGCACCCTAAGCAGCTTTTCACAACGGCGTGGAGCTCCAAGTGGCAATCCAACACAGGAGCATGAACAGATTGCTTTTCAAGCTATGGTTAAAGCACACTCACACATCTGCTCTGTGTAGGCTTTTCCCTCATTTTAAAAACAACTGTCTGGCTGCATATGTGACTAACAGACATCTTTGTAACGCACCTCTCCTGTTAAGTAAAACAAAAAAGCCTAAAGGAAAACACGGTAGGACCTTACCCATGCCTGTAATAAAAGCAAGGGGCTCATGAAGAATACAAGTCTTTTTTGCTGGTATCTTTAGTCGTCATGAACCTTTCAGACATATTTAATTTCAGTGGAGCACAGACAGAACAGCTATCTCGCCCTCTGCCTAATGCCTGCAGACTAACACCTCCTCTTTTAAATCAACATCCTATGTTGTCAGCTACAGATCCGACAATTAAATTTTCCCATCGCTTAAATAAAAATGAGAACAACCCATAGGTTTATACTACTAACGTGTAAGAAGAAATACAAAGTATTGCACAGACATGAGACGAGCAGAAACTAGAAACTCAAAATCTGAAAGAGCTGTGAGATCCATGTTGTCCTTCTGTTTTCCATTCATGTGGAAAAATGTATGGCTTTTCTCTAGCATGGAGTCTCTCTTTAATACTTGTGGCTGTCAAGAAGAAAAAGACACACTAAAAACTCCCCAGTGCTGCTCTAAAACCTCTTAAAAAAACGATAAGCTATTTTCAAAAGAATGAGAAAAGGGCATTCAGACATCTCCATGGAAATCCTGCAGAATGGCTGGGATGGGGATGCTGATCGCTCCATAAAGAGCCACTTTTAGTTTTCCAGTAGAAGAGACAATCTCACGTGGAGAAAGATTACCACAAAATTAACTGAAAACCCTATATATTGCTTCAATTACTACACAGATTTAAAGATCTTTTTATGGCATAATTGGTTACGTTCATTTTTAATTTATAGAAGATAGGCATTTTATTCTCAATTCCAACAGGCAAATCAAAACCCAGACCATAAGAGGGGCATGCGAAATGTACACTTTTCACCCTATAGTGAAAAAGTACAAAACATATCTAAAAACCTGCTTCTGTCTCTGAGCTGAAATTCCCAATAGCAACTAGAAGCCACCAAAAGCTGTGTTTCTCCCCTCACTCTTCAGATAGCTGCACTGTCACAAAATTAATTAAATCATCATGCTTTCAGAAAGTTCCTTCTGTCAGTTGCCAGATTTCTAGACACTCGACCAAAACCTCATCGCTTCTCCTTTGCCTTCCTTCCCCATATCCTTCTCCAGGAAGGCTCGTGCAGCACAGCGCTGCCCAAGCAGCAGGCGCTGAGCCACGCCGCCAGCCCTGCCTCCCAGCCCACAGGGGCACCATCTCCCTGGGCAGGAATTTCTCCCTGGCCTCCTCAGCCGGCATGTCACTATTTGCGTACTCAGCCTTCATTGCTACCACTCCATGCAAATGATACCTAAAACAAAGTCAGAATGCCCCTGCGCTCACATCTCCCGTGCCAGGAAAGATTCACAGCCCCCTGTAACGCTACTCTGCATCTGCACTGTGCCCACAGTCCTGCCTAAGCTTCACTGTGTCTGCATGTTTCTGCCCCAACATCCAGGCTAGAGCTCCCCAGCCAACAGGCTGGTTACAGAACGATATTACCAAGCGACCCAGACAACGCAGACAGATGCAATCAAGTTCAAAGCGCGTCCCTCTGCTGATATACCTATGTTCAAAGGGACTGCACGGCTGCAGGGCGGGTGCCTTACTCACCAAACCGTCATTAAATCTCCCCCAGCAGCTGCCTGTTATGTTCCTGACTTGGAGCAGGGGAACACTTGGATGGTTACCTGATTCTGCTCGCGCCTGACATGGCTCTCAGTGCTGGCCGCCCATCTGTGCTTCTGGGAAAGCTGATAATTTACCACAAACACCCCATTTTCTCCATAATTCTTCCACACCCAAAACGCCTCG
The DNA here is from genome assembly GCF_009819795.1 of Aythya fuligula. Taxonomy (NCBI): domain Eukaryota; kingdom Metazoa; phylum Chordata; class Aves; order Anseriformes; family Anatidae; genus Aythya; species Aythya fuligula. The sequence goes on from NC_045561.1 coordinate 2,003,101, forward strand.
CTCTGAACTCTGCAAAAGCCTTTACCTCTCAACAGGGGTGACCTAAGCTCCAACGAAACACAGCAGGTCTATGGCTTTCCTTCAGAAGGACTTCACTCAAGGTTTTTGCTTTTAATTCTTCCTGCTCCTCCCCAGAGTCTCTACGCTGGAAGAGAAGTCTCTATTTATGATGCCCTCAAGAGCCAAATAATCTAAAAATATAACCAGGTGAAAGTAAATCAAGATTTTATCTTGAATCAAATGTTATTTTACAAATAACCTGCTCCTGAAGGAAACTGATCCGAGGCATTCTAGGGTATTTTTCCCTCAGTCAAATAAAAAACAAAACCAATGCTTCCCATCTGCTGAACTGCTCTACCTAAGTGAGCTACAAATAAACAGAAATGAACCAAGTGGATGCAGTGCTGGTGCAAGACAGCATTTCTAATTTCTTTTACACTTCATGTAACAGCAACAACCTGGCTTGCTGTTGCAGAACCACAGGATGTATTTTATTTCTGCCCTTACTGTCTGGGAGTAAAAAGAAAAGCTTTGCCACCAATACCACTCAGCTACCCTCTCAGAGCACAATAAATGCGCCCCCTCAAAAAGATATAAAATACGTAAGGTGTCAGTACTTTGCTGTATTTTTGTAATTCAAGTACTGAGCACTGTTAGCACATACAAATAAGAGCTGTGTAAGCCTGTACAATCTAGTGTTAACCCCAGCACATCCAAACACACCTGCAGAGAACAAAAAGCACCACGAAACATGGGTTTCCTGTGAAACTGACTGCCTGACAATCAACTTCTCAAAGCCATTTCTTAAACTTCCTGCAACACTTGGCACGAACAGTCTGAGTAATTTAAAATGCCTGCATAGTTACACTGAGGTACACAACTACGTGTCACGAACACGAGTTTAGGTTTTGGGGACTCTACAGCATACTTTGAGTTTGCAATTTGGTCAAATAAAGAACTCTGTGTGCCATGCATCAAAAAAAGATTATGGAATGGTGTTTTTCTATCATATTCATGCGAACTAACTGCCTGTATCCGGAAGTAAATAGGTGTTATTGTGAAGAAAGTCTGCACAACAAAAGGGCTAAGCTTTGTAACAGGTTCCAACTCTGCGAATATTAAGTGAACTTCAACATGTCAGAATTTCTCAAAACCTTGAATGCAATCCTCTGGAAGTCATATTGAGCTCCTGTTCCTTTACAAACACTAGGTGGCATCAAAGCCCTCTTTAATGAACATGCTGTAAAAGGAGTGCCCACAGCCCCCGCTGCACCACTGCCCTACACACACCCCCATGGGAACAAGGCCTGAGCGAAGCTGCAGCTGCTGAGGACAAGGAGGGAAGGGCCCCTCTGAGGGCACAGCAGCTTTACAGAGATGGAAAATACAGGTTTTAAAGCCCAGTCGGAGCAGCAGGGTTATCTGCTAAAAAGCTAATACAGCCCAAATTGAAAAATGAAGGCAAAAAAAAACAAACACGCTTTTCATGATCTCTTAAGGCGACACTCGAGTGTTCAACAGTCATAGGCACTGGTGTTGCAGAGTGGTCTTTGCCCTTGAAACTACTCTAAGTAGTAACATCTTAAATGGAGATAGGCTTCTTTAGTTTAGTTCTGAATTACTTTGGCAATTTTTTTAAAATCTCTGCTGCCATGAAGTACACGGCCCCTGTGGTCTGACACCATTACAGAACACAACAGGCAGCCCACAGCTCTGTCAGGCAGCATTAAACAAACCCAGTGCTACCGGCGAGGCTGTTAAAAGCTTTGTGTGCTTTACTGGGGTGATGGTTTTTATTAAAAAACATAATCTGCAGTCATTTTTGGGTTGCTGTTGGCTCCCTGCAGTCCACTGGTACAGTCAGAAGTTACAGCTGCAGGTGCACAGAGGCATGCTTGCATTTAGGTCAGCTTTCAACAAACAGGAGCGGTAAGTATTTGAGAACATCACAATACAGCTAGACTCAGAAGCACACGCACACACATTCACTCCTGGCCCTGTGAATGACCCCCCTTCCTTTCTGAGAGAGTGGGAAGCAACTAAGTGTTCTTTGTTTTGTTACTCTGTCTGCTACTTTGTGTTTAAGTAATTGGGTATCAAAATTAAATTTTATTCAAGGCTTGTGGTCAGAATCTGGAGGCAGGTCCCAGAAGCGCAGTTCCATGTTCCATAACACAGTAACCATGAGCAAAAAACAGCACATACTTTAAAAAGCAAACATAAATCTAGAAAAAAAAGGATGATTTTCATTTTGTATTCTCATCTATTTAACTTTAAGAAAATGTTCCTCTATAATAAGACAGAAAATTATTTTTTCTTCCCAAGCAATACAGCATATCAAAAAGCACAACTGCTTTATAGGGTGAATACAACCACTGACAGAGACTGCAGACAGCTCCCCAGTTCCCAGCCCCCTGCCCCTCAGCTAACATAGAAGCAGGACAGATGGGTGCCCTGTCACAGCATCGTGCCACTAGACAGGAGAACGCAGACAGTCTTCAACTCCCTCCTCTGCTTTCATGCGCAGTTCCATACAGACAGAACAGCAACAGCTGTGTCCTTGTCAGACCCAAAAACTTCCTGTTAAAAGAACTAACAAAAAAGCTAAAATATATACATGTAACATTCAGGGTTTCTTTTTGTTTGTTGGTTTTAATCTCTTAACTAACATTTTTGCAATAAGGCTTTTTGCCCAAACATTTGATTTTATTATAAAAACATAACTGTGCTTTCTGCAGTAATAGGTTTTAGTGGGAAAGCTTCTGGTGCTAGACTGTAAAGCAGCAGCAGAGTACTGTGACATCAGAAAGCAAAGTACTCCTCTGGTCTACAAGAAGCTGGAGCTCCACAATCCACACAATCCATTCAGTGTAGAATGCAAGGGAAAATTGACAGCAGTCTTATCCTTTCTTAATTCTCTGAAATATTAACTACGTTGAAATGCAAGTCCCACATGAAAGTTATCATCTCTGCTGTATGTAAACCAATTTTAATGTTTGCAGGATACTGAACTTCTTACTGGCCACTTTCCTACTAACCTGAACAAGTAACTCCCTCATGTGTGCTATTTATTTTAAACCACTGGCCTTGATCTAATAAAAGCTGCAAGTCATGTTGAGTGGAGCTGTATGGTTCCTTTTCCATATTCCAAACACAAGTTGTACATATCACAGCAAAAATGATATTTTCCTAGATTTCAAAGTCTGATGATTAACTGAATTCTGTATAAAAAGAAAAACACCCTTCAAATTGTGCACATGGAGCAGACTGAGACACCAGATTCTGCTTACTATCATGTAGTAAGAGCAAATTTGGAAGGCCATCTAATGCCCAACCTGCAGACAATCACAGAAGAGCTTGCAGTGAGCAGTGACTTATTTCTGTGTCAACAGATCACCAGCAGGAGAACTGAAGGAGAAACCTGAAGACAGCGAGTCCAGCCCTGATAAACAGGAAAAAAAAAAGTACTAAAGTAGTCAGAATATGAAAAAGCTAAGAGTGCAGGCACTAACGTTTTTGTTACCCTCAACCTATACAGGGAAGTTTGCAGAACATGACTTAAAAAAGATTAAATCATGACATGCTTAAGTGTAGCTAAAGAATTACAAAGATTAGTGAACTGCAAGACAGTGTACACAGATTACCTGAAGATTTACTCAGCTTTGCTGAAAATACAGCAGTAGGCTTTTCCTTTTCTTTAATTGAAGCAGCTTCTCTCTCAGCTTCCTTCTCAAAAGCTTCTGGTTTTACTACACTGACTATCTCTTTTTCAGTGGATACAGGTAAGGTATCTGTGGCTGGTAAGGACAATATGGATGCTTCAGGCACTTCTCTGTCCACTGCCTCCAAGGACTTTTTCAAGACACGAGCATCTTCTTCAGCTTTAACTTCTACATTCTTTATAGACAGATCACAGGGTAGCTCTGGGCAAGGCAACTGCCCCTTCTCATCTTTGATCTCATAACTGATACCTTTGCTTTCATCTTTGTGCATGATTTCTCTGTCAGCAACTTCTGCCACAAATTCGGGAACAGTTTTAGGATCAACTACCATCACAAAGTCTTCTGCTACTGAGATTGGGGAAGACTCTGTGGATGAGAGACCTTTGCTGTCTCCTGTTTTTGGTTCTGTAGCAACAGATACATCAGCTGAGTAAGTCATAGCATTCAGCTCTTCCATTTGAAGGGGAATCTTCTCTGCCTTAGCTATTTTTGTAGGTGTTGGCTCAGATGGCTGCGTGGCCACACTTTTGGAAGAGTCCAGTTCGGCTGGGAAAGACTCCAGATAAGGCTTGCCTGGGGCAGCTACTGAATCTACAAGTTGTTCTTCATGTTCATCATCAGTTACAATGCTCTCAGTTGATTTACTTTTTAAGATGAGAGACTGCTCTTCACTTTCTTTCTCAGGAAAGTCAGATATCACCTCTCTATTAAACAAGTCAGATTTTCCAAACTGTGAAGACAGTTTTTCAACAAACTCTTTGTGTTCAGGCACATCCTGAGAAATGCATTCTGTTACTGGCATCTTTGAATAATCTGTTAAAGATGAAGAAGCAGATTCACCAGAGACCTTTGTTTCCTTAATTAAGTCACATGCAATAGATATATACGGAGTCTCTGTATCTTCAGGACTGGCACTACTCTCACGATCAGCTTTAAGTGTCAATTCCTCTTTTGCTTCTTGGGCCTTTGTCGATGGTACATTCACTGCTTCCTGGTATAAGGGAGGTTTTTCTGCCTCTTGCTTTACATTCTCATAATTAGCAGTAGGAATAAATGTTTCTAATGGGGAAGCTTCAAGCTGCACAGTAGATGTTTCTGTACCAGCAGTCCCACTGCTTAGCGGGGCTTCCATGACAATATCAGGCAATACTGGTGATGGAGCAGCTTCCGAGCCTTCGAATGAGGGGCAGAGCTGCGTCACAGGTTTCAGAGTCTCTTGTACTGACTCGGAGGTTTGAACTAAATCAATCTTCGTTTCATAAGCAAGTTTGGTACATGCCACATCATGCATTTCACTTTCATATGCTTCTTGTACTAGATCAGGAGTAAGACCTTCAGGCATACTCGCTGCAATGTCAGATAGCCTATCAGCAGTGCTATCTGTTTCAGCATAGTCAGCTTCCTGGCCTTCCTGCTTGCCAACTGCTCGAGTACTAAAATCACCTTGTTCTGTGTTCTGAGCTTTCATCTCTGCAATTTTTTTCTCGTCATCAGTTCTATTTTCTGAAGTGCCTTCCTCTAGTGGAGAAAGAGATTTGACTTTGTCACCATCAGGAGTTACAGAGGCTTCAAATTTAGTGCAAGTGATGTAAGTCTGAGGAGGCTCTTTTACAGCTTCTGGGGTACTTGGGAAGGAGAGATCTTCAGCACTGCCTTCACTCTCTCTTTCATAATCCTTCTGCACCACCAGCTTATCTACACCGTATTTGTTATCTAAACTGCTTTCCACTGTGCCATCTATCTTACTTCCAACATCCTCTCTCAAGCTGCTCAGTCCATGACTAGGACCTTTTAATTCCCATATTGGCTCATATGGTTTGAAGTCTACATATTCTTCCCTCTGAACAGTGTCTTTTTTCAATGCTCCCTTTTCACCATAATCACCACCTTTGTACTTGTCTTTGTTATAGAAGATATCTTCCTCAATTTTCTCAGACAAATCTTCAGGAGATTCTGGAGACATTTTCAGCTGCTGTGCAGGCATTTTCTCCAGGTTACATAATTCTTTAGGGCCCTCTAGCTGCATTTCTTCTTCAGCTTGAGATAAAATGGCTGCTTCTGCTTTAGCGAATGGGGGTTCCATTTCTGAGTATTTCATCTTAGAAATGTCTTTGTTTCCCTCAGCAAGAAATGGATTTGTTATGTTTTCCATTGTTTCTTTACAAATCTCACTTGCATTTTCTCTGTAAATGCCTCTTGCAGGTAATCCATCTGAGAGTTTATCAAAGGCTGTGTGCTCTTTAAAGGGATCAGCTGAGAGAGGAGAGAAGGAGGGAAGAGAAGCAGCAGTATCAAGTGGGACTGCAGTAAAATCCTCTTGACCAAGTGACTTAGCGCTACCTGGCTGCTCCTGCAAGTCCATAACTTTTTCTGTGACCGTGGACAGAAAGGAAAGTTAGAGAATGCAAGTGCTCTTAAAGTCAATGCAAATTTTCATGACAAGTTCACATGATGTTAGTTATGGAGAGGTTCTGAGTTCTGTAACAGATATTACTAGCCAAAAAACCAAAGTATCGTTTAAAGTATGCTATTCTATTTCATCTCTTCTAGCAGAGAAGTATGCAGGAAGTAGGCTAGAGAAGCAGCAACTTTTTGCAGTGCAAAGATCACAGTAAAGCTGAAGATGCCAGACAAGTACAGAGCATCCAAGTATAGCAGGCAATATTGTCAAAGTGCAGAGGGAAAAGAAACAGAAAGAGGGTATGTCCATACACTTGTGCATAAATATATGCACAGACGTTCATGCCAGTAAGAATTTTTTTTCAATTTTTTGTTTAAATAATGGGAATTTGGTGGACAATGTAGCTAACAAAACCCACTAAAAATATATAAAATTTTACTTATATGAAGTACTGCAGAAAGTTACTATGGATTAATTCTTTCTGCTAAATCAATAAAGCAACTATGCTTTAATGTGCTAACCCGCTAATAGTATCAACTGCTCTCTTACATCAAGGGTCCAAGAACTCACAGATGGCTGTAGTTTGTTTACAGAACAGTTTACCATGTAAATAAATGAATACGTATTAAAATATTGAACAGATCAACGGAAAATTCAAAACTGAAAAAGAATGAGAGGCGCTATTCTTGGACCCATGCTGACTTTTAGTAAAGGCAAACTCATTGGAAAGAGTTAATGAGATCAGATCAGAAATGCAGGATGTATTCAGACAAAGGTGAGCAGAAAGAACTTGCCTGCAGAGGAGTGCATCAGAGGCGCAGATGTAGCAGGAAGAGCAAAAAGGGTCTCATCTGAAAAACAAACAAATAACCTCAGCAGAAATAAAGGCTAAATAGTTTGATGGGGGAGAGGAAGGGGAAAGGGAGGGAGGAGCGAGCAAGTAGTTCCCAGTACCTAGACAGGCATGTAGCCAACACCCACACAGAACCTCCGAACTAGATACAAGCCAGGTAATTTGGGAGAGTCAATGTTCAGAGTTCTCCCTTTGCAACAGGATCTTTACTGAGGTAACTGAAGGATCTCCACCCTTCAAGCCAAGGTCCAGTTTAGGATAAGATACACACCAGCAACTATTTTTTATTTTCGTTATTCAAACTTGCATACTACCAAGCAGTTTTACTACCTCCATCATTAGAAAAATCACCTGCCATTGACACACTGTCCTTAACCTACTCCCTTTGTCAGAGGGTTTCCTAGCTCCTAATATTTGTGAGAACAGCAGGGATAACAAGACTCAACCAAAAATTCTGAAAAGTTAAAAAGAGTAAAGCTCTGAAACTCTCCAGAGAGTACTGATCTGGTAACAGTGCCTGTACTCCTAGTCACTATTTGCATTATGTTATAATGTAGACAAACTTCCAAATGAAGGCGTTCTTAAATCTTTCTTTGTCTTGAGTCAAGAAGACTATTTGTTTTTCTAAATTTGTATTAACCTTAATATTTCACTAGAGAAAGTTCCAGACCTCCAATTACAACCCGAAGAGCTAAGTAAATATAAGGAAGGGCACCGTGCTCCAAAGGTAAGATAGTCACTCATGGTCACTCTGCTTCACAAATGCATGTCAAGAAGCCAGAGGATCCCAGAGTTTCAGATTTTACACTACCTGAAATAAAGGCATAACTATATTTTACAAAGCTGCATTAAACATTTAATGAAAGCCCAGTTTAGAAGCAGCAATGTCAGTAGGAACTAAACAAACCAAAACCAGTCTTCCTCTATATTCAAGTCAGCAGCAGTATTTTTCCCAGATCTGTCATGGCCTGTTGGCATTACATCAATGTAAAAATAGTAACATTTAGGTAACTATCTTTTAATTCAAAAACTTCATACACTCTTCAGAAAGAGAGTGCTAAAGAGTATTTGCAGTTTGCACTGATTGCATTTCCAGAATTGAAAATTATTTCAAAGCATTTCAATTAGATTTTCAATTTCCAGTCTAGACAACATCAACAATCTTTAGTTTTATTTGCCTGGACAAAGATCAAGTATAAAGAAGCTGAGAACACATATCGTAATTAAAAGCAAAGCGAAATAGAATCAATTGCTTTCAAATGATGAAAGGCAAGGAATGAGAAACATGGTGAGTCCAACAGAATATAGAGAATAATCCAATGAAGACATTATGGTCATTCAGCGTTGAACCAAGACTTTCTCCAAAAGCAATGCCACTTCAAGAACCTCATGACCTGTTTGGCTTACTCAAATTATTCCCAACTGCAGTTTTCCAAAAATCAGAAGTGTTTGCACAACCTACATTTCCTGTCACAATACAACCAGTCATTTTTGTTTTGCAGAACACTTATCTTCAAGTGATGTTTAGAATTCACAAACCATGGCAAGAGTAATAAAATTGGAGCATAAGACTCAGTATTTAGAAGCTTCCTTAACTCCTGCCAGGCTAAAGAGGGCCTCTGTTCCGTCTTCTGGAAATTACGTTTTCCTATTAAGAACCACAGAGTGCAACCTCAATTCCCAATTTAAAACTTGTTAAAACAGTGCTACAGTTCAGTGGCAGCAAAAGCTTTTAAGGATCAAACCCACACCCGAGGACAGCTGACCAATCTGATACCACAGGTCACAGAACTGCACCACCCACCCACACACCGCCTGTCCTTTATTTTGGGAGATGCTCAACCCGTGGGCCTGGGCTCCCAGCCATCTCTTCAGCCAGGTGCTGACCCCCCTGCAGAGCCCGCTGCCACGGGCTCTGCAGGGGGGTCAGCCACGCCACCAGGCCTGGAGCGAAACACGGGGCTTCACCGAAAATACAGCCTGAGCAATCAGTCCAGAGCACTGCTCTGCTTTCCTGAAAATGATGCCAAAAGCAGGAACATCAAGTATTTTCCTTCAGTCTCTAGCGTGCCCACTGTGTCAAGGGCCACTGTTGAACTTTAGATTTGGCCTCACCCTTTGCACCAAGAAGCAGCACTCTCTTATCCCCCAGCTTTATGCCTAGAGGGACTGAGCAAGTAGCACCTCCCAGCCGTAAATACGGAGCTCTGTCCCTCTTTTTGCATGCCAGATGCTGATCCTACTGAAACATTTCATACCACTTGGTTACATGGATCAGCAGTGCCTGCATATCCCTGAGCCAAGGCCAACATTTCTTATCACCTCACCTCTTCCCTGCCCATGACACACTCCCCTTGGAGCACTGCACACACAAACACCAGGTCCAAAGCCTCAAGGGAGCTGCCACGTGCCAGCTCACCAGGAAGCTGGCAACAAGGAGCACTGCTCAGTGTGCACCTTCCCCCAAAACACACACTCATCTCCTCCAGGCCGTGCTGGAACAGCAAATCTATGTTTGCTGGAAAGGATTTACACTTGGGAGCAGAGGAGATGGGAAGGGAAGCAGGATGGACTTGAAGAGACTGTACAGCGCAGCATCAGGAGAGAGACAGGCACTGGAAGAAAAGGATCTCACCATGGGGAAACCAAGCACAAGCCAAAGAAGTGGGGATGCAGAAAATCTAGAAATAGAAGGGTGAAGAAAGAAGACAGTCTGCTGGGGTAAGGAGGTGAAGAGGAAATCTTTTTAATGCTTCACAACCCCAGCAAGAGAGGTTTCTGCTGAGGAACACTGATTTTAGCAATGTGATCCCTGATTTTGGAGTGGTGCATTGAGACAGCACAACACAGGAACTCGCAGGTTTGGCCTCCATTTACTCAACACAAACACACAATAGCCATGCAAGTCACTGAACTCCCAGCTTCTCTTAATGGAAGGATATTATGCCCACACCCATACTTTACTTTTCACACATAGCTGGAGTGTGAAAAGGGATTATATAAAAGCAGTATTTCCTAACCAGCCAAGGAGAACCACCCACTTGCCCTCCATCCACATCAGAGCAGCATTTTTCCTGCCAAAAGGAAGATAACACGAGGACCATTTCCTGCTGTTGGCCCTGTCTAACACCTCCAGGCACGTGGGGGGGAACAGAGTAGGCCCTCTACAACTCATGACTGCTGAGGGAACCACCCATTCTCTTCAAACTGTAGCTCAAATGACTGAAGGGAACGAGTTTTTTCCAGCACTGACATTTGCACTGAAGAATCTTTACCTGTGATATAAGAATTGGAGGTAGAAACCTTTCAGAAACCGGGGGTGCTTTGCCTTGGGTGCTGGAACCAGGGGCCAGTCCCACAGAAGTTCCAGCACAGCCTGTACTTTGGAACACATGGGAGCTCAGATATAACTTTATGACAGCCCATCAGCATTGGTCATGTAATACAGACCTGTGGTATCACGCGCTGAACAGCCCTTAGTGCAGATTTGCCCGGGTGTTTTTGTTCTGCTCAAATACCAGACTCGAGCTCATGCCTGAGCCGACTGAGGAATCTGAGGTGACTTTATCAGGTACTATCCAGAGCATGCTTCATTAAGAACAACATTCTTACCTAGATTTTAGTTTCACAAACCCCTAAGAAATATTTTTAAATACTGGGAGAGGGGGAACAGCCAGACAGGAACAAGACTTCAAAAGCTTTCCCATCACACCCCCCATCCTCACAGGCTAGCAGCTATGCAATAAATCAAGAGAATACAGGGTAGCTGTAAATTAAGAATGGGATTGTGCAGGTCAAACTAAAGATTAAAATATAATATTTCACTATGCACATACGTATCCAGCAAAGGAGCCGTGCAAATTTATTTATGGTCCAATTTAAGCTTCAGTGTAGCTTTTTAAAAACAACCACCCATGTATGTGAATATATCACCCTAAGAGGAGAGGAGAAAAAGAACGTTAACACATTAATGCACAAAGTGATTCACTTTGATCTTTCTTTAAATGACTCAGCAAATTTTACCTTGACTTTATACAAAATATTGCCCCCCCCCCAAAAAAAAAGTGCAGCTCTTCCTTTCATTAGCACGAACCCTCACACTCAAAAGCTCTGTAAAATTGTTTCAACTAAAACATAAGTTCCACTAACATAAAACTGATTTATGTTTTTAATTTATGTTTTGTTTAAAAATAAAAAAGTGAGATGGCAACTTACCAATGAAGCATCATTTAAAACTCACATTCTGATTTTGTACCAATTTCCCTGCTAACCAGGGTTGTTATAGGAAACCATTATTATCAGTTTAAACTGAAACTGGTTAATACCAAAGTTTTGGAAAAAGAGCATAGAATTAAATGAAGAGAAAGATTTCTGAGACAACAAAGAGAAAGTGAAGTTAGCTGCAAAACACTTCCAGAGAAAGAGAAAAACATTTTAAAATGAAAAAGTAGTAAACTGACAGTTCCTGTGAAAACAAATTAGCCCAAAAAATGAATTTTCTTCAAAATATATTCTTGCCACAAGAAAGCAGCAAGCAGAGGACTTAAGTCTAGTCACAGAAAAAAAAGAACTGAGAAGAACATGCTTTGTCCCCATTGCTGGATTTTTGGTAACAAATGCACCTATCCACCTGCTCTCACACACAACTTTCCAAGCATCAGGTTTATGTAAGACAGGTCTGTTGTTCTGATACACTCCTCATTTTTATGTATGAGCTCAGTATTGAAAAAAGAGACAAAAAATATTTTTTCCTTACATATATATATATTGATAGTATGCTTCATCCTGATGCACAGCTTAGCTTTATTAGGGGACTGCATCAGGGAATTTGCTGATGCTAGATGACATTTTCAGTCTTCAGAAAATAAAAAACATTTCCTGGATTAGTTTACTGGAGATTGTACGTTATTCTTGCCAACCGTTCTTTTTTTTTTTTTTTTTTTTTACGAATAAAGTTTTTAAGAATCCACTTCACCTCTGCATTTTTAAGAAAAATATCAAAATGCCTGCTAGCAAGACAAAGTACTAATAAGACAGACCCACCACAATGGGACACTGATTCTGAAGAGCCTCTCTTGTTAATACAAATATGTAACAATAAAAGAACAGACAAAATAAGTGGCGTCTCATGTGGCATAAAAGTTTTATCCACAGCAATTCCTGTGGGGCTGACAGGAAAAGAAACTGCCTGCTTCTTCAACACATCAAGTTGTTAATTTGCCCACAGCAAAGACTGCCCCAAGCTGCATTATTTATCTCAAATTATTTACAGAGAACATGCACATGTATTACTGCTAAAGTTTTACTCTTTATGATTCTGTGGTTCTTACTGTTTTGTGATTTATTTATTTTTACAGATTCAGGAACTACAAAAACCCCCCAGGTCTTTGCAGAGCAATGCAATATCCTCACATTTTATAAGCACAAGGACAGAGTGCTATGCTTTCCCCTGCCATGTGCCAATATCAAATTATTACAAGTAAACTGTTACATCTTGGCATAAAGCGTCAAAGTCTGTATCTGACCATTTGAGAAAGTTAATTTAAATATATTAAAGCAGAGTCAAGTTCTCAGATGCCTAATTCCATGCTGCAGTGCACAAAAGCACACAACTTCGCAAGAACTTTGAGAAGAGCAGCTGCCTACACAGACTCCATTTAAATCACCTCCTGTTCTGATGCAGTTGTTCTAAATACAGTATTTCACCAAATACTTAAGCAATTCAAGATGAGGATTCAACAGCTAATAGCATCTTTTCGTATCATTAGATCCGGCTGCAGGGCCACAGCAAACAACTAGGTTCTCTCACTCGACACTGTTTAGTCATACATGTAGTCTATAAACAGACATTTCCAGTTTAGTAAATTAGACTGTAAACTACTTGGAAATCTTAGAGAAAAGTATTTACATACAAGCCACTACAGAAGACAGACTGCTGCAGATTCAAATGAAAACAGAAGCCCTATTTTTAACATCTTGATGTATCAGAGGTAGGATCACAAAAGGATCCAAGAATTTTATCATCAGCAAGGGCAACTGGGAGTCCTCTTGGGACTTCAGCTACTGCCAAGAGGCACCATGCATCATTTGCAGAGTAAGTTCCACTATACTGCATTGGAGACTTCTAATTTTACATTAGTTGAAACAGATCAAGAAAATGAGTTCCAAACAAACATTTTGAACGTTTGCCACTTTAGATACTCTGTTTTATGGAAAAAAGTCTCTAGCCAGAAGCAGTGTCATCTTACTGTTTAATAAATCTATAACCAGAGTGGTTTAAGAAGCTTTTTTTCCTCCTTCAGATATGGTATTTGCATGGTACAACTCACAGCACCCTTCCTTCTTTTCAAAAAGTGACATTTGAGGGGAGTTGCTCCACAATGCAAATACTGTTCAGGGTACAAGGACACGGGTAAGCTATGCCATTCCATCTTCTTTTGGTCAGCTAAAGAGTAAAAAGGGAGACTATACCAGCCCTGCAATACTCATCTACCAACCAAAGCAGGAACGGGGTACAGGGAAGATGTGTTAATGCCAGCTGTATGATGATTCCCTCCATTACAATTGCCAAACTGCCAAAATGAATGTCCATTGTAAGAGCGTTGGTATTTTGTTTGTTGTTTTTTCTTTCCTTTAAAGACCTTTAAATACTTCTGACACAGCTGTCAACCCCTCCTTGGTCTTGCATCAAACGCTGATGAATAATTCTATGGACAGGATCCAAGGGGCGTTACAGAAGACGCTTGTTTCGCCACTTCCTATCTCCAGGCTCTCACCAGTACAAGTATCCCTGTATCTCTCTGGAGCAGGGACACAATTTTATCTGGCTTTTAGGGGGAAAAAAAAAAAAAGTTCACTTAAGAATAAGCAGCACATAACAAATAACTTTCACCTAGATTAACCAAAAGTCTGTATCCTTGCCCAGCTATATCAACTGATCTAACCACAAAGTGTTTTCTTACAGAAGTAGCATCAGGTGGTGGGTAAATACCTCCTTTTATTAACATCAGGTGGCCACAATCATCAGCTTCAACTGTTCAGAGCTCACCTGTGAAGGCCTGAAAATACCCACTTCATCACAAATAAAGGCAAATATTTAATAGCAAGGCTTAGAATGAATCTAGAGAGCTCAGATATGAATGAATATTCACAGATCAGGGATTTATATTTAAGGATTTAAATTATTTTAATATACTTAATTTAAAATAAAAAGCAATCTAGCCAGCTACAAACACAAATCCAGCTCTACACCACCTTATAGATGAGAACTCACACTGGCAGTATTTGTAACCAAAAACTTACGGAATTAATCTAAAAACTAAATAAGCCTTACATAAGATCCAGATTCTTTAACCATACATTGGCATAATACACAAATTTGGGTTCTGGCAGTGCCACAAAACAGAAAAACATAATTACATCCAAACTTATTCAGAAGCAGGAGGTCTAAAGAGCCATGCAAACCCTATAATTATGCAGACATTATCCAATTTAATTTCAGAGATTATACCAATCATAAGAGTCCCCTTCACTGATTTGTACAGATGGAATTTTTCTCTGCTTGCTCCATGATTAAAGAAATTAAGAAATATTTAGATTAGCTACTTTATCATTGCAGAATACATTTATTAGCTAAATTAATCTTTCAGAAATGGAGAAGAGATGCTACCAATTTCTTCCAGCATCTATTCCCAACACATTACCTTGTGTGACAAGCCTCTGTCTTAAGAATTTGTAGTCTGCAAAATAAAAACAAATGGATGCGTAAGGTAAGTCCGTGCCACGAGACAGAAAAAACACGGATATTCTGAGGGTTCAACAAAGCCATTACCATCATGTAAGAATATCTTTTAAAGAAATGGATGAAGCGATGTGAAAACATTAAATATACTATCCCAATAATCTCCTTTTAAAGGAATATGTTCAGATATCAAGTAGGGCTATAATCCTGGGTTGCAGTAGATTTTGGTCAATACAGGTTTTAACTGCCCACTTGGGTTTTTGAATCACTTAGACCACTCACATACAAAGGAGAACTGATTTTCTTATCTAACAATGAGATCTTTTAAACAAAACTTGGGTTCAAAACACTGGAAATTCCTCCCTTTGCCCTTTGAACAGCATTTCTCAAGCTGAAGGCATGAATTCTCAAAGACTAGGCTGAAGACCAAGGAACGACCTTTCTTCTAACACTACCGCATACTTTTTTCTACTTTCTCCAGCTCTTGTTCCTTTTCCTTACGGTTCTCCAGCTCCAACCTGCTTTCTAAAGGCCTCACACATGCTCTAACCATTTTGCTCGGCATTCATTTCCTTATCACAAAGGACAGAGATGGACAGGCATTACAGGCTTTTGTCTTCTCTGAGAAGAGGAACTATAGAACAGCTCAAAAAAACTGGTCACAAAACACTAATAACTGGATAAGCAGTAGGGTTTTGACATCAGACCAACAGCATCTAATGGGCCAAGAGCATTTTTAATTGGAAACAGAAAAGTTTATATTTATCTCAGTCTGCTGTCTTATTTAAAGACTTCTCAATTAACATATTCTTCTTAGCTGATGAAGTTGATGACATGATTGCTCCACTCATTAAAAAGCTGCAAGTAAAAGTTCACAATACATTCCTAAGACAAAAAGCAAGCCTTCCAGCAAAAACAGAAGGTCAAACTGGTATTCCTAGCACTTCCACACAACACCAAAGTAATATTTTCTGTATTGAAAAAGGTATGTCCCCTTTATACATTGGAAAACACTAAATGGAGACAAAGCCATTAAAAACCATAGGGAAGAGCAGTCTTAAGAAAACCTCTACATAGAAATAGTCTTATTTTGACAGATACAGTTAACAGCAGATTATTTCCACTTGAAAGATAAAAACATTCTAATGTAATTTGATTTTCTGACTTTATGAATATTAATAAGCCAATTAATTTATTGCTACTGTCATAGCTCCAAATGTCAAACAGCTCTAAGTCCAGTGATCTCACTGCTACCTGTACTTTACTGCCCCAAAAGCTATCTTAAAAAGTAAAAAACATCATGTAGTGTCTTCAAAGTGTGATAGGAGCCATTTCTATTTCAATCCAAGGAACAAGATATAAAAAAAAATATGAAAATATTTCACTGTTCTACTTAGACTCCCAATTCACTTTATATATGTAACAGCTTCTTTTCTTTAATTTCTAATGCAGCTCAATCAACAGCTACATGATTTTCTCCTACTTTGTATATAAACATTCCTGAATATGTCAGGACAATTTATCTGTAAGCGACATGTGCTGCTTTATGTTTTCTGGACAGTAAAACACCAAGAAGTATTTCCTTGCTTATAAAGTATCTAGAACCTGAAGGACATTTTCAGACTAATTAAGCATTCCTAATTTTTGTATCAGTTTCATAGTTACCATAGTAACATGTAAGCTCAAAAAAAGCCATTTTCATTCAAAACCTTGTTTTAACAGGAAACAAAGAAAGATAATGAGCACACTCAGATATGCCTCGAGTTGTAGGTTAACAGCCCTGTAGGTTAACAGCTAGAGCAACCCAGTGAGAACAAGGAAGTCACTGATGCTGCAAAACAGATGTTGAATGACACAGACCTACTGGCCCTACTGAAACCTCGTGGCAAGCAGCAGGATCTGCACAGAATGGAAACAGTGGTTTCCAGGGCTAGGAGAACGAAGACTGCATGGCTTCTGCTAAGTAGCCAGGCTCCTGGATGGAATGCTCTGCAAGATCCACATCCTTCCCATCTGGAGGAAGAAGAGAGGAGGAAGGAACAGGGAAAGCAACCTCCTCACAGCACACCAACCAGAATTTAGGCTAGAAAAATGCATGGCAATTTACTGAAATAACACAAAATGCTTCAATGTTCCAGTAACAGTTCTACTTTAAGACTGCCTCCTTGCCATGCCAATTGTGTATTTCTCTCCCTGTGAGCTGCAAAGTTGGAATCTTTTGACCTTTATGTTCCAACTACCACTCATTCCTAACTCATCGGTAGATCACCCATTGCAAAGGGACTCGACACTTTCCTAGCAATGTTCTAGGTGTTCTCAACCAGAGCAAGGGAACACCACTGACCTGGAGGCTTGAACATTGCCCTTGCCTCTTCTTTAGAAGGACTGCCATCAGTGCTTATCCAGGAGATAACAAAGAGGTTTGGTGCTCACCAGCAGTGATGCAACAGTGTGGACACCAGTTGTCACTTTGTAGACATGCTGCAAACTCCCTTAAGTAAAGGTAAGGAGGAGGGGAATGAAGGGCAACCAACCAGCAGTTCTGTGGTTTGTAGGATTTCATCTCCAAGGGAAAGCACCCAATGCAATTCAAAGCCTCCCTGTGGGCTACCTCATTATACAGTAGGTGGAAGCTGTGCTGTTTTATCTCACAAAGCAAGTCAAAGGACACCTACGTGCTAAGCAAATACACTATCAAACCTGGCAGGGCCATCCTTGCACATACATCCGGTTAACAGGAGAAATATGGGGTTTGGGCTTCAGAATCTCTTAAAGCAGCTGGTCCCACAGCACTTGACATTGCACGTGTGCACAGCAATATGATATAGAAAGATCCTTCACTGAACGTGGAATACAAAAATGAAAATACTGGCTTGATTGTACCAGTCAAATCGCTGGTTACTCTCCCCCTCTGTACATCACTAAAACGGACACTGGTAACAGCCAGAAAAAGTCACATTCCAGCTTTGATATACACAGGTGATGACCACCTCCCTTACAGCTTTACTGACTACTTTTGGGAAGGCAGGAGGGGATACGTCTCAAAGAAATGCTGAAGATCAGCAGGAACATATTTTAATAACCAAGGGCTGCAAATGAAAGTCACCAGCAGTAGCATTCAAGGATAGCTGTATTTTTTCCAAGTCACGCTGCATTCCGTCCCCAGGCCCCACACAACTCCTCTGTGCATTCATAGCAGCGCACCGGAAAAACTCATCAATGTGGAAAAAAGCCAGAGAGTATATATGCTGCTTTAGAATTTGTGTAAAATGCAAGTCACAGGAGTTCAGGATATTTCCACTGCAGGATAAAAGGGACACTTTGTAATGAAGTGGGCAGAAGCAGGTATAGACCACTACATATAACTGCCCTCCTATCACAGCTGGGGGCAATTTGGTGAGGATGAACTCTAACACAGAATAGTTTGTGTTGCTGGTAGCTTGAGGCTACTGATGGCATCCCTGCTGACCTCTGCTTGACGCAGTCTGGCACGCAGGCAGACTGTTTATGAAATCTCTCCTGAACACTGATGAATAAAACTAAGTCCTAAAAAAAAATAAATGAAAAACAAAACTAATTCATCAACTGGCACATCAGAACATTTGCATATGCATCAAGTCGCAGGCTGCTTGCATGCAAGTCATCACCTTTGTTCGCTTTGGATGCTGGTCTGCCATCCCATGAGGCCAGGCTGCCTGGCTGTGCATATGGGTTTCTTGTTAAGTGTGTGGTTAAATGGCCTACCACAACCTCCCCTTCCAGCAAAGCACTGTATAGCCTGCCTTTAGCAGTATGCACAGCTAGGATCTGGGGCTTTGAAGACAGAAAGTGGTATCTTCTCATCTTAGTTTACTTGCTGATCTTACTTTAGACAGCTTGGGGTGGTAAAAAAAAAAAAAAAAAAAAAAGGATTCATTTTTACCATGCATGACCACCTCAAACCTGTTTTTCTTTGTATGTAAATGTAGGTAATTGAGAAGATTTACAAAGAAAGCTCAAGAATAATAGTAAATTTTGTAACAGTGAGTAGCAAGAAAAAGAAGTGCCCAAGACAACTTAAGTTTTACTGTAGCCCTCTTGTTTTCTTCTGCAGCAAATATTTATATTAGCTCTTAAGAAGGTAGGCTGCAGACACACAGCCAGAGACTCACATTACATATAATTATGTCAGTCTCTTACAACAACACTGAATACTTATAAGTATGTAGCTGATATTAATTACAAAGATTTACTTTTTAAAGCACCTCCAGATATAAATAGTACGTTTTAATGGGCCAAGTTGTCTATACATTTTCTCTATTGTTATGCTGACAAAAAGCAGCACTAGCCCTTATTGTTGGATATAAAAAGAAAACCCTAGCATTCTTCACACACTTGCTATAGGCAATACTATTTTCTCAGAAATAAAATTTCAAAGCTATTTGTCTTAAAACATCAATAAATCAAAGCCTTAGATTTTTAGTATGAAGAGAACATCTTCTAAATTTCTAGATAGACTGCAGTTTTTCACTTATATCGTAAGCTCACAGCAGAGCTGAAAGTAAATGAAACCATAGCCCTCCAGAAGAGGGGGAGCCACCACAAACATGGGGTGATCCATCCCATAGATACCCCACCACAAGCTGCAGGCACCAATTTGATTTTGCCAATTTCACAGCAAGACTGGAAGTGAACTCACTTGAAGCAAGGTAAACATTTTGACTGAGAAACGTTAAGTATCCCTTTAAACATCAACTGTTTTTTGGTTTTACACCAGGTTGCTGTTGAAACAAAGTACTCCTGCACCTGAGAGGACCAAAGCATTCATAGCATATCTAGACAGCGCTTCTATCAAAACAGTTTGTTCTCATCTAGTAGTTTCAAGTGCTTAAAACACAACCTGTAATGTTCCAACCCATCATTAGATGAGCATTTTATCTGCCACACCTTGTCTCTGGGAGCCAGGCCTCCCAAAGATGGCCTCCTCACTTCAGAGCTCTGAATTAGTCACCACTGATAAATTCCATCCCCTCCAGTTAGGTCTTACAAAATAACTCTGACACCACTCCTCAACTACACTACTCAGCCCTCGTAACTCAACCCAGTTGAGTTGTGCCTCCTCAGCTCCAAGAAAGAAGAAATATTTCAGGAATTACTGTGTTCCTTGCCTTATCCCTCTGGGGTTAAGGAGCAGAAAGCAAATGCAGCTCTACAGATCACACTTTTATCCCCACTTTTCAAAGCAACGCCAAGATTTGGTTGATCCTATTTCTTCCATTTTGTTCTGCTTGAGCCTCCATGGCTCCACTCGAGCTGCTTGCCTAGAAAGAAAAAATGACACTCGCCCATCAGATAGGATCCCTCCAGTTAAACCTGTTCCAAGTTTTTTGTCATTATCCGTCATCCAAACGGTGGAAATAAAAATCTCCTCAGCATACTGCTACAGAGAGCTAGCGAAAGCACAAAATCAGAAGGCTTCATAAAAGACAACAGCAGAACCAGCCACAAAGTCCTGGCACACGTGCAACTGAAACACATTCTGAACCTATCCCCCCCAAAACGCAATTCACGTTTAACGGGGCATTTTGTTGTTTCTCCAGCACCTTTTTTCAATTAAATCTCGAACACCACATTCGCTCCTGACGTTGTTACTGAAACAGCGCCGCGGCTGTTCCGGGGGGCTCGGCGGGGGCCCGGGGCTGGGTCTCTCCCGTGCCGAGCCGCCGCCTTTGTGCGAGGCCGGGGCCGTGCTGCCGCCCCGAGGGGCCGGGGGTCCCGCGGGGGTCCCGCGGCCGCTCCCGGGCCGTTGCCATGTGCGAGGCGGCGGCCGGGCGGCGCCCCGCCCTCCCGCCCCGAGCATGAGAAAGAGGGGAGGGGAGGGGAGGGACGCGCAGGCAGAAAGAGGGGGTTTTTGTGAAAAGAAAAAAAAAAAAAATACAAAGGGGATAAAACACAAAGCCGGCTTCCTGCGCGGGGCGCGGCGGAGGAGCGGGGCCGCGCCCGGCAGACAAAGGCAGCGCCCCCCGCCCGCCCCGCGGCACTCACCGGCCGAGCCCGAGGCTCCTCGCTTGCGGGCCGCGGGGGGCTCCGCCGGGGGCTGCTCCCGGGCGGGGGACGGCGTGCTGGCGGCGGAGGACGAGGAGGAGGCGGCGGCCGCGGGGCTCCAGCCGGGCTGCGGCGGCTCGGGGGCGGCGGGGCGGGGCGGCTCGGCGGGGCCGCTGGGCTCCGGCTGCTGCTGCGGCGGCGGCCGCTCGGGCAGGGCTGCGGCGGGCGGCGGGGCCGGCTTCCTCTCCATCACCTCCAGCTGCTCGTCGAAGTCCTCGTCCTCCTCCTCCTCCTCCTCCTCGTCCTCCTCCTGCTCCTTCTCGTCGTCCAGCACGAACTGGTAGTTGAACTGGGGCTGCTGCGGCCGCGGGGGCCCGGAGGAGGAGGAGGAGACCAGGGGCGACTGGTCCAGCTCGTCCATGGCGCCGGGAGCGGGCGGAACAATGAGCGCGGCGCGGCTGGGGCTGGGCTGGGCTGGGCTGGGGCTGGGGCTGTGCCGCTGCCGGCTGCGGGCCCGGCCTCCCCGCCCTGGTGACTCACCGCTGGGGGGGCGGCGGGGCGCGGCCGCCCGCCCCCCCGCCCCGCCCGGCGGCTGAGCGACGTAGGCGGGAGCCAGTGGGAAGCGGCGGGGGCGCGGCTCGGCCAATGGGGCGCGGCCGCCTCATGCATATGCATGAAGGGGCGGGACCGGGACCAGCCCCAGCCCCGCGCTGCCGCCGAGGATGCGGCGGGGCCGGGGCCGGCCCGGAGCGAGCTACCCCCGTGCTCTGCAGTGCGGGGGAGCCGCTGGCTGGGCCGGAGCAGCCCGGGGCCGGGCGGGCTGCTGGGGGACTGCTGGGGGACGCGGCCTCAGCGCAGCGCTCGGTGCGGCCGGGAGGATGTGGGGCGGTGCTGGCGCCGCGCCGGCTGGGCGCAGCGCGGACATCTTGAGGCGAGGCGGCCCCGGGGGCGCCGGGCGCGGAGCCGCGCGTGGGGGCCCCGTGTGGGGGCCCCGAGGCAGCGCGGGGCTGGCGGCAGCCTCCCGGGGGTGCCTCGTTTCCAGTCGTAATTTGTTCGAGGCACGTCATTTTCCCGTTATTCCCTTCACTTTAAGCTGTTCTTTTCTCTGAATGTTCATTCCTGAGCTGTCTGAAGGGATGCACCTTGTCCATCCCTTGCCTCCCTCAGCCCCGCTGGAGCAGCTCTGCTGTCACCTTTCCCTTGCTCCCCCCAGCAGCCGGTGCCTGCGCCTGTTCCAGGCTCAGTTTGGGCCAGGTGGGTTTTTTAGAAGGATGTACAAAGACATGGATGTTCCCTACCTCTACCAGGCACATCTAGAAGGAAAATGGAAATAATTTTTATAGCAGCAGCAAAGGCAACACCATGGGGATACAAAATTTCACAGCTGGTGAATAAGCACTTAACTAAAGACCTGTAAGGTCTTCAGACTTCATTCTTCCTTTCTTCCCCCTAAGATTTTGTATCTTCTATCGACAAATTGTCCGTGTACATTTTCAAACCAGACCTTTTTACAGTGCTGTAAGGGATGCTGCAGTGGCAGCAGGATGGATGGATGCAATTAAAATAAATGTGTTGTGAAACGTAAAACTTGGAAGTTTCAGTAGTGGCTAAATGCTATTCCTAGTTGTATTGTTACAGCCAGTGGACTTCATCAACAGAACTAAAGCCAGAAAGGGCCCAGGAAAATGAAGACATAAACTTTTCTTCTTTTTACTTACCTATTGCTATATCTACCCTGTGTCCTACAGCAGCTGCCATGGTGCTGGTGCAAGCAAAGAAGATGTCAGCAATAGTGTGCTCCTCCTCCCAACTGGCCAATGCAGAGCACATGCGCAGGGGAAAGCGCTTGCTTCAGGGCAGCGTCGAGTCTCAGAACATTTTAACACTTTGAAAAAGATTAAACTGCATTAAGAAATTAGTAACAATCTGGTGATGATTTTTATCTATGAAAATACCAGGCCGGATTTAATGACTTTCCAGATGAATGTAAGTCTGTGATCTTCAGTGGCATTTTACCCCATTCACTGGTAGATGACTGAGCCTGAAATATTTCATAAAAGGAAATTTCAGCTTTTCTGCGTACTCATTTATTACATAATATGAAAGTATACTTTTTTTAAAAAAATTGTAAATCTGCACTTTTTGTATAGCAAATAAAAATTTGATTGAGTAAGCTCTTTACAATTTCACCAGAAAATCTCATTTTCACATCTCTTAGTTAAACAAGAAAATGGAAATTTTAACATTCCATTAAAATATACTTTTAGGCAACAAAGTACTTTTAATACTTCATAAAATTCTGAATGCAGACACAGTGCTGAAAGTAATTTTAACATATCTAGCCACAGTGATTTTTGGTCTTCTACAAGTAGGAAAAATCTATATATAATTCAGTTGATTTTATCAGAATGCTTGAAAGCAAATCCATCATCAGTTAAAGAGAAATGAAAGGGATTTTTATTTAGGGAAAGGAAGTGACTAAAGGTCTTGGAGGGAAACAGGAAGGGAGTTCCAGATAGCTTAGGCAAGTCAAATTAACAAGTGAGAGGGAAACACAGCTCTCCAGTACTGAACATACACCGCAAAATACCCTCTTAGCTCTCAGAAAAAATATTTTACTATTCTTACATGAAGATTGTCAGCAAGTAGGAGTACTTTGCAGATATTGAGCAAGCTAATTTACAGATTTTCATGAGATGTTTTCACATAGCAAACTTAGGAAGAAAACCATTCAGTTTGGTGTGTTTCTGAATGTCCACACAAGAGCTGACAATGGCCATGGACTAGCTGTATTTTCATCTGTCCACCATGACCTTCTACCTGACCTTACACAGAAGCAATATGGTATCACAGTATATCATCGACTAGGTGCATAATGGTGAGGGGACAAACGCCGTGTTATGCTGCGTCACAGCGGGTTCCAGCAGGAAAAACGTTTAGTCTCAAGTAGCAATTTAAAAACCTGGAGTTAACATTACAGCGACAGCTGGATTTCTGTCCCTCATTTTAAGCTCAAAATATGATCCCCTAGGTTTCAGACATCATCTCTTTATCTCTGGAAGGATAAAAAGTGACAATGCCTTTGCTTACAGATTATGCCTGTGCTGCCATGCCTTGGGCATCAAGCATGTTTACCTAGCACTTGTGTCTTGGTTTGAATGCCCCCTGTACTTCTTTTCAAGATCAGTAGTGGGATATTTTATAAAATCACTGCTTAGTTTACTAATACAAATGCAGCATACTAAGAGAAAAAAGTGTTAAAACAACAGCACAGAATGGATTGCCAGCTCCTGATGGTAACAGGCAGGTTCACTCTACCAAAATTTTCTCTCCTGCCTTTCAGCCTGGTCCTTTGCAATAATTAATATTTTCTTGACAGTCACTTTTTAAACCTTTTATGTTCTTTTGTGTTCCAGGCACTTCCTATTCTGTGCTTGTAACTTTACTGTGAGCTGACTTAAGTTGAGCCAATTTTTCTGCTTTTTCCCCTCCAATATCATCTTGAAAAATCAAAGCAGCCCATTTCTACAGGAAGGGTCCATATAGCCCCATCCATATACAGTATTCTGATTTAGATCTGTCACAAAACATGCTTTAAAACTTCCTTCAGCCTGCCAGCTAGCGGGGTGCTGCATCACTCCATCTGCATAGATGAGAGTGGTTTGAGGTCAGCTCCAAATTATGTCAGCTGGCACAAGTGCAAACTTACCATCAGCTGTAGCTTTAAATTCCTGCATCCAGGTAATTTCTGCCAAGGCCACAACTTGGTTTATTTAAGGTTCCATTCAAAGGAACCAGCTGATGTACAACATTAAAAATGACACTGCAACAGAGGACAAGAATCTAATTGCTCAACCATTAAACTATACCAGCATATGAAGCATACCAATGATAATACACAATGCTCTCCAGCAAACAAGGCTATGACCTAAAGTATTCACCTCATTAAAACTGCACAGAAATTCAACTTAAATTGGATTTTGGTCTCACTACTCTTTCCCTTGCAAACAAACCATTATGCCTAAAATACCAATTTTATGCTTTACTGATGTTGTGGGACCCTAAGCAGTGATGTCCTTCCACACCCAAATAAGACACTGTTTACACTGAGGAAAGGTGCGACTTCTGTGCAAAACCATTCCAAACACTAGCACTTCCATGTTCCTGGATAACCTTTTGTCTAAGTACTGACCCCAGCTAAGGCTATTTCACTTGCATGACTAACAAGTTCTCAACAAGCAGATAGTGGGGATTTAAAGTAAGTATTTTCCTTAAAGTCCTCTCCTCTCTGCCCAGTCTGGGAGGTGGGGGTTGGACGCTCAAGGGAATACGCTGCTTTGAATCAGAAAAGTCCTTAAGTAAAAACAATGATTACATTCTTACATCTCATTATTACAGCAATGCGATATATTAGTAAGAAAGTTAATTAAATAAATGTATCCATTCACACTTAATAATAGTGTATTAGAGAAATAAAACCATGGAAGTGTGGCAGAATGACGTGCATTGAACAATTTTTAATAACACTATCAAAATTCACCAGGTCACTGTAGAAAATTTAAGCATACAAGAATGTGAAGTCCTCTGAGACTGTCTGTGAACATTCATAAAATTCTCTAAGGAATCAGAATGAATAGTGCAAATTTTTCAAATTATCCAGAATATAGATAATTCCCCAGTTTAGTTCCAATATTGCTACTATTCAGTCCCTCAAACCTCTAAGAAATAAAATTAAATTATTCACTTACCAGTTTGGCCACAATCATTCAGACTCCCAAGGAACATAAGAACGACAAGCTTCACTGGACCTAGACACAAAAAATCCATTCACTATTTGTAACTCTTGCAAGCAGATCAAGGTAGTATAATAATTACTTTTTATAATGCAAGATATCCATTTATTATGATATCTGTATCATAATGCATGATATACATTTAAGCATAAATGCTTAAAATCACTATCAAGTTTAGGTCTCAGCACCCCTCACTAAATCTGTACCCATGCACATGTCTACACTCAAACATTACAGCCTTGATTCTTAGCCTTTTTTTAGAGCTTTATTATGTCTCTGTTTTATGCAAACATCCCACATACTGTAATTAATGTCTTGAACCAGCAGTGTTTCTTCCCTGTGTGCTTGGGGATTCAATGGAGGAAAGAGCCCACTGATACCTAGTACCTTTCAGGTCCTTTGGATGGACATATTTGTGATGTCCAGTTCCCAGGGAGTGAGGAAGCGAGGATGTACTCATCACCACACACATTAGAACACAGAAAGAACAGTTTTACAAGCTACAGCTGTAGTTTTAGAGCAGGAACAGAATTTGGATGGCGTGTTGCAGACTCAGAGTATCTAACATGCTCAACCACTGATTTCTGAACTTGGAGTGTACAAGTGACTGAGCTGAATTAGCTGAACAAACTAATTGAGGAAAATGTGTTCCCTGCATCTTCAGGGGAAGACACAGGTGGCAGGGGCTGACCTGGCAGCCCTACCATTCTGATTCCAGATGCTGAGATTGTGATTCTGCTAGCTCAGTGACTTGAATTTACAATTCCAACAGCAAGCATGAACTATCTGAAAATATAGCGATTTAATCACACTGTTTTAATAGCTTCAAACAAAAATAATAAAAAAAAATATTGGGAATTCATAAAAGCTATAGGAGTTTGGATTTATTTTTTTAAAGGGAAAGCATGTATACTTTAAGTTAGAAATCAATTTTTTTGCTCTTTTTAAGCCTTAATATTTACCTGCTTAGGAAAGAAACAGTCTGGTAACCAACACTCAGGTTATTCCTTTGGCTGCCAAATATGCCCAGGGAGTATAGAGACTGAGAGCAGCAACATTGTCACCATTACTGTAGACAGAACCGATGGCACTGCTACTGGAACTATAAACCTTAAGAAGATGGGGAAAATTTGCTTTGGAAACAACAGTACTGATTTTAAATGCCTCACATTTGAAAGGAATCAGCACGGCATCTTCTAGCACTTTGCTCAGTGCTTAATAGCTTATGCCTCATAACTGCTTTTATCAAACCATAGCAGCTGGAGTCTTCACTCAGGTCACAGTGGTGTATGAGGGTTCCAGTGCATTTTTGACTTCCAAGGACAGATGGTATAGTACCTTTGGAAGCCAACTCCAAGACTGTGACTGCTGCATCTTTTCTTATGAGCGTTTAGGGAGCTCTTCCTTTTATCTGGGTCAGACAAAGATAGGATGGCTAAAAAAAATTTAAACATGACTACCCTGCTTTCTGAGTACCACACCGAGCCGATCAAACATGGAAGCCCTTTATCTCCCTCACCTTTTCCCACATAAAACAAAAAGCCCACCACCACCACCACCTCGAGCTTTTGAACACTTTGGACAATTTCGCTTAACTATGGCAGGGGTAGAAAATTCAAGACTATTAAATTCCTGACAGCTTTGCAAAAATCAGCAGCATACAAAGAGGTGACAAGCTCTCCTGTGGAGAGTGAGCTGGGGAGAACTCAGCTGTTGCCCATTGTGTTTGGCAGCCACCAGCCAGTATGCAGTTTTTATAAGCATGTCTGTCTTTCACCCAGATGGCAAAACCAGAAAGGAGGATAAGAGACGTGTAGAACAACT
Source organism: Aythya fuligula (assembly GCF_009819795.1). Classification (NCBI taxonomy): domain Eukaryota; kingdom Metazoa; phylum Chordata; class Aves; order Anseriformes; family Anatidae; genus Aythya; species Aythya fuligula. Next base: position 2,030,459 of record NC_045561.1, read on the forward strand.
GAACATATTCCAGTATACACTGTAAGACCTGAAGCTATGGGAAACCTGATTTTCCTAGTTTTACTGGTTTTAGAACTGGTTTCCAACTGCTGTAGACAGGGATGAATTTTACATGAGTCACGCCAGTGTAACTGTGGTGAAGACTACCTAGGTGCAGCCACAGTTTTGGCAAGAGCAGAAAAAAAGGAACATAAATTTTGTAGACCAAATTGTAACTGAAATATCCCGTGAAAAGGAATAGAAGCAAAAGGAAAATACCTGGAAAAAAATAGCACATTAAAGAAGTTACATAGGGCTATCTTACTGCCTAAGGTAATAGGCAATAAGGTAATAATATTGCCTAAGGTTCTTCAGGTTTTCTAGGGCACAATGCTAGGCAGGTATTACTTATTCTAAGCTGTTTAAAAATACATTTTTTTAGTACAAAGATAATTTCTACTTTTCTCGTTGAAACTTTTGAAAAATGTAACATATTTCAGTAAAAGACAACTACTTGAATACCATATATTTGTTATATCTGTTCAAATTACTCCTTCAGTACAGTTAATTAGCAAATTAACTGTTTTCATTCCATCAGTTAGAAACAGGTTGCTGAACAGTGCAAGTTTTAATATACGAACCTGAAAATAATTATAACTTGACCATATCCTGGGCAGAAGTACCTGGGTTAACTGAAAAAAAAAAAATATTCTGACTTGAGAGGTAGCTATTTGTTATTTGTTTATCCAATTAAATCAGTTCAATAGAGCTCTCGTAAATTTTGCATTGGGCCATTGGAGTATTGAACAGATTTGTTTGATGGAGCACACTACAATCTTTCTGAAGCTAATATAGATGATCTAAGATGGCAAATGTCTACCCTCAGAAACTACTGCAAAGCCAACCTCACTGTGTGATGACTAACAGCTTTCTGACATTATACCACAGTACTTTCTTTTACCTAGGGGCAGAAAAGTAAATAAGACATACATAAAGTTTTTCTTACAGTGTAAAACTATTTTGTAAGTATCCCAGTTAAAAAATAATTAAACAAAACCAACAGGCCTGCTGATTGCCATTTCAAATAAATCTTTTCCATGATAGGAAGATATCCTCCTGGTTCCTATTCATTAAGCCTAAGAATTCCTCTATTTTGCTCAATACTGTGTGATCATGGATGATACATAGACAGTTTCCCCATACTATGGCATGTTCACGTAACTGATATGATGGCAAGATGTACCTCTGATCACTCGTGGTCTCTTTTCAACACTGATGTAAGTGTGATCCTTACCTTTTATTCTTGTCTCAGAGGAATCCTCAAATTCAGCCCACTTCTAGCCAATTTCCCTCAAAGATCATCACTGGTATCATGTCACTTCTTATCCAACTTGGTTTAGCCCTTACAGCTTGAAGTTCATACAGATGTTCGACAGTTGTACTGAACTCTTTCTCTGAGGCAAAGTATCCTTTATTTTTCTTCCAGAATGTAGCAGAAAGAAAGGTTGTAAGACGTTTAGATGCATATGCATTTTATATTAACTACATGTAATACTTCATCAAAATTTCCATCCTGTGTTTTTTTTTTTTTTTTCTGCAAATTGGGTGATGGTTGCTATCTCTGCAGTCTCAGTCTCTCTGCCGTGATCTAAGGCACTTATTTGAAAATCTACTGCTATAGCTGCCTCAGGATGTTGAACCTGTACAAGTAATTCACGCATCCCACTGCGGTATAAGAGGAAAGACAGCTGGGAGAAGACAAAAACTGATGGTAAAATGGATGAGACCTCCAGTTGCTGATGCACAGAATAGAAAGATCAGCACTGGCAACTGGCACAATCTAAAACTACCAACTTTAGTTCCCCAAGACTAAAAGAGTCCAGGACTGGATAATTCTTACTCTTTCTTGTATCATCCGTCCAGCTCCAACCAAATAAAGATAATCTTTTTATTCCTAAAAGTACGTGATATCATCTCTCAGAGTTTTCAGAAATAGCAAGTGCTTTTCGAACTGTTTTTTAATAAAACCAGGTGCCCCCATATAAATATGTAATATATCATGCATTGATTCAATTTTAGATCATTTTATGGCAACTGAATGGCATTTAAATTTTTGTCACATTTCTAAAAATATGCAGTTTTTAAACATAGTATGTTAGCAATTTTGTCTACCTCTGCCTGGAAATTTCATTTCAGATCATGCTATTCCTTCACCCTAAGTGTTTATGCATTTATAATTGTGTGTGGCATATATATGCATATATTTATAAATGCATATGCAAAATATGAACCAAAAAAGTTAAATACGCTGTCTCTAGCCTGATGGGCTGTTTGGTTTTGTTTAATTAGGTTCATGTTTACTCTTCCAGAATGCCCAGGCATCCCAGCCAAGTATCAAGGCTCACTGGGTTATGCAATGTCCTGGTATGTTAAAAAGTTGGTTCCTCCTACACACAGTTCACAAGGCACAATACAACAGGTGGATGAAAGACGTTGCACCGGGGTGTTTTGGAAAAATGAGGCAACAACAAACCGAAGAGGTCAGTGGAAAAGCAGCAGTTTGCCACCTACCTTTATTGGTTAGTTGATTTCTCTTGCAGATGTTTTGGATTTGCAAACCAGATCTAGAAGGAAGCAAGAAAATATATACATGCATTGAGAAAAAATAAATAAATTGAACCTCAGTGAGCTAAGAACAGCATCTCATAATGTCAAATTTGAATACACAGGCAGTTCAGAACATATAGCATATATGTTCTGCACCATATATTATAGCTAATTGCACACAATTCTGTGAGCTCTCTTCATTTGTAAGCTTCTAAGACAAAGACTGCATAAACTCTTATTTACAGAGCATACCACAACAAATCCACAATCCTGATCACAGCCCCTGTATCATATTACAAATATTACTGATATTACAAATACCTCCTGCCATGCTGGGCTTATATTTTTCTTTTTTAATCAGATTTCTCACAGCTCCATAGATAAGCCAAACATGTCAGCTGAAAACACAGCTGAATGAGGTGCCAGTAACCCCCAGTAAAGTTCAGAAGAATCACTGTGCCCATGAAGTTAACAACACAATATGTGGAACAATTTAATTTCTATCTATTCAGCTTTAATCAGGCTTCATGTCAGCACATGCCTGATTTGTTTTAAAATCCTGAGTACAAGCAACAAATAGCTGTGTGGAACATGCGCAGGCAATGTATGTAGCCATATCACCTGGGGCAACATCATGTGGGATTTGACAAGGTAGGCGGGTTTGGGGTTGGCAATACTTGGATAAGGAGCACATAAGATTCCTGCAAGAGATAATGTTGGGTATTTGTATTCTCAGTGCTGCTACACAGAAACTCTGACGCCACCATAAGCTGTGTGGTACTCTTCCAAAAGTAATGGCCATCTAATATAGCGAGCGTGAAGAACGGCTGGCTGTTCCTGCTGGTGAGCCTGAATTAAGTCATTTTCACAGGAGAAGCAATGCAATCTGAAGCTAGGAGTTTGAGGGCTTGCCAGTGATGGTTACATGGGGAAGAGTTTGTAATGGCAAAAAAGGGAAGGTGGGAATCTATGTACAGAAACTGTGAATGACAGCTGAGCATGTTCCCTGTGCTATCCAGCCTGGCATGGAGGAAAAGCCAAGCACTGTCAGTCAGCAGCAGCTGGAGGAGAAAGAACAAAATGGAACCTGCGCCCCTACGTTTTCTGAAAGAATGGCCTGTGGCCAGACATGAGAGGATTAGGAGAAGAGTGAAATGAATCATGACTGCAATATACAGTGACTGTAAAAAAAAATGAAGACCAAAAGGAAAGGGCAAGTAATCCCTTTTCTGTCACAAAAATAAATGAGGTAGAAAAACAGTGAAAAATCTAACTTCAGGTTTTCTTGCTGTACTGAATGTATTGATTGAGTTTTCTCTCAGGTATGTGCATGTAAGTGTCACCACGCTACAATGCAGTTGTTTATGAGTATCTGAAGGCAAGAAGACTAAAATATTAAATGTGGTGCGAGACAAATCTAGTTAAAGTATTTTTAATAAGATGAGGACTGACTTTACAGCTTCACCTTCCATACTGCTCATTCTAATTATATACAGATATTAAAATAGGAAGATATTACACTAAGTTAGACATTATTCTGAAACAACCATATATTCGTTTAATGAAGAATAGCAAATTTGAATCTCTGTATCTATGCACGCCACTCAGGTTAAGCTTCTTAGGCTAAGAATCCATTCTCAAATTACTATTAAACAAAAAAAAAAACCCACCCACAATATAAGCTGAAAAGACATTTGAATGTATAATAATAAACAAAAGCATTATTACAAAGTTAATGTGATGAATGCATTTGAGGATTCCACCTAAAACCTAGAAAGCACAACAGAGCTGGGAAAAAGTATCAAGAGGTATTCAAACTAGGAAATGAGCAGCTCAAGAGATGCAGCTATTTAACTCATGCAATAACATCGCTTCTTCAGATGATGCAAGTCTGATGTTAATTGACTGGAATGATGAAGCAAGAAACACAAGTGAGCTAAACTGGCAGGGGCCTGGGAATGTGAGCAGCATGAACCACAGTGAGGGGAGTGTGTGTGGGGGGGAGAATACTTGAAGAAAAAGAAGTTGGCATTATCCCAGCATAAAGTTACCGAAGTTACAAGCACTAATGTAATCCTCAATGCCCACAAGGGTTTGAAGTGTCACAAGGATAGACCTGAAACCCTGCTGCATCTGTCTGAGAGCTGCAGATCACTAGCTGAAGCAGCCCTGCAGAAATCATCTCCCCCATCCTTCTCCAGAGGGAGCTTTTCTTCTACGCTGCTCTGCAGTGTAAGGAGCACAAACTCATTCTAAGACTACCACAGCACTTTGTGTCAGATTTATGTGTTCGTGGCATTTGTAGACTACATTGTTTTCAAAAGATAACCCTGGAAATGTGTGGAATCATGGAAATGTGTATTTGCTTCAGGAAAAAGTAAAGCGACCCTTAATTTTTACCAACCTGGTTAAAAAATAGGTCTAGAGAGTTTGCATTATATATTTAAGAGAATTGTCACTAAAATCAGACACCACCTTCTTGTGCAGAATCATTGAATTAGCTCCTCAGCTTGTACAGATCCAGGCTGTTTCACTCCAATCAATACACTGCTGGGAATTAGTGGCAGCTGAGAATCTGGCTTGCTACAGTTAGGCTTAAGTAATTCAAAACTAAATGAAACATGGGCTCTCTGAAAAACAACATATCAGAAGATATCTCTGTGTAGAAAAGTAACAGTCCAAGCTTAAGTCTGACACCAAATCCATCATGCATCACAGGAACATGGATGTAGATTGGACCATCTGACTCCCAATGTCCACCTTCCCAGTGCTTCATTCAGGGAGCCAAATGACCATCTGCTCTTCACATATCCCTACAGCACAAGCCAAAAAAGACTTCCCAATACCCTACAATAAGTAGGTCTTTTCACAGATAAACTATAGAAATACTCTACTGCCAAAATTAGCAACATTTTTTCCTGCTATTGTCTCTGTTGCCCTATACCAATCGTACTGTTTGTATTTGAAAAAGCAAAACCAAACTGGGAATACTACTATTGTTCAAACTTGAGTCCATATTCCCACTACTTTAGTAATCCAGTTTCTATTTGGGATGGTATGCAACACTGACACCAAAGAAATCAAGAGATGGATTTAGTAGGACCGTGCTGTGATCTCAGGCTGACAAAGAACAAGCCATAAAAGGGCTTTGTAAAGTCTAAGAAGGCAAGAAAAAAATCTTTAAAGCAATTATTACTTATAATTATTTTTTTAGGTCTATGAGATTTTGAGTAACATTTTTTTTTTTTTTACATGTGGCTTTACTATTAACTTGTTTTGAAAATAAGTGAGTGTTGCCAGTCCCTATACTTTTCAGAAACTAATGGAATGGGATGTACCCATAAAACAAACTTTAACTGCAACTTTAACTGCACTCATTTTCTTGTATCTGCAAGTTTCATCTAATTTTTGCACTTGATTATCAGCTGAAGATTCTCCTGAATAAAGTCTACATATTTCTAAGAACAAGCAGTTCAGATATTTCTATTCTAGTTATCAACCATACCACTAGAACTGAAATAGCATCAATTAAAATTGTCATTGACCTCTCACAGAGTACTGATATAAGTGCCATTCTCCCCTTGTCCCAGCTGCTTTTTATACAACGGGGTATTTGATTTCCTCTGAACATTTGATTGAAAGATGAAACCGTCCAATGTTTCCAATTAAAAACAGCTTGTGTTCTACAGTGGATTTAACTACTTCATTAAATCATTCATTATGGGTTTTCTCACAGCTCTGTTTTTTATTCTTTCCTTCAATCCGTAAACTTTTCACTTATGGATCTAATAAAATCATCAGGAAGCTTAATTTTCTGTCATCTTCCAGTATCAAAAAGATGTAATTAAAAATCATCACCACTATTCCATCTGCCACTTCTGTGCACTGTCACTGCACCTGAGTCCTCTGTATGCAGAGCGTTAAGAAGTCTCCTTCAAATTTCCGTAATCTGAGCACAGAAAATGTGTATGTTATCTAGGTACAATTTAAACTTGGCATTTATTCCAGAATGTCTCATGCTGCTCTTTCTCAACCCTAGGAATCTAGCTGCACTCTGGTCCATCAGGCAGCCAGTGTGCCTTCACGTGAGTGAAATGTTTCCCCTTCTGTTTGGGAGCATTGCCAATACACTTCCTTGCCTCATTCGGATGTGACTGTCCTTCATGCCTATGTTTTGTTCCATTTAGATCGGTGTAATGCTAGACCCTTTCTGCCGATGTGTATGCATGCAGAATTAATAGACTTCATCTACTACAAAAAGAGGCTGGCAGGAGTTTTGTTGGCAGCAGACAGGGTAAGCACATAACTCTCTCCGTGGCTTAGTTACCCTGGTTGCCAATCACATTCAACATTGGCCTCAAGGTGCTTCCTCTTGACCTTTAAAGCCTCGTGGAATCTCAGTCCGAGAGTGTTCTCCAATACAGAAATTCCCTCCCTCACCTTCCTGAGTGCCAAACAGGCTTGACTGAGTCCTCTCTGTCCCATACTCAGGTGTACAAATGTGCCCAGCCAACTTGCAACTTAACTGCCCCTAGTGCCTTTCTCCTGCAGGAACATCCACCTAATTGTGATCACCACAGTTACACACGGATTGCACTCAAGGCATTTTTTTTTTTTAACTCTTTCCCCATAAATGCACGTTTGGCATCCAAAGTTATGCTGAAGTCCTTTATTTTTAGTAAATATTATATTTGATTGTTATAAGATAAGATAAAATAAGATAAAATAAGATAAGATTAGATAAGATAAGATAAGATAAGATAAGATAAGATAAGATAATTAAATTTAAAAAAAATTGAAGTTGTTGCTCTTGGTTACACTCTCCTCTTACCAAAATAATACAGAGCTTTAGGAAATACGCAACAAGCACACGCTGATCCTGATGACAATTCATAACACTGAATGAAAAGATTAAAAGTAGTGTGGTATAATTAGTATAAATCAATCTGACTTTATTTCAAACCAGTGAAACTTTTAGTAAGTAGTAAATTTGTATGCAATATGTAATGGAAGGACAACACCAATTCCTTATTCTTTTGACTCACACCTGCAAATGAAAAACAGGAGCTCTCTTATTTGCTTGTACACCAACTGGCAGGTTTTGATTCTGCAAGTACTTCTACGCGTGTTCCTCCTTCATAGTCACAACCTGCTCTACCCCATATCCAAAACTGCTTAGTAGCAAAGCATTTGCTGGACCAGACCTAAGAGCAGGATTTATATTTTTAAAGGTTTTACCTTAAGAAAATTAGGTTATATTCTGAAAATGAAACACAATTTTAAAACAATTTACTGTCAGCTTTTGGAGGAAAAGGTCTAGATTATGCTAAAGATGTGGTAGTTGTCTGAATATCCTTTCTAGCGGCTGACCCCTTTGGCCTTTGTGGCACTTGTCTCAATACTGCCAATAATAACAAAGCATAGCAAGTAACAGATCTTGTATCTATAGTCACACATGCATCTGCAACACAACTGTATGCAAATATGTAGTCACAATTCTGTTTCAGAATACCATTTTAAACAACAAGCTCAAACTAACTGAAAAGACTGTTTAAACAACAGTCAATAAGATTTTTTTTCTCTTGTACATAGACATCCCACAAAGATTGTTTTCATAGATTAAAAAAAAAAAAAAAAAAAAAAAAAAAGCTTCTTTTTAACCAGACCATACTTCAGCTTCCCACTAAAAGTTCAGTTTTCCAAATATCACCTCTTGGGAAAAAAATCACAAACATTGTTTCCAGAGAAACACATAGTTGTGTTTGAATGGAGGGCATGGCTTGTGTTTTTAAAATCCTGATTATACTTTACAAAGTACTGACACAGGCCTACATTGCAGAAGGCTTATTTCACAGCATTAAAACACAGCGTAAAATGAGAAGGCTGATCCTGGCCTCTTTTTTATCTTACTGGGAAGTCTGGCTCAACTCCAATCTTCCCTCAGTTTAGGTTTAAGCCGTAAGTTAACAAACTACTTGTCCATATAAGAAAACAAAATTATTCAGCCACTTTACCTTCCCAGGATCATTTTCCTTGAGGTCTGTTCCCCAATCCTGCTCCATGTGACAGAGATTTCCATGACAGTCAGAGGTTAACACAAAGTGAATGTCATAAAAACCAGGAGCAATACCTTCACTGTAATTGCCATTGCAGGTACACTGCAATTGCTACAAATAAGCAATCATTTTTATCATAGTACAAAAAAAAGGTGTGGTTCAGTTTGTGCTTGTCAGAGGGTCTGTAGGAGTTCACACAACAGAGGATCAACAGTGCTTTTATTTTAGCAACAAGAGCTGTTCAAGTGACGGTATTTAAAGAATGAGGTCATTTATTCAAGCTGTTTAGATATAACAGTGTTCAATGATGTCAGTCAGGCTCCAAGTAGATAAAAAGTGCATCATCTTATCAGCCAGGCATTTCTAGTGCTGGTGAGCTTCTCACATTTAATAAAACAAGGCATGGAAAATAAACTCCATCCTGGCACAGAGAGATGCTTCTGAAGCCATTTACACTTTATAGCAGAGTTGGAAAATATGAATTACGAGACTTTATGCATGTGTCTCTGAATGCCTGTACTTCGTGTTTAAAGGACAAAAATCAATGTTCATACCTGAATCAGTAGTTTTTCTCTCCATTAGGTAAGATTTCAGTAAGACAGATGTTGTAGCAGGAAATCCTAGGCAACAAAACACATTTTAATTACTATATTGGTGAAAATCATTCAGTAAAGTAACTAATCTGACTTTGTAATTTTATCCTGACAGATTTAATTAACATGCAAGATTTGCCCCAAGATTTTTGGTAGAAGATGTTTGAATGTTACTATGCATCCATAAAAAGAACAAAATCCACCCTCTGAAGTAACCCCTATTGTAAAACAAAACGAAACAAAACAAAACAAAACAAAAACAGGTCAATGGCTGACAGTCTGATATTAGTCAGTATGACCGTAACCTCAGTAGGAATTATTTCATTTGGCCCATGGTCTTTACAACAAATTTATTTTCCTATGTAGTTAGTTAAAAATAAAATCTTCCTTTTTCTAAATACAAATATCATGTTTACAGAGATAGGTTTATCTGAAAACTTTAAATTTTGTCTCACTAACATATGTAAATCCATTATTTCTACTCACGTTGAAACTTCTTAACTGTTGGTAACTGATATGTGCTTTCTCAAAACACATTTTACAAAAAGTATTTGTCACTTAAGTTCTAATAAATATATTTCTGATAGGTGTTTAAGTTATCAGTTGTGTTACAATAACCCAGAAGTTAGGCACTGTAATCACTTTTCCGAATAAGTTATACTGGCCAAGTCTCTGCCCTGAAAATATTTACATGCATTACTTCAGTAAAAGTATTCACATAAACAAAACTATTCATGTGTACAAGTCTTCCAGACTTCAGCCAAAAAGATGATAGCACTGAGTAAAAAAAACATTGGTATTGTCCATAATACACTGAAGATAAACCAGGCTGTCAGGCAATGATGTCTTAAATTTTTGTGAAATGGTTTATGCCAAATAAATTTCCTCTGACTTCATAAATGCAAAACGAGTTATTTCCAGGCCTCACACATCTAGCAGATACTTATGTTAGGCTTTAGTAATTTACATCATTACAAAGATATCAAGATTGGGCCCTTGTAATGGTAAGTATTTCAACAAATCCTATTATAAAGTTTTTAGCTTCCTTTAAATTGCATTTTACTGTTTGTGTATTGAAGGAACAAGACTGCAACAATGATGAAAAAGATTTACAGCCTAGTTTGATTTACAGTGCCTTTTGTTTACACAGAAGCTAATAATATCCAATGAGCCTCACCTGAACACGTGAACAATTTTTACTCAATGAAATAAGCCTACGTTGCTTAACAGCAATACTAATCTGCAAGAAGAATATGTTCCAAAGAGATAAAGTGAAGTAACCCTCAAAACATGCTTAAACTCCAGCTCCCATTATTGGTGTGCATCCTCAAGGGACTGTAACATTAGCCCTAGTACAATACCCCAAATCCAAGAAAAAATCAGTATAATTGAAACATATCACAATTTCAAACTGTTCCAAATGTTATCCTGCTTAACATCTGTTACATTAAAGAGAAATAGAAGAAGATGGATAGGAAAAATATTCAACAGGGACTAGAGTCACAACAGTTATGCACACTACTTGATTAAATCTTTCATTTTGAACTATTTTTCAAGCATAAAACATACCAAGCAGCAAGTAAACCAGAGAATTATTACACTAAATTCTGACCAAGTAAAACTAACAATTCAGTAATTCTCACTTTCCCGCTTTATACCTGGACAGCAACCATGTGGACTGTAAGATAATCAATATTTATCATTAGACAGAAAGAAGAAATGTGGATGTCTTTCTGTAGAAACGATCAGTGAAAGTACTGCCACGGACAGGGACAATACTGAACAAACAGCCAGAAGGAAGACATAAAATAAAACCAAATTCTGTTAGAAAAAAAAAAATGTTCACTGACATGACTAAGTTATTCATGTTTGTTTCTGCACTTTATCAGTCATTCTTTTCTCTGTCCCCACCCAACAACCCAACAATAGCAGACATAGATAGTTTTTTTTCTTTCCTCATTACAAGATAAAATGAAAGCCTCTTTGAAAAAGGCTCTTTTTTTTTTTTTTTTTTTTCTTCTTTCATGTTGCTGCTTGGGCGCTGTGTGTTTTCTCCTTTGTGTAGTCTGTGTGTACGCTAGGTACCTGAACCTGCCCCAAACAAAAACTATGCCTGAAGCTAAATATAGAAAGCAATTTGTACCTCATCTACCTGTCAGAACCACAAGTTGTTTATATTCACTGAAAAATAGGAAAACCTGTTGCTAGCTACTGGACAATAGACAAACCTGTCTCCTTAGGCAGTAAGTCGCTGGACAGCCTCTTTCTCCAAAGGCACTCACTGAGCAGTTTCCTTTCTTTGGAACTCTCCCTGTGGTGGAATTCACAGAGCTCTTATTAATGAGCATTAGCATTGGGTGTACACACAAATTTCACACAGGAAGGCAAAAAGCAGTGAGCCAGTCCTTCAGTTAATGTAAACTGCCAGGGTTTTTGGGTTGCTTGCTTGCTTGCTTCGTTTGGCGTTACTTTTTACAAGCCTTGTGGCATTAGGCTGAACGCTCGTGCTGAAATATGACAGGTCAGAGGGGACAAATGCTTGGTTACTTTCACTCATCCAAGCTGCTGTTTTAATCTTGCTGAATTGCATCTGTTCTGGAAAAGTGTTTTTCGAGTTCAAACTGGACCACCTTATTAAACAGCATCAAGGCTATGTTAATAAGGATTCTGATGAGCATAAATTTCTTTCAAAATTTTTGACTAACACTCTCCTGTCCATACAATCCAATAAATACCAGAATAACTATCAATAGAAGCAAATGAAACCTACCTAAAGAATTCCACTATGGAAATTTCAACCAGGGAGATTTACTTCCATTACAACCAATTCATAAGGTGCTGAGAGCATTTTACTCCTTCATTATTTCATGTTACCAAGCTGCTGGGTGATCTATGTTGTATGAATGTCTCATTTCATGGCTGAACAAAAGCTATCACAGCCACTTTCCATATCTGATTCAGAAAACCTGTTATTGCTTATTACAGATGGAGTTCAAATAGACATGAATGATTGAGTCTATTTCAGCTGTTTACCAGATATACTACCAATTACATTATGAAATAATAGAGGAAAATGTTTCTAATTTTCTGTTAATTGAAGGTAAATTACAGTTGTGCTACAGGTGAGAATAAACCAGCAAACCTCAATTATATTAATTAACCTATGTAATTTAGGCCAACTGAACATAACTCTTTGCGATTTTTCTACATTTATATACCGGAGCATGTAACATGCCGGTTAATTGTGATGAGGTAGAACTATTAATTATAAATGCAAACAGAACAGAGTTCCAAAGAGTGAGCTTGGAACCTCTTAATTTCTTTGTTATTATTGGCTGGCCATCACACATCAGCTTTATGAAGAAACACCCCCAAACTGGAACATGCTGTCATCTTGCAGTCAGCTACAGTATAAATTACCTCCCAAACCATTCCTCCTTCCCAACAGTCAAAGCAGAGCCTTCTCCAGCTTGAGCCTTCGCCAGCAGATCTCTGAAAATGGTGTCAGGGAGCGGATTTAGCACAGTCACACAATAATGCTGAGTAACTCTGATCCTCACTGGGAATAATTTCTGCTGCTGTCACTTCTCAGCCATTACATCTGAGGAAGCTGCCTTCTTTGCTAACTCAAACTTTATTTGCTGTACCACCACTGTCTGCAAAGTATGCTTGTCAACTTCCCAGAATAAAACAAACCATCCAAACGAGTTCCTTTGGGGAAGGAACAATAGCTAATCCCTAGCCATGACTTTAAAAATACTTCTGCCTTTTCATTTCTTCTCTTTAGGAAGGAATCTTATTATTTTTATGTATTTATTTATTTATTTACAATCATGCATCCAAATCTTTAAAAGGAAACATTTTTAAAAGGATCTTCTAACATAATTTCAACACCCTCTGCCTTCTTTCCCTTAGGGCCTCACCATTTTCCTCATTTCCTCCAGAGCTACTTCCCTCTTTCTATGCTTGTTTCCTTCAAACACCTTCTCATCTTTTCATGTATTTTAAACAACAAAAAAATCCCATTTAAAATGTTTGGGAATGAAATAGTAATAAAATTCATTGGTGGATAGTACAAAGGACACAGAGCTTTGGTGTGACAGCAAATCTATTCCCCTAGCTTTAAATGCCAGACAATCCAACAAGATTGAGGAATCTTTCCGATGAGTTCAGGAGACGCTACATCTTCATAGCTTGCCTTGGACAACTTACAGACATGCACAAGGCATGATTCTAAACTACAACACTTTACTGTTTTTTCTGGCTTACTTTTAGAGTAGTCAACAGCAGTATTCATATTGTCTGCTACTTGTTTTCCTTTGCAATCACAAAGTTAATCTTCATACATTACCAAGTTAAACCAAACCAATGTACTGTTTAAGACTTCTTATTCAGTGCCAAGAGAGATGATAAGGAAGGCTCGAACTGCCCTGTGTGCCCAAACAGGCACACCTTTGTGGAGGAAGGAAGGAAGGTAGGGAAGAATGACAGCTCAGAGATGTCTGATGCTTTCCATCAGGTGTGGCATACCTACTGAAACCAAGCGCTCTGAGAGGCCGCTTCCAGACAACAGGTATTTACAGATTTCATTTTTATTTTACTGGCAACTTAAGACATTGTGAGATCTATAAATTCTTGTACCTTCATGATTAGGTAAGACAACTCCATATTACATAAACTTTTACATGACACTCATTCTACATAGTCAGCCAACGTTTATGCTCTCAGACCAATTAAGTCTTCAAACCGTAAGCATTAGCATCTGAGTCATTTAAAATAAGGATATACAGGCACCAGAATCCCACATAAGGGGGAATAGAAGCCAAGGAAGAAGCTTTTTTCAGCTCTGAAAACACCAAATCATGCTCTGCAGACTGCTGAAATGACTTTCCTTTCCCAACTAGCCTATGGAATGCCTCTGCAACACTGGCAAACCACAGATAGGCTTTCTGTAAGAGCTCCTTTTTAAGGCTTCACATATCTGTGACAGCCCAACGGTTGTGCCACTTTGAGATTTAGTCAGGGGACATTCTCTCTCACTTGCAGTGTGCTCAGTTAATTGCCTGTTTGAAGAACAGATCACATTTCTTTGGACTGAGATTCAAACTGGCAATAAGCTTATTACAGCCTATTAACAAATGTAATGTTTTCTGTTAAAAAGCGTTCCCACACATCAGGATACCACTCAGCTCCAAGAAACATGCCGTGCAAAGTTCTCTCAAATATTTCAGATGTACTAAGCCAAAAAAATATAGATTAAATGGCTTGTACATTTACACCCCAGGAAAGGTAGGTTTCTCTTTCCCACCCCACATGTTTTCACCCGCCAAAGCACTTTTATAAAACCAACACTGGGGCAATTTTTCCTCCATAAACACCCCAGTAAGAATACTCAATTAAATAATCTCTTTTAGCACAGTGTAGCAGCCTAACCATGTTGGGCTTGTGGGAGAAGTTGATAGCTGCATATGTTTGGGGATTCCACTTATCTTGAAAAAAAAAGCCCAAGTCTTCTCAGGTTCTTCAGCTTTGAAAAAAGCTTGCTTGCAATGAAAGGAATTTCCTTTCCTGCATTAAATCAAGTATTATTGCCTCAATGAAATAATGTATGCTGTTAATGTGGTCAGTTTTTCTCAAGTTATAAGGTATTGTTTGTTTCTTCTTTTCCTATGTAGACAGCAAGCAGTATTCTCTCTTCATGAATCTTTCTCGTTCCTCTTCAGCACTCCATAAGTGAAATATTGACCCAACATGCTTCCTGCAAACATGGTGACATCGCCGTGCCAAGCTTTCTGCAAACATGGGGGCATCAGGGAACTTACTCCATACTTTTTTTCCTTGTAGTTGGAATTACATGATGAGCATGAAGGATGAACTAAAAATTTGCATTTCAACCCTATCAACAAAAAAGCTGCACATTTTTCATGTTCTAGATTATGAATATCTGGAAATCTGAAGCCTTCTAAAAATGCAGAGGCTGATCTAAAACAATGTAGAAAATATGAGGTTTTGCAGTCTCTTCTCCGTCTGTGAAGTCTACACAGCATGTTTGAGTGTGCACAGATGCAGCTGCTTAGAGCAGAGCCAGGCAGTCATGACGTCTGCAGAAACTGTGTCCAGAGCCTGGTATTGAGAAGAAATGAAGACCTCCATGTCTTGTTACAGCCTTGGGGATGAACAGCACTGGGGCAATTTTTTTCCCATAGACACCCCAGCAGGAATTCGCACTTCTTACCTGAGAGATCTTCTTGTTACCTATTGGTCTCACATGGTAACAGTGCAAGAACAGAGCACAAACCCTATAGATAAAGACTAATCATCTAAAAAGATACCATGCTAATTTTCCTCATGAAATGTAACAGCTACAGAAAATCCATTTACAGCCTGTCAAAGATGGACGAATAAAAGAAAGAAAAAAGGAGCTAATTCTCCATTATTTTTTTTCCTGTTTAGTCATTAGTCAGAGACCATTAGACCCAGTCCCCTAATAAGGACAGAAGACCCCTGCAGATATAATGGGGAATCTGAGTGTGAGGAGTCCCCTTGCAGCAGCCTGTGCACTGCCACCTGCCTACCACCACCTTACTGTTGACAATGCTTCATCACCGTGAATATCTTCGATCAAAGATCTTGAGCCAGCTGTGCCCTCTTGGTTTGTCTTGCAACGTGTCACTGCAGCAATACAAATATAGCCTGTCCATTACTCTCAGATTGTCTGACTAAGCAGTTTTTGGCTGAGTAAACACTGTTATTTCACTACTGGGGCGAAATTTTTATTTCAGATATAATCTTGCAGTCACAGAATTTCCTAGCTAGAGCTACACCTCTAAAAATCCAAGGGCAGATTTGGCCCTTAATGGGCAAACAGCTCAAAAAGGAATCCACAACTGAGCTTTTTTTTTTTTTCTTTTTTCTTTTTTCTTTTTTTTTTTTTCCATCCAGAGAGTTAATATAATAAAGAGATGACAGGGCACAAAAATATGGACAGAAAGCAAAATGTTAAGGATGCTATAGGACTAAATTCTATTATCAGTAAAACATTCATTAAACAGAGAAATTCTGTAAGAATTTACTAAATCTAGTACTAAAACTACTTGTCTTTTCAAGGGTATGGAGAGCTATTTAATAACCCTGAGTCAGGTGTTCCTGGTTAAAAGTCTACATAACAGTAATCCCACATGCTGCAATTTTAATAAAATATTGACTGATCTTTTGGATCATACTCCATAACTTGACCCTGGCTTTTTATTTACTATTTATGAAATATGGGAGTCGAGTCTTAAGAACAACAGCAACAAAACTTCCTGATAAAATACATTAACTGCAGAAAAGTTGCCACTTAGGGTAGTAAATCAGATGCCAAAAAGTACCTTTTTGTGTGCATGGAAATAATGTGGCAACTTCTTGCATGCTGAGTACAGCTATCTCCCTCTTTACATTCTGTGCACGCCCAGCTCTATACTGCATGAGCTGGTTTTGTTTACAGATGACAGGGTTTCTCAGCAACATAAGAATGTGAAGCAGAAACAGCATGTGTCACTAAGAACAAAGCAAAAAGTCAGTCTTGGTTTCCTTTCATGATCTGGTATTTTTCCTTTCTTGTATTTCCCCTACTATGCTTTTTGTCTACAGATTACCCAACAATTTTCAGAGCTTGTCTCAGGTGCGCTTCTGCTGCGTACATAAAATATGCTCCAAAAGAAAAGGGGAAAGAAAGGTCATAAATCTAAGTACATAGATGAAATGTTTCTATTGCACATGCACCTACATAATACATACAACAGACATAGGTCCTATTCTGTATTATTGGGAAAATCTCAGACTTGATGCGTTCTTAGGTCTATTGATAAGTAGAATCTTCTTAGCCTAAAGTTAATATTCATCCCACATGAGTATTATGGGTGTTTCAGAATAATCATACTGTTTTCATCTGGGCCAAGAGTAGATTAAAAAATGTCTTTAATTATCAACTTTGAGATTCTGGAAATTCATATGCTAGAAAGACAATTACACTTCTTTTAAAAAAAAATACTTTTATATATATTTTTGAAATGTTTATATCATGGAGTAGAACCTTTTGTCTCTTTGGCCACATTTGTCTGCAAATAACATTCCTCAGTACTGATGTCACCATATTAATTAGCCTTTAAATGAAGCCCCCTAACTGTCACTGAGAGCTGCTTTTTCACTGTCACTGAAATTAATTATCTTTTGCATCAAGTGCCAAACTGATGGGCAATGAGGTGAATTACAAATAAATTGCCCAATATAGCCAACACCAAAGTGCTCTGTCATTTATGCAGTCCCTCCTTTACCCTGGGAGAAGCAGGAAAAAAAGCAGCCTCGAGACTCGTCATTTTTGGCAGGGTCCAGCAAGCTATCTAAACTGCCTTCATTTACCAGCTCCGGCTTTGTCTGCAGGAGTTGAAATGAAGTGTAAAACAGCACCAACAACTCCTCTCTGCTCAGATTTGCCCCCTAACGGTTTATCTTAGGGAAGGAACAAAACTTGTTGCTGGACATGCTTTCACAGAAACAGTGCAAAAGAAGGAAAGAAGCCGTGTCTGTTTCACTATCCCCAGCAGGCTTATGTCCTGCATACTGTCAATTCAGTCCTGAATATTTATATCGCTACCAGTCAACAGACTGTGTTCTTTCACAAACCGCCAGCCAAAGTGATTTCTCACAGCCAAGCAGCTGCTATTCTTCTCTGTCCTTTCCAAGGGCTCAGCCTCACAGTCACTAGATAGAAAAGATCAGGTTAAACAAGGGGAAAATTTACAAGTTCTTCTTTAGACCCAAACCAAACAAACAGACACATTCATACACAGTTACAAGGACCAAGGGCACAAGAATCAAGCAATTTTTCAGATTTTGGAAGAGGAGTTGTATTAGAAGACTCCATAGAAATAACACTAACATACTGGTAACTAAGTCTGTGAAGAGGGTGGTTTGAGCATCACAGCAGAAACAGAGGTGGTATCTAGCTGGCTGCAAGCCTGTCAGCTTCAAGAGATCAAACACTGCGTAACAGAGGAGGTGATGGATTTCAGGGCAGTACAGGAACTGTAACTCAGCACTTCCAGCACAATGGATGTCACCCTGACTGTAGATCTAACACATTCACCGCATGACTAAGGAAACTGGGATGGAAATTGTTTTTGTAAGTGTCATTCCTCTATTTTGTCATCTCTTAAATTACCATATAGCCAGATGGGGTAAGTGCCAAAGTTTTACATCTGAAGCCTCTCTCTCACCCTTTCTTAGCAGGATGTGGGGTATATAAAAATTTAATAGTAAAAGTTGAAGGAGTTATCTTGTAAAGAGAGTCATAGACCTGTTCTCTTGGCTAATTCAGGCTGCTTACAGCATGGAGCAAAAATCAAGTTCTCAGAACAGTTTGTTTCCAAAACTTCCTTTTAATTGAGGTAAATCACTTAAGCAGGATGGTTCAATTTTATTTTCATAAACTTATGAAAATTTTATGGAATTTCGTCATGATTTGCAGAAGCAGGATTCTCCTTAGTAATGCCAAATACAACTCGCTGGATGTTAACTTTTAACACCCCACAGGCTGTCCATGGTTTTGTTGTTGTTTTTTACAGTGAGATGGATTCAAGGACATCATCAAAGAAAACGGGTAAGTGGGTATTCGTTTTCCTCATCTTTAGCATGGTCCACATACTTAACGACAGTGGCATTTTCATAGGAGTTTAGCTCCAAGGTGAAAACAGCATCATGTTTCAAATGTGATCTTTAAAAAATTGAGATTTTTTTGTTGTTGTTGTTGTTCTCTGGATATCCAAAAAGGCATCATTTCAATAAAACAGAATGAGTAACCTGAAGACTTTGAAATGCTTGCACAATATAGTTCAGAAGAATCTCTCTGTAGTTCCATTAAAAATAAAAAAGACTGAAAAATACCACTCCTAGAATATTTGTACTGATCAAGACTTGCTCCAGCTGGTCACGCATATTTACCCCTGCAGGCCAGCATCTACTTCTGCCACACCAGTGCAACCTCCTCTTCCCAGAGGCGACAGAGAACTTCCTAGAAGACTAAAGGCTCACAGTCGCTTCTGCACTACGTGTCCCAGGACTCAGAGGCCATGTGTCTGGCATTCAAAATATTTCCATGTTTGCTACAGCAAGCTGCAGTGCAGGTACTGCCAGATAACATCACTGCTGTGTTCTGTTAGTACAGGAGTTTCAGTCCTGTACAGTGTTTAACTTCTTGTCTATCACCTTCTGTTGTGAGGCACAATATTTGCTAAACTTCATGCCCAGCCCAGGCCTATGATGGACTACTTTGACAGCATGTGTATGTACTGCCTATAAGCCACACTGCTATATGTATATCTTAGCTCTCTCGTTGCCTGGAACAAAAATCAGAAAAAATACTGAGGAAAAGATATAAGTTTGGGGTTTATTGTTTATTTTGTTGTTTTTGTTTTTCTTTTTTCCTCTCCTCTCCTCTCCTTTCCTTTCATGATATTAGGTTAGTTGTCTTGGAATTAGCCTTTGGGCCATGTTTAGACCATAAGTTATAACCAAAATTAGGAGAAACAGCTACTAACCATACAGAAAATTGTAAGCCTTTTTCAAAGGTGCTAAAAAGAGAAGTCTAAAAGATAAATCTTACTTTGTTCCAGCTTCTGAAGCAAGAGGCAGAATGGGAATGAGTTCCACTTACTCCAGACACTGCTAGATAGTGCATGACTGCGTTCATCCATCCACCTTGTAGCATTCCCAGGGGTTGCCAAGACTCAGGAGACAAAAACTGCTGCAACTTCCAGCACAGACCCAGAGGCTCTGCCCCGGAACAAGACAGCTCTCCAAAGCCTGGTGTTTCTTTACTTGGGAAGCACTCTCATACATGAGGGCTAGTTATTACAGGTTACACAGACCTTAACAGAATTGGAAACCATTCAAAAAAGTATGGAAGCTGTAAATGTGCTTCAGCAAAATTGGCCAACTTAATTTCAGAGTGGCTGGTTAAATATAAAAATAAAATACAAAACAGCCAGATTCCAACATTAAAGTTTGTCCAGCTCCCTGTACCTTCTAACATAAGCAGCATTGCAGTTTTAGGTTTCTGGTTCTTCTGTGCAGGGGAAACCTCTTATTCTGGTGCTACTGAAATGGAGACCAGTTTCTGCAGTCAAAAGGGGAAGAAAGCTGCAGTCACATGCAGTGTCACACAGATGAAGTCATACACTGGCATAACAGCAAGTGTTGTCAGTTGTCAAAGGCCATCTGTAGCCAGCAGACTTAAACTGTCATCCTGGAAAAAGATGCAAACAAGCCTAATGGGAGATTGTATTATCCTCTTTCTGGCATTCAATCAAATGAAGCTTGTTCCCTGACCAGATATAGAAAACAAAGGGCCACATTCTTTTATTTTCTTTTTAAAAAGAAAATCATTATTTTTCAGCAGTTGATATATTTTCAAAATGACAGGAAAAATAGGAACACCCAAAGAGAACTCCATAACTGAAGGGTCACTTGTCAACTGTGGGTTGCGTATAACTCATTTGCTGCTGTAGGGAGAAAGGGATTGCTCCACTGTTTGCTCTGCAGAACAGACTCAGAGACTTTTGATTTGAATCATTTATGGGATGGCGATGTAAGTAATTTGACACTCTGCTTGTGTGCTTTCTCTCTTTTGGGGGAGGGGGAAAGAAGTTATTTTTATGGTGCCAAACACTGTGGAAACCGCTGGAAAAACATACTAAATAAGAGATCCATTACTTGGAGCAGGAAATGGACACACACTTGGAGATGATGCATTCAGCATTCCTGACAAAGAGTAGCAATGGCTCCCTGTACA
Organism: Aythya fuligula; assembly: GCF_009819795.1. Taxonomy (NCBI): domain Eukaryota; kingdom Metazoa; phylum Chordata; class Aves; order Anseriformes; family Anatidae; genus Aythya; species Aythya fuligula. The sequence goes on from NC_045561.1 coordinate 2,051,524, forward strand.
CTGTGTGTACACCTCCTAGAGGTGTCAGATCTCCAAATCAACCTGCAACTGAAGACAGGAGATGTGCTGGGAAAGAGGCACACGTTCTGGTGCACGCAGGCCCCAGTAATGTAAGAAGGGAAATATTTCTATTCTGTGTTCTAGGAGGCAAAGATAAATGTGCTTGTTTGGTTGGTTCTGGTGCAGACAGGGGCCAAAGAAGAAGAGTACTGAGAAGTGAAAAATGAGTCTTGGGATCTGTGCCTGGTACTGATGCAAATGAAGGTGAAACTATACAAACAGTAACACAATCAGACCATTCATCATTCCTTCATTAGCGGCTTTTCTTTGCAACACCCCCACCCAAAAAAAAAAAAAAAGAAAAAAAAAAACCTTTCCTTTTTTATGAACAACCAAGAGGATTGAAAAGAAAGCCTAACTGGCGAGTGTGCAGTATGCACGCTGTTTGTTAGACCGTTTGTTAATGCAAATAAGATAGCCCTGAACCATAGATGATGTTAGTGTAATTCAATTTGCACAAACTCCATCAGACGGAAACTTACTGAGTATTGATATGGAATCTCAACTTATGGCAAAACAGTTGCCTGCTACAATCAGAAATGTTTCCAGCAATGGTGCTAAGCAGATACAAGCTCTGTACTCCAGATACAATCAAAGACCTGTTATCTTGCTCAGATTTACAGGAAAGGTCAGATTTCCATAATACATGCACTACAAATATGCTGGCCTTGTTACTCATACACAATGACAATTACACACAATTACTATCAGTGAAAAAATGATAAAATTGCTTTAAAATACTTCATGTCCATTTAACAGAAGAAAAGTCTTTCATGTTCTATTCACTTGGATGATTGGATGACTGAACAGTAAGGTTGTGTTTATATATATGTGCATTATTGTCTGGGCTCATGGAATCCAACATTGCCACACCAGCCTGTCACTCCCCATTAAAAAAAAAAATTGACTGCAGCTGCTAAATAAATGTTTCAGTCAAAATTTTCCATGTCATTGGCTGAACATTTTGGAGAGCATTTCAGCAAGAAATGATTCAGCTGTTTCCAAGAAATAAGTTGGAGAGAAAAAACATTGTCATGACTATATTACAAAAAGAAATCTTCAGAGGCTTGTTTTTGTTTGTTTGTTTTTGGTTGGTTGGTTTTGAGGGGGCAGGTGGGTGGGCTTTTTTGTTTGTGATTGTTATTGTTGGTTTTGTTGTTTTAATCCTGAAGAGCATGTAACTGGTAAGGTGTGCACCTTGCTATTCCTGAAAGAAAATGTTCTTACAATCCCCAGAAAAATTCCACTTGTTAGATTTTCTAGATCTTGAAGCTACTAAACTTTTGGAGATCCCAATGCCTTTTACAACTCTGTATGTAATCAGACTGCAGGCACCGCCCACCTTCAGAAAGCAAGCTCCAGAGATTCACAAGGACTTCCATCTGCCGAACCCAGATGCTAGAAGGCTGGACACAAACTGAGAGCAGGAACTTCCCTGTCCTGCTCACAGCAACCTTTTCCTCAGCACAAAGTCGGCCTGGAGAAGGTAGCAGTTTCCTTCAGAGTGCACACAGAACACAAGGATTGACACAAGGACATCATGAAGAAAAAAAGCAGAATGGGAAAAACTGTCTTGCCTGCACAGTAATGGATATCTGATTCTCCTAAAGACCCTTCTGATAGCATGGAGAAGTGGGATCAAGTGAAATTAATAGTCCAATAAGAAAGTGCAGAAATACTGATAATCCATAAAAACAGCAACAGAAATATCATTTAAGTCGGTAGGGGCATAAGGAAGAACAAAAGAAACCCAAGATAAAAAGTGATTAAGCCTTTGGAAACAGACCGGCAATCAATGATTCTTTGGATTTAAGGTCAACTTAGATACTGGCTGCACTGCAGAAATCGTAGCTGAATAGATTAGAATAAATGCAGATTTCAGCATTGTGGTGCCTGAGCCTGAATACTTGCCAGCCTAGTCCTTGATTTGACTTATGCTTAACTCTAGTCTATGTCTGAATAGCACTTCTTCACATCATGGCTGATCAATAAGGATCTTTATGTATAGCCCTCTTATAAAATATACAGTCCACATACCCAAATTCATGTAGGAGATGCATGAATTTGCAGAAGAAAGCTGAATTTGAACATATGATACACTATTAACTTATGCATTGTGTACCTGGATAAGTACAACATAGCTGGCAACACCGACATGCGTATGGCTCCCCAAGGATCCAGAATCAAGTATCAGCAAAATAAAAAAAGGTAGATATTTGGAAGGTAAAAAATAAAAAATAAAGGTTATATCTGGAGGTCACCTGAGACATAAAAGCAGAGTAGTTATATAAAGATGACCAGGTCCAACAATTCACAAGTTGTTCTTCCAAAATATCTTTTCAGTTTAGAATTAACTCATTTCAATCAAGTGCTGGGGATACAAAACATCAGGAATCAAAGTTTTAATCTTAAGAAACACAAGCCCTAAGCAAAAGAAATAGGGCCTTGTATATTTTGTCTGGAGGAACTGCTCACTCCCTTGCAGAGTGTGGCAGGTAGACAGTGATCCAAGGCCACCGAAACCACATCTCAATAATACCATATTTCTTTCTAGATGTAAACTATTCTCAACCTCAAAAGTTATGAGATTTATTTCTAGTTTAATTTTTTTTTTAAAAGTAAGCTTGCCCACATATTGTAGATTATTTAGAAACAAGTTTTCAGGAGGAAAATAAAAAAGGTCACAAGAAAAAGTAATCAGTGTTTCCGACAGGCATTTCAACCTTAGAGAACATTTACAGAGAAATCTGCGAGAGAAGAACATGGCCATGTTTACTTTTTGAATTAAGAGGAAATGCTAAAACCATATACAAACACAACTGGATTTAAAACTGGATACCTAATTAAACCCCACAGATTAGATCAGGAGAATTAAAAATACTTCATTTCCCTCATTCATCATTCCCAGGAGCTTAGTTCAGTAGTTCATTAGTACCAAAGCAGAGTTACTTCTATTTTGGTGCAATTTCAACATCTTTCAGTACAATTTCAACATCAGTTTAGAAGGAGAATGGATACAAGACACAATCCTCTGACTTTAGTATGCTTTCTTGCCTTGCTGCTGATTCTGGTGCAGCCCTTAGAAACTTAAAGACATTCTACAAAAAACTACTGGCTCCTCCTAGCATTTGTTATTCACAACTGATAAAGCTTTTCCTACAGCACTTGTAACATTTTCACTAGATTAAACAGGGAAAACCAGAACTAGATCCTTACCAAAGCCTAAAATACAATGTATGGAGACCAAAACCAGTTTTAAATGAGCCCAGCTTGTTTGGCGGAGACTGGGCAGCACTCCAGCTACAGCAGTTTTGAAGGGAGACTGCCACGGACTAATTTGCCCTGCTTCCTGACAATCTAGTTTAAGGACAGGTTGGATACCTCTAAGCTACATTGCAATCTCCAGTGGAGGCATGTCCTGAGGGAGAAAAACAGCGACTTGCCAAATCCCAGTCATAAGTCATCAGGACCATACCATCTGGCTTACACCACCCCTTGATTTACTTTTGCTTTTAAAACAGTCTTTTCAGATACTGTGGCTCAAAAATTAAGAACAGCAGCAGAAGTACACCAGTTTCTGTAGTGCAGGGAGACTCGCTGTGGCCAGACATGAACAGTTCTTATTTCTGCATCCTTAAAAATGAAAAGAAACTTCGTTATTCTTCAAAAGCCCTTGTGTAGGAATGAATGAATTCTGATGGATAATTTTTGTCACTGATACATGTTTGAAGAGTTCCTACACAGTAACCAAGATGATCTATCTGCAAGCAAGATGTCCTTCAGGCTGGACACTAGCCTTCAAGAAGATACCTATTTTAAAGCAAAGACATGAGATGGCAGGCATACTGATGCACTGAAAAGGAAGGGAAAGAGAGAGTATTATTTCATGTGACTGAGCTTGCTGTATGTGCTAGTTATCCCACATGGCAACAGGAAGGCCTAATAACTCAGGTGCAGCATGAGATATTTCTGGAAACCAAAATATCTCCATGTACTCCAGTCCCCTATTTCCCTTGATCAGGGAAATTATTCTTACTACACAAAATTCAGGAACAAAAGCATGAGCCATAGTCTTCCTATATTCATGACTTTTTTTTTTTTTTTTTTCTTAATCACATTGGGGTAAGTGGAATTTCCATTAATGAGCAAAATGAAAGGTTTTCTATTCTGTCAAGTCTGCCACCAGTGATGTCAAATACACAGACACAACTATCCAGAATATATGCTGGACATCAAGACTGAAAGAAAATCCTCCTTATTTCTAGCTTATAGAACTAGAACTGAATTTATAAATTAGGCCTACAATGGGATTCACATAGACCTTCAAACTTAAAACAGCTCCTAGATGAGGAAAGTTAAGAGCCAAACTTCTGTTTTAGGTTCACTGGTCTCCCTGAAGATACCTGCTCTGCACACGCCTAGTACTATCCTAGCCTGAAATGTGGTAATTCAAAAAGAAGTATGAACAACTCCAAAGACCACAGTTAAACCAATTGAGAGGGGGTCTTCTAGTCTTGGTGACTGAATTCAACTCCTGTCAATACCAACCTTGCACAAAGGTATAACTGCAGCAACAATTAATGACACTGCCACGTCTCTTTTCCTCATATCCAACTTTTACATTAAAGACTACTACTAGTTGGTTACATTACTTGTGAATGAAAACAAGCATAAACCAAACGAGTAAAAAGCAGCAGAATTTCAAACCAATTCCCATTTATAGGTACTTTCTTTTATAAATTGCAAGTTAAATGAATCACAGACACAATTAGCTTGTGGCGATATAGTGAATTATGGAGAGACTGAAAGTGAAGAGTCCAATATCTACCTGTTTATTTTGACCAAACAGTTTGCCAAAAGAAGACAAAGCCTTTGTCAGCGTATGTGCAATGTCAAGCAGAGTGGTGTTTGGCACCTTAGCTAGGTGTTCTTACTCTATCATAAGAAGGATTAAGAAATACTTCTGTTAGAGCAACACTGTTCTCAGTGCTAGGGAAAATTTATTCTTCCACCTTCTTCTAAGATAGGTGCAATTATTATTCTGACTTTACACAGGGGAGAATGGCGACAGAGAAAAATCAGGTCATTTAATTAGCATCCACAGAAAATTTGGCAGGTTAAAACTTCATTCTCTAAGCAAATATATTTACTCATCATTTATCTTTGTGTTTATGCCAGGAGACATGAGCAGCTCAAGAGGTATGTATACAAATTGCTGTTTCTCTGAATTCAAGGCTTCACCGACTGCAAACTGGTGCACCCAACTGGGCAGTACAAAACTATGGCAGCCAGAGGTTCTAAATTGTAAATATATTTTAAACAAGGACATTTTCCAGTCACAAGTTATATCGCCAACTCCCCTGGCTCACAGCTTTATACAGATAGTCCAAGTAATGTTCACATCCACTGACTTCATAGGGGAAACACACTTCACACCTCAGGGTGTCACATCTGTAAACGAGATTTCATTTTCTCTAGCATCAAATCAAGACCGGTATTTACTGCAGACAGCTATTGCAAGGGTTGCATAATGTTAGCAGAGTGCTGGGAGCATTAATGCGCCTACTATCATTAAATATGTGACAGATGTACCTGGAGAGAACTCATTAATTCTAATTTTGATTCCTGTTAGTCTAGAAATATTAGCATATAATTGTTGGTTTCTAAAATATTCTGGCAAACTTTTTTTTAACTGAAAAACTGTGTCAGCATTTATTTTGGAATATCTGATGAAGTCTGTTCTCTTGTATGCCCCTCAAGTAATGTGTTAGGTTAACCTCAGTTACCTAACAGGAAATGTTAGAGCTTCAGCAAGAATGCTTTCTGCAAGCCTTTAAGTAGGAGCTGTGAAATTTCTTCTCACCAAAACTAAGAAAGAAGCCTTAATTGTGACAAGAAAATTCATAATGATCTTTGAAAATGAAAACCCAAATCAACACACATGATACACAGACTATAACAATAATGCACGTATTTTAAGATTGCATTGCAGTGTTCATCATGGAGCAAAAGGCTGAGTGAAGAAGCAGCCAGCAGCAGCACGCTGTAAATGTGCTGTTAGCTGTATCTGCAGTCTGACAGAAAGAAATCCAGAGGAATTTGCATATCTTCTTTTCTTAAAAAGTATGCTAGCTTAACTAACACTGATTTTCTCTCTCGTGTTGTATTATTTTTCCTAGAAGTCTCAAGATCTGTTCATTCTACACAAAATCAAAGCCTGAAAGTAATATTAAGCTAAGTAGCTGTGTACAAAGCCCAGCAAAAAAGCATCCATCTTAGCAACAGAAAAGGCTCACATACACAAGCACTGCTCCCCAGTGAGAATGGGAAAACACCATGTTGTTCTGCATAATAGCACATGGGGACCAGAAACTTACTGTATGCTTCCCCTAACTGTAGCTTTGGGGACAAAGTCTGCTCAGGCTGCTTCTTTAGTGTCTGGTGACTGGAAAGCCTGACAAAGGACAACGTAATTTAATCAGAAAGATATCAAAGACATATGAGCAGCAGTGTCTCTGCAAATACTGCATAAGAACACGAACTGTGTATGAGAAACCAAACTAAGAAAAAGAAACATAGCTTCAACTCTTTCATAAGACTTCAAACACAGATCTGCAGCAATTACTGCCCCAAACAATAATAAAGTTGGAAGTAAACATAGTACCCCATAGATCTTTGCAGGAAATAAGCTGTTTAATTAATTAATTATTTTAAAAGGAAGCTAAAGAGAAGGGAAATACATGAAATAAATGGGAGGGAATGTAAGCGCTTGCACAGCATGGCATCACAAGCATGGACAAAGCACTGTAGAAATTATGATGTGTTTCTGCTCAGCTATTTCCCACAGTATGTGATTACATGATGAAAAGCTGTATAATAACCATGTACACAGGAGGATAGACTAAAATTACATAGGCAAATTGGGGGAAATTTCCCTCTCTGCTCACTCATGCATACTTTGTTTCTGATTTTTTTATTATTTTTTTTAAATTTTTTAAATTTCATTGTTCTGTTAATCTAGAACATAGGTCTGCTTTACCAGAGGTCAGGGTTGTTGTCACTGTTTATGGAATAATATTACAAAATACTATTCAGCAGAATGTCTCTTCTAGATACAATAAAAGCATATGCTACTCAAAGCAACTGTCTTGCAAGAGTTTCTTCTAAGTATGCACAGTGAGTTGCCACACTGCATAGTAGTTGAGATGTTTTGCTGTTTCAGGTTTTTCTTTAATTTCTACTACACGTTCACAGACTACATATCTACCTATTTTTTTTTTCTTTTTTTTTTTTTTTCTTTTTTTTTTTTTTTCTTTTTTTTTGCTTGGTTGTTTTTTTGAATGACTACAGTGTGGTGCTTTAACATGAATGAGAGTTCACTGTCTGCTTAAGCTTCTCATGCAGATTACTACCTATTTTGCATTCTGTAGTTTTGTAGGAACTCAGTCTGAACTGAATAGGGTAGGTCTTTGTGATCCATTTCTAAACAATACAGTAAATCTTATGCCTCTAACAATACTTGTACTTTGGGTCCCTAAATTTGGCTTCTTACTAGCATCTGTGGAAAACAAACAAACAAACAAACAAAAGCATTTTATGTGAAACAATTCATGGTGCATCAGCACGTAGCATGTTGTACTCCTGAATGCTGAGTAGGGAAGCAAACCTTATGAAAGGATAACACATCATTGCATTAAAATGGAGCATAGGTCAAAAGAGTACAAACAGGATAAAATAGACAAAAAGGCTAGTAAAGAGTCAGTTAGTTTGACAACAGCTATGAAATAAATGGCAATGATATACACCAATGCTACTTTTCCAATCCAATGCAGAACTTAACAGAATAGCCTCCAGGGATAGGGTTGTGGATGCCTCTGCCCTGGAGGCATTCAAGGCCAGGCTGGATGCAGCTCTGGGCAGCCCGCTCTAGTGTTTGGCAGCCCTGCCCAGAGCAGTGGGATTGAAACTAGATCTTTTAGGTCCTTTTCAACCCAGGCCATTCTATGATTCTACGATTCTATGAATAGCGATATAGATTTGTGCTACATATTAAGCATATATAGATAGTTAACATATTACATGTTATATATAATACATTAAGGACATCTTTTAAGTGATTTATGTCCCATATACTGTCTGGAAATGTATTTGTAGGACTAACAAAGGGTATGCATGCTACTCCATTACAGTAAAGCTATTAGTATAAATGGGACCAACTCCTAGTGTCACAGACAGCATAATGATGAAAGGTTTAATGGGCTTTTTGGCAGGAGACAGACAGAATAGATTCAGCTGCTAACACTGAGACACTGTCATTTTGCCCTTTGTTACCAGTGGTCTTATCTTTCCCCATAGAAACTTAAGTGCTGAACAGCGCCTACTGCCAGTCTGTCAGCTTCTCAGGAGGCAGTACTGCAACAGCCCTACTTCCCAGAGAGAAATCGATTTCTCAGGAATATTTGTGATCTGTCACTGTTCTTAGGGTACTAATTAACATGTAATAATTAGATGTGCTGACTAGTCTCCTTGTCCAGCATTTAGAAAGCATACAATAATAACTAAACATAGACATAAAGTATATACATGTCATGGCCTCACCTCTTTATGGTATTCCCCTTGAATTCAACTATAATGTTCTCAGAGCAGTCAGGCAGAGAACATTGCCCTAGAGAATAAATTGCCTAAAATTCAAATGGTGTATCTCAACAAGTTGGAATTACACAAGAGTTTGAGTATCATTTTATGGGTCACAGTTTTATTTCCAGTCCTACTGACATTTTAAGGCACCTGGGATACATCAGGAAAGGACATCTGAATAGAATTGTGAAGACACATTAGATACCTGAACCAGTTAAAAAGCCAGAGGAAACAAACAAACAAAAGAAAAAAGAAAGGAGCTGTAAATCAGGCAAAAAACAGTGCAAATACTGTGCTTTTTCAAATCTGAAAAAACACCTGGCAGATTTTTTTTTTTTTTTTTCTGCATTCTTCACAATTAGTAGGCCAGAGCACTATAGCACTATTCCCAGAGTTCTCTACTCCCTCAGGAATGCTTATTTAATCCATTTTTAATCCCTCTCTCAGTTTCACCTGAGTGCTGAGAGCAAGAGAAGCAAGCTCTCACTTCTAAGCATCCCATCTTATTCTCTCCAATATTTATGAGAGGAAAAAAAAATGTTTGAACATATGTTGCAAAGCATGACTAAGCAAGAAATCTCATTCCTGACATACCACCCCAATTACACCCACCCAAACAATTATTTGTAATTAACGAGCCTTCTGCAAGGCTTTATAAGGGTTTTATTTACCGTATACATTTGTTTCAGACAAGTCACTATGTTTAAAGTGAAGCTGCGTCTGGAACAAGGGATTTTTTCCTCCTGCCATGGCCATTCCTCTCTGGAATCCTGCAGTGCTGCTTTTCCTCCGTCACCAGTAATGCAGACACTTCTTCCCACAGCCAACCTCCAGACAGTTTCAGTTCTCACACAAAGCAACGGGTGTTGTCAATTTGATGCATTACTTGCTGTTTTACAAATTAATTTAGGAAGGCATACGATGCCGAGCTTCTTAACAGCTGCGTGGAAAAAAAAAAAAAAACTGTTCTGGCGATACACAAAAGGCAAAGATTGCGGGTCCCACTGACCCTGCTCCCTGCTCTCAGCATTCATGGGCGCCATCTGCTGGCACGTATTAATTATCAACATCTCTAATTACATAAATGCCAGGTCAAAGCAGGCATTTGCTTTCTGTACGTGTTTTATCTTCTTCCGGAGAAGGCAGTACGTCCCCCCACAACTTCCAGCAAAGATCTGGGACGCAGACCTCTCCAGCCTTCCCTCACCCCCCACAGGTGGCAGCTAAAGGTGCCATGAAAGCAGAGGACAAAGCTCTCACTGCTGGAGAAACTCCAGGCAGCACCTTGGCCTCTCATTACAAGCCTGGAGCCTGCAGCCAACCGCCCTGCCTCTTACTCCCTTGGTCTAGAGGAAGCATTGAGCAGTGCCAGTCTCCATGTTCGGAGAGTTTCCTAACACCAACAGCAAATCATCACAGCAGCTGAACGGGACTTTTTGTCCATGCTACCAAAATTATAACATATTCTATTTATACTGCTGTTGTTAAGCTACTGTACGTCTGACACATTTAGACAACAGTTGATCCTAAGCCACAAAATGACTTGGTCTTGACTATAAAAATGGCTCTAAGCCTGGGGTCATTCTGACGAGCAGTGAAGACTATGATTCACCTTCTTAGTAAGAGCTAAAAGCATCTATTCGCCAAGATCTGGACTCAAAATTCAGGGAGTCCCCATTTCCCTGCAATTAAGAAGCACATGGACATGAGATTTCATTTCACGCCTATTCCTACTTTACACATACAGACAGCGGCACCTGACACTTCTAGAAAGAACAAACTGCTGCTTGTACAGGTCTCTGTTGGGCAAAAACCAGCAAAATAAATACCTCTAAGAGTGTGGTATTCCCGGTAAGCTCTAGAAAATTAAGGCATTATTCATGTGTGACAAACAGAATCTAAACTTATGAATGTATGAATCAAGGAGGGGATTTCCAGTAGTATTTTAGAATGAGAAGAACGTTTAGCTGGCCCTCCTCAAACAAAACTTTTGCCACATGTAGGCTCTGGAATGAGGAAGAAATTCAGTTCTGACGTTCTCTGCCAATGACGTGAAACTCCATTTGGAAACATCAGCTAATGAAAAATACAAAGACGTTCCCACACCCACAGCTATGAAGACAAATTAAGTATACTCACTGAATGGAAATCAGAAGTATTTTTAATAGCTGGGCACAGCAGAAGCAAGTCTAAAACTATTGAAGGATTATACCCTCCCAAATATGTTTTTGCCCAAGGATTAGCTCTAAGAATAACTAAAACCACCACTCTAAGTTTCTCAATGTAAAGAGGATTTAGACATGCAACTAATGAGGGATGTATAAATCCTGATGCACAAGAATATTTGTGCCCGTACTTGGTGCTGAAGGAAAATTCTGAATATAACCTCCCTATTCAGATATTCCATGAGCAGCTGCCAGTTCCTGATTGCACTTGATCCCAGCCTAGAATACAACTGTTGGGACTCAAATTCATGCAATGTTACTTGTCTGTGAGTCTAATTTAAGAAATGGACTTACTGCAAATGCAGGTCAAGCAATACTTTCATAGCAGTACAATGGTTCAGCTATGCATGACACTGCCCTGTGATTCTGCATCACCCACGTTTACACACACAAGACATTTACTTAACCAGCAGTCCTCTGTCCAACCCAGTTTCAAATATCCCAAAGGATCGAACTATCATCTCCCATGGACAACACTTCCATAATAGTCACTCTGCTAAGAACTACCTCCTCATAATCAGCATAATTTATTTTTTTTCTGACTTTTCAATCCATTTCAATATTGATATGACTGTAAACAATTCCATTCATTCTTTGGGTTTCTAAATCTCCTTTCACTAAAAAGTTCAGGAAGAAGTATGTTCCTAAGTAAGGAATACTCAAAAACAAAAATAAACAAACAACAACAAGAAAAACAAAAAAAAACAAACAAAAAAATAGGGCTCCCCTCTTCCACGTATTTGTTACATCATTATTTAAAAGCACCTACAGGAATTCAAAATAAAACACAAAAGCTATACAACCATCTGTTGAAGGGCCAGTGGGTGACAGTCTTTTTCTACCTGAAAAACAAAGATGTGCCTGTCTTCTGACATTCGTTCAGTATTTTCAATATTTTTCAGTATTTGTGGTTGCTTTCTCAAACATTTCCCACCATTTACACAGAAACATGTACTTTTTTTTCCTCCTTCCAGCTCAAAGACTTTCTGTGCTTCCTTAAATTTTTGTATCTTTTATCCTCCCTAAGGATCTCTCCCTTTTTGTTTTTCTGAAACAAAAGCTTGGAAATGAAAGCTTGGAAATTATATTAAAATTTGCCCTTATCTTTCCTCCTTCCTCACTTTGGTCTGAGTCTCCTATTTCATCTTCCCTTCCTGAGCTGCTTTTTCTTCTCTAGATGCAATATAAACTCCCTCTCCACTCTTCCTTTTATTGAGCCACTCATTCTTTCACTCGCCAAAAGGGTAACAAATCAAAAGCAACTATTTATGTACCCGATTACGTGAAACTTGCGTTTTTATGGAATAATCTCTCACATTCCTGGTACAAGTTTGCAGCTTTCTGTCAAAACCTGGATGCTCTGCCATAAGACATGAAACACAAGTAACTGCCTTAGATTTGTGGCACAATCACTACCTCTCACCAGCTCTCATCTCCTGTTCTTCCCATAGAACTCTCATTTCAGAGCTTTCCAAAACTGACTATGAAAACAAACTGGTGGACCCAAAGTATAGCATTCAATGAAATTAAGAAGAAAAATCTAGGCTTTGGGAAAAAAAAAAATAATAATAATAAAAAAAAAAAGTTTCTTTTTGCTGTGTACTGTCAGACAATGTAAAGCTTTTGTAAAGCTTTTTTTTGTTTTTTGTTTTTTTTTTTTGGGGGGGTGGGGGGGTGGGGCAAAACAGCTAACAGAGAACAACAATAAAATACACTCCAAATGGGAGATTTAGAAAGCAGCTTTAATTGAGGTGCTTTGATGCAACCTCTGGCACCCTTTCTCTCCATTGTCTATGCAACAGTAATGGCAAATATCTTTGAGACAGGTACCACTATTCTCCCTCCTCTGCCCTCCATCCTCTGTAGCCCCTGGGACACCTCTCTCCTCCCACTCCTTACAGTTTCCTTCTATGCCTTTCTGTTGCTGATGGAGCTTGTTGCCTGAGCAACTGCAGCTGAGGAAGGGATTGAGATGAGCTCTCGCCCAGTTGTGAGCTATGTGCAATAGCACTGCGTTCTAACCCTGGTATGCATGACACCTACAGAAGCAGCCTCAGGAAATTCACAGCTGAATTACGTACCTTGAGTTGGGTGCAACACCCTTACAAGGTGCTGGGTATCTGGCAGACACCTTACATTTTTGTTCAAGCGTGAATAAAATAGCCTAAAACTCAAGACTTTCAAGTATTTTAGCATATCCACAGACCTGGATTGTATTCACCAAGCAGCCATGTTTGCTACACTCTAATTCCAGTCCTAACAGAACTCAGGAGTGCAAATAAACTGGTAATCAAACTCTAGAAACAGAATACTCCCCTTTAGAAGTTTCAGCTGATTATGATACAAATCTCTCTCCTCACTCTTTTCATTGTCTATTTTAGAATTCAGAAAAGGAACCAAAACAAAAGCATCTATCAGTGACCTTTCCAGATCCCTTGAGTATTTATACTTTGCTTTCTTTTTATCTTTGCTGTCTGTCGCTTGGTATTTGAACAATATCTAGTAAAATGAGAATGCAGTCTCAGTGCTACTGCAATAAAAGAAATAATCTTTGCAAGATACCCAGCAGAGATTTCTTTTCTAATATTGTTTTATTGAAAAAAATCCTTTTACTTGGAAAAAAAAAAAAAAAGCAACTCAGCATTCTTATACTGCAGGAACACTAAAGCTTATATGAAACACTAAGGGTTGCTCCCCCCTTCCAACATGATTTATGATCAAAATGGTTGTAACTGATTACTTGTAGCTCTGATGATTGCAGTTTTTCCTGCATTTGTGCCAAATTTGTGCCAAGTATCACTTTGAAACATAAAGCACGGGTTCATCTGCATTCATGCTTCTTAAAAGACATTAGTCTTGGTGAAAAAAAATCATCAGGAACTGCAGGCCTAAATGACTGTAGCTACAATGGCACTTCACACCCTTTTATTATTTTTACTCCTGAGGTAGAAATATAGTTAGAGGTTCCACTTACATCAGGAGTTAACAGTGAGTTACTGAGAATGATTTAACCTTTTAAATTTCATCAGTGCAAGATTCATGCAAAATGAATTTACTACAGCTTATCAAATCTGCCTTCAGCAGCTGAATGCTTGCTAATTCTCTCCCTTACAGCATATTTATAGCATTAAATTTTTTTTTTGGTACTATGTTTATTTTTGTTGAACATAAGATAGTGAACAACTGGAGTTTAAGCTTGACAGAACCCTGCCACAAAAACTCAGTAACTAAGACTTCATTTTTTTGCTGCGTTTTGCAATCTTCAGAGATATCTGCTTGCACTTTCACCTACCCAGTGGAACCGTCAGAGTGAATATCACTGGACCAAAATGCAATCCAGAATTTATGGCTTAGTACATCTAGAGAGAAGGTTGAATTAATGAAGTCTGGACCACTGTGATTAGATAGTAGGTTCCAAATAGTTTTGAATAAAGTGATCAGGATTTCTCAATGTCTCTGGGAGTTTTGAAGCCATCTGTCAAAACAATGCTATCGCGTCTAGGATTCACATAATTGTGCTTGGGAGAGCTCAGTTGATTGGTTAGGTAAACCCACTGCTGCCTCTTCTGTAGTTGTTTCTGACTACAGGCTTCAGTAATGATGCAAATCAGGTGACTGCACACACAGCTTTGAAAGACAGAAGGGAGACTCACAGAGTCTTAAAATTTAGCAAAGGAAAAGGCATAAGGCTAAACATCCTCTGTGTGACTCATAGGTTTCAATGGGATTACAGCAGGATGGAAATAGACCATATTTATCGTATTAGGTCACCATACTAATATCATTAATCGCCTACCAGTGAAAGAGTGTTCCCTGTCATTCTACGATTTAAAGTACGATCATAATTGCACTATGGGAATACAAGAAAGCTAGAAGGAAAAAAAAAAAAGTGAAATAATGGGAAGATTCTGAAGAAATAACTTTTAAGATATCTAAATATTTATATAACATATTTAAATAAAATATTTAGTTTTCCTTAAAAGGTACTATGAATACCATTGAAGGACTCCTATCAACATAAAACCTTAGTGATATCTTCATCATTTATCTGTTCAGCAAAACAAACCTTTTTACACAGATAACATACCACCTGTGATTTGCATGTGGTGAAAGCTGTACCACAACATTTTATTTTGCTTCTGGTAACTTCAGAAAACATGACTCTTGCATCACATCTGATTTTGTCATTAAAGCATGCAAAAAGCTATCTACATTTGTAGCCATCTCCTTCTTTCCATAAAACTTGCTGGAGTAGTATCAGAAAAAAATCATCTCACCAAGATGAGAACGCAGTAACAATGGTATTAACACTTCTTTAAGCCCTTGTGAAATTTCTTAGTGGAATTTGGAGAAAAAACATCAGTAAGGGCACTCACCTTGGAAGTGGTTCTTGGAAGAGCTTTGCATTTTTCCAGTGAATGATGTATTTAAAGTCTAAATAATTCAATAAAGCAGAAAGCACAGCTTATAATTTCTTCCTTCCAGTAAGCATCTTGGGCACTAGGCTATGTAACTTTGCATTTTCTCTCATTCTGACATCTTTAATTTCACATTCTTTTCTACACAAGGGGTCAAAAAATGTGACACCTGTCTTGAAAGAGCTTTATTTCTTCATCAAATAAAAGTATAAATCTGTGGCTTACCTTTGTCAGGTCTGCATTTGAGGGAGGTAAATGCAGCACACCAACCAACTAGAGACAGAAATAAAGTCAACTAGTCAGAGCTTGGCAATAAACAATTGCGTAGGACTGTGCTGATGTCTACCTGTAAATATTGTTCATTCTTCAACCACTTTTAAAATTCACACCTACTTTCTTATAATTACTTTTCAGCCAGATTGCTTTATCTAACTCAAAATTGTTTAAACACCAGGTAACCTATTAATAGTGAGTTTGATTAATAAATAAACAAGAAAGAAATGTATTGCCAGTATCCAAAGTGTTTCAGAATCTCCTAACAGCCAGGTGATCAAAGTTCCCTTCTCTGTGACACTGGGTAAATCACATTGAAAATTCCATCGGGGACTGGGGATGTAAAGCTTTGTAAGCAATTTAGGGGTAGGCTTTAAAGTTGCTTAGGCATTTACAGATGTTTCTAACTTTTTGAAAGTCTTTTTTCTTTTTTCTTTTTTCTTTTTTTTTAATGTAACTTCAGATGTTTGAGTACTATTAAAATACTATTTCACTTTTATGGAGACTTTGGGTAAAAGTATATCGACTGCTAAACAGAATGTCCAGAATGTCCATGAGATTTAAGACAGGTTTGTTTTTTTTTTTGTGTGTGTGTGTGCTTTTTTCTAAATCTAAAGGTCTAAAGGTCTAAACCACTTTAAGCCTGAGAAGATGATTACCAAATGATTGTTGGACTAGGAGAGTCACAAAGTTCCTTTGAAGGAAAATAAGGCATATAATGCAATACCTCCCCATACACTCCTCCCCAGTAACAATTTTGTCTGCTCTAAGAGTATACATTTAACTCCACCCTTACATTGTTTTTCTTATGTAGCATGATTTCTAAAACTTCTACAGAATGCTTAATACAAAATAGCAGGT
This sequence comes from Aythya fuligula, assembly GCF_009819795.1. NCBI lineage: Eukaryota > Metazoa > Chordata > Aves > Anseriformes > Anatidae > Aythya > Aythya fuligula. The sequence continues at coordinate 2,067,998 of NC_045561.1, forward strand.
AAACAGGGCGCCAAAACTGGCACATATCTCAGGCCTGCCATTTGATCACATATCCCTGCCGTTTGATCACATATCCTTGCTAGAAACCACCCCTGCACAGTAAAAATGGCTATAAAGAAAAAGAATAAAACTTTGTGGGTTTAGCCCATCACCGTCATGTTTATTTAACAAGCATTTCATTTTTCAGTTGCTGCAAATATTAAACAAGAACCATGAAGTCACCTGGGGGAGCATGTCAGTTATATCTGCACTGCTTTCTTGTATGATGTCAGCTTTCATGCAGAAAGAATGTCAGTGATCTTTTCATTCATTACTTTCATCTTTTGGGTTACATTCCAATCTATGCTATACTGTAAATCAGGTTACAATACATACAATATATCTAAGATAAATGCTCACCCCACCTTATCATATAATAATTGTGACAACTATTAAGATAATGATCCTTTGTTACTCATTACATACATGAGAAATAGCACCACTGAAACTAATAGATGCACACCAGCAAAAAATGCAATGAGAAAACTGAACCTGAAGTTTCAGTAGGCACAGTCACGTTTAAAAATGAATCCGTTTTCATCATCAACTGCTCTGCATTTCACAGTCAGAAAGTGTAGAAGTCTGTGGTCACTCTGGGATGTCAAACTTAGCTCAGGAAAAGATCAGGTCTCAGTAAAGAATGCATCAGTTCTGTTACAGAAATAACTACCTCAATCTGGAAAATAAGCATTTTGTGAACCCTGCATTTCTTATAAAACCAAGTGGTCCCCAAAGCATGTTCGTAATTCTGGGAAAATGTACTCAAATGTTAGTCAAAATTCAGCTGCAATGGTATGTGAATTAAACATCACCTAAGTAATTTTTTTTCCGGAACACACTCAGAAATAGGTGCCATAATAAATATTTTCAATCTCATTGTTCCTTACTTTCATCTGAAAATTTCACCTCCTTCTCCCCCCTTTCCTTCTAACAGAATTTTATCAAATGCCTTTTGACTTTTAAAAACGTTTGAAATTCTTTGTCAACATAGCAGATGTAATACAAAATATATACATACTAGCTTAAAAAAATATATTCTACCTGGGAAAAGATGTGATCAGCTGAAAAGATGTGATCAACTACAAAGGCGTCCTGGCAAGGCCTTGCTCCTTCGCATCACAGAAGTTACATTTTTCTACAACACTGAAGAGCTACTAAAACAGCCAATCTTTGATAGATTTGACCCACTTGAGGTAAAAGTTGTAATGTTCATTATAAAGACTGTATCCCTAATGAAACCTTCATAAACTATAAGCTCTTCAGAGCAGTAATAATTCACAAACATTTGGAAACATATTATTAAGTGCCAGGAATTATTATTTTTATATATATATATAGATTATGTGTGTGTGTGTGTGTGTGTGTGTGTGTGTGTGTATGTTTAACACTAATTTATTTCATAAAATATCAATATATTTATATATTTAAGGGTTATATTTAGAAGTCATTATTCTAAATGTTAAAAATGGAAATTGGATACCCCTCTCTGTTCTTGATTCAAATCCAATACTTAAAATATCTGTAGATTTATATTTTTCTTCTTTTAAAGAAAGTTCTCTTGTGAATCCTAACTCTTCAGATTCACCCATATAACAAATATTTCCTATTAACTTTTTAAAATGCAAAAATGCATTATTTAAAAAAAAGAAAAAAGAAAAAAGCAGTAGTCATATCTAGCTTAATTATAGAGATATCTGTTATTTGGGAACATGTAGCACAGTGACAGCAATAGATGACATTCAGCATTCTTCCTGTTTATACTGGTTGTGGGCTGAGAGCTAAAAACAGGCTCTGCCAACACGCACCCAGCATAAGACTATAGTTGGACATCTTCCTTTCTCTAAGGCTGAATCACCCACCTCTTAATAATCAATCCAAGCTAAGTAAGACTTCCAGTACTGGCTCTTACATTGCAATATGGTCACTTAATTCCCACAGGAATCCAAGAAGCAGTTGGATGTGCCTAAGTGAAAAGTAACTTCAAAGTAAGCACTTGTTGCATTTTGACAGGATTTGTTAGATTATCAGGATAATCTAACTTGTTCTATGACTCTAGTGATGGTGACCTTTCTGGCCTACCAGAAAAAAAAAAAAAAAAAAAAAAAGGCATTAGGGTGTGTCTGCCTTGCACAATGCCCTATTGTACAGTGCTCTCAGAGTGATGATCCACGAACAGCAGTTTCCCTTACCCACACTGATTCCAAACCCTGTGCAGTATCTCCCTCCAGCACTATCCTGAAAGACAGATGTGATGTATTGAAGCTGAGAACAGGGTGGATAAAAGAAATGTGTATCATTACCACAGTACACCACTCCAGAGTGTCATATGCCAACTTTCTTCTACATTAAGGATACATTTCCAGTTAAAAAAAACACTGCCACGAACACATTTTCACAGAGACACATTAAGAGCGACGAATAACTGATACCTGCTGGTAAAATAATTCTCAGCACTGTTTTTTGCATGCTTACTGTTTACTGTAATTCATACAAAGAGCTAAATGGACTCTTCACTTGACTGCTGTAAGAGCTCCCTCTGTTGTTACGCAGGAAAACTACCAGAAAACCTATTCCATTATCCTCGTGTCTTTTTCATCTTCAAGTCGTGAATTATCAAACACTCCATCCTGTGAGGTGAGGACTGACACAATTTTCTGAGATAACTTTTCATGCTTATTTTCTGCACAGGTAACTGCTATCTTATTCCAGTCTTCCAAAGTGCTGACAGTGTCACTTAGAATAATCTTTTCCAAAGCATCTAAAGGAAATAAAAATAATTTAAAAATAGGAAAAGGAAAAGGAAAAGGAAAAGGAAAAGGAAAAGGAAAAGGAAAAGGAAAAGGAAAAGGAAAAGGAAAAGGAAAAGGAAAAGGAAAAGGAAAAGGAAAAGGAAAAGGAAAAGGAAAAGACCCTGCATTTGCCTCAACAAGCTTTGTATTAATCATATTAGGGATACTGCACAAATCAGATGGATCATTTTTTTCAGACGGATTATAAATTCTATGATTGAGTAAAGAAAAACTGATCAAATTAAAGGCTTTTAAGAAAAACAGTCTTTAATTTAAAAGGATTAAAGGCTAAAATCTTTGATTAAACTCAAAATCATTTCTGAAACCCAGAAGAGCAATAGAATGACAGAGAAGTGGCAGACACCAAAGTTAAGAGCAGTTAAGGGCAAGATACAATATATACAATAGATGGAAATAACCATTCCTGAATGGAGATAACCTACTTTGCAGAAACATTATCTTTAGATTTAAGCACTTTTCTTGGCTAAGTCTAGGCAAATAAGCATTACTTTCCCTGCAGAGTCTGCAGCACATTCTGCCCATGTGGTTTGTTGCAGCTCTGTGCCTTTGGCTTGAGCTCACGTTGCCTGAAGAGCTTCTGCACCTGGCATTGTAAACGCTCTGGGAACTTACAAATCTTACATCAAAGTAGGACTTTGGTTATTTCTTTTTTATGTCCTAAGCAGTAAATAAGTTACTGGTTGTCCAAGAGGCAGTCTACAGAGTCCCTGCTAGAAGCAAACAAAGTGCCTGCATAATTATTTCAGTGGTTGGGTTGCCCCAAGGGGTGCTCTGTGCAACAGCGAAGACTGAACCTGTGTGTGTGAGAGCAGGCAGGATAGGCTGTGAAATCTGACATGAGTGACCCTCATCCCTGTGGAAGCTTCAGAAGATGCAAGAATGCACAGTTCAGCTTGCTATGAAGAAAAGCTTTTATTTAGTTTCCATTACAAACAAGGAGCACTGAATCCAAAGTAATTTATGGGCTGAAACTGGACTTGAATTAAAATGTCAAGTTTGAAAGTTTGTTATTCAAATTTTACTGTGCTTACTTTTATTGTTCATTTCCTCCAACAGCTGAAAGCCATGCTTTTTGTGTTCGGCCGAGATAAAAGACAGGATTGTAGCCCCCATAGATGAAAACGGTGGTTTTCTAATCCACTGTTGACTGAGACAGCGAATTAATGCAGTGCTAGGACAGTTTTCCAATAAGAAGAAGTAATCATCTGAAAATAAAACACCAAGATTATTATAAATTTGCACATGGTCACCTCTCCCCTTCCTCACTATAAAAGAACACAAGGATTTTCCTAAACACTGTGGAAAAGCTAGTATGTGATTAAAATCTAACCTTCATTTACTTGGAAAAAAAATCTTTTCTGTAATTATTTTAGAAATCTCACAGAATGAGAAAATGAGCACACAGCAGAAAAGTACTTAATATTGAAAATCCACCTTTAACATGATTTGGAATATGGTCAGTGAATAAAATAAGAAAAAAATAAGAAAATAAGAATGAAAAACTGTAACTTAACTGAGCAATAACATTCAAAGCAAGAAGACACATAGAAGAAAAAAATTTCACAGCCAGAAGTCACAGAAGCTAAGCAGAAAGGAGCCTAAGAAAGAACATAGGACACCCTTCTTTCCTTTCATTGTTGGATTAATAAACTCATGATCCAACAGAGGGCTAAATCTCTGAGATTTCCTGCAGGCCTCCTACTGGGGTTTTGGGAAATCCCTCCAGTGATTTTCAAACAAGTGTACAAAAAGAAATTCCTTATTTCAGAAGATCACGCATTGATATTATGATAACGCTGACAAGGTCTTTTAATCAGAGTTCTTGAGGTCTACTTAAACATGATGACAAGTTCAGACTGATTCACTTCAAATTCCTTCTGTACAAATGTGGTCCAAAGCATCATCATTAAACCTAAAATAAATAAACGGTAGAACAATCATCAAAGGCAATACAAGCGCCTTATTATTTACCTAAAGAAAAATGCTCCACTTGCTGAATATAATCCACTGCTCCAGCAATTCGGCCCTGTTTACACAGGCACAACGCAACTTTTTTGTACGCACCAGAATGACCATACGCCGCCTGAGCCAAAGCCAGGCATTCCAACATGTTGTTTGGCTCCTCTTTCCCATAATCATAAATAAGGTCTCCCACTGCCTCAGAAAAAGTTAGCCTGAAGAAGACAAGGCAATAAAACAGCATTCCTAATATGCTTCGTAACTTCAGAATATTTCAAAATGACCTCCAGCATAAGTGGATTGTATAGATGGGCATATTTCTGCACGTATAACTATTAAACTGTTCCCCTTCTTCTTTCTGCCTCTCTTGCAGCCTTAATTCTCTACATTTTAAAAAGTAGCCTCTTCCTTCTCTTTCTTAATGTCTCAACTGCCACAGAAAGCAATAGCAACCAATGGGACATGTCTTTTAGAGATTACTGCAATTCCAGGCTGTGGCAGCTGGGAGGAACATTCTTACATTCTTCCTGAACATGGGAGATTCAAGACTGCTTTCAGAGAAAGGGAAATGCTCACATTTCTAACATCAAGAGTAGAATGAAAGAAACCCATCTTTCAGTAATTACAGTTTTCTTAATCCATAGTACGGTGTGAAAACTTTGCATCTGCATAGTTTTAACTACAGCATAAGAGAAAAGAGTCTCAAACAAAACTGGGGCCTGCAGTGCTGCAAGAATGGTTCACAGCAACGAAACCAAAATGTGTTCTTCAGAACTTGCTGTTGATAACACTTATTTGACCTATGCTCATATTGAATTTAAGATTTACCAGTGAGTTTAACAGCAGAATCAAAAAGGACACCCACTGGTACTTTTGGCTGTGTTTTGTTTCAAAGGGTTTAGTTTGAAGAAAAGGAAAAGCCTCATGGACGTCAGTGCAGAAGAACCACATACCTTTGCTGTGTAACCCAATGGTTTACCAGGTTTAATTGCTTTTCAGACAATGCACATTTAATTGCTTCCAGAGTTACAGGTAAATTTGGAAGGCGTCCAGCTGCAGTACTTGCATTTATGAGAGTGTCAAAATACTTCAGCAAAGGCAGATTTCTTCCTTCAAGACAGCTAAGAGCTAAAGGGTTGAAAACAAAAGTCACCCAGAAAAGCACAAAGAGAAAAGTAACTTTCACTATTTAAGACTTCCTAAGTTTTAGTCTTTGTTTGCTGACACACGCCAAAGGCCTCTGACACAATTCTTAGCAAATCTCTGAGGTTGTGTCATATGCGATGCTACATTAATCACTCAAAATGAAGGTTGCTCAGAACTGAAGGCACAGGAATCATGACAGTATTTTACCAGTGACAGGTAAAGGTAAAAAAGGTAAATCTCAGGGGGAGAGATGGTTGGGTATTTAAGCCATATAGGTTTTCAGGTGAAAATATATGAAATAACATTGTAAATGCCTTTGTACTGCTTTTGGAATATAAAATCTGCTAAGACTGATTTGTAATTCAGATCCCACATACTAGCTTATTGCAGTTCTTCTCTCTAAAATTGAATGAAAACCATTAAAATATGCACACACACACAAAAAAATGTTGATCTTGTAAAGTTCGACCACGCCCCTATGATTCCTCCCAGATTAAGAATAAAATATTCAGCTGCTCATATCTCTGATACCACCAATACCACTGAATTTTGTATTTCCAAATACTAGGCAAAACATTGAGACAAAGACAAAATTATATAGACTATTTTTCATTTACCTGGGAAATTTAAAATCAGCAATAGTTTTTATGTATCTTAGATTTCAGAAACTATTTTTAATGCAGCTAACTGGAATATTGCTTTACAGCTCAAAAGGCTAGGCTTAAGTAGTTAACACACATAACAGTCAAACTAGCAGGTGGACTTTTGTTCTTGTCTACTACATGTCACCCCTCAGTAGAAACAAAAACAATTTCAGCACAGCTTTAGGAACAGCGTTACACTAGACCTTAAGACCATGGTAACAGGAATTTATACTTCTGCAGACCCTGAGTCCCAAAGTGATGGAAAAGGCCTTGCCTGTAACATAATGAAGTCTATTAGCTAGTTGTAATTTCACCAGTCACACATTTTTGAAAAGCTTACATGACTGTTTATGTTCCATTCTTTTCCATAAACCACTGCTTACCCCAGTGCTGCTCCAACAGTAAAAACAAAAACAAAACAACAAGTGTTGTAAACTAGCTATCTCTTTTCCTGCCTTTCAGGGCATGTGCTTAACATAGAACAAAGGAGAAATAAAAAGCCTTACAACTTCTTTGTATTCGATTTGGAATTTTAAATGCAAGCCTCAAACCCCCACAAAAAATTTTGTTTGATAAATCCCAAGATCCTAAGCACTAAAACAACTAGCTTGACATCAACTAAGATCCTGTAAGAATGGATCCAATTATCAAGTTCTTACATTTAAGATTCTTTAGAGCCTCTTCATTACAGAGAATTTCTCCAGGAGAGTTTATTGCACAAGTTGCTGCAGCATCATACTGACCACTTGAAAATAATTCACTGAAACTAGTAAAAAGGAAGAAAAAATACAGAGTATATGCTATGCAAACACTAAATAAATACACATACACAAAATGGCTGGCTTTAAATAGCAATCCAGTCAGGAATCCTAAACTTTAAGAATACACAGCTTAAAACATATATATTTTAACCTAGTACATCTTTATTGCGTTTTCCAGCATGAAGCAGCAATTTTCATTCCCTGCACATCCAGTTACGTTTCTTCTGCCTCACTACCTAGCGCTTTTGAAAACGTCCATAATGAAAATTGAGAAATCTAAGAGGGAGTTACCTGGACAATTGTAAAGAGAAATCAACTGCATTTTAATATAAGGCTTGTAAAAGATTGTGATTTAGGAGGGACTAATAAAATTAATCAATTGCCAGAAACAGAAGCGAGTTACTTCTGTTTAGCAGTTACACAGCAGGCTATATGAGATCAGTTGATGAACTAATTCCTATTTTTAAGATCAAGCGGTTATTAAGTGATGAGATCTAGGCATCTAGAAGTAAATCTCTGCATTGGATGCTTTAGAAAAGTCCAGTAATGTCCAATTTCCTTCAGGTATCTGGACACTTTTGAAAAACCCTCATTTTCATCAAACCCTCAATTTTGAAAAAAAAACCCTACATTTTCACTCGTAGGTACAAAACCTATAATATTTAAAATTAGCTTGTCAGCTTTCACAACACAAGGAAGTAAGCTAATCATACACCTCAACAGCTGGTCTCTTCAATGTCAGTCCCTTTAGAAAAAGGACCAAAGAGCCTCTGAAAGTGGACAAACCTTTGATTTAATGTCTATGTCTAAATGGCAGCACTTTTTACAAGCTCCAAAAGGGTCAAAAAAAAAAAAAAAAAAAAAAAAAAGAAGGACTGCATTCAGGCATTCAGTATGATATATTAGCTCCAGTGTTGTAAACTGCTAATACAGAGCACAATAACAATATTCTTTTTACCTTTCAAAATATTCAAGTGAATCCTCAGCCATTTTACTAGGGACATCAAGAGCTGGAATATAAGATATGGCAGTGTAAGGTAATCACAGTACTACCTCAACAAGCAAATCAGCATTAAAAGTGCTAAAGCATTTAAAAACAAAACAACAACAACAAAAACTATCAACTGATACATTTATATGAAGGCATATAATTTAAGCTGAAAATATTTTCATGTATTTTTAAAGAATTTAAACAATCTCCTTAAGTGGATGATTGTTTAAGACACACCTTTTGCCACATCAGTTAAACTCTAAAGACAGTTTTCCCACCAGTACCCTCAAAAATGAAATATCTCTCTGGAAAGATGGAGAAAATACTATCTTAAAGACCAAACTCTTAGTTCACTACAGCTGTCTACACTCATACTCTCATTCTTGACTGTTCTGACATTTTATTTTAATGACTTTACCTCTTTCATCATTTTTTGTGATCTGAGAGAGGACATTTTGCAGGGTGATAGTCTTGTCTGATTTTGCACAGGCAGAAATAGCATTTGCAACTAATGAAATTCTAGTGTATCTACAGATAGTTGAAGAGGGAAACAGGTATGTTAGCAGAAGAGTTACATGAATGCAGAAATATTCATCATAGGATCTGTGGTATCTGTATTAATAATTGATTCATGTACTGAGGCTTAATCTGTAAGACTTTAAAAAATGTCTATGTGACAGAAAGAACATATCAAAAGGAAGTGTTGCAGATGCTTGTGAACCTGAGCTTCAGCTTATCCCTCTTTGCTTCAGCTGTATCTCTTATGGCCAGTAAGTGCAAGAGTTCTTGTTCTAACTTCGTCTTTTTCTGACGAGGGACATACTTCCCGTCCCCATCTTTTTTCAGTTCCAGCAACCGTCTGTCTAACTGAGAGAGATGTTTAGAAAGAGAATCCAAGCTGAGAGATTCCTCTACACTCAGACCTGTGGGAGAACAAAATGCCTTTCATGAGCTCTTCTTGCAAATCTCTTCCAGGTCTTTCTTTTGAGGAAGTCCAGCAATAACTCTGAATCATAGAATCATAGAAAATGCTGAGTTGGAAGGGACCCATACGGATCTTCAAGTCCAACTCTGCTGGACTTTTTCAAGTCATGAGACACAAAAGATACAGAGGTTTGATTATATATTCTATTTTGTTCTCTGCTTCTCCTCTAAGTAATTCCTTACACTCATTTTTTGTTGGTTTTGGTTTTGTCTTTCATGGAGTTTTGCTTTCATGGAGCAGATGTGATGCTCAGTCTTACAAGGTTCTCCTGTTGCAATTCACACTTGGCTCACATCCTTGCCATCCTGAATACCTCAGCACCATCAGGAAAGATGATACTTTTTGTTTCTACTCTCCATTTCCTATCTTTTAAACAAATATTTATACAAGGAAAGACTTCGCTTCTTATGCTGCCTGACTTACTTCAAAGATTTACCTGATGCCTTTTGAAAAATCAAGGCTGTGTCATGTCACCCCACCCACATTCTTGTACCTCCCTTCAAAAAATGATGTGCAAAAAATGGATGGACTACCCCCAACTGTTGGGAATTGGCACAAAGGGCATGGACATGAGTCCGTGGAACAGTTGTTTGATCTGAGCTTGTCTTAAGCAACCAGGAGTAGGCCTTAGCAAATCCCATGGCCTGCTGTAGCTGAGCAAACCAAGCTACCAGGGCAACTATGAGAAGTTCCCATGACAGTGTTCCAACGTCGCCCAATTGAGGAATTCAGAAAAATATTGTTATCAGCAGCTGGCTTCAAGGACAAGGTCTACGTGACTGCTAATCACAAGGGGGTTGTTTTCTTGCAGGTGGGGTTGTTTTCTTGTAGTTGTTTGTCTGAGTGCTTTTGACCAATAATGGTGTGTGAAACACTGTCCACCCCTGTTAAGTTCACTATAAAAGTTAGGCTATTCGGGCAATAAAATGGAGGAGCATGATCTGACTCTACTGGTGTCTGTCGTGCTTTCGGCCGTGCATCCTGTAACACCCAACCAAAGGTAATGTTTGCTCTTTCCAAACAAGCTGTATTTAGGCACACATCCACTTAGGCTGCATCTCTTATTATTTTTCCTGTTTGGACTTTAGTCTTGCAGATCTGTAATTCTCTGAATCTCTCGCATCCTTACTTCCAACAGGCATCAGATTTGCCACCTTCTGGTCCTCAGAGGACCTAGTCAGTAGCCAAACTGCATACTCCCATAACCATCTACTGAGAGGTGCCTATAAAACACCATAAAGCAACCCAAGGACACATTTCAATTGGTGTGAGATGGGGCCAGTTACATCCTTCTGCCTTGTTGAGTCCTCATTCCTGCAGATGCCAACGAGATCCGCTGCAGACGGGTTTAAGTTGGAGCTTTACAGAATGCCCTGGCTTGCATGAAAAACCAGAACAATCAGCTGCCGCAGATCCAGCAAGCACAACCAACTCTCTCTCTGCCTGCCCTGGGGTAGATTTAGCCCTTATAAGTCTTCAACTCCTGCTTGTCATCCCAAATAAGTGAGAGGCTGAGCTGGTGGTAACTCCCTCTTTTCTGGGCAAAAAATAGTAAAGCCGCCTGATGACAGGAACACAGGCTGATTGGCATCTCACTGATAAACTGCAGTATTCTGGGTGGCTTGCCTATTCATTTGGTAATCATTATTACTTAAAAACATACTTAATGTAGAAGAAATGCTCACAATAGCAGAACCTTGGATTTACCTGGGATGGGTTTAGCGGGATGTACTGTTTTCTCCTGTGTGCCAAAGGTTTCAGAGGGCACCTTTCCCATATTTTGAATTTTTAATATTTCATTTTCAATTTTTGCAGAATTCTTCTCAATAGCTTTTATTCTGGGAAAACAAATGAACAAAAACCCCAAGCAAACAAAACAGGAACTGTTACCTGGTCATTTTTAATACATCAGGCTGCAAGAATATTAGTACCAAAAGCTTCTGAACTTGCTTGGTCTCACACTGTTTTGCTGTTTTCTGCCCCCTTGTTTGCCATATTCTATTTCAGACTGCACATAGCAAGATAATTGGCTCTTTGCAGAATTCTACTAGATAAATGCAGCTATATAGTATCTTCTTAATGTAAGACTGTAAACTCAGGAAAAGTTAGTAATTCACTTTCTTTTCTGTATTTCTCAGCATCAGACAATCCATTTTAGCAATGACTGTTCAGAAACATAAAAAAGTGTGAAAGTCAACTACACTTAAATTATTTACGTCCTAATTAAAACAACATATTTTGTTCTAAGCATCATGAGAGAGAGCTTACTTGTCTTCAAGCTCCATTGCTCTTTTCCTATAGTATAACAGAGCTGTGGACTCAGATTCCAGAGCTTTTAATCTCCCACGAAGAAAAAACACATTCCTTTGGCCATTCTTAATTCTTGTAATAAATGCCTCATATTCCTGTTTGATTGAAGTCAGGATGTTCTTGTACGCACTAACATACTCTATTATCTGTGAATGTATTTTTGGATGCAATATTTGTGGGAAGAGAATCAACAACAAAAATCTTTCTGGAACTTTCTAATACACAATAGCTTTAAAAGAAAATGGCTAGACAAAGCAATACGTCTTAGATCAAGCTTTACACCACCACATAATAAAAGATATTATTAACATTAAAAAACAAACAAACAAACAAAAAAGCTTCAGAAACAGGCTTGGAAAACCAAAGGTACAGGGGCCACATGTTAGTATGCTAAAATAAGTGAAGATGTAAAAGTAGACAGAGGAACTTTCATTCCTACTTATCCAGAAAGCTAGGTGTGCAAGGGTGCTTTATTTATTTATTCACAGCATCTTCCATTTCAGTCAGAATCTGAAAAAGGCAGATGAAATCAGGCAGGAGTCCTTCACAAGCTTCAGCAACAACTTTTCAGCCTAACTGAAGAGCAGCTGATGCTCATATAGGGCATATGGGGCAAATGGGGTAAATGTCATGGGTCTTTATAGTCAAACAAACAAACAAACAAAAAGTTAAGAAAAGGGGTTATCAAGCATGAACCCTACTGTAATATAACTTCTGGTACTATGAATTCATCATAATGGTTTCTATTTGACTATAGTGTACATAGTGGGCATAAAATAAATGGATAGAAATGCACCAACCTCTGATCTGTGTAGCAATACCTACAGTTCACAATTGGTCTGTTTATGTATTTTTCCTCAGAAAACAAAGCAGCAAAGCACGCTTAGTGTGAGCTCTATTAGTCTTGCTCATTTACCTGAGAAATATGTTACCTTGTCAAAAGCATTACTGTATATGATGTAGCGCTCCTCAGAGGGCCCTGGCTCAGCACAGCCCACTTTTTCAGTTTCTGTCAATATGTTTCCTCGAATGCTCTCCAGAAACCTCCTGTCCTTCTCCAAAAGGAAGGGAGGGTTTCTCTGCTGCCCCTCCATGGCTTAGCATAGCAACGTGGCACCTTTCTGACAGAGAATCTAAACCTCTCTCCTGCTTTATTTAACGTGTGCTTCAGGTCAAAACCTGGAAGAAAAGCTGAAAATGTTAAAATTGCACCAGGGATTTCCAAATTAACGTGACTCTCAGGACTTTTCCGTACCTAACTTACCTAAGAGTTTTCTAATTCTACGGATATTTGCCCAGCAAACGCAGGCGGGATTTGTCGGCGTTTAAGCTGCCTTCACGGAACTAGGAGGAGAGGAGGGCCCAGATTTCTGGGATTTCGCGCTGCAGCGCCGCCTTGTGGAAACACAGCTACCTGGGGAAAAAGGAAAAGAAAAAAAAAAAAAAAAAAAGAGAGAGAAAAAAAGAGAAAAAAAAAAAAGAAAGAAAGGCGGTCCCTGAAGCGCCGGCTGTGTGTGCGTGCGCACGGCCCCGCCCTGAGGGGAGCTCGGCTTCGCACCGCCCCTCAGCCTCCCAACGGCCGCCCCGAGCCGTTGGCGCCCACAGCGCGAGAGGAGCCGCGGTGCATCATGGGGGCTGCAGTTCCCCTCCCCTCGCGGTCCCGCCCTCCGCCTACGACTCCCATGGCGCACTTCGGGCGTGGGGGGGGCGAGACTACAACTCCCAGCATGCCGCAGCGCGGCTGGCGGCGGCGAGGCACGCCGGGAGCCGTAGTCCCGAGCACGGCCCGCCCCTTCCTGCGGCGCGGCTGGAAACCCCGTGCGGGGCGGAGGGGCGCTCTTTCGGGGCGCCGCCATTCCGCGAGCAGGTCGGGGAGGCGCGCGGTGCGGCGCGGCGGGGCTTCGCCATGCAGATCTTCGTGAAGACCCTGACGGGGAAAACCATCACCCTCGAGGTCAGGCTGCGCCCCCCGCAGCGCGCACACCGCGGCGCTGGGGCTGCGGGGGGCCGGATGGCCGCGGCGTGCCCCAAATGGCTGCTTCCCCTGCGGCTCGTGGTGGCGAAGCGCGGGTGCGAGGTTGCCTCACGGCCCCGCTTCTCTGTCTCCTAACAGGTTGAGCCGTCCGATACCATAGAAAATGTGAAGGCGAAGATCCAGGATAAGGAAGGTGAGGCCGCGGTGCTTTCTGCGCGGTGGGGGGGGGGGGGCGCGGTTCGCGTGCCTCACGTGTTGCTGCTCTGCCGCCCTCAGGGATTCCTCCTGACCAGCAGCGGCTGATCTTTGCTGGCAAGCAGCTGGAGGATGGACGCACGCTGTCGGACTACAACATCCAAAAAGTGAGTGGGAAATGCTGGGAGGAGCGCGGTGCCGGCTGCTGCTGAGCCTAAAAAGTGCTTCAAACAGATTGAAAGAAATTGACGGGGAGGAGGGGTAGCACTTCTCGCTTGGGAAGTGCTGATGCTAAGAGTAGAGCTGGCAGTGGAGGTCGTATCTTTAGGTCAGAAGGAGACATTTCTGAGAGTTGGCACTTTCTGATGAGCGATTTTAGGGTGGGGTTAATGCTGCTGACTTCGGTCAGATGAGCAGCAATGCCACCAGAAAACAAGATTATTTTTACAGTAACAAATCGGTGATACATTGGCTTAGTCGCATCATGAACCTGTATTCTGCAATTTTAGTTAAAACTGAGGAATACATTCACAATATTTCTAATAGTATTTGAACCTTTAAAGCTTTGGGATGTGACAGCACACAATTCTCTGGTGCCTGCTCATTTGCAGACTACGGAGTGAAAAATCCTTTAAGAGTTTTCCTAGTTGGCTGGAGGTTGAAATTCTGCTATTTAAGTATTTGCTGTAGATAAAAGGCATGTTTAAATACTACTCATGGCTTGTGAAAGCATTTTTAGTCTTTCAAATGGTATTCAAATTTTCTTACTTTACAAATAGGAATCAACCCTTCACCTTGTGTTGAGACTTCGTGGTGGTGCTAAGAAAAGGAAGAAGAAGTCTTACACTACTCCCAAGAAGAACAAGCATAAGAGGAAGAAGGTTAAACTTGCAGTGCTCAAGTACTACAAGGTATGTAGAACTAACTCGGTGAAGCTTGATGAATGCTTTGCTCTCACCAGGAAGGGACTAGTTACAGCTTACAAAGGCTGTGACTAGTCTGCATGTCACCCATCGTTTTTAAAGTCCTTCTGTTTGCAAATACCCCATCTGTTAAATAAAACAGAAGTTTGACTGTTGCAGTCAGGCACTTCAGAACTTTGTTTTTCTGTCAGATTTTTGAAAGAAATCCCAAAAGCTGCTTTGTCAAAGAAAAGTACTTGAAAATAATTTGTGCTAAAAGGTGGTGAGTGTATGAGATGTTGCCTCTTGCCCTTGACAGGTGGATGAGAATGGCAAGATCAGTCGTCTGCGCCGAGAGTGCCCCTCTGAGGAGTGTGGAGCAGGAGTCTTCATGGCTAGCCACTTTGACAGACACTATTGTGGCAAGTGCTGTCTGACATACTGCTTCAATAAGCCAGAGGACAAGTAAATGTACCAGATAATAAAAATCTGAAGTTCTGTACTGTTTAGAGATTTATTTCTGCACTGTATTTCCTCTTCACTGGTAAGAAAAAGACTTGTTAAGTCTTGTTCTATACCTCTTTTTGGGGGTGAAATTCCCTTTCCCAAGGAAAAGGGGAAAAAACAGCTATGCAAAGACCACAGGAGAATCCTTTTCAAAACTCTTAGTTCTGAAACTCATTTAACATGAATATTTAGTAATTTAGTACTTCAAATATGAACTATGCAAGCACCATTCCTATTTTTTTTTTCCAAAAATATTCAATTCTCCCCAGTTACAGTCAGCCATGAAAGTCTGATTTCTGACCTGCTTTTCACAGCATTAGCCAGTCATGAACAAATATTCCTACAACTGTATATGAGGGAAGCTTTTTTTGTTGTTCTGCCATAGCTAACTCTGACCTCTAAGTGGTCTGTTCTCACATGAGTAGATAGCACTGCGATTCTTATCAGGAAACCTGGGAGACCAACAAGTCTGAAATCATACACAGAATCAGCACTAGAGCAAAGGAGGGTCCCCACCATGAAGACTATATACTGAAAAAATAGTACCAGCACCCTTGTAGGGGAAGAGAAAGAGGGCTCAGCTATTTTGAAATCAATAAATTTGGAAGTATTTACACCTTGATGGCTTTACACACACAAAGTGCTTGCAGTTAGGGTCATTCATCTGGTGCTCCCGTGAGGTACGTTGGTTGCTTGATGAGGTTTAAACAGAGATGCACATAAGCTTCTTCATAAGCTCATTTAATGTAAAGAGTTCAAGGCCAGGAATAGTACATGTCCTTGCTGGGGATTCAGATGCATTTTAAAATCCTGGATCCCACGAAGTTGTCTGTTGAACTTCTTTTTCTTCATAACAGACAATTTCATCTCCAATATTGAATTCTATATACTTGTCCAAACTTAATCCACAATCCATACCTGTTTTTATTACCTGGACATCATCTTTATGATGCTTCAGCGATGATAAAGATCCTACAGAGAGGAAAAAGAAAGAAAACCCAGTTGACAGAGTATAGATGTGTTTTGGTTTCCCCTTCTCACACAATTCAGGTTTCACCACATAGCTACAAAACAAAAGCCAGACAACCTGGAGATTGCAAGTGGCTGCAGCTGATTAAAGTCAAGCATCAGTCCTTTTCCATAGGCAAAGGCTGTGATAACTACTTTTCTACCAGAAAAGCGGGGGTTAGAAAGAGGTCTGGATAAGGAGAATGATGACATTTTACAGCTTTCTCTGCTTTGAATGATTCCATCCTAAACAGCACCCATAATTAATTGCCTTGTGATTAGATGCACACTTTCTGCATTAATTTCACCGGGAACTAACTAGTCACGTTGTAACACTGAGCACAAACACTAGTTTTGCAGCTAGTTACTTACCTTTCCAAATAACATCCCCTTTACGGATTAACTTAAATTTCATCTTTTTGTCAAGTTGCCCCTTCTGTACTCTGCACCCAGCTACTGGAATTTTGTTTTTTCCTACTGTTACAGAGAAGATGTCAAGAACAGAAGCTGTCCCTAAAAGAAAAAAAAAACATAGTAGAGTTCTAAGAAGTACAGGAGAATAACAAACACATAAGGAAAACCAAGCCATGCTCTTCCACCTGCTAAGCTGTATAACAAAATAGAAAGGCAGCTACAGAGGAGCATTAATTATTTGATACAGGAGGAACGCATCATCGGAGTGCAAACCTAAAGCCATACAGCACAGGAAAAATGTAATTTAATACTCCCTGAAAACTCACCTATTGTATTTTCCACCACAGATGGAGGCAGTCTGCTATTTAGCTCATCTTGCAAGTCTTCAATAAGTTTGTAGATGACGTTGTGCAGTTTTATTTTTATTCCCTTTTTAGCAGCCAGTTTTTTAACAGTTTCATTGGCTTTCACGCTGAATCCATAAACAACACCTGGCAAATATAATAATCAGCAACTGATAACATAAGAAATTATTACACAATAAGTGAAAGCATTTGGCATCTCCTGAAATGTTGAACTTGCAGCACAGGTTAAAATTAGCATTACCAGTCAGCAATACAAGAAACATCATTTCACTACTTCCCTTTTAATGGGGGACCATGTACCTCCCCCACTATCACTGCAGTCAGCACACCCACTACTACTCGCCTCATATCAAAACAAATGGGCTCAGAACTCCTCACAGAAAGTTCCCTCATGACAGAGATGAAGTTATCAGAAATTACTGCATACACAGAGCCCACCAGAGTAGATGGCACCACACACACACAAAAAAAATAAAAAATTCCCCCATTTTTGGGCTGGGAAAACAATTTGGTTGCCCGGTATACGCTGGAAATGAACTTTCTACATTCTCATGCACTCGTGGAGCGTGTTAGGTCCTGCGACCCCCTCACATTCTAGAGCAGGTGAGAATCATGGCGCAAAAAGGGGACCAACTATTGATACAGGTGTTTCTTTTCAGTGACCTCCCCGAGCAAAAGGAAATTCTGTTGTGTGCTGCTTTTCTGGCATTGCCCTGCTCAACATCATAAAGCAACTTAAGTGAGAAGTTGAGATCCAACCATTATCTGCCATTAATAATTCAGTTACTGACAATGGCTGTCACAGTCCTATTTCTGTGATATTTCTAGCCTTCCCTACCTGCATTAGTATTTGATGTTAAAGGTGTTACTTGCTATTATTAATATACATAAGTTTACATTATCGATGCTGTTAATTATTAAAAAAAAAAAATAGTATGAGATCTACTGATTTCAATGGAGAGAAGTTTCTACTAATTGTACATCAATTTTAAAACATACACTCACCATTAAATGCTTCAGCAAGACTTATGTCAGTTTCGCTGATATCTCCCATTCCAAAATGGATGATATCCAATCTACATTCATCATCAGCATCATAGCTGTCCAGAATGTTCAGAATAGCTTCGACAGATCCATCCACATCACCTGGGTATATAAACGGTAGTGCTGTTGACTTTGTATCAATCAAAGTGATACTGAAGAAGAAGAATTAGGGGAATGAAAATTCCACATTATGCAATATAATCAAAAGCTTGGATATTTAGCATTCTTTTTATATTTCCAGCAGTATATTAGAAGACATCTGAGAAGTCTTTCTATCACAAAAGTGAAGTGAATAAAGACAGCAGGACCAGAAGCTCCACATCTGCTGCCATTTCTAGGTCAAGTCTGCATAGTTTTTCACTTACTACTGCACGTATACCACTGAACGCAAGGTCAAACCGAGTTCCTCCTGCCCCACTTTAACTAATACACAGATGTTCTTTTCCTCCATTCTGCTAATGCAGTACTGCTGTTCATATAACTTACACACATGCGCACACATGCACTTGTATGGCTTTTATTCAGGAGTTCCTGGGTAAGGGTTTGGGCCCCTAAGATTTCATCTTGCTCTGACCCTTCTGGAAGCACATTATTCTGACCACGGGATGATTTCTGATGACTCTCCCCTTCCTCAGAGGCATTCGATAATTTGTTCAGTTTTAAATTGATCAAACTTCTGCCAACAACATTTTTGTTAATTATTTAGAACTACGCTGCAGACTGAGCATTTGAGAAGCACGGAAACATTGCAGCAGTAAACAGAACAGAACGGTACCTTTAACAATTACTGACAGCACGTTTTTATCCACTTCTGTTCTCTCTTTAGGCTTTGAGAACATTAGATGCTTGTTGGTCTTGTAGAGCAATGCCCTTCTCTGTCTCCAGGTCAGATGGGCTAGCTGCTGTTGCTTCCTCTCATATTCCACCCTGTGTTCCTTTTGCTTTGCTTCAATAACTTCCCCATCTTTTCTCATCTTCTCTTGCTGTTCAACATAGGTTCTCCAAGCTACAACTTCATGTGCCCTTTGCTGGTCAGGAAAAAAAGAAACGATCTTGCAATAGAGAAGTCCACATTAACTCTCATTTACCCTTCTGTTTCTTCTCTACCATCCTACTCATTTTCTTTAGCATTTATCAATAGATTTTGCTGCTATGATGACAAAGAATCAGCACAATGACTTCCTCCCGTGCTACAACAGCACAACTCAAGGCATCTCTGCATCAGAGAAAAGAATTATTTTTTATTTTTTCAAGTGGTATTTGTCCAGCTCCCACAACACATATTTCAAGATAAATTTTTAAGCAGTCTTCTGTCAGAAACTAATTCTCTCATAAAATTACAATACTGATACTATTAAGTACTGGATTGTTCTCCGGGTAGGGTCACAGTAATTTATATATGAAAGTGAAAACAGCTTTTCGTGCCTTTAGAAAGGACACACATTAGAATGTATCCCAGGTTATCCCTGGAGCAGCCATTTAAGACTACATTCATTGCAAACATATCATAGAGGAAGGCATAATGACCATGAGAAGTAAAGGGTATGAACCAAAGGCCACTCTTTATCTCCCCTGGCAGCCTGCTTTCTTCATGTGATTGTAAAGTAGATTAATTTGGATGCCTGGAGAGGAGAGAAGAGGATGTAACAGTCCAGCAGGAGAGAGGTGGGGGCAGTGGAAGAGAAAGAAAGAGGCAACATGCAAATTCTCATTCCTCTTACAGAACACCTAGCTCAGGCATCTTAATACCCACGCTCAGCCTTCATCTTTCATCAGTTTACCTTGGTTACTTAGAATGAAATGCAATTCTATTGTGATTTACTTATTATTTTTAAACTTGGCTCCTTCCTTTCTACCTTACTGCAGTATGAATTTTCCATTAAACAGTGCTTTCTGTACCTCAGATTCTACTTCAAGGATTTCATCTCCCGCCGAAGGAACTTCCTTCCAGCCCATGATTTCCACAGGGATGCTGGGAGAGGCTGCATCTACGGCTTTTCCATTCTCATCAAACATGAAACGCACTTTTGCCCAGGTCTTCCCTGCAACCAGAACACAGCCTTTCCTCAGGGTTCCTCTTTGGACAATGGCTGTGGTAACTGGACTAGCAAAGAGCAGAGAGGAAAATAACAAAATTAAAGTGACCATTTTCAGGCTTAGCATAAGTAAGGAAACACAAAACATGATGTACTTGCAATCAATCTCAGGCACAATATTCCTGTGACTCATTCTCATCAGCATGCAAAGAAAATTTTGAAGTGCAAAAAGCCCCAAACCTGTACCGTACTCTTCATTTCTGCAGATCAATACAAAATTTGGCATCTTGAACCTCTCAGCAACAGACTGATTTCGCATGTTAAGTGAACACCCATTCCATTCTCCCCCCAAAATTTCCAGCCTTCAGTTCATTTTTAAAGAGGGCAGAACACGCCTTCTTCACAGAGGACATGCAAAATGGCTAAAATACTTTGAAGTGTAAAATGTCATGCAGTTTTTGATAAATTGTATCTATTTATTATATTATGACTATGAACTTCATCACCTTTACTTTTAAATGATGTTAAAAAAATACATCCATTCTAACATTTTAGAGTATTTCCTGAGCTTACAGGATTTCATTTCAGTGATATAACTTGTGTTGTATCAGTTTATAACCTCTTTTTCTGTACGTCATGCTGTAAAATAATGTTTTAACACTTTATTTACAAGTGCAGCAAAGAAACTGCAGTTTTTTATCTAATTCCAAACAAAAAAAGTACAATATTAAACCTAAGTACTACAAACCACGTGAACAGTATTGCTGCATTATTACAAATTGCTTCCTTGAAGTTGTAAAGACAACAAATAACTTACCCTTTCCCTTTGTCTTTGCGAGACTCAATTATAGTCCCCTCTACCAGACCTGTGTAGTCTGCCTTCAGTTCTAACATCTCTGCTAAAGCAACAGTTGCTTCTGCCAAAACCATCAGGTTTTCACCCTGTATAAAACCACACCAAACAAAAAAAAAAAAAAAAAGAAAGTGCCCAATTAAAAAAAGATCAGAAGTTGAAATCTTAGTGCCAACATCTCCCATTTAATTCAGAACTTCTAACAATGCAATACTATCCAACACCATGGATTCCTTCACCTTTTAAGGTAAAATGGTACTGAAGTAATGAAATACTACGACTGGTGGTCCAGAACACAACATAACATTAGCAAGGACAGTTTCCTTACTTTCCTCTTCACAGCATCGTAGTTAAAAATGCAAATTGCAATATTCTGCTACAGAGGTGAACGGAGAAACCATTTTTATGCATAACTATTTTGAAAAAGCATAAGGGAACAACTTCAAAAGGTCTTGAACTTGGCTGAAATTTTAGAAGATGACTGATGGAATGCATGTGGAAGGACAGCAATAAGCCTAAGATACTGCTGCATTAGTTTGGCCACCATAAAACTATAAGCAAACATAGTTTACTTTTTAAGCTATCAGTTGTTCACATGATTTACTATGTTATCCTTGCAAGTTCACTACAAAACTATGTTCCTGTAATAAGGCATGTGTTATAAAAATATTTACCTTCGTTTGAATTTCTCTCTTCATACATGCCATTATCATTGACCTTGATTTTGCACAAATAAACAATCATGGAACATATGAGGAAACAAAAACTAGGATTAACCTGAAAACCAGCCACTACATTTCCCAAGGAAGAAAAATAGTTTCTAGTGCTCACTGAAGGGCTGAGCCTCAAAATACGACAGGATTATGTTTCAAATGATCCTGGTGAGAGGCAGCAGCACTTAGCTCATGGTAAGGTGTCAAATACCAGAAAGATAAGCATTCATATTCCAACCACCAAACAAAAATGCGGGTGTATGCACATCTTAGGCATCCATGAACACCATCATTTGTTTCAAAACTTTACCTTGAGTGCTGAAATATTTACAGCTTGAACATCCCCTCCAAACTCTTCACAGATCACATCGTGACCCATCAATTCCTTCTTCACTCTTTCAGGATCAGCTTCAGGTTTGTCACATTTGTTAATGGCAAGGATAAGAGGAACTAAAAGAAGGGAAGAAACATATTGTTGACCTAACAAAAACTTGGTGCTGCTAGAATAGCTGCAGTAAGATGTTAGAACAGCTTGTGACCACTTAGAACAAATCATCTCTCTTGGCACCTATTTCCTGAGCAACCTTAATTAGAGACTTGGCGTTGTTATTTTGATATAGAAGAAAAAAAAAAAAAAAACAAAACAAAGCTACCTACACACTACTCATGCTTTTCTGGCAAAACTACAAATCCTGCAAAAATTTCTTAATATTTTTATGTACTAATATAATATTTGGTATGTATTTTCAGACACCTTCCTGGGGCAGAAGGAGGCAGGATAGGACAGCAACTTCACAAAGTCCATGGATTTTAATTCAAGGAGTTTCCTTTGAGAGGCGGATAAACAATTGCAAGGTGCTCCATATTTGAGCTGCACAGTAACACACATCTCATGGATTAACTTTATGCACTGGGCTTGCCACTTTGTTCCAAACGTAATGTTAAGAAGTCAAACACTGTACCTCCTGCGTTTTTAGCATGTTGAATGGATTCTACAGTTTGTTGCATCACTCCATCTTCCGCCGCTACAACCAGTATGACTATGTCAGTTACAGAGGTACCTCTTGCTCGCATGGCTGAAAAAGCTGCATGTCCGGGAGTATCAAGAAAAGTTATCTTTTCCCCAGATGGCAGATGCACTGTGAACAATACATTTCACACAGGTTTATTTGACTTGCTGTAAACAGAGCAGTCAGTTATTTTATGACTTTTTTATATATATAAAACAGATTTTTTTAAGGCAGACAGATAACTGGCATGGAGGTTAAAGGTACTTCTTCTCAGGGAAGAAAAAAGCACAGTAGAATCTTTCATAATCAAAAATAGTCTAAAATTATTTCAGTTGTACAATCCACTTGAAAGTTCCATCCACACAGTTGTAAAAGTTTGCCTCGTTTGGAGAAAGGAAGGCTAACTACAAACCTCATTGCTCTACAACTTCCAGAGGAGGGGAAGTGGAGGAGGAGGCACTGTTCTCCTCCCCCCGGTAACCGATAACAGAACACGTGGGAACAGCACAAAGCTGCACTAGCGAAGGTTTGGACTGGACATTAGGAAAAAATTCTGGAGAGCAGTCCAAACACTCAACAGCCTTCCTTGTGAGGTGCTTGATATTCCTTAATAACATGCTCTACTTTTTGGTTAGCCCTGAAATAGTCAGGCAGTTGGACCTGATGATCTTGGTAGGTCCCTTCCAAGTGAACTACTCCATTACAGTTATCACAAGTTATGCTTTCCTTTTTCACTGCTTACATATAAACCGTGTATGCTGCAACATTTCCCCCAATAAACTGTCAGCAAGTCAGCCCATTGTGTAAGAGAAAATTGCTTTACACACATGCACCTACACTTGGATCATACCAAGAAAAGCACCGATGTGTTGTGTAATGCCTCCTGCTTCCATTGATGCCACTTGAGTTTTTCGTAGGCTGTCAAGTAAAGTTGTTTTCCCATGATCAACATGGCCCATTATAGTAACAACTGGGGGCCGTGGGGTTAATAAAGCTGGGTCTGCAGGGGGTCTGCAATCAAAACAAAAACACCTTTCATAAATTCTAAAAAAGTTCACCAAGCCACCATCATGCCCAGTGTGGCTAACGAAAAACCATTTACCAGAACTCAGTGATGAAGAGGTAAGCCTAGCTTCTCCCCACAGTAACTGCAAATCCTAGCTATAACACAGTTTGCCCTCTTAGTATTCAATCTTCCTGCTGCATCAAAAGATAAAGTTGGCTTTTATTCAGAAAAACACATAGAAAAAACTCACCTAAAACAAATCACACCTGAACATCAGTTTAATGCACAAAAATCAAAACAGTAAACTCTACCTTATAAATATTACACTTTATGACCTTATCAGGTATCATCAACATACCATTAGAAGAAAGAAAACACAGTATATCAATAGCTGGTGCAGAAACAAATAGGATAAAAAAGAGCAAAAAAGAATAGTTCACAATTTACCGTTTTACAGCATCTGTATTTTCTCTTTCTTTCTCTTCTTTCAGTTTTGCTGACTTATACTTCATTCCTGATTTTTTAACAATTAGCTTGATATAGTCCTCATTTAAAATGGAATCTGGTTCTACAGAACCAAGATCAATATCTGTGTACAGCAGGGCTTCATAAACATGATCTAGGGAAGAAAGAAAGATACTTAACAACTCACCCAAAAAAAAACACAACAACACAAGGGACAGAAACACACTGTTTGTTAATTGTTAAATACAATTTAAGATTTTGGGCTAGTAGGTTATATTGTAACAGTAAGTTTCATTCACAAAGCATTCTTGCTTTAGGTAGATTTATCTAGAAGTTGCTACAACCTTATTTTTCACTCAAATTTTCACAGCTTACTTTCCTACTTGAAACTCGTCTAAACTAAATAGCTAAGAAGTGATTCAAGGAGGAAGAAAATGTGATAAATCTGTTCATTTGTGACTTTCTCTGGCAGAAGAAATACGGGACAAATAGTCAACGATTGTTCCACACTGACTTCAGCACCATTACTAATCTCCCTCTGAAACATATAGAGACATGACAGACTCTTGTTTCTCTCCTTCCTACTGCGAAAGAAGTTTGCCAGAAAAAAATACATGGTTGAGAAGAAGAAATTGGCAATAGGACTGTTTTAATGGAACACAAATTGCTCCTGAACCCAACATCCTGCTCTCAGACAAATATCTCAGGCTGAAGCTCTTTTGTACCTTTTCTTTAGCTCCGGATTCTTTACGTAGCAGCTCTCACCCTGCTTCAACAAACCAGGGTGCAATGTTTCTCCTACCGCAATGTAATCTAGCATTTTGGGAGAAGTCATAGTGTTCTGTCCAATAACTTGGATGGCCTAACATTTTTTCTCCTTAGACTGGCATCATGCCTACCCACATGTTCTTTTTCTCCAGTTAAATATTTTTGATTAAAGGAGTTACTTTGGTAATGGGCACAATCCACCTTGCCAAGGGAAGGATTAGGAACAACTAGTACCATCTCAGAACATTTTTGCCTTGACCACACATGGAAGCGTCGTGGCTGACTAAAACACAAGAGTTAAAATACACCCCAAGTAACAAAGCAGGCTCCCACCTATGTCTTTGCCCATTGCTTGTGCAAGTTCCTCAACAGTCATCTGCTGCTTTATCTCCACTTCACCTTTGGTCAGCGGCAATTTCTTCTTGTTCTTTTTCTTCTCCTATATGGAATTAGACATGTATATAGGAACATAGAGCTGGCATAAACTAAGAAATAGTAAAAACAATATTAAAGAGACAGTGGTCTCAAGCCACATCTTTTTGTCTATAATATGAATGAATTACAATAAATTAATGACTTAAAACATCACACTGAATATTTAAAATGTTCTTTCTGCCCTTAATTTAAATAAAAATTAATTCTGCCCTTAATTTTTTTCCCCATATTAGTTCAAAACAAGGGGGAAAAAAAAAGTTCTCCTGCCTCTTCAAGATTCATGATGCTGCTGGTATAAATACTTCAAGTCAATATTTGAGAGGAGTAACAATGTAGTCTAAAATAAGTACATTTTGGCTCGTAAACTTAGAATAGCTTCTGTAAAGTTCTCCTTTTTTGTCATAAAGCGCTTAAACTGATTTTTTATACTTTGAAATTTCACACAGAATCAGAGATTATTGGATTTTATTAATTACCTCCTTTGTAGCTAGATATCTGTATTGAGATAAGGTGGCACTGCTTGATTTGTCTTTTTGCCAGAACAGATGAATGGACCGTACGGGATACACAGATGACTGCACAGGCCTCCATTGTGCTCTGTTGACTTTCCTGTAGGAAACAGTACGCAGCTGTCGGCAAGCACCACGTAACTGGACCAGATTTTCAAACTTCGCTATCAACCCTCGATTCATTTCTTCGCTGAAAATAAAAAGGACACATTGAAATCAGTCTCAAGGCTGGAAGTTGTTCTTTACTATGACAATATGCACAGGAAAACAAGGCATAAATGCTACAATGCTTCAAAGCAGGTTTTTTGATACTGACAATGTTAAACTACTTAGTAGATCTGCTCATTTTTAATTTTCCTGAAGCACTTCACCTTCTGCCACTGTCACTATTCCAGTTCAGACACACAGATCTACTGATGTTGTCATAACTTACAAGTCTTCCGCCTGTCTTTGCTGACCTTTAATGTAAATTACTAAACTCCTAACTCGAGGTTCTTTGATACTACCTCAAAGAAGTGACATCTGTACCGTACTGACAGATACCCGGTGCAACCTACCCGGTGCAACCTACCTCTCCCGCCAGTAAAACAAATTTGCAAAATGACACTTACACGAGCACATACCTCCACTAAGAGACTGCAGCATTCTAATGATATTGTTTTAACGATACGATTCCATGATAACAGTGTTATTGTGTGCACAGAGACGTTTTTCTATGCTAAGGCTTGGCTTAGCAATTAAGCTTTTCAAGACAGCTGTCAGATCCTCCCGCATCTTTTAACCACGTTAACTGTGTTTTGAGTCATTTTGCTACCTACCCTGTAGCAGAGTCTCCTGTTCAAGCTACTCTTCTCGTTCAGTTCGCTATTTCGTGGCTCCTATCTACCTGCATTCCCGGCCCGTTCCCAGTACCTTCTGTGTGCTCTCACAGGCGGTGCTGTACCATCCTCCAAGCAGCACGCGGGCAAGGCGCTATCCTCAGTCCCTCTCCACACGCCCACGGTCGCTTTAAAACCCCTCCAGCACCACAGCGCCTACAGGGAGCGAGCAGAGGACGAAGTAACCAACCAACAACTCCTTTTTTCCCCCTTAAAGAGCGCTTTAAGGGGCAGAAACAGCCGGACACGCTCGCAGAGGACAAATGCCCTGAGCGGTAACCGGGCAGACGCCGGGCTCCCCTCACACCCCGCGGCCCCTCACGGCCGGGCCCGCTGCGGGCGCCCCAACGGCCCCCAACCGTCCCCAACGGTCCCCAACGGCCCGCCCCGCCGTGCGCAGGCGCGGCTCGTGAGGGCCCGGCGCTTGCGTAGTGCCGGAGCCGGAGCGGGGCGGCCCCGGGGCGGCCATGGCGGCGGCGGCGGGGCTGCGGGCGGCGCTGGAGCAGCGGCTGCGGGAGCTGGGCATCGCCGCGCTCACCGCCGAGCACCCGCAGGTACCGGGCCCGGCCCCCGCCGCTCCCTTCTGGCACCTTCGAGCGAGCACGGACGCGTGTGAGAAAGGAACGGGAAAGGGCGCGGGAGCAGCGCCTCGCGTTTTATTCGGGTTCTTGGGGAATTTCTTCATCAAAAGGCAGGGTTTTGGGGCTGAGCGGGACATGCGGCGTTTGTTAAATATTTAACAAGAGCTGCCGGTGAGGCTGCCTCACACGACGCTCGATGTGCTCCGCAGGTGTTCACGGTTGAGGAGATGATGCCACACGTCCAACACCTGAAGGGAGGGCACAGCAAAAACCTTTTCCTCAGAGACAAGAAGAAGAAAGGCTTCTGGCTGGTGACTGTCCTGCACGACAGGCAGATCAACCTGAACGAGCTTGCCAAAAAACTGGGCGTTGGCAGCGGAAACCTGAGGTTTGCTGATGAAAATGCCATGCTGGAAAAATTGAAAGTGGGCCAAGGCTGCGCAACGCCGCTGGCCCTCTTCTGCGACCAAGGAGACGTGAAGTTCGTGCTGGATGCCGGCTTCCTGGAGGGGGGCCACGAGAAGGTGTATTTCCATCCCATGACGAACTCTGCAACCATGGGCTTAAGCCCTGAGGACTTCATGAAGTTTGTGAAATCGACAGGCCATGATCCCATAATCATACATTTTGATGAAGACAGTAAATAGGAGAAGTTGACGTTTTTATTACTTGGCAAAGATTTTTATAGAGCAAAACTGGTTAATTTTTTATTACAAATACAATTTGAAAAAATAGGCATCCTCCTTCTTATGTTGTATAATCTGGTGAGGAAAAAATACTGCATTTCAGCTGTTAAAAGTTTTAACAGAATATTCTTACGAAGAAAAGATGATTGCGATGTACCTGTAAGTAAACAAGTAGAAATGGAATTTATGTTGTAGTGTTTATTAATAAAATGGATGAAGTGGAACTTTTTGTGTGTGGTAGTGGGCTTGAAGATCTAAATTAAGAAATAATGAGTTAGCAGGTCTAAACTATTTGTTGACACTTCTGTCCTATGTGCTTTTTTTTTTTTTTAAACTATATCCATTTATCCCCTAGTATGTTACCTTTTATTTTTTTCCTTATTTTTAATCTAGAAAAAAGTAACTTAGTTGCACTACAGAAAATGTACTTGATTGTCTACATTTTTAGCTGCATTTTCACTCTCCCAGTATCCTCCCTTCAGGAACTAACTACTAGGTCTTCTGGTAATTCCCAGATGATGCGACTACTAGCGGCTGCGTTAGGGCAACGAGAACGAGAAGGAGACGTCTGAAAGCAGAAAGGGGTGCAACAAAGGAAAAGAGCTTTAAGGAACAGTGTTATTGCAGTTTCCTGTAATTGCAGTGTTACCTGGTGATTCCTGGGAGGAAAGTAAATACAACCTGGCACTGCATTCATTTTTGTGTGCAATTTCTACTGGTTCATGGGGAAGATGTGCATATTCTCTGCTCCACTGTACCCTTTTAACCAGGTGCCTACAGAAGTGGAAAGAACAGTGGGACAGCAGACATACTTGAGTTTCTCCCTTCAGAAGGGGACTGAACATGCAAACATCCCCATGTTTAAAAGGTTGTGGGGAGGTTGATTTTGCTTTAAATACAGGATATAGTTAGTATAGAAGAGTATCTACTATCACAAGAACGAGACCAGCACATTCTCAACATTGAATTTCTAATCTTTCTCCTCTCTCCTACCTAAACAAATAAAACTCCCTTCAAAAGACTTTCTTTGTATTAAGACAGAAGAAGCAGAAACTCCATGGAGTCCAGCAGAAATACTGTGGCAATGAGTACCCGTTAAAAACCAGACACAGGAGTTGTGAACGTGTGAAATTTGAAGATGACAGGGAAAAGGGCTTTTAAACACAGCCTAATGAAAGTGTCTGTTGTGCGAGAACAATGCCTAAAGGCAAGCAATAGGGTGAGCACAGAGAAAAATGAAAAAAAAAAAAAACACCACAAAACCAACCAGTCATATAAAAGGACTATTTGCTACCGTATTGTGCTAAAGGATGCAATACTAATAGTGACCAAGGGAAACACTTTAAATCAACAAAAGGCAAAAATCACCCAATTTGACTCAGTTTTATTATATATAGCTAAGGCAATTCTAGGAGCTGAGAACATGAACAGTTCTCCCAGGCCCCAGTGAAATCTTGAAAATTAATAACTTCCATTAACTGAGCTAATTAAGAAAAAAAAGCTTCTTCTAGGACAAGACAAGGTATTTCAAACATTGTTAACATGTTTTCCTTTATTTCAGAGAGATTTGGCACCTGTTCTCACAGATATGAACAGAACTACAGCATACTTCACGATATAGCAGTTTAAGTTCTCCTTGTCTACTTTGGAAAGACAGAAACTGATCCCATCTATAATGGCAGTTGGCTCAAATGAGAAAGAAGCGACCTAAAAATGCTGAGTAGATAGAAACCTGTATAAGAGTCACAAAAAGATGTCCAAATACACATGGCTGTATACTTTTTGTTAAATCAAAGACTAAAATGAACATTTGTTGTTTGGGAATACTGCGTTGATTAATGGACTGCCCGGGGAACTTTGGGTTGACAGATGTGTTACTGAAATACCTAGATATTAAGATACAGTCTTAGGTATCTTTAGAAGTGAAATTTATCTTACCCTCTGCCTGCCACTCACTCTCCCTTCCTTTTAGGGTTTCTTCTTTGTGCTACCCCCAAAATCCTTTATCACTTCCAAGAAGGAAAAAAAAAAAAAAAAAAAAAAGAGTAAATGCAACTTGTCAAGTTTAAAAAAACAGAATTTAAATGTGAAAGATGAGTTTAAAAGACATGCACAATAGCAGTTTACTATGCTTCACGAATCTTAAAATCTGTACAACTTAAACTTTAACTACCTTTATCTTTAGAAGAGATTCTGAGACTTGTTCCAGCAAAAATAACGACCAAGCAAAACTAAAGCATCAAATACTGCACTTGGCAAATATGCAATGAGTTCTTATTGTATGAAATTAGTGTTGTGTTTTTTTTTTTTTTTAAATAATATTAAAATAATGTATAGTTAAAAGCTACACAGATTTTTACAAATAAGCAACACAAAAACAAACTACACACTGTCCAGAAAATTTCTGCTACAGTTTTATAAGTTTCCTTCCAGAAGAAATAGTCACTAAACACATTACCGTCAACAACGCCATTACTTAACACCAATATTCTTCCAGTAACATCAGTTTCCAGAAAAAGTGTGTATAAATGTACACACAAAATAAGAATAAAAATTATTTGGTTCGGCATTTTAATAACATCATTAATAAATGTATACAATGGCAAACATTAAAAAAATCAGTATGTAAAGGAAATTACAGTTTTAAATAAGAGCTTTTTAAGTTTTGTTTCACACCTAGGTACATTCCTTTAAGGCAGTTTTATTAATATCAAAGCATTATTTACATATACATTATCATCTACCTCTAAGAATCATACATGAGCTCCTTTGTTTAGGCTGCATCATGTCTTGGAAAAAGTTTAAAAATAATACACGTGGGAATGTTACTAAATCCTCAGCAGACTACCAGCAAAGCAAATGAAAATTACACATTGTACGGTATTAAAACATCTTTTGTAAACTTGAACTAACAGGGACACATTTGGCAACTCTTAACTCTTGCTGAAAACAGCTATGTACTCTTGTTGTAGGCTGCCCACCAGCTGCTGTGTTACTCTTCTGGGAGTCTGTGCTTCAAAAAAAGGGGTCGTGGCTCCCAAATTACATTGGTGGTTTTGTTTTTTTTTTTAATTTTATGGGCACAGACTGGAAAGATTAAGTGCGTTATGTAAGTTTTGTACCAATTCAGAAAGGAAAAAAAATCATCATCATCATCATCAGAGCACAGAGAACATCCGGACAGCTCTTCTGCTCTGAAACTTCTCCGCAGAAGAAGGTGCTGGGAATATAACCCCGGTGCTGCTTTGGGATAATTCAGTCAACACAAACCAAAATCCCCTCTGCACTGATGCAGCCTGAGCACCTTGAAACCTGCTTGTGATGGCGCAGATGGACACTAGCGAGGCCTCTGGCATGCAGATGCACCTACGCTAGGCTGACCTAGCAGGATGCATTCTGTTGTCTCGCCCTCGAATTCATGCTGATTCTCTCAGGCAAGGAAGATTTACCGAGTTTTTTGGGTAAGGGGATTTCACTTCCAATACGTGCCATCAGTTGAATAGTAATTGTAATGTTTGTGACTAAACATCCTGGTTGTGACTGCATAGCCATTCTTTAAGATGTGACAATATACAAAAAGCAAGCGTAGGAAGCTGTGATGGGGTATCTTGGACAACTTCAGGAATATAAAAAAAAGCTAATAAATGAAGAGTCAGGAGATGCCCCTGTGAAGGAAATGGCACAGCCACATGTGAGAGCACAAGGTTACGTGTGTCCAACAATGTTCCCTGCAGAGAAGCGTGCTGTGCATCAGTCATGGCAACACACCTTTCTCTCACACATTCCCAGGGTCTTCGAGTACATGGTATACCTAAGCACATACAACTGCACAGATTCTGTGAATACAAAAAACATTTGGCACTAGAGGTTAAATCTGTTAATTCAAGATACATGTTCTTCTAAAAATAGTGATGCTACTTCAGTCAGGGTTTAATAGTTTGAAATGCATCGGTCCTCTGTTGTTGAGGAGAGCTTCTGGAAGAATCCACCAACAGTCAGACCCTGAAGCGAGCCTGAAAAGTATCAAAATTCAGAATAGGAGATGCTTTCCTAACATTTACCATATTTCAATTCTCTTTCAGAAAGAGCTGTGCTCTTAGTAAGGGCTACTGACATTACCCATTTCATGTCTACGAAATGATGTAAAGGCAAGTGTCCCTTCAGAATCTATGGCTGTGCCACTACTGCAGTACAGGAATGGCACAGAGATCAGGCTTGAGACCAAGTTCTTATTGCTTAAAGTAATTTTCTCCTAGAGCACACCAGGGCTCCGCCTGGCTCACTTGGTACTGTGGGAGAAACTCAGCCATGCCCTGAGCTCTGAGTGCATACAGGAACACCCAAGTTACCTGCAGTACAGACGTGCCATGACACACCCTGCCTGTTCTGGCCACTGCCATACATCCTGCCTGCCCCTCTGGTGACATCTGGTAGCTGTCATTGCACAGTTTGGAGTCCTCTGAAACCTTCCCCAAAAGGTCATATTGCCAATTACAGCATGGGAAATTATTCCACGTGCAACTGAGCTCAGCCTGCCTACAAAAACATTGTGGAACTGGATTTCAGGAATACTCTAGGCTTCAGATCACTCCTGGAGCTGCTGAACACTGTTCATACAACATCTGGACATGGAGAATAAGGGGACCAGAAACAGATCCTAGTATGAGTTGGTAACCAAAGTAAACTAATGAATTTAATAAAACACCAAAAACGTCTTTAGAGGAAGAATGGAAATTCTATATGGTGGAAAGCTGCTAAATTCATCCTATTTTCACTTAAGGGGGTGGGGGAATAAAATTCTTTGTGGAAACAATCTCAGGCTGAACAAAGTGTTTATACTGCAAAACCGATGTTTTGATCTAGATCTTTTAACACTGTCATAAAAAAGTATTTCAGAAAGAAGCTATTTAAAGGAAAAAAGACAAATTCCCATTCTAAAGCTTATTGAACTCTTCCTCTACCCCTCCCTGCTTTTGACATAATTTCAGTAAAATCCAAAAATGACTTTCCAATATGCTTTTAAACCTATTGAACTGCATTCTCTCTCCAGTGGAAAATGATTCATTTTCAGTTGTTCCTGAAAGCTTGAGACATGATAATGATAAAACCTGTAAGCCTTGAGAAAAAAAGTTATTAAGTTAAAGAAGTTGCAGTGGCTGTATCACACCACCTAAGCAGCAGTGTGATCAATCTCCAAGCAGTCTGCAACCCAATTTCTGTGAATATTCAAGCCATGCTTACCGGAAGTCAACAGAGAAAGTTGGAGGTGAACGTTTTCTACGCGCCTGTTTGGAAGACCTGGCACTAGGAGGTTACACAGTTAACATAACCCTTTAGAACATAAATATCAATGTACCTACTGATTTGTAATATAATAGAATTACACTGATTTTGTATCTGTTACTAAGTTCATGTATGCTTCCTTTGAGCTCCCTGCAAATGCTTTTAAGACAACAAATGTATACAACTGTTGAATGTACCAATTACATTTGCTGACTTTAATATGAATCAATAATGAACAAAACTTATCTTACTAATAAAAGATAACCTTAAGGGGAGGTGATTGTAAAAATGCATGATATTATTATTTTTTGCCATCAAGAAACCTCCTAAGCCACAAACAGCTCATGTCAAAAGATAAACAATAAAAGAAAAAATTAGTCAATACATAAACATTGTAAGACAGTCTTATCCTGGAAATGCCGTTTGTTGAGAACAGCCTTATATTAAAATAGAAGTTACAGAAAAGTCATACCTGACAATTTCCTGTCAAGAAATCTGAACGTACATAGGCAGAATAACTTGGGAATGTGAAAAACACAAATGACAAACAATTTCAATATAATACGATTATCCCATGACTCCCACTTCTGTTAGTTATCAAATGTTTTCACATATGTAAACAAATTTTTCTCTTGCAGTATGCAACAAAAAAAAAATCAGCATAAACTTTTTAAAGAGCAATTTCATGCAGATTATGCTAACCAAATAAGGCAGTGAAGCGCCAGTAAGCTGTGAGGTTTTTGTGTCTGTATATACAGTCACTTTCAACAAAATACTACAGCATTTATTTTAAATTTACAGAAGTAAATATAAACTGCAAGTTATGTTTTTTGGCTAAGTATTAGCAGAAGCTTAAGCAAATCAGTGGCTAATTTCATAAACAGAAGATTAAAAGTTTTTTTTTTTTTTTTTTTCCTGGAGTAATTCTTGAGACCTTAAAATTCTTGGTCCTTAGGGAGATGAGAACTGTCCTTTTTTCAGTAGATCTTAACAGTGCAATGTGCAATAATTCCTAAGACCATCTACAAATTCTCGGCAGTAGACTCCAGTAGAGCTCCTTGATTCAAGGAAGGAAGGTAGGTAGGTTTTTATTTCTTGCCTGCTCTAGTCACGAAGAATGTAAAAAATTCCCTTAATTTTTATTAATGATTCCTACAGTCGCTGTCTTGTTTACTTCAGAAATAAAGGCTTCATACTGAGATACTGAAGGACACTTTTCTCTCTGTGTTCAGTTAAAAGGTAGAAAGAGAAAAGAACATAAGAAAAGCTTAAAGTTAAGAAATATAAAATACAGAGTTAAGTCACTAACAGAACTAACAGCACTAACAGCATGCATTAAAGATGTTTTAATGAAGTCAAGAGAAGGACAGAACGCCAAAGACAAGCTTTATAAAAAGGCAGTTTCCTCATACTATTGAATGCTTTATGAAACAAAAATGTTTTGTTCAGCTATTCTTTTAGATTTATCTAAGAACTGATTTCAGTATTACTTCTTAATCCGATTTTGTTGAACTTTCTTCAAGAGAAATTTAAAAAATAAAAATAAATGGCATTTTTACAAGCAAAAGGATAAACGGACTGAAGCTCCCTATCTAGATAGGCAAAATAACTGCTCTAAAACAACCTGTTCTGGCTTAACTAATAAGCAAGATATATGCCAGTTAAGCAAGCAGTATTTACATCTGGTTAATGCCATGTGCACTTTTTCTTATATGTAATGCTGTTAGTTTGTTGTAAATGAAATTAATCTCATTTACATATTGGGCAGGAAACTCACCACTTGGCCCACATCTCATGTAGTGGGTAATAGAATTAGGAGCTTTGTTGCTCCCTAGACCTGCATTTTGAATTTCTGCTTTCTGGGATAGCTTCCACATCTGCAGAGAAAAGCATTTCATATTATTCATTGTGTTTATCAGGACATGAAAAAACCCTCATGCATTAAAACACATTCTACTTATTAGTAGAGCAAAAGGATATACAAACACTTTTTTTTTTTTTTTTTTTTAATATAAGAGGAAAGGACAGACAAGAGGGACAGCAGAATAATTCGAAGCACCTACTCAATTATACTCACTAAAATTCATCTTAGCATTTAGAATAATCAGGTATTATTTTCAAAGCCACAATCAGATATACTTAACTGTGATATACGCTAACACTATATTTCTGTCTGTATGAAAAGGAAAAATATCATATTTAATCAAGATTGACTGAATTTAGCTGAGAACTGAACTCCTTCACCTTTTTTTTATCTGCTAAATGTTTACAGAAATGCTCACATTCAATTCAGAAAAGCCATAAATGATCTTTGCATGCAACAGCTGAACATGCAAAATGCAGTATCTCAATTTACTATTCACTTAAAGCAAAGCATCAAGCAAACATTTAACTGCAAGCAAATTATTGAACCTGAACAACAAAACCTTCTTTGGCTGGCAGCCACTATTTAGTGTTTATAATTACCATGCAAAGTCCTGACATCATTTTTAAAGGCAACAGGGACCAAGAAATGAGCAAGGGCATTTGGGTTTTACAGTTAGCCACCTGAATGGCCACAGAGCAGCAGTGACCAGATCTGAAAGGAATTTCACAGACCCTTCCACTACCTAGGCAGAAACCAACAGACATCCATGATGTATGTATGCATTGTTAATGTGTAAAGACCAAAAAACTGACAAAAAATAATCCTTGTTATCCATGAGAATATTTCTTTCATATATAATAAACAAAAGCTGACAATTTTTTTTTTTCAGAGACATGAAAAAAGCCCATGCTTTTGGTGCTGCAGTGGTGCAAGTATAGGAGCACAAAAATTATTATCCTCAGAACTGAAATGTAATTCATTACAACTTTATAAAACAATTCCAAATAGTAGCTTGAGTTGGACAAGATTATCAAGAACTCCTGTAAGAGGACACAAGGCACCAGTGTTCGATGACACCAGCGTTCAGTTATACTGAAGCCCTTTGTATTAGTGAAAGCAGCTGTTTTAACGCTGCTCCCTCCTTCCCTGGCATAATGCAAGACACAGGCTTTAAAGGCATTCACTATCAGGTATAAATATACGCTATCAGACTTGTTTTGAGTGTGGAAGTTTAGTGCTGTGAAAAGAAATGAAACAATGCAAACAAGTGCTCTGTGAGCAGTGGCAGGAAAAAAAAACAAAAAACAACACTTTTTTGATGCCCTCAAAACAAGCTTTTAAGCATTCTCCCCATGAAGTTAAATTTCTCTTTAGATTGGCCTTGCTCATTACAATCGGGGACCAGGGCTTGTGCTGGAAAGTTAATAATAAACATGTATCTGGAGAATATTGCTATTTTTTGTAGCTGTGATAGTCTAAGGGCCTAAGCAAGGTAAGGCTTGCACACAAGAGAGAACAGCGTGCCTGAAATCTTAGCTGATTTCCTCAAACAGCAGCAACTGATTTAAATAGAAGATACTGTCTCTAGCTACAAACCTTGTTCTAAACATCATGAGAAGTTTTGCTGCAAGGCACAACCTTGCAATCAGTTAAGCCAAAAAAGAAAAAAAGATACTGAAAGCGTGAGCTTATAGCGCGTACTGTCAGAGCTAAAACGATTTTCTCTAATTTCTCAATTTATGAAATACAGTATGAATGTGTCACTTCAGATAAGAGCACTATTCATCTCAAAACTAATTCAAACACATCTGTGGATTAATAGAAATGAAGATGAATGATGTGACCCAAGATCAGAGTAAAATGCATGTGAAACTAAGATTCTGCTTCAGATCAAACTTTGTTTGTTGTTTTTTGAAAAGGTGAAATAATTTTAGAGGCAATGATACAGCAGTGATTAGCAGCACATTGTGGACAATGATGAACTGAAAAATTTCTCAACCCAATAATAATGGATGCCTGCAAACATGGTAAAGGATAGCTGCTGTATTTTGAAACAATGAGTTTGCCCTTCACAGAACGTGTTTAAAACATTCATTTTTTTCCCCATCTTGAAAACTAGTTGAAGCTCAGGAAAGGTTTACCTCTGCACTTTGTTAACAATTCTGCTGTATGAAATGGAGAGCCTAGAGACTAACAACATGTACGTCTGCTGCTTTCCCTCCTTATTTCTGCAGTACTTCTATCCCTCCTTAGTTAAATGTGAAGGAATTGAAGTGCAACTCATGCAGCAGTACCATGACTGCTGCAAAACTGCTGGCAAAATAAATTCAATTGGAAAAAATCAGAATAGGATATTTGTTATTTCCAATTAAGTATTTTTCCTTTATATATATATATATATTTTTTTTTTCATAGCCCATATAATTTTGAACTGCAACTGTAAGTAACTATTTCCTCTCAAAAAAAGCACCAACATCTAAAACCTCATGGAATTATAACTTAAGTATGGCACAATTTTAATCTGTTGTTTGTATTTATCATTACAAAGTTTCTAGCAATTGCTTGAAATAGTGGCTTAAGTAATTACTTTTCAACATTAAATTCCAGATGACCAGCTAAACAGTAATGAGTTATTCACTTAAGCATTCTTATATTCCTATAATTGGGTAAGCAAATTTTAAATTATTTGGCTTCTGCAGCACTAAATATTTAACACAGTTTCTGTTATTGTTGCACCTTGTTTCTTATTACATGAGTGTTACTTTGAGTGAGAAGAAAAAATGAATTTCCACCATAATCAGTACAAGTTTTTATTACCATACATCACCCGGAGTCTCAGATAACTGTGTTACTTGACTCCTACTGAACAGCATACCTCACCACATTTGTACAACAGACGTGGAAAAAACAATGCATATGAAAGGGAAACGGTGGAAAGGGTCATTTTTTCATTGCAAGTGCTGCACACTGTTTACCTCTTAAGAATTATCATTTATGTTCAGGATTATGAATGTTAATTGTAGTTACTTATTAAAATATTTGAATGTTAATCTGAAAGGATGCATATCTGTTGGGCAAGGTAAGTCACTGAATTATTGGGATATAACTTGTTCCATGTGTGAAGTGACACAGTGGACGTGGCAGAAATGTTAAGAATGAGATCCTGAAATCTCTAAATGAAATGCTAATGAAACGAAGCATTTTTGAAAGAAGGAAAAAAATGCATTTCTACTCCAAATACATAACTAACATGTTACTGATGCATCTGAAAGCACGACCACAACTGAAAAGTACTGTTTTGGACCAAAAATTAATTCACTGTGCCGCTTTTGGCAATGCAGCATGCAACTGGTTTAACATGCATTCAGTTACATACAGGAAAAAAAAAAAACAAAAACAAAATACTTGTAATGGATGACAAATTAAATATAGCTTGTATTATAAAGAATTTTAAAGGCATGCAAAATATACACAGTGCAATTAACGTTTCATGCAAACTTTGGTGAAATTACAATTTTACATTCGAATACATGCTAGAGTACACAGCTGAACTCTGTGTCATTGTTCTCAGAAAAAACAACAACCCATAGATCTAAAAGCAAATCACTTTTTCATCGTAGTGAAATTTTCTATAAATCCAGTGGACATTGAAAAGAAATCCTACATGTCACATATGATTATATATCTAAAAATACAATTTTCTTTTCATACACAACCATACTCATACCACACAGTTTTATTATCTTCAGAAACAAGCAGCGGGGGTTCAGCCTCACTAGTGTTTACACAAGTGGTAGGAGCAAATTCACTAGTTAGAGCTGACCGTAGGTCACTATGATCAGATTTCTGATTAGCTGAAGGCTGTTCTTGGCTTTTCAGTACAGATCTAAATGTTGACAGGTTCACCTGATCAGTTTTTGATGAATACCTTGGAGGCAATCCACTTATATTACTAACTAATTCAGTGTTAAGGGATAAAAATGGATGAGCCACAGTAAATGATCTTGTGCTATCATTGCCAGATACACTGACTTTATCATTAAAGACATTTGTGCTTAAAGTTTTCTCATGAAAATTTGACCTTTCCATCCTTGAAGTCTTAGGCACATCAAAGTTACATCCTAAATTACGTGGTTTAACTGTATTAGTTGCATCACTTTGTGGAACACAATCTACTCTGTAAGCCACACAGTGCAAAACATTAGGGGATAACTGGTGTGCTGAGTACTCACTAGATGTTGCTGGAACACTTCTGTCAGCGGTGGATGGTGCTGGATCAACTGAAACAGGTTGCCTAATATCCTTAGACAAAAAATCATGAATGCTTGTCCTTCGAGTAGTTCCTTCTGCTGTAGAAATTACGCTGCTTGCACGAGGTAAGGTAGCATAAGGATTGCAATCTCTTGATTGTCGCTGTGATACAGTTGCTTGCATCTTTTCTTTAACTGATTTGGTCTTCCCTTGAGTGCCTGATGTAAATTTTATTGGAGAGCTAGTAAAGTAGGCATCCTCAGTTTTACGGAAGCTGGGCCTTACAAGTTGTTCTGTTTTAATGGATCGTCCATCTGAGAAATCAACTGTATTTTTTACACTTAACGACCTCACAATACCACAACCAGCAGATGCCTGTTTTCTTAGCTTTTCCTTTCCTGTCAGCTCAGCAGACTCAGATAAACTTTTCATTACTTCATCTAAAAGATTCTCTTCACTTGCAGATTTCATCTGTCAAAAATATGAAATGCCTTATAAATTTATAATTTCTAATTTTGACTTTTCCTTAAGCAATCTTCAAGGACATAAAAAAGTATTCTAAAATATTTTTAAAGTTCTCAGAACTGTAAGTGGTATTATCACGTAAATGTTTAGAGTACACATTTATGAGTTTTCTGTACAGGTTACCTACAAGCAAGTACTTTGAAAACTAGGTGTCAGAGATATCATAAGTAGCTGGAATTAGCTCCCATAATACTGCATAATCCAGTAATTCAGAAGTTGAAAACTTCAAGTTCATCTTCTCACCCACTTTCCCTCTGCCATCACCAATCAATAATTTGCTAAGCAGATCCGTATGTGCTATTATTTTAACTTACACTGATAATACGAAGCTAAAAGTTTACATTCTCTACATATTCAAATAATAAAGACAAGAATCTTAGAAAGTAATACAAAGCACATAACCTTGGTGCCTGAATTTTGATCAGCTGGCTTTCCAAACCTCTCTTTTTGGAGAAAAGACTTCATAAAAAAAAAAAAAAAAAAAGTTGTCAGTGAATACTATTCACAGACTCAGAGAAAGACTTCAGTCTTTTTCAAAATGGTGAAGGTGACAATTTGGAAAAAAATCTTAAGCTAAGATTATTAAGGAAAGACTCCAGCAGAAGGATGAAGAGAGATCTCTTGAAGAGCAGCCTACCAGCCTGAATTATTCTGTGATGCTATGAAAGCGATTTTGTGATTCGTGAACAGCAGTGGACTGACTTGATGACTCAGGTCGTTTCTTTCAGTTCTATTTCCAGAACTGTCTAAGGCTAACGCATAATAAAAGTAGTAACAGTAATTCTCTTGCCAGAGAAATCACAAGTGATACATAATTTTAAGTAGCTAACAAAAAATCCAGTGACCTGTTCCAGATTCAAGTCATAGACTATGCTAATCAATTCAGCTATGAATATGTATGTTTCCATTATAATTGTGTAGTCAAAAATAGATGGCGTCTGATCCTTATTCTCGATAGGCCCTAGCCACAGTAACTAATTTGCTTTACCCTAGTGGACTTCTAAGCTTAGGACAGATCTGCTTGAGAACTAGTGATGAAATTAGAATACTGGCAGAGACACGATTGATTCTGAGCTTCTAACAAACTGTCAGTAATTTAGATAAACATCGTCTTATTCCTTCCAGATTTCAATCAGTTTGATGGTCAGCTGTTCAGGTGTTTTGCCAAACAGGGTTAAAAAAAATCTTTATCTGTACATATATCTGTATCTGTATATATCTTCCTTTCTGTTAATATAAGACAGATCTGACAATAGCTACTACTGAAATCAATGGCTGAACTGGAAGGTGAGAAGTGAATTTCCTTTGAGTTTATGGTCTTCCATCTAAACTCTGGTGAGTGTACCATACATCAGTACACCGGATAATTTGGTGCAGTGGAGATTGACTTTCTCACCTAATTCAGCATCCTAGAAAGAGTAAAGCTGCAAAATTCCAAACTGATATTTATGTAATACAAGTAGAGTTTATCAGGATACAGTGCACACTACTACTAAATACAGGCATAACCAGAATCTCTACGAAGTTTTAAAGCAATTCTACATGCTTTAAGTACTCTATTCATTCTGTAGCCATACATGGCGTAGGAAGTAATTTTTAAACTAACCTCGCTTGAGGTACTTTTGTTGCTTTCTTCTAAAAACTGCTGCAGGGTAACAACTTCACTTCCAGGAGAACCGTTTTTGATCTGTTTTCCACGACTATCCAGTGTTTCAGGCGTTCTTTGCTGGAGCACAGGACTAGACCTTGTATGACCTTTCAAATACTGAATAGGACTGCTGCTGCTGCTAGACCAAGCCTCATGTTCATGTAGCAGACTAAATTCTCCACTGCTGTGACTCTGCGGCCTGCTTTGATTGTTAACCACACCTGCTTTTGGAGTAAACAGTATTAAATATCCAATAACAGAAGCATATGAAAGCTGTTAGTATAACTTTACCCAAATTTGAACACTTTCACATTCAGTTAAAGGCAATTCAATTTAGAATATTAAAAAAAAAAAAAAAAAAAAAAAGAAATCTAGTTGTCTTATATTGCTCAAACCAAATATGAGTACAATTTCACTCCCCTGATTTACCTCTTACAGCTTTTTCAACGTGACAGAATAACTTTTGAATAAAAACTACCTTTCACTTACAACGTGAACCCCTATCTACATAACATTGTATTCTGTGAGGCCAAATGTATGCCTCCATTCTTGTTCAGCGTGACTGTGAAGTACGCATTTTAATGTACTATAAATGAGTTTTACATTAAATGAAATAAAAAAGATGGAATGCAAAACA
The DNA here is from genome assembly GCF_009819795.1 of Aythya fuligula. NCBI lineage: Eukaryota > Metazoa > Chordata > Aves > Anseriformes > Anatidae > Aythya > Aythya fuligula. The sequence goes on from NC_045561.1 coordinate 2,110,204, forward strand.
AGTATTGTCTTCAACATAGTTCTTCAACAAGAACAATTTTAGAATGTTCCTTCTCCAACAGTTTCTGCCATTACTTCTAGTTTATTACAGCTGTTACATGAAGAAGGCATGTGGCATTAAATGCACAATAAATTCTACAACACCATTTCTGCTTATTTTTCAGTAATTGCCAATTGCTTAGAAAATGCTGATGAAAAAATCAAGTATTCCTACTTCATGTTACTCCTACGAAATGAAGTGAAGTTTGAAGAACAATAAATTGTTTACAGAAGTAATTTCTAATACTTTATATGAACTAGGGCATGGAGTACCTTAAAGAATTCTTTGTAAAAGGGATTAATCAAACAGACAGAAAATAAATGACTAAAAATCTTAAGCTAGCATTCACCTCTCAATTTCCAGACAGATATTGTTTAAAAAATGTAAATCACAAACATAAAATGGATCTCAAATTGGCAGCATTTTACATACAATGGTCTCCAAGTAACAGTAATTTTTAAAAAACTTGTTGAATGTCTATTACAAAAAAGTATGTCAAGGCTAATAATACATGATTTAGCAATATTTTCTAAATTTCAAGGAATGTTATTAATCTTTTAAAATAAAAACTAAACCATTTGCAGGACAGTGTTACACAGACCATTTGTGTGTTTTGTGTTGTATACCATACGACTTTACAGCAGCAGTGCACAGATGTTTGGATGCTAGGAGAAAAAGCAGAGTAACTTCTCTGTTTAGAAATACAAGATTTTAACATAATTTGAGGGGGGAGTTCTTATTCCGCAAGACTGTTACTTGGTAAGCTTTGGCTCAAATAGTTTGAAAGTCACATCAGTATCATCATTTGAAAATCTATTAAAAATCTAAGTTCTAATACTTGTATTCTTTCCTAATTTTGGGAACAAAGACTGCGGTATAAAAATGCCTAAACAAAAAAGCATGCTATGTTTTTTGTGTTTTTTTTTGTTTGTTTGGTTTTTAACCCATATAGACAATCCTACAAAGAGTAATGGAAATTAAGCATGTATGTAAATTCACCTACAGCATACCTTTGACTTCATGGAGTGAAGCATTGTTATTGCTATTGCTAGTGGATGTTCTGCCACTATCAAGGCTGGCTGGTCTGGAAGCTAAATGGAAAATTAGGAGACACCATGATGAATAAAATTTTAGCAGATGACACGGTACCTTTACATTCTGATCACAGAATGCTCTGAGGCAGGAATCATGCACTATTTCACAGGCTGAGCATGCCCATTGTCAACAAAGTGGTTTCTTACAGATCAGAAAGCGAAGGGATTTCCAGGCAGTCCAAGAGGACACTTTAGAAAAGGGCACTACAGGAATAGTAAGGTACAAGGGAGAGGAAGAGAGAAATAGAGTGTACATTTAGAATTGAAACAGATTGGTTAGTGGGAAACCAGGATTTTACAGATGGAAGGAGTGGCATGCAGAAAGTTGCTTGTGATTAGGTCACTTACAACAGATTTGGCAAGGAACCTTGCACATTGTTGAAATGCCACGAACAGGAGGAACAAGAGCATCTGCACAGTTAATGTCCTGTACTCCTATCCAATACAAGGGAAATGCACTGTTATTATCTTAAAAAATGTTTATTGCTCATACTAATTTCAATTATTTTTAGAAGAGTTAAAGCTTCACTTATTACAGCTTTCACTTCATAGCTTTGCTTGAAGGAACATATACTGTATTTTATAAAATCACGAGATGATAAATTTACATTTCACTGAACAATAAACATTGGAAAAGCTGGCCAGATTTCATTTTTTTTTTTTTTTTTTTTTTTTAAGATTGGAATTGTAATAACTGATTTTATTTTACTATCAACTCCAAATACATTTTTAAAAGGCAAAAAAATTTGATCCTGTTCAGATGCACTTCATAAATACTTTCTACTAGAGATATAGAATATCTGATAGTATTTAAGAAGAAGAAAAGATAGTACAAGCAATAATCTGAAGAAATGATGCTATACATTCAAGAGGTACGCAAATCACAGAAAACATGCTCACTCGTAATTAAACCATTCACGTTTTTTTAGACCTCATTCACATTCACATAATATATCCTTAAGTCATTTAATTAAAATTCACATCTTACCATGAACTCTTGATCCTGTACTAGAATCATCACTAATACCTTGTGGACTTACATCTTCAAAGGATGTAGTATCTATACACAGAGACATAAAAGCAGATGTAAAATAAAATAGATTATAGGCATATTTATTTCATTGTCTATAAAATATATTAAAATAATCGTCAGAGTTTTATTTATGTAACATTCTGTAGGAATAGTCCTGAAACATTTTGTAATTGCAGTTAATAAACCTGTTCAGTATCTTATCACTGTAACTCAATTATTCAGGTTGCCTTTTTTTTATTATATATTTTCATTTTGTAGAAAAAAAATAAAGTAAAATGAAGATTTACAGGAAATTGCTGTTACACATAGACACATCATGGTGCAAAAAGCTTCTACCTATACCTTTATTATTTAGCAACTGCTTGGATCTGAAGCCTGTAGAAGAGTTGACAGCTGCAAAGTTGATAGCTGTAGTAGAGAAGGCCATAGCTCCCAATTCTTTTCTCCTTTTACCCGCAGATATATCATCAGGACCCTCCAGATGCTCAGAACTACCTGTCCATTGTCCTCCTGCTAGGACCATGGACTGCACCAGGTCATTCATGGCTGGGATGCAAATGAAAGCAAATGATCAGCATGGTCAATGTATTTGCTTTTGTTCTTATCTTGTATTGCAAAATGTTTTGACAGTTTTCTAAGCATTATAGCATATAGAATACTGCAAGGTACAAGCACAAGATCATCCATGTTATAACATGCAATCAGCTCAATGAATGAGAAGTGTTGTAAGTCAGAGACTTCTCTGAATTCAGTATGGTTCTTTAAACTGATTTTATTAGGTATAGTCATCATGCTTGTGCTGCAATGATATGCAATATATATGTTAGAAGCCTTGATATACTGTTTGCAATGATAAGATGGAATGAATAAGGATAAAACGGGCAAGGTGCTAACACAACTATGTCAACAATGACACGGGATCCTTGAACAGTGCAGGTTACTGCAGGGATATTGTATTTTACATAACAAATAAAAAGATCTGAAAAAGATGACTTCTGATGATATTCACCTTTACTTTGCAAAGACAGAGAAAATTATCCACTACTCTTGAAAAAGTAAAATAAAGTAAAACAAATCAATACAACATTTTGGCAACAACAACTGATGAATACTTGAAGAGTGACAGACCACCATACAGCCTTGCACTACTTTTTCTACACTTTCTTTAAACAAAAAAATTGCAGCAGTTTTTGAAGGCTTATGAAATGTGTAATTTAGAACTACTAACATTAACACAGTGCACTGTAAATTTATATACACAAATGTGTATATAGACAAATATGTATACAAATACATGTAATCACAATGCACTGAATATATATATGTATATGTGTGTTCTTGTGCATGTGAATGTGTGGGTACATGTGTGTGCACATATGCACATATATAAGGTATTCAGTGCCAAGGTTTAAAAAAAAGAAAAAGCTCCAGCTCCTTTTATAGTAGCAGGACTTGCACATTGCAAAATAGAAGGAAAAATAAAGCGCAGTCCAGGGAGAGGTTAGTGAAAAATTAGTAATGGAAGCCAGTGTAGCCATTTAAAAGAAGCTGAACTGTCATAAAGTCTTACACATGGAGCGACGGTAGAAGGCCTTCATTTTGTCTTTTTCCTTCGGTCTGTTCCTCAAAAAGGGCAGTCTTTTCAGTGCAACCACTTTTATGTCATAGCATGAGGAAAAACGGAAACAGGGAAATGAAAGAAAAAAAGGGAGAAGAACAGATGGAAGTTAAATGTTGAAACTAAGGACAGAAATGAATGTCTGAGTTTAAGCTATGTATGCTATGCTAAAAACTATCACTCTCATGCTTCTGTGTGACAATGAAATATGAAAACTACACCAAAATATGAAAACTACACTATGAAAACTTTAATATACTAAGAAATGCACCGAAAATAATGGTGAAGAGTGTAACACAGTTTGAAAGTCCTAACTACCATCACAAAAAACTAAACGCAAGTGCTTTGCAGATTATAAAAATTGGCTCTAATTATTTTTACTGTGAAAAATGTATTTCTTGAACGTAAAGAAAAATGTGAATCAGAAAAAGTTCAAAATGAAAGTAATCAAGTATAAACTATACTTTAAAATACGAACATTTCACTGTTTTTGAGACTAACTTTTGTAATTTTTTGCCCACTGTCTACAGCAGGAAATAATCTTCGTTTGTTGTATTTTTTCTCATCACTAATTTTGATCACTTACTGTCTTCTTGAAAAATTACATGGACCTCACACTCAAATAACTATGTTTACTTGCACACTGATTTCAGTATTTTACTGAAATATCTGTAAATCAAATCAAACCTGTAATTAGAAAAATAAAATAAAAATGTGTTGGCAGGAATGATATACACCAAATTTTTGACTGAAAGAATACCCAAGATTCAAAAAAAAAAAAAAATAGCAAAAGAAAATCCAAATGTGAGTGTTACTGTTATATTTTAGGAAGGATAAAGTAAAGTTAAAACAACATAATTATAGGAGTTAAAATTTTAAGTAGTAATAAAATATGGGGAGTGGGAAATCACAATTAATCTTGTCCTTAGGTTCAGCTGTTCTCCATTAGTAACTGATTACTGGCAGACACCTGCATCTGGAAGCATCAGATAAACGTGTCAGCTGACTGTGAAGTATACAGGAGCCACATGCAAAAAATTAGGATATAAAGATCCAGGAAGAAACAAAAAATGGAATTATTGAGAAAATTGTATTTATGCAAATGTGAAAGCAGTGTAGAACAATCTGTCAGCCCAGGAGCTGCTTATTTTACCTCCTTGAAGTGACTTTTCAGGACGCATGCTTTGTCATTTGCCTTTGTTTTCTACTCAGCCAACAGCTTGTTATACAGCCATTTCGATTTTACACAGGAGTACATATATACATATACATTTACAAGTGCACATGAACTACCTAGAAACAAATACCCCTCTCCATCACATTATTCTGTGTTAGCACTTAGAACAAGCAGACTACAATGCCCTGTATTCTTCAAGCAGCATCCAGCAGTCCAAGTCAAACCACAGCAATACCATGCTGGGCAGCCCAATATATTTCTATTACTTCCACGAGGATGCGATGTGTCTGCTACTGGTACTATTAAAAGACGACAGGCTTAGTAACAGCCTTAATTCCTTGGAATGCTGTTGACGATCTGAAACACCTGAAGTGGAAGCTCACAAAAGTAATCCGTTTTTCTCCACACAAAAAAAAATTCCACTTGCTTGCCTTGAGTTTTCTATGCAAAAACTCAGAATGGTATCCATCCCCTCCAAGAGGAAAGGCTCAGCAGAAAGCAGATGTCAGATCCACAGTATTCAGCTGATTCAATCACTGAATGCAGATGTGAAAAGCAAAGGTGAAATTCTGCAGTCAGGAGCATCCAGCATTCTCACTGCCTGCAGGATTTTACCAGTGCTGCAAATGTTCCCAGCCATACAGGCAGCCCCTCATTTGAGAGTACCTCTGGAAACAAAGAGCTTCAAGCGCTCTGTGAGCAGATGAAAATCTCAGGTGCTGTCTTCCTTTTTCAACAGCATAACCTGATCTTTGCACCAAGATCACCTGTCTTTCTAAGAGAACAGGTCTTTTGAAAACATCTGCATGAGAGTGTCCTGTATTAGGAAAACACTCTGTCTCCACTATCTGCAAAAGAAAAAAAAAATCTACAGATGTCACATAGCTAATTATTTGTCAGTTGTGGTAGCAGAGCAATACATTTGGACATCTGTATCTCCTCACCTCCTCTGACAGAGGGTAAGGAATAGGAAACCTGTATGTCAAAAAGATCATTAGAGGACAGAGAATAACAAAGCTTTTGAGAGCACCACTGATTTGTGTCACTGGCTGCAGTCTGGGGAATGAAAATTACCTTCTCTTGCTTCCTGAAGGATATAGGAGGATTTTCCATCTCAACAGTTCCTGCTGGGACCACCTCCATTTGCAGACACAGATGATTAGTGTGGACCAGAACCTGTCCCTTCCCTTGGTGCAGACTGCCTTCAGTCAGTGTGAAAAGCTACAACACCTGAGTAGTTGCTTAGACAGGAGGAAACTTCCTTTCTTATAGTTGTTTTTTTTTTTTTTTTTTTTTTTTTTTGTGGAGGCCACTACTTAGAGAATAGAAAGTGGCCACAGTTTCACAGTACTTAGGATTTACAATCATTCTAAAAGAAGAAGAAATAGACTGCAAAATGTGTGCCACTACTGGTTCTTTTCACACTAGTCCTAGCTCCGTGAGACACAGACTGTCTCAGTAAGATAGTCAGCATTGAACTGGCACCTAATTTATCCAAATTCTATCCAAAAATATGGTTTCCGTGGTGACGTGTAATGGACGAAAGTTGGGATTCAGAATTAGACCAGCCCTTCCAGTTTGCGCATAAATACATTGGGATTAAAAGGAACATCAACAAGGCCCATACAGTACAAAATTAATGAGGTCTGAACAACTTCAAACTTCTTTTGAGTGTTAGCCACCGTTAACTTCAACCTTGGCTCTAACAAGAGGAAAAGTGCTTTGAGTGTAGCAGCAGCATGCCCAGCTGCACTCTACAAGGTCCCAAGTATCAGTGCAAAGAATATTGTCACATAAAATCATCCTGACCATAAAATCGTTGATGCACCTGACCTGATCCAAAGCATACACACTTGTAAACATCCGCTATAGCTTCAGTCACTCCTGAACTCCACAAGACTTCCAATTTACGTTCCAAAAGCCACAGTTGTGTTTCTTTATTCAGAAATACCTGTTCTGAATCTTTACCAACCACCCTTAGGCTGAAAAATGTTAAGCTCCCCAAAACTGACAAGTTAGCAATGAAAGCAATAGTTTACCCTCAAACTTAAATTTTATTATTTAAAATAAATCACAAATCTGATTTAAAGTTCCCCTGAAATAGTGCTCTTAGATGCCTTAAAAGTTTATGTAGTAACCTTAAAAGAAAAAATACACCATAATAGCTTTAATCATTTTTAATACAGTAAATTCATACCTGGCTCAAAAATATTGATCTGATGTCTTGTGAAACCCAAGACATAAAGAACTTCCTATTGCATATTCAATATCAAAAAACTTCATCACTTATTTTTTGTGATGCTGGAGAAACATCTTCAGACAGAAGATCTGTTTAGGATCTGAAGGATGTTAGCACAGCCACGGCTTGGAAACCACTTTTAAAGACAAGGGGAAGGATGCATGCTGGGACAAGAGGGAGAAACAAAATATGGTGCTTGTGGTGGTATCCGACAATCTATACAAAATTCTGTTCACCTGATGCAGTAACGCTACCTACTTCATCATACCTTAGTAAACATATTTTGACATCTTTATAGCTGCAGAAATGCTAAAAAAAAAAAAAAAAAGATAGCATCTGCCCATACACTTGAGTCTGCATGAAGTCAGTATAAATTTGTCACTGATGAGAAAATCCAGGCTCATTTCCTAAAGACCTTCAGAATTAACTGTAAAAAACCTCGAGAACTCATAGGTTTTCTCAGCACCTTTTTATTTTTAAATAAATAAAAAAACATTTAGCTGAGAAGTATTAAAAGAGAATAAATGTTTTGCTGTACTCACTACTACTCTTTTTGGTTCCCAGGGTCTGGCCATCTTCAAGAGAATTTGAGCCCACTGAAGAACTATCTTGACTGTCCTGGTGGGGCAGCTGAAGAAATCCTTCACTGGATTCTGAACGGGTAGGTGTAAGGGTCACAGATTTCAAACGTTCTCGATTAGCATCCTTCTTGGATTTTATCAGCTTCTTCATCTTCAGAGCAATCCAGTTACCCCTTCTGTTATCAATAAGACAATACATTTATTGCATTTATAATACATTACTTAGGTCTTCGTACTTTTCCTAATTTGTATGCAAGAACAGACATGATTCTGCTCCTCTGAAGTTGAACAAAATCTTGTCTTTCAGCCAGAACAGAATGGGTAATCGTGCTTTAGATTTGTGTTTATTTTTATACAATATTCATCACTACCTTCTTGGTGGAGATGGCTCATAAAATTTATACTGATCCATTATCTTCTCTTCCAATTTCTCCTTCTGTCGCCTTAATTCGTTTAGCTTGTCACTGTAAACAGAAATTAATGATAATTTATGTTTGGAAAATGTGTACGTAACATGTGAGTAACATGATCCTCTGGATACGTTACTCGAAAACTGTAGGTTTTCATGAGAAATTCTTCCGTAACAGCTGTTTCTTATTTGAAAAAATCAAGAAAGTGAGATAAAGAAAACAAGCATTCTTCTGTTTAACACCACAATATATCATTATAAATATTTCCACTAGCTTTGTTTATTATACAACAGAAGTTTGCCTTTTTTTTTTTTTTTTTTTTTTTTAAGTAACAATGTGCACATAGGCTATACCAGCATCATTTACACAAGCATATTTTCTTTTCTCTCAAATTCACTAAAAGGGTTACAGTTTTCAAACAAACCTATCATCTTCAAATGGGGAATAAATAACATTTTTATTAGGCATTTCACCAATAATGAATGCAGTGGCACTCATCTTTCAGATTTAAAAATAAAATGCTCTTAGTTTTAATTATCTGCTTTTCACACATAGTTAGTTATTTTAAGAAAAGAAATACATGCTACTTTGGAAACATTAATTTCTATATACAATGAAAGTGGTTGGTTTTTTGGTTTTGGTTTTTGTTTTTTTAATATTACGTAACTGCCCTAATCACAGTAATTTAACTGTTTTTAAAACTCACATGTACTGCCTTTGCTCTACATGGAAGAGATCCTTGCTTTCCATATTCTGCTCAAGTAATGTTCTATTTTGTAGCATTAATGTCTGAATTTGATCTAGTAGATGTCTGTTTTCCTCCTCCAGATTTCCTTTAAGCTGGCTAAGCAGCTGTTAAAATAAATGAAATGGTATGTACGTAAGTATATGTGAACATATTTCATATACAGATTATATTATCAAGGAAACTTAGGCCTACAATGTATTTAGAAAGTCAAATCAAACACAAAACTTAACAAAATCATGACTCAGTGGGTAAAATCTTCTTTGATGCTTTAAATAACTTACAGTTTACCTAACACAAACTGCAATTTTTTTATGGCATATAAAACAGACAAATTCATTTGTCTTCAGACTCACAACTTTATAATCTAAATGTCAAATTCTCAAGCACTTCATTTTTTATGAATCTGTAAATAAGCTTATACAAACATTGCAACATTGTCACGTACCTCACATTGGTTATTTAATTTGGTAGATGTAATATCCAGTTGTTGGTACTGTTCTCTAAGTTTAGAAAACTCAGCTTCTAATCGCGTTTGTTCTAGTTTGGAATTATTCAATAATGTTTTCAGATTCTTATGATCAGTTTGCAGAACTTCATTCTCTCTCAAGAGTTGACTGTATGTATGAGCAAGCCTGGAATTAAGAGAATGTAAAAGAATACACGCATGTAAAAGGAAAGGTATTCATGACCCCACACTGCTCCTGAAACATGAAACTTCCAGACTTTGATGCTACTTCACAAAATACACATAAGAATTTCTTGGTATCACATGCTGTAGGTAAGTTACCTGTAAATCTAAAATTCCTAGGTATGTATCAAATCTTTACCCAAGTATGGGTCTTCAGATTTTTAAAAATAATTAGGATTTCTAAATGTGGACATAAAAACTAGTTTTAAGATGCCACTTTTCAAAATATGAAGATCTCACAAAATAGCTAAGATTTCTTGCCAACACAAAATAGTAAGTAAATAGGAATGGTCCAAATCTTGGTAATTTCATAAGCTGTGTATGGACTCTTAGGTTCCCTTTGCTCCTACCCAGCTCTGGCACGTCCATTTCTAAAAACAATTTCCAGTTCCCACTAATTCTTCTCATACAACATCACAGGCAGTAGACATTTCATTGCAAACATCCCTGCCAGATTAACAATTCTTAATGCCTCTTCTTCAGGTGGGTAAGTATTGTACTATGTAAATAGTAATAGTAATTTCAACCAGACTATTTAGGGCAAGCTGTACCTCAGTAGTAGGGATCAAACTGGCCTTCACCATCCACAACACTGAATTTCTACTCCTACCAGCGTTAACCAGTCATTCTGCCTCACGCAACTCACAGAGAATGGCTTGCTCCGTCTACAGCCCACATCCACACAGCACAGTGCATGGCCTGGCATTCTTAAGATGCTATGTGGAATTCAGTATAGTCAGCACGCAATAATTATGCTTTATGGTGTTCGTTTTTTGTGTGTTTTTTTTTTTTAAACTGTTCCCTCTTCAGTTTTCCTAAAGTAATTATACCATAGAACAACAGAGCGTGTTTCTGTAAGGTATGGATTGTTAATATTCTGGGGCACAGCATCAGGTTTCCAGATACATGAGAGGATGCAATGCTTATTTAGACTGCACCAGTGTTTTGCTTTACCTATCATTTTCATCACGAAGTTTCTTATATTCTACCGCTACAGTTTCGTGTTTTTCATTTTGCTGAAGCATTTTCTCCTGTTCTATCTTGAGCACTTTCTCCAACTCTTCCAATTGCACTTTCTGTTTCAGCAACTGATTGTACCTGCAAACAAGAATTGTATTTACATTTCTTTTTTTTGGAACAAGAAAACATGGAGTTTTTTTTTGTTGTTGTTGTTTTTGAAAATGTGATCTTTCAAAGTTTTAAGATCTTAGTGTTGTGTTTCAGGAATACAGATTCTATTCATCATAGGTATACAGCATTTCTTGCTGTTTAGTGAGGATCAGTCTTCTAATTATAGTCATGCATATTAGTATTTACCTATCTTCTAAGTCCTTATGTTCCACCTCCAGATTTTTGTGTGCAGATTTAAGACTTCCATGTTTAGCAATCAGCGATTCATACTCAGAAGCTTGGCGCTCATGTAGGTGTTCCAGTTTTTCATGATCTTTGAGAAGTGAATCATACAAGGATTTCAGATCCTCACGATCCTTGAGCACACATTCGTTTTCATTTTCTAGAGCAGACTGTTGGATCAATAGTTGAGCATTCTGATTCATAAGAGATGTACTTTGAGAATTTAGGGTGGAATTTTCAACCTGCAGCCATAAACATTTGACAAAAGTTGCACATTAATTTCATAGACTGGATCATCTTGTCTGTATCATTCTGTTGAAGGATTTCTTGAATGATCAATTCATTATCTCCACAACCTTCTAATTACTCCATTATCTGAAAGCCTTGAATGGAAACACTTATTTCGTATATCCTTACAGACAACTCCAATTTGTACATGTTGTTAGATCTAACAGAAAGTATTCCTGTGGAAGAGTACCATTTCTCTAAGAGTTATGTCAGAACATTATTTACATCCATTAACACATTCAAGCTTTCAAAATATGACATATAAAAATCTTTACTTGCGCGCTTCTAGAAAAGATTAACATCATCTAATCCTTGGATATCTTAAGGAATTAAGGATACCTGACATGTTTGTCATCTGACCTGTAATAGTCTAGTTTCCTCCTCTTTCCTATTCAAAAAAAGGAGAAAAAAAAAATCAACTACTAAGGCTTCTAATACCCTCAGGGTATCTGCTAAGGAGAAAAAAACAACAAAACTATCACTGCAATGCATGCTGTTACTAAGGAACAAATCCCTTTCTGTTGGAACTGTAGCACTCTTTGCTACAATGACAAAGCTGAACGTTTCACTGGAAATGAAGTAATGTCTGATGGCAAGTGTATACTGTAAAACTTCAGACTGAATTCCAAGTTCGCTTTAGTATAGAATTCCCAGTCACCCTTTAAGACATCCTTTCTCTTGTTTGTTCTTTATGGGTATCAGGAAGAATACTAGAATTACAGTTGCCTAAAAACAGCCTTGACATAGTCTATGTAGACTTTAGTCTTAGTTCACATTTCAGCTTTAGTTAACAGTCACTCTCATTTTCTTGAGCATACTTCACCTTTCATTTTGATTTAGAGTTAATAGAGAGGTGTCTTGCAAGTGGAACTCCCTTTCTTGGACTGCTGGGTGCAACATCCTCCTGTCATCCCCAGCAATTAAAATTACATTGTTTGGTGAGATTCACCACACAAAAAAAAGGCAGAAAATGCCTCTCTTTCTAACTCATTGTCCCAGTACTTTGACTTATCTATGGTTGTTTTATTCTCCAGCTTTATCAGACAGGAAAGGCCTCTGCTATTATGCAATCCATGAGGCAAAAAGCAAACTGCCCTAAGATATTCCTACTATTTTGCCAAATATAATTACAAAATACTCAAAGAGTTCTGAATCCCAGATATATACCCTCATCTGTCTAGAACAGTCAAGGATGCCCATGTCCACTACATTTTTAACAACTAGATGAGGCACACTACGTGCACAAACGTTCTGTTTTGTTCACAGGCTTGCCAGACACAAAGGGGAGTACTGTGCACTAATTAGATTTCAATGTGGTAGATAGAAAGTGCATCTGTGGTACAACTGGGTTCTGCTTTCCAGCAAGAGACAGAAAGATGACTTGAGGCATTCATGAAATGCATTATTTGTTCACCCTTTTAAAGATTCCTTCACTCATGGCTGTCTATTTTTCATCATTTTTGGCATTTTGTTTACTATTTGTGCTGAACTGTGGATTTCGTATCTCCCCTTTAAGTATTCTTACAGCTCCAAAAAGGATTTGATTCATTAACAAGAATATTTCATTTATCAGAGAAAAAAACATGCATTTGACACTGTTGAAGCATGAAGGATGATATATGAATTTTGGCCACGATGGCTGGAAGATTCTGCAGGCAAACATTTTTATAATTTCCACGGCCACTCGTTACCTTTTTTTCTACCTCTACATTATCCGAATTACATCTTTGCATATTTATTTTTATTCAATTTTCAACCTTTTTACCAACACTGTGTAATTACTAACATCTTGATTTTCCTTTTATGTATGATTTTTATCTATTTATTATTATATCTATAAAAATAGACAAAATAGATTTATTAGTCTCTTTGGAGGTGCTAACCGCTTTCCTGACCTAATTTAGAAATAAAAAAGAAATTGAAAAAAAAATCTTACAAAACTGGGTACCAGTCTTCTTTACTCCTGACTACGAAATCAAGGATTTAAATAGGATAAACACAAAGGATTAAAGCAACTTCTGGAAATTTTATTCTTTATCAGCCATCACAAAATATTAGGCTGCTCGTAGTGCGGATTATTTGTATGTTACTTCCTCTTCCGTGTCTGTACCAGAATCGAAACATGATTTGTAGCATTTCTGTTAGCTTTAAAACTTTCACTTGAAAAAACATTAAATTAATTTTGTATTTAAAAATAAAATATTATAATATTACCTGAAGTTTAGCATTTTGAGTTTGTAGAGTTGTATTTTGCTCTTGTAGAGAAACAGTCTGTCTCTGAAGTGCAAGAATCTGAGCCTGCAGATTACTATTCTGTGTTTCAAGCTGCTTTAATTGTGTTTTCAGTGCTTGTTTCTCTGCCTGCAGTGTAGCATTCTTCGAACAAAAAAAAAAAAAAAAAAAAAAAAAAGAGAAAACAAAATTTGAGTTCATGGCTGTTTACTGAACTTCAGGTAGAACTGCTTTTCCAGAACAAATAAAGCAGCATGACAGCATGACTTATGCTACTATGATTCTTTATGCTTTACCTTCAGTAGAGAGAAAGGATTTAAAATATTCACAGTTATTTCCAGAGGAGAACAAACTGTGTCACCTTATATAACAACGTAACATATAATGATACTGCTATAGATTGATTTAAAAAATGCGCAAGTAACATTAGACCTATGTAGAAAGAGTAAAGAAATCTCAATTACTAATGTAAACAAAGATTATATAAGAGAGATTTGTGAGGTATCTGTGGATTCAAAAAGTCAAATCCAGGTTTATATTTTTTCCTTTTAAATACCGGTCAAGTGCTTTATGGCATCTGTCAGTGCAGAATCCAGCTGTATCATACACTGTATTTTATACAGATTATGCTTAGTCTATAAACTAGGTCATAAATTGCACACCTCCTTAAGAATATTCTCATTCGTATTACTGGAGCAGCTCACAACAATACTTAAAATCAGAATAATAGAAAAAGCACATCATCTTACATTCCTTTCAACTTCAATTAATCTATCTTTAACTTTCAGTAATTCTCTAGTAGTTTCCTGATTTTCTTTCTCCCACTTATTGACAGATTGATTCTCTTCTCCACTTCTTGGAGGAGAATTCTGAACCATCCTTTCCTCTTCTTGTCTTTGTTTGAGGGCTTCGTAGTTCTTTTTCACCTAAAATTATTTAGAACAACTTAGATTAGGTTTAAAATTTTCCATTTTCAACATCCTATTACATGACCGTGACACTTTTCAGAGAACAGAAAGTGCAATGTGTACATATCTTACTGTATTTGTAAAATTGCTTTCTGTATATGTTTGATGAGATGATGTACAAGTAACACATGGCTACTTGTAGCTTAACCATAATAAACATTTAAGACAGGTATGACTAGGAGACCAACAAAGAGGCCTCTAGTCTGTATTTTACTTTAGTGCTTTCAACTGTAACCCCGCAACTTTTATGAAGTCCTACAAATCAAGATTGTTTTTTTTGTTTGTTTGTTTTTTTAACCACTCCACTCAGGCTGTTTAAGGCAGACCAGAAAATGTGACTTACTAAATAATGACTATTGTTGGCATTCCACAATCAAATAAACTTCAGATTATTAATCTACCTGACATATTCAACGACCATTGAATCAGCTCCACCACACCTTTTCATGTGATTTCAACACCAGGCCTGTATTACTGAAGTTTTAAAAAGCAGTCATACTTTTGCCCTGCTTTATATTACTCTACCCCCCCGCCCTTTTTTTTTTTCTCTTCCCTTTCATTTCTTAAAACTAAAAGGTCAAGCAAAGTATAGAAACAACAATAGCTGATATATGGATCATTTAATCTTACAAAAAAATGTCATTCTCCTTACTGTTTTAAGCTCTTGACGGAGTTGCTGGTTTAAATTTGTTGATTCTTCTAAACGAGCCTCCAAAGCAGCAATTTTTTCTTCTTTTATTTCAAGAGACTTCTTAAGTGTGGATTCTAATTTTGACTCCAGAAGCTTGTACCTACTGATCAATGACATCCCAGAAAGAAAGAAAAATAGTATTTTGGAAAATTATTTCAGGTATTTAAATTTTAAAGAGTTCTGAAACAGCAGCCCTAAAGCTACATTCAAAAACACACGAATGTTGACTATTCAAAAGCATTAAGACACCTTGGTATTAATACCAAGTTCTTTTTCTAAAGAAAACAGAAGGCAGCAGTCCAAAACATTTTTTAATCCTTCATTCTTTGAAAACATTAGGTATATAAAAAGCAACATTCAACTACAGCACTAGACTACTGGCTTTATCTGGATCATAAGCATGTGCGTGATGACAGCACTCTTCCTTCTGGCTCCACTCCAGTGAATCCTGCAGGGACCTGAACTAAATTCGAATGTGAAGTATTCAGAGAGCAAGATTTTCATCAGTTTCAATTTCCTGCCTGCTTAAATAGAGGAGGCAATAGGGAAGGAGAAGAACACAGCTCTTTGCAGGTGCATACTCATTTGATGCATGAATGTGCGAATTGCTCACTCGGCCCAGCTGCTGGGATTTTAAGACTGTTACCACTCCTGATGTGTATGATTCCAGTTTTTACCATATTTACAATATTGTAGGGTACATAGAAAACCTAAACCACATATTTAGGAGAGAAGTGATAAGGATTTAGAATATATTATTTCAAAGCAGTATCTCCTGAAACTGTCTGTACAATATTCTAATGCATTATTAGTCCTTTAAAAAAAATTACTTCAGAATTCTACACTCATTCATCACTTTTCAACAGTTCCATCACTGTACACGTGTTAAAAATTTGGAAAACATCCCACTTTTGCCTGCGGTAGGATAAAATACAACAAGCCATAAATATTCCCCTTCCTAATCTCAGTTGCCAAAGAATCTATCAGCTAAGTGAAGAGAATAGATTGCAAGAGACTCCTGAACTGACAATAGCATTAAATCTAGGCAGGAACTGGAGCAGAAGACCAACGGTAAATAGAAAGATGTCCAAAAACATTATGTAGTAGTATGAGAATTCTAGATTTTAGGGTATGAAAAATAATTTTCAGGGATTTAAGAAATACAGGCATTCTACAATCAGTAGAACAGACACAATTTTATCTTAGTGACCTGAAGCATATATTCAGCTGCAAATGAGAAGTTTCGTTACTGCAAAGTTATACACTTATACAGAAAAGGAAAGAGACTAATAGCAGAGAGCCATTCTCCGCCTTCCTTTTAAACACCTGATT
This sequence comes from Aythya fuligula, assembly GCF_009819795.1. NCBI lineage: Eukaryota > Metazoa > Chordata > Aves > Anseriformes > Anatidae > Aythya > Aythya fuligula. The sequence goes on from NC_045561.1 coordinate 2,126,695, forward strand.
ATAAAAAATGGTTACACTTCTAATCCCATTAAGACTTGGGCATTTCAAATTCAGGGTCAGAATCTGCAAATCTGTTTGTCTAAAGACAACAGCCATTTGAAAGATAAGACTAAATGAAGAACACCTTGAAAGTAACTCACCAAAAGTGGTTGGCTTAAGCCCCAGCAAAGAGGAGATTCTTCTCAATTTTATTTCTCTCCGAGAAAGAGAAATGGTGCTTTTTAAATTTGTCACCAAAATGAGAGAGAGAGACCAAAAATACACCAAGAAGTGATTTTGGTCATAACGAACTTAGCTTTCTACAGACCTGATCAAATAATTGCTAATGTCTCACCTTTTGGATACATGAAAAGTTGAGAACACTGGAAAGGCAAGATAGTCGCAGAGCACAAATTCACACCAATCAACCCTTCAACTTTTCAAACAAGGGTTTCCCACTCAAAATCCTCCAGCTCTACATGCAGTTGTTACGGGTCAGTCTACATTTTGATTGTAGAAGGGTCTCAAAACAGTAGCTTACCCCAAATTCCTTCACATCTAGAACTATTTGTCATAAGCCTGAGCTGAGAAGCGGGCTTTAGATAATGTTCTGGGTAAGTAAGGTTCAAGACATAAATCTTACTGTACACCTTCCCACCAATCAGCCTGACCAAGGCCAGCAGAAAACAACCCAGGAACAAGTAATATTCATTATATACACAGAAAAAAAAAAAATGCACAAACTCCTTGGAGAGAAAAAAACACCAAAGGGAGTATGGCAATTGAAAACTGTTTACTTGTGTAATTCCCACTCTTGACTAACATGGAATCACACACAGAAATGGAAGAGGTCACAACAGTGACCTCTTCTATGTTAGAAGTTCACTTCCAGTTTATATTTTAATTAAACCTGAATAAAACTCCCAATTCCATGGAGGTAAGATAACTCCAAATTTTCTTCTGAATTACAATTTATAGGTCCAATAATATCATGCTGTAAAATGTGGTGGAAACACTAGCTTTACATGACCCAAAGTCGTAATTAATATAGCTGCCCAAAGCAACTAACCAATGAGAAGTGAACCCAGAACATCTGAATCTTCAGAAGTATAAGCACTTGCAAGTGACTAATGGCATTGCCTGAAATGTAGACGCAGATTCATAAATCTTTTCACAGAGTATAATTTCTAAAAGCACCTTTACAGAATAATGCGTTTTCCCCACAAGAAGTCATACTAGTCAAAGCTCTGAGGGCTTTTTTTGAACTTCTCATCTGTGAGCTGAGAAAGGTAGATTAAAGACCCCAGCAAAAAACAAGAGGTGTCAACAGATTCTCCATACAGGACTTTGGCACCACCTCACTAACACAGCTCTGGCAACATGAAAGGAAAACTGAAGGGAAAAAAAATTAATTTGGTTTTCTTTTGATATAGAAGGCCCCAAATCAATCTACATGTTCACAACAATCAGTGGTAATAACAGATCATGACGCCAGTTTTTTTTTTCCCCCTTCTCCTTTCTAAAAAGGGCACAACTGAATAGCATCATGAAAGAAAGATTGGCTAGACGCCCATACTAATCTGCTTTCCTCCAGTCACAATTTTTCCCTAAATCCCTGCAGGATAAGACAGAACACAACATACAGTAAAGCAAACAGATGTCAGGATAGCAGCTGCTTTATACCGGCAGGTGTGGCAGAGTGATAGAGCCAGTATGAAGTTTTGGAGACACTCAAGAATTGGATACATCCCAGCATGTATAAGAGGGAATACAAGTGATTTCTTTTTTGGTAGAAAAAAATAGAAGAAAATAGCGTCAAGGAAAGCGTGAGAGTTCAAGCTAACCATTATGTGACAAAATTGTAAATAACATTTCCATCAGACAAAAAGAAATAAGCCTCACTACGGGCCTGTTTTCTTTTACTGCTACTGTTCCATTGCTAACTACAATATAAGCTTTAATAATATATTAACTGTATCTACTGACATACATCAAGAAATTTCTTAGTAGTAAGAAGTGGTAATTCATTTCCAGAGACAGAACATGAAAGCACATCAGCTACCTTATTAATTTAAAAGAATTTCAAATTCCATTTTGGGCTTATTACGGTGCATTAAAACCAAAGCATATACACAGTAAGTCTGTAAAGCTGTTTTATTTTTATGAATATAAAAGACCCTCAATTCTATACTATTCCTTGAGTAGACAGGCCTTGACATTCTCACCTGTCATCACTACTCTGTTCATCATGCAAGAGACGCTCTTTGTTTAAGCCTATTTTTTCAAGTTCATGGGCAAGCTTTTCTAGATCATTGTTCATTTGTTGGGTCTTCAATTTTTCACTCACCAAGTCCTTGCACAGAAAAAAAAAAAAAAAGCAGTGTTATTATACAGATATAATAATGCAGTCTTAATTTTCTTTGCCTATGTACAAGTCTTCTATTACTATGTAAAATTTAACTGTCATTAACTCTCCTTTCCTTCCAAGTGTTAGCTTTTAGCTAGCATCAGGCATTAAGTGTGATTTCAGCATAGCTCTTTACTCCTTTCCTCTCTGAAGAATTGCCCTGATTGGGTCTTGAGCATTAAGATCAAGGGGCAACACTGCAGCCAAAACAAATACTAAGATGAAGAATATGAAAAACATTAATTTAACAAAGGCTTCATGACTGCCTGTATGCATCCTTACAGATTTAAATGTAATGTGACTGCATTTATTATTATGTATTTATTATTATGTAACTCCATCCCTACTGTAACCACTGAAGACACGAACAGCATACACAGAAGAATGCATAATACCTTTCCCTCCCCCCCCAAAATACAGATTACATTAAGAATGGTAACTACTTTCTATTTACCTCTCTTAAAGTGACAAGGGTTTTCTTATCAATAGTAGCTCTTTTCACAAGTTCTTTATTTTCCTTTTCTAGTTCTTTCAGGCGAATGCATGACTCCTTATATACAACTATTTCTTTAAATAGAGATTTATTTTCCTTTTCCAGATTGCTTATTTTTACATTGTTTTCTTCTAAAGTACTATCTTTAATTTCTGCTTGTTGTCGAAGTCTTTTATTTTCTTTTTCTAACTGTTTCTTATCTTTTTCCAGTTGAGAAGTCTCTTGTTCTAACAACTTATTCTCCTTTTCCAATTGCTCTAGGCGCTTACTAGAGATTTTCAACTCTTCTAAGTTTTTCTGCAGAGTCTGATTTTCAGACTCCAAATCTTGTAATTCACTTTCTAGTTGCTGAATTTTCTTATTGCTGTTTTCAAGGGCTTTCTGTAACCTTTGGTTTTCTGTGTCTAGACCTTGGTAGCTGACTTCTAAGCGTTCACTTTTCTTAAACGAGGCTTTCATTAATTCAAGGCTTTTTTTAAGTTGTTCCTTTTCACTCTCCAGTTCCTTATTTTCTAATTGTAGTTGTGCCACTTTAATGCTTGTACACTTCAAAGATTCAATTGTTCTTCTTAATTCTAAGTTTTCTTCATCAAGTTGTGAATTTTCCTTTTCCAAGGATTCTAATTGAAAAGAGAGATTTTTTAGGCTATCCAAAGTCTTTTTCAGCTTTCTGTTTTCCGTCTCCAGGTCTGAGTTTTCTTGTTCTAAGGCCTCTATCTTCTCACAAGTAATTTTTAAGTTAGTAATTTTTTTCTGTAATAATTCATTTTCCTTCTCCAGATGATGCAGCTCATTCTCAAGTTCTTCTGCTCTTTCCCCTTTCTCTTTATAATGTTCCAGTTCTTTTCTCACTTGTTTTTTCTCAAATTCAATCTTATTTAACTTACTACTGGTTTCTTTAATAGACTCATGAAGAATTTTATTTTCTTTTTCGATTTCCTTCATTCTCGCTTCAGCGCTGATTTGTGAGCGTTGTCTTAGAGAAGCTACAGTTTGATTCAAATGTTCATTTTCTTGTTCTAATAGCTTAATCTAATTTTGGGGAAAAATGTAAACTCTGGTAAGCAACATGCCAACAAATAACCAATTCCATATATAAACTGAAAGCTACTAAGATTACTACTAAGATTACAACATATTTCCCTTTTACTGTAGGTTTCTTAATAGGATTTTCTCTTCTTACACAACTGATATTTATTTGCAGCCTTACAAACACTGCATACGAACCCAAGTGAGAGTTTGACAGTAAAATCCTAAGTCAATGAGACTCCTCAAACACTTTCCTCTTGGACAGAAGACGACACAGAAATACAACTAACAAAATATAAAACAAAATAAGGCTGTATCTATCTGTTAGCTTTATTTCCTTTTCATTTGTGTTTATTCAGATCTAGTTTATTTTCCTTAAACTCTGTAATTTCCAGAGTGCTCTCCTAGAAACATATAAACAAAAAACAAAACTGTCAAGTTCTAAACCAAACTTCAGATGAAAGGAGGTGAGAGAACTCCAAAAGTATTATTTTTATTTCACTTGAATAAACAGCGCTGATCTGTGGGATATGAAGGCATCCTGATCATAGTAAATCACATTTTGGGAACAAACACAAAGCTACGCTCATTTTTCAGTTAAGAAGGGACATACTGCTTCAAAACAGCCTCCAAAGAAAGTTAATCATTGATAGGACTCAATTATTTTCTTAGGAAACGTATTTCCAGACCTGCTTTAAGGACAAATGTAGCTTTTGTATCTTGATTTTTTATCAGGAAAAAATTTCCTGATTTTTTATCAGGAAAACACAGATCACGTATCATAAGGGGCATTTCAACTGCTTTGGAGAAAAATGAAAGTGCTAGCTGCAATGAAAAACAGCGACCGAGAAAATCATACACTGTTCTTTCATATTTAAGTCTGAATATAGCTATTAATAACAGGATTTGCAATTTGGGTCCTGGAAATGGTCATCTGTTCTAAAATTATAAAAAAGGTGTCTAAGCCCACTTTTTTTTTTTTTAACGGTTCTTTACATAAATTACTATCTTAGTGAACACACAATTACTTTCTATGAATTCAGCTTCCATAATTCAAACTTAAAAAAAAAAAATCATAATCAGTGCCTCCACGTTTTTTGACAAAAACCGAATGTACTTCAGAGCCCCTCCCAAGAAGTTTCAGCATAGGATTTGTAAAAGACACAAAAGATGCTGCTAACCCAGCACAGCTCCTAAGTACATAATTAAAATAGAATTATCCCCACTGAAGTGTCAGTCCTGCATCAACACATTGAAAACACCATGTGTATCCTTAATAGTTGAACTGGGATTTACAACTTATTACAGTATTCTATAAAGTTTTAGTCCCTTTTTCCCTGGAATACACTTCAAATATGATGTCTAAATGTTACGATTACTGTAATAATGAACATCTAAACAAGACAAGCTAGTTTTGCTTTCAAGTTATCCCCACTTGTCTTTAAATGAATGTAAAGCTTCGATAATGAGCATTTTTGTTGTTGTTAGGGCTGGAATTTGATTTTTCTGATTAAATTGGTCCTGCAAAAATTTTCAGAATTTTTACAATATTCGGTATTCCAAAATAGTGTACTTTTAAAATTTTAAGTTCAGCCCAGAACTGTTGATCTGACCAAGAAATATCAGTAGAATTCATAAAAAGATAAATATACTTCTGAACTGAAAAAGCTCTATATTTGTTATGTAGTGAGTGCAGACATCAGTGACATTTAGTACCTCCCAAATACAGCCCAAATCTTTTACAAAGACACAAATTCCTATTTCGGACAACCAAAATAAATTCTGTCATCTACCTGCAAGTCTCACCTAGCAAACATTCTAATGTAAAGGACTGTCAGGAAGGTGCCTCAGATAATTTTGAAGGTAAGTGGCACAGCAGCGGAACAGACAAACCAGCTTGGATACACTGGTCTTTCTCAGGTCCCTTCAAGGGACAGGCTGCTGTAGTTCTCAGTAGTACTCCAGCATTACTTCAAACACTGACCATCTGCCTGGAATTTGTTTTCCTCCACTGAGAGGTGTTTGGCCTAACTTCAAAGTTCCCAATTTTCTGTTTTGGCTGTGCTACAACCTCTAAGCAACTACAACAAATGCATAGCTCATGAAAACCACAGAAGCGTTACTAAATACTAAAAAGTCCTAAAACTAACAGTAAAGCCTCAGCTTAAAATGAGTCATGACTCTCCCTGGCTGCAGGTCTTATACAAACTATTTTGGTGCAGGTAAATCCTTTTGGCAAATCTGCTACAACTGCAATCCGTTTATGCCTATAGAGAAGTACAAAAGGAGAACAATACAAGGCTGCATTAACATTTAATTCTGTTACTCACTTGTCGCTCTGAGTTTTCTCGAAGTGCCTCAAGTGTCTTTTCAAGCTGTGTTTTCTCCTTCATCAAATCCTTACTCAAATTTTGACTGTTCTGCAGACTTTGTTTCTCTTGGCTGATTTCATTCTCTAGTCCTTCAAGCTAGAGGAAAAGAAATAATTTTTTAAAAACCTACTTGAAAATGATCATAGGATTACTCTTAGCTGGGTTGAAGGGAGTCTTATAAAAATAAGTTTAACAAGTTAAAGGAATGAATAACACGAAACCTTCTATTCTCTGAAACAATCTCTTTTAGCAAAAAATTACTTCTAACAGCATTTTCTCTCCTGGTTTAGAAAAAAAAAAATATCTATAAGCAACTTTTTAATTAAAAAAAAAATGGTCAGATTTTATTAGGATTGGGATATTTCCCCAAGCATCCTTTTAAAAAAGAAAAAATATATATTTCAGTGAGGCTTATGCTGCTACTCAACCTCTCTTTCAATTTAAAAGGGCTGAGCTGAATGTTATTTCATCTTAAACACTTCAAGAGATACTTATGACTTCAATACACAGGTTTGTTTTGTCAAATGGTTACAACTCCGGTAATGTCACTGGACAGCAAAATTGTTTACAGGTGAAAGTCACCAAGTGTGATTTTTCTGTCACATCCAAGTCAAAATTAGTAACTTGGAAGCAACGTACACATTAAACAATCATCTGCTGGAAAGATTATATTCTATTTCAACCCACACTCCACATTTCCCAATGCTAGAGGAGTCCAGACGTAAATCATACTACGAGCAGGGCACAGTATTTCTAGAAAGAAATTATCTAAATTATACCTTAACTTGCTGTTAAAAAATAGTAAGAAATAAACATCACAGAAAGATGGCAGAATAGAATTTGTTATTTCACAGAAGAATTTATTGGTTGCAAGTAGGCAAAGAGCACGACATCAGTTAAGTCAGAACCTAAAGGGTTTTGCTTAGGATGAGAACACTAATGTTTGACCAGTCTTCCACTTCCCTCTCCCTCCAAAATTAAGATTGTCCTGATCCCTTGCTTAACAGAGCGATGCATCTTTTACGGGGATATTGGTACCTTCGTTGATTTTTTGCAAAGGAGAAGGAACTGGCTCAATCACCTAGGCAGAGAAGCAGTCAGACACCCTGTGGGAACCAAATTTATCCACAGACTGTCCAACTGTCTCAGTTGGTCTGTCTGCTAACTCGACACCGAGGGTAGAGTTCCTGTGGTCACTGTGTCTAGCTCATTTTAGTGTGGTGTAGACTCTGTATTAACAGTTTGCTTGAAGAGAAAGCACGTCCAAATAGAAACAGACTATGCACAGAAGATCCATAATAAACATTTCATTCAACTTCACACATTTTGCTGAAGTAGTCACAATGCAGAACAATGTTTTTTAGGATCAGCTGAGAAAAAGGACGTGTTGCCAGACATCTGAAGTTGTAAGAACAGTATCAGACTATTATGAAGACTTACTACTGCTTGTTTCTTAAACCTGTTCCCTTCCTTTGTACTCTCCTAACTGTCTTCCTTGTATTGTACAAAATCTCAAAGCAGCACACAGGCTGCTGCTGCAAAAAAGCATATTTTTAAGAAATTAGGAATAGCATGAAAGTATAAAATAGAGATTTTTATTATTATTACCACCTCTTCTTCTATCTTCAACAATAATCTAGTGTCTGACATCGGTATTTCAAAAACTTCAGACATTTCACTCCCCTGTAGTCTCTATTTTTTTTTTTTTTCCAATTTTTATTCCCTATAATAATCACTGACTGAATTATATGACCTGATATATGATTTGTAGAGTAAAATACTGTAGACCAGCACAGATATATCTGAGTAATTTTCTTCATTCACTTGCTCATCAATTGCCCATCTTCTCTCTTTTCTCAGTAATGCACAACGACATGACCAAATTTTCTGCATAGGTGAATACTGGCTGATATCTCTATGTAAACACACTTTCCCCTGCTTAATAATTACAAAGTTAAAAATAATTTTATCAAGCGTCATAAAATATTCTTATTATTCACTGTCCCTACATTAATACACCGATTTTCTTCCTTAGTGATTTAAGCGCTTTCTGAATAAAGTGATCATGTATTAATGAAAAATAATTAAGAATAGAAAAAAAGATCCTGCAGAAGTTGTATTCTTTTTTACTCTAAGTTTATAAGCACCATAACACTATTTAGACACTAGCAATATTTGCTTTATTCAAAATAATGGCAATTTATAAAGTTACCTGTTAGAAGTAAAACAGCAAGCAACATTAGGCAACTAACACACGATAATTCAAACATACACTGGTGAGTACCTTTTTGTTAAGTCTTTGGTTTTCCTTTTCCATTTTCAGAATCCTTGAACTACTGTCTTCTACAGAACCCACTGTATTTTGTAATTCTTCCACTGTCTTCAGCAAACTTTGGTTTTCCATTTCCAACTTCAGTAATCTGCTTGATGTCAGTTCATTCACTTCATGACCAAGTGATTTCTGTGGCACTATTAAAACACCATTTAAAAAAGTAATTTAAACTTATTATTACCTGGAGTTCTTCACAGACAGACTTTGAATTTTTAGAGTTAGGGGATTTAGAAGCCTATGATGATCCTGCAATGCTTTTCTGTTGAATAGGGCTAGTTAGGATCTATGACCCATTTTCCTTACCCAACAGATAATACTACATACGCATAGAAATAAATGTCCTACACATCCTACAGCTCCTAATCACGACAGAGATTTCCTGCAACTGAACATATCTTCCCGAATTGCCTCAAATCCTTTGTATGCAATCCAGTTATGACCAAGCATTCTATACTGGAAGGGTCAAAATTTTTTCCATAGATGTTTCTGCAAACAACTACTCCGAGAAACCTCAACAAATCTTTAATAATTTTGAGAATAGTAAAGCAAGAAGATTCCCAACCTGTACTACAGAGTATAGATGCTTGAATGGCAACCCATTTTAACTCCACGGTTTTTATGGGTTATACATCTCTGTTTAAGTGAACAAGAATTACAGGAACAGAAATTTTTAATTTAGTGTCCACCTCCATGGATATACATGACTGAGTAAACAAACAAGAACCAACTAATCACAACAAAAAAAGATAACAAACCAAACGAAACAACCCTAAAACTGCCACCTTTCTCCAGAGGACAAAAATCCTGTACTACACAGATCAGGAGCTGTAAATTCCTAATACTGCCCCACTTCCATCTTTAAATTTTTTCACCTTTTAGCAGTTTGCAAGTATTACTATGCTTACCTTCAGAAATTTCAGTAGTCCTATTTATCTGTTCAAGTTCCCAGCCGAGATGCAACGATTCATCCATACTTTGTTTCTGAGCCATTTCTAGAGTCATATTTTCCTCCATGAGTTCTTCAATCTTCTTTCTGTCCATATCACGCTCCTTAAAAATTACGTCAAGTGTAACTTTAGAAAAAGCTATGTCTCAACATGCACCACTTTTTATACTATCAGGTATACCACAGACAAATGCAAAGTGATTTGTTAATGCACAGTGAGACAGGGAAGAAAAACAAAATTATGGAGGACCTAGAACAACAGCATGACAGTGAAGTAAAATATGCAGAGAAGAACTTCTCAACATAACCTATGGATATGACTCCATTTGGTCTTTTTCAAAGTTCACTTCTCTCAGAATATTAGGAAAGAAAAGTACACATAATAAGCACAGCTTTGTAGCACACACAAAAAACAAGCACATACAGAGAAACAAAATTTAATCTTCTCTAGACTACCATAATACTACTATAATACAAAAAGCTGTAACAGGACTAGGTCCACAATGAAAGAGTCTCATCCAACTCTTTCCCAGTCCCTCTCCCAATACATGCTACTTTTACAGAAACTAATTGCAGCTATAAAAATCTCAAAAATTCCAGAAAATAAAAGCAAATAGGGGGTGGCAATCTCTTGACCCTTAAGAAAAACTTATTAAACACAACTACAACAACATACAAAAATAAACACCCACCCACAAAACTGGCAAATCACAATCCTGTATTTTACAATATTTAATTCTGGTGGAAGAAAGAGTTAAAAACAGAAATTATTTTGGGACAAGCATTCTGAAAAATATGTCACTATATTGCTAGAATTTGGAACACAAATTATCTCTTTTATCCAAGTATTTAAGTGACAACAAACCATCTTCAGCTCCAAAAGATTTGATCCCATCCTTCTTACTAGTGAGTCTCTATATGCCTTATCATCATATTTTAGCTATCTTATTAAACACTGTATTGTCTTTGCGATTTTTACCTCCCTAGGCAGAACCAAGACTGCTGTAGGAAAGCCTATGTGAAAAATGTTTAAATTAGGACAGAACTTCCTCTTCTCCCACGCCATTTCAACCACAATGCCTTATTTTATTAAAAGTGCAAATAAACTGCATAGAATATCAGTGGTCTTTTTCATCCTCCATTTACACTTACCATCTCCATATCATGTAATTTAGCTTTTAATTGTAGATTCTCTTTTTCTAACTCATGTAATTTATCCGAACGGGCTCGTGTCCCCTCCAGCTGATCTTCCAACATTGTCTTTGTTTCTAGCAACACTTGATTGTCTTCCTTTAGCTCCTAAGAGAGCAACAACAACAACAATTAACATAGTTTGATGCTACCTGGTTTTAGAAATGCTGAAACATTCTTTTCAAAGCTGTAACAGACACTTTAAAAACAGATTTACAGCAATTTCATATAAATGTAGCTTACAGAAAAATTTACATAACCTGAGAAAAACAAAAAAGAGAGAGAAAAGCACTAAGAATAAATAAGCTGTCAATAATCACAATCGAACAATCTACTGGGTGGCATCCCTGCCTATGGCAGAGGGGTTGCAACTAGATGATCATTAAGGTCTCTCTAACCCAAGCCATTCTATTATTCTATGAAACCATAAATATCTCTGTGATTTGAGATGTAACCTGGAAAGATGCACTGCAAGTGCATGGACTACAACTAAAAGGCTGACTTGAAATGAAAGTTAAAGGTCTGAGGTTTAAAAAAAAAAAAAAAAAAAAAAAAAAGCAACAAAGTATTTTGCATACCACATATTTGAATTGTGGAATTTATTGCCCTATGATTGCTAAGATGAAAAAGCTTACATGTGTTGAGAAGTTATTTAATTTAAAGAATCATCTAGGTTGGAAGCGACCTCCAAGATCACCTAGTCCAACCTCTGACCTAACACTAACCAGCCCTCCACTAAAGCATATCCCTAAGCTCTACATCTAAACGTCTTTTAAAGACCTCCAGGGATGGGGACTCCACCACTTCCCTGGGCAGCCCATTCCAATGCCTCACAACCCTCTCAGTAAAGAAGTTCTTCCTAACATCCAACCTAAAACTCCCCTGGCACAACTTTAGCCCATTCCCCTCGTCCTGTCACCAGGCACATTGGAGAACAGACCAACCCCCACCTCTCTACAGCCTCCTTTAAGGTACCTGTAGAGAGCAATAAGGTCGCCCCTGAGCCTCCTCTTCTCCAGGCTGAACAAGCCCAGCTCCCTCAGCTGCTCCTCGTAGGACTTGTTCTCCAGACCCCTCACCAGCTTCGTCGCCCTTCTCTGGACTCGCTCAAGCACCTCCATGTCCTTCTTGTAGTGAGGAGCCCAAAGCTGAACACAGTACTCGAGGTGCGGCCTCACTAGAGCCAAGTACAGGAGGACAATCACCTCCCTAGCCCTGCTGGCCACACCGTTTCTGATACAAGCCAGGATGCTGTTGGCCTTCTTGGCCACCTGAGCACACTGCTGGCTCATATTCAGCCGACTATCCACCAATACTCCCAGGTCCTTCTCTGCGAGGCAGCTTTCCAACCACTCCTCTCCCAGCCTGTAGCTCTGCTTGGGGTTTTTGTGCCCCAGGTGCAGGACTCAGCACTTGGCCTTGTTGAACCTCACACAGTTCATCGATAAAGATATGATTGGGGATATTGTATCATACCATGGCTAGACAACAGATCTGTATGGTGAAGATCTGGAGGTTACCACAGATCACAATGTTTTGATCTTGCTTCTTGAGTTTTAAGCAAGGTATGAATTACGACAGAACCCAGAAAACAGAAAAACACACCTTATAAGGCAGAATGCTGTAGGGCAGTAGAGCATAAAGAAGTAGGAGAGAGGACATGTGACATGTCTCAGTCTTCATGTGACATGTCTCAGTCTTCAGAGAAGAAAAAAAGTTGCTATGAAAGGTTGTGGATACTTCACTGCTCAGGTCTTAAAAAACAGATGAATGCCAAGCTTTTGTTTGGAGTGGTAGAGGTATATAAAAAGTATCTAATTTTTTAAAAGCTGGACTGAATGAATTCCTGAGACACCCATCCAACCTTGTGACTCTAAGAATCCACATTAAATGTAAAAATTGCATAAAATAATATTCTGCAACTTTGCATTGTAGTTTAGCCTAGTATCTTGTCTGCTTTTGGATCATTTTTTCCCTAAAGAAAGATCTTCAAACTAGTTATTATTCATACCAATTATTTTTTCCAATAAACATTCATTTCAGGTTCTCCCCACTTTTCTAGGGGTCGTATTCTTTAATACACATCTTGAAATTTCCTTAAAACTTTCATTAGCTTTGACTACCACAAGTAATTGTTTCATTCCCAAATCCTACCATCCTCACATTTGCCCAACAAATTTGCTATTTACAGACAGAATGAATGCCTAATAAAACCCTGCATGTTGATGATTTCTTAATTAATTCAAAACGAATTTAACGATCTCCTGTCTGGTCAGTGCATCTTTTTTAGCATGCTTATCCATAGAATGTTGTCATTCTATACTCATTTAGTATTTGCTGAGCCACTATTTCTTCAACACTTTATTTAGAAATCTGCCTTGTGTGAGAAGACTTACACAAGAGAAAAGAGTTATTATATTTACAGTATATTGTTAATCAACTCCCTCTCTGGCTTCCTCGTCATGTAGTATATATCATAAACCGAGGTTCTCCGATTGGTCTTGCCAGCTTGGAGTTATGGTGAATTCTGCTGATTTCAAATGAAACTGCATGGGATTAGACACATGGGTCTTATGTAAGAATTGTAATTTATGATAAAGACCGATTATTTACATATCCCAGAGTAAGAAGCTATGAAACATTGGGACGTGGAAACAGTGTAAGTCAAAGTAACTTTAAAAAAGCCACAGGAAACAAAAAATATGGCTATTCAGTATTTTCTGTAATATACCTCCACTCTAGCTTTGTAGAATTCAATATCATGCAGCCTCTCTTTATACCGGCTGACTTCACTTTCAAGCTTGTCGACTCGAATTGCCTTCTCACGAAGAGCATCTAATTCATCTCTGTACACTCTGGCAGAACGGGCCTCTGAGAGTAAATTCATGTTCTAGAAAACACAGAAATTAAAGAAGAGTATTAAATCCCATAAACATTTTCTCCATGCTCATTGATACATGGTTAGACCCTTTACCTCTTCACAATGCTTAAAAGTGTTTAAAATAGCACTGCTGTGGTCACAGAAATATACAAGTACACAATTCTAAAAATCCTTTGAAGATTTTGATAAATTTCACAGACTTGACTGCTGTTATTTTTTAACTACCATTCTGCACATGTACTAGAAATATATAAGCATGGAGTATGCTTTTACTTTAAATGTATTACATTAAGAACTAATATTCGTAATGTATCTTGCATGAAAAAGACTTTCATCACAGCAATTGACTTTTACCACAGCAACTTCATAATTAAAAAAAGTATCAGTATCTCTTGAATACTGACTACAGGCTACTAAAGCAAAGCAGGATTTTAAAAGTCCATAAAAAATTAGGTAAAAAAAAAAAAAAATCACCTTTGGTAAATAGTGTTATAACAATCAACTTTTATTAAGATTTAATCTTCGTAAATCTAAATCTCTGGAATATTTCTCTATGAAAACAGAGAAAAATACTTGAGTGCAGAACTGTTATTTTCTGTAACCATTGTTTACACACATAAACAATAAAGTATGTTACCAAGCTGAGGTTCACTAACATCCCAGTGAGGTCATTTGCTGTACATTATGTACAAATTTTTAATTTTTAATTTAATAATAATTTAATAAATTTTTAATTTGTACATAATTTAGGAATTCAGACACAGAACATTTTTACAAATGTTTTTCTCATTGAAAGGGAGATGACTATTTCTGACTTCCTGTTCAAACCTCAGGTACCTGCATGGAGAAATTCTAATCTCTAGTTGCTCAATAATTAAAGATGAGTATTGACCGCCAACCTGGATGAATATTTATTTGTCAAATAAATGTGAATCGTGCTGTCCCTTATTACCTACACAGATTCAAAGTATAAAGAAAAACAGCCAAAATTTGAGTGGACTGTTTTTAAGAAAAACTACGCACATGTATACTTACAGGATATGGTAGTGGTAAATATCTTGAACATGGAAATTAAAAAAAACGTTAGAGAAGAAACAGTAACCCAATTCAGAATTTTCTACCAGCATACTAGTCTAAATAAATTTGGAAATTATACAAGCTCATGTTCAGAGTATAAAAACAAAATATATTTTTAAAAAGCATGAAAACTACTTCTTATTACCATATATGATAAAAGAAACAAATAATATTGTTCTGGAAGTGGCAATTTGTTTTAGCCCGCAGTTTTTTTAAAAAACAAACAAACAAACAAAAGATTTACAAAGCCCATACCTCTTGCTGAAGTCTCTTTAGCTCGGCTTCCATCTGTTCAAGTTCTTGTTTACAGTCAAGCAACTGCTCAGTCTTTTCCTCACTAAAAAAATACGAAACACAGTTAAACACGACTGCAAAACTTCCTAACTATCACCTTGTTTGAGAACAAGGTACGGGATTAAATAAACAAAGTCTCAGTGAATATTAGTATCTCATGGACATCACGCTTAGGTATGCATTATGCTGCAGGTATTCTCCAGGTTATAGCCTATATCTAATCTTTTTAATTCAGACAGGTTTTCTGTAGTTCTTTAAACTATTCACTATTTCTTACTTATGCAATTATTTTTGTGATAAGGAATATCTTTGTTTAAAAGAAAAAAAACCAGGAGAACACAAATGAGTGTGCACCAGGAGATTCCAGAAGTAAACTCAGAATAACTTCAAAATACGTATTCAAACAGTCCAGATATTTTTCTAGCAGCACCACAGTGACCACCATGCCACACATGAGGTAAATCAATCCAGTTTTAAAAAGCACTTTTATACTTCTGGGTTTTTTTTTGTTTGTTTGTAAAGAACTAAGCTTTTCAGGTGTCTTTACTCACTAAAAGTAGATATTGCTCAATAACCTGATTTTATGAAAAGCAGCCTCTTTTAGAATGAATTTCAGTTTTATGGAAACAATGCAGTGTTTGGACTCATATTCTTAACTTCCAGCTAATGCTAATTTCTCAATGCTCAGAAAATGAGTTATTTAAACAATGAGTAAATGCAAAAGAAATATTTAATTATCTCAAGGACAGAATAAGTAATGTTCAATATTACAGAAGTAGAAAATACAGAAATACAAAATAAAGAAGTAGAAAAGGGGGAAATAAGAATTTAGTAAATTGAAATATATAATACAATCTAGAAGTATCCCTGTCAAAAAAAAAAAAAAATAACAACACTTGTTTTAAACAAAACTGAAACAATCTGGCTTGGAAAAATAAGTCAATCTCACAGTGAATGACCTTTTTGCAACCACGCATTATTTCAAAAAGGTCTTTGACAGCCTATAGGTATGCAGAGGTTCATCTATATATAGCTCACTGACTGCAACATCAGTGTCCACAGCAGTTATCAAAGGTCTTCCTCTACACGGGTGTTCAGAAACAATAAAGAAATATAAATGCATTCCGTATTACCTTAGGTTATTATAGCTTCACTATTAACATTCATGGTCCAATATTATTGTTTTATATCAAAAACCACAGGACTTAATACAGAAAATTAGCTGTGTTAACTTCTAATTCTGGAATTTCTAGACCACAAGCCTCAAATCACTCCATGCATCCAAACATTGTATATGGCATCACAAAAAAAAACTAATCTTTCCAGATTTTTTGTATGAAATTGTATTAGCTACAGTGCATATTAAACCAGATAGGAAGGATCACGGCCAAAATGATGTTACAAGTAAATTTTAAGCTGACTATTTTTCAACTCTGGAATGAACCTATTTTTAAATGTATCAACAACACTTAATAGCAAATGCTACAGACAGAATTTAATTTACCAAAGTCTAGTATTTTAAATGTACTGCTACACATAAAGGAAATTTATTTACGAATTGAATTCAAATAGAGTGCAAAATGTGAAACGTTCCGAGCCATCACTGTTGCCCTAATTGCATGCTTCAGCTACAGACTAGAGAGGATTGTACTAAATTATACAGAACATACCAGTGTTCACTGTTTAGGCTATCTATTAACTGTCAATCAAACTAATAACAGCAATTTTTTCACTAATTTTCTTGGTGCAGCTGTTTATAGAATATCCTGGGCGGGCTCATTTCAGTAGACACATAATAATACAGACATCAGGGGGAAAGAAAAAAAGCTATATCTTTTTGTCCTCTATTCTTCATAAAAACCAAGATGTAGTGGGGGAAGGGGATTCTCTGAGTAAATCAGCCAGATACTTCATCCAGCCAGCTAGAGATTATCTGATCAACAAACTGATAAGGGCAGACTGATGAGCTGGTAATTTTAACTTATGTTACTTTCAACTCTTAATTTTACCTGTCTTGTCTCCCCACTAGATGCACTGGATTAAAAATCTCTAATTAGGCTGTTTCCATTCTATATAAGTTACTTACATACACATTAAGTTTCTTTAAATTTAGCTTCTGTAATTTTAAGTTTAAACTGCACCTTTCATTCTAGAAAAAAAAAAATATTACATATTGCTATACGGAAAATCAAATTCTCCCACTCTCCCACTATTGTTTTTCTCTTTAACTCTTCCCAATAGCTCAGGTTTGTTCCTAGATTCTAAGGACCCTGAATCTGTTGTCTTCATAAAACAGAAAGAATAAGAAGGTTTTAATTAGAATACGAAAACAAGGAAACACATCTTTGTTACAGTGAGACTGATTTTTCTCAGTACTTGGACTAGGCGAAGGAAGGTGTAACCCCTTAGCTAAAGAGTCACCACCAGAGGGAGAAGGCAGCACTCCCTAACTGGATGAACCTAGCACGCTGGAAACTAAGAAACTCTACCTAACCCCACCTAAAACATTTACTCACATTGCAATTTATATCCTCCATTGCCATAAATAACCACTTCCTGACACTGAACTCAAAGCTTGTTCTACTGTTTAGGTCTGCAGTGGGTAAAGAGGTTTAGTGGAATTAGATTTGCTTCATTTAAATTTGTAGAGTGGCATGCCAGACCCAAGTAAGGAACAGTTATTGAGAGGCATAAAAAAAAAATGGGTTGTGCAGACAACCACAGAAAAAGTCTTCCACACAGAAATAAATGAAGAGAGTAGGGACTGGAAATTACTCTAATGAGTGATTTTTTACTATCTGCAACAAATTAAAATGTTTTGTAAAACATGAATGAATCAGGTGAGTATTTCTTACTATATTTCCAAAAACAAACAGGTAACTTATTTATGCTGCAAATAAGCAGCATAAACACTACAAACACTACAGCACCATCTCCTTTTAAGTATGATGTTTTTGCTACTATTCCTTGAGCAATCAAGGACACAGCTCTTACTTTCAGTTCTTACTTGCCTGCCCCCTAAAATATCCTTGCAAAAATACTCTCTTAAAAAACATATATGCGTACAGGTACATTAAAGCCACAGTCAAACACACATTACTGACCCAGAAGAACAGAGGAGGCACACAGAACTTGCCTCTCAAACAGTACGGACACTACGTGTAAAAAAAAGCAATACCGCATTAGATTAGTTGTGCATTGTTAAGATGCACTCAGATGAAAAGCTGCGTTTGTCACAGTGGTCCACAAAAAAAGCTTACATGCTAGAAATACACATTGTGGGGTGCAAGAACTTAAAAAGGCATTCTAAACGCAAGAACTTAAAAAGGCATTCTAAACCATAATTTAACATTTGAAAAAATGAAGAATTTATTTCTAGAGCATTACTGTTGCATGACAGAAGCATTTTAAAACTACAACTCTCAACATGTATCTGTACCCTGCATGTACTCACAGCTCTTGTCTAAGCCTTCTTATCTTTGCTTTGGCATCTGCTAGCTCTACTGACAGGTGCTGCCTGCTTTCGGTGCGTTTCATGCCAGGAGATCCACAAGGTGACTGTGCTGCTGATGCATGAGGTAGAAAACGGAGGGAGTCCCGTTCTTCTGAGAGTTCTATGATAGTCTAATAAAGTAAAATATTAATAGAAAAATATGAGTTCTGCAATAGAAGAAGTTAGAAGTCCTACATACACCTCTGTACCTAAAGCAAGTCTTATATAGTCACAGCTATTCAACGCTAAGTTTGGGGTATTCTTAAACTAATCAAATTTGGACTTAAGCCCACAAAAATTATCAGTGCCCAGAATGGACTGGGCAATGAAATGGCATGTATTCCTTGAAAAAATACCAATCTCTAAATAAAGAATAAACATAAAGAAACTGGTGTTATTCAGTGAGCACCAGCATCCTTGCCAGCTGAATAAAGCATCAGACATATAGGAGTATTCCTATTTGATCATATAAAGAAAGGTGTTATCCTAAAATGAAAATCTCTTCTACAGTAA
The DNA here is from genome assembly GCF_009819795.1 of Aythya fuligula. Classification (NCBI taxonomy): domain Eukaryota; kingdom Metazoa; phylum Chordata; class Aves; order Anseriformes; family Anatidae; genus Aythya; species Aythya fuligula. The sequence continues at coordinate 2,145,702 of NC_045561.1, forward strand.
AGCTACGGGTAGGGTTTTGAGCAACCTGGTTTAGTAGGAGGTGTTCCTGCCTACGGCGGGGGGTTGGAATTAGATGGTCTTTAAGGTAAGTTTCAATCCAAACCATTATGTGATTCTATGATTCTGTTTCTCCTTTGCTTTGCTAAAAAGGATTACCACACATCCTCTCCCCTTGTTTTTAAGTTTCTGTTTTACTGTGAACTGGACAAAATTGGTAACTGTCACAGAAGTACTTGGAGTAATTACAACATTAACATATACCCATGCTACCTACTGTGAGGCAAATCTGAGACCCTGAAGATGAATCATAACTTGTACTTTTTAAAAAAAAATACAGTTCAATTTCTTGATTCTCACACTGTACAATGACCACTTCATGATAAGCTTGTGAAACCTCCCCTCCTAGTATGGATTCTGCTCCAGTTCACTCCAAGTTGTATGACACAGTAACACAACAGGCATCTCTCAGTGACTGGCATGCAAACAGATAGGTTACGGATTCATGGAGTCTTCAGCTGCTACAACTCTGGATTTTCTGTTTATAACCACACGTGAATGTTATTTGAAGGTGTCTCAAACTGTTTATCTGACAAAGATCATCTGCTACTATCTCTTCTAGTCTGTCACAGCATTCAACAGCCAGTATGCATGCACACTGTAACCACCTGCAACAACTTTTTGGCAGTAAGGAGCCCTCATTTAAATACACTAATGGAGTATACATTGATTTATTAGTTCTAAAAATAGTAGCTTTATCATTTTCTAAGTCATTTTTTGTATTTCACTTAAGCAATAAAGCACATCTGTACCTCTGAGTGCTTATCTCTTTCATCTATAAGTCTTTTCAAATGTAATGCCATGTTTTTCAAGAGAGGTTCAACATATTCTTGTGTCAATACAATGACCTCCATCCACTGCAGATCAAACACATTTTCTTGATTATGAGTTACCTGCACAAAACAAAGTGAAAGAGAAAAAGCATCCTCTTTAAAACTCTACGGGTTAAATTCCCAGACAAGGTATGGAAAAAAATATTTATGAAGCTATTCCATTACATTCAGTTTATCTACATGAAAGATGAAAGCAGTAATCGTACTTCTGGCAAAACAAAAAAGCAAAAGGTGACTATAACATACTGCATACATGAGATTAGAATTATTATATCATTAGAATTATTATTAGAACAAATGCAATTAACCTGCTCACAACACAGTATTCTACCGCTAAAAAATAGAAAAGCACAAAAATGACTACATACCTCTTGAATATGGGCTGCAACAGCTGCTCTTGTGTCAAAATCCAGACACTGGATACTTTCAATGAATTCTTCTTTTTTCTGACACTAAAAATGAATATACATCTATTACATATACACACATATATATTAAATTACAAGTGGTTTCATTCTTCATTTGTATTTCTAAGAGCTAAATATAATAAAGCTGAAATTTCAATAATGACATTACTGAATTATTATCCAATAATTTTCTTGGCCAGTAAAAACTTGGTTTATGCCACATTGTAGTAGTTATGATGACCTTCAACATGATAAAGAAAAAACAGCTACGGAAATGGTGGCCAGGAAGAAGTTTCATAAAATTTGAACAAGTAGCTATTTTAAGACAAAGTGTTCCGCAAATATTTTTTCCAGTGACCTCCTTTAATACTCACATCACTGATCTGAGTTGTTAAGAATGTATGACTGATCTATTTTTTCATTTTAATTAGCTGAATGGTACCAACCTTCCTAACAAGAACAGCAGTCCATCAGAAAAGTTTATTAAATACGTGATCATAGGAACAGAATATCTCAGACAAATTTCCACCTTGTCATCTATCCTTCACTGATCTTACTGTCACTTGCTCAATGCACAAAGTAGGTTCTCTCACTGAGAGATATAACCTACTTCCACAAAGAGTTATTACTCAGCTACTATATAGGATAGCTCACTTACAAATTTCCACCTTATCTGCCTTGTGGCCTACTCACTCACCAAGCCTGCAAAAAAGGTGTAACACAAATCCTCACACATAAGCAAATCTTCAAAGCCTAGGCTAGAGTCGTCTAGAAGGTAAAGTTTGCATGGTCATGACCTATTTTAAACTGTAATTTTCCTAGCAAAACAACACAGAGAGCCAATACTGGAAAGATTTGCTTCTTTGCTTGATATGACACACTGGAGTAGTCTGACTAGGGACACTCATACAGTTCAGATGCATCCTCATACAGTAAAGATCACACACATACATCTCTTCCACACCTATGGGAACTAGCAATATGAGCAATGAAGGTTGGTTTTGGTTCACAATTCACTCCTCTTATTTTTGAAATCCTAAGCAAGCAAACAGTTATTGTGCAGGTTAGCATTATGGACTTGGAATTTGTTTCCAAAGACTTAAGTGGGACCGCTCCTAGCTTAGGCCCTTGATCATCAATTCCAAAACAGATACAAAGCAACAGTAACCCCACCAAAATACTCTAGCTCTAGACCTCAAAGGTCTTAAAATATACAACCACTCTCTCACTCATTCATCGTGCTTACATTATAAATTGAAGTCATCCACAAACTTTAAAGAAACAGAGTAGGCAGAATTAATTCAAACTGTTTCAGTAAGATAAAAGAAAGAATTCTTTGGTTTTTTACTATTTTATTCCTTTGTTTACAGTATCTGAGGTAAATTAACAACATTACAATTAATAAACAATTAGAAATCCTACAAAGTTTGCCATATTCCTACAGTAATACATAAGGGGTATATGGTTGTAGCCATTTTAACTGACAGAACATCCAGATTTTCAAGGGTATTACCACTAAAGAAAGAAAGGTCACAGTTACATGCAACCTCTGATATTAAAATAGTAAGATTAGAAGTCATTAACACTTAAACTATTCCAAACAAATGTAAACGTAATTATTTAAACTTACCTGAACCGCACACCCAAGTAGCAGCAGGAGTAGTTTTTTTATTTCTTCAGTACCTGGCTCTAAGTAAAGAACAAGAATAAAAAACAGTAGATGTAATATAGCAATTTGAGCGCTTCTTCCTCTACCCCTCAGAAAGCATCATTTTTTCATCATTTTCACATAATTTATGTTAACTCAATTTAGAAAATAAAGACAAATAAAACCCCATCTTTCCAGCTTCTGCCTTAGTCCTTTTTGCCATTTAATTGCCAACTTTCAGTGCTTACAAACAGCTTAACATCCAGAACAGAAAAAGCAACATTTCAGCCCATCACACAGCAAAACTCAAGTGATATTTTCAGAAGTGTTATGGATACCTACAATCAAGTTTTCAACTGTAATCTCATGTATCTCAAGATATGTGCAAAAGCGCTTAAATTATTTGCCACCCTTGAGCTGTAATAGTTAAGTGACAGGTTGATTTAAATTATTTCATAAAGCTTCATGAGATACTACATTGGATACTCATGTGCACATCTAAAAATGAAAAAGTATTGCCAAATCTGGCCTTAAAGCATCTTAATCTCTTAAAAAAGGCTTAAACCAAAGAACTCTATTTACAGGTTAGTAAAAATACATTTTACACTCAAAATATATTATAGCCTGCCATAAATCAAACACTTTAGGATGGCGAAATAGCTCAGACTACTTGGATTAAACTCTACAGGGCCATACATCATTTTGCATTACTGAAACATTAAACACTGTCCACTGAATTATTATTATTTTATTATGAATTAAAAATATTATGAATAAAAGCATTTCACATCTTTTCTATGATATATTCTGAGCTTATTTTGTTCTTAGCTAACAAGACAGAAGCTATGCTGCCACACATCATAATGCTGGGTTGGGCTAGAAACCTAACTCTTATTCCACAGGGAAGCTCTGCAACATAGCTGGTTTAACTACCACAGACAACAACAGATTGGCTTCAAATAAACACTATGGTCAATGTCTAGGATGTAGTAAGGTATGCATACACATCCTTGAACCTGACCTAAGTTACTGAAATCCCATTTTTAAAGGGCTCGGTGATCATAGATGATCTCGTATGATCATAAGATGGTGATAATCTTGGGAAAAAAAAAAAAAAAAAAAAAACTTGATCAGAATCTTCTTTTTGAAATGTTGTCCTTTGATTTGATCCACTAGAGCATTTTGTAGGTGGTACAAATTTTAAATCCTTCTTAAAAAGTTACAGATATGAGGTAATCTTCATCAAATGAGGAAATTAAAAAGAAATCAAGAAAAAGCGAAAAGGATGCAAAACCCTTGAGAGACAGATGCTAAGCTTCTCCAGTTCTCTGTGCACTATAATACTAAGAGCTTTCTCCAACACTGACTCAACCTGTTTCTTTTAGAGGAAGACATGTATAATCCCAAAGAAGAGGTAACACTTACATTTTTCAAAATCAAAGGTTTGTCAAGTAGATATATGGCAAAGAACACAAAGTCAAGCAGGAGATCATTAATCATTTGATAGACTTCTTGTATCCCAAAAATTTGAGCTGTGAAAGTCTTTTACACAGAAAACACCAGTGAACATGTGTCATGAGAAACACACTAGTTCAGCTAAAGAAGCGGAATTCCACCTGGCTGCCTATTTTAATCAATAAAGATTGAACAGAATATTGTGATAGAAGGAATTCACCTCAGTGTCTCACACACTAAGTTCATTTATCCTAATAAACTTATCTCACTTCTTTCAAAGCAATTCCTGAGCTCCTCTTAGATGCTCATTTACACACTGGCTCAGCATCTCCCACTGGCTTTTAAAAGCCTACCTGAAGACTGCTCCCATATCTCTCCCCTACATTCCCTGAAGAAACACAGCAAAATACTGAACAACCCCAGCTTACCACTGCTACCAACCATTCTGTATGTTTTTCTTCCTTTTTCTCCATCACAAATACAGACGTAGATCATTGATACCTCTCTTCTACCCCTCCAACTTGCTGCTTGAACTTTGTCCCTATCCCACCCTTTGATCTTCCCTACGCTCAATCTTATTTGTGACTTTTCATATCCTCTGCAGCCTTCCATCATCCCCAAGTTTGCTACCTCAGAAATACAAACTGGTCTCAGTCTTTCCTCTTCCCACTTTAAAGAACATTCACCTCTTCATTATCTCATTTATCCTCCTCCTCTTTAATTTAACTTAGCATTTACAGTCAGAGCCTGTACCTCATCTCACCCAGGTTTCTTCTCAAGCTGGCAGCTTGCCATTTGTCTCAGCTAAAATGTTTCTTGATGAAGTCTCTGATGACCTCTTTTTAACCAAAACTCAAATCCAGCATTCTATCTGCATTTTCTTTGATTAGCCAACTGCCTCTGATACAGTCAAAAATGTTTCTCTTCCTGATGCCTTATCTGCTCTCACCTTCTACAATGTCATCTTCTAGAATTTCTCTACTAATCATTCCTTACGTGTAAAGTACTGCAAGTGGGAAAACTGAGACGTTTCTAAGAGAAGCCACAGCTACAGCCTAAGCCTTAGTAGACAAAATCTTAATCACTGCCAGAGAATCTACTTTTACTGTGGCAACTTGCCTTGATGCAGATTTAGAAAACAAGTCTCTCCGAAGGTCACTGACGTTTGATTTTGCTACACTGTCCTGCCAAAAAAAAAAAAATCCCTATAGGGATGAGGTCTTCTTCAAGTCAACCTGAAGGGCAGTCAACTTGAAAAGGGAAAACATTTTGGATGAAACCCAAAAGAATGGCTCTACCTTTGGTTTCAGTTAAAACTTCATGATGAACTCCAGCAGGAATTTGAAACATCTTCTAGAATCCTGTCCATATACCAGAATTTCTTACAATATGTAGGTTATACTACAGTAAAGTCCGTATTTTCACTCAAATACAGTAACTTTGCCAAAGGAAGCAATACATGCACCAACAGAGATTCTAGCTACCAAACCCCAAAAGCTACAATAGACTTAGCTGAGGTCCTAAAACAGGAAGAAGCTTTCATAAGAACTAAATCATAGATTTCTATGTGTATGTCCGAATACTAAATTCTTTGTGTTTTTGTATTGGTTTTTTATTGTTTTTTTTTTTTTTTTTTTTTACTAAAATTTCCTATTATGATACACAATGTTAAGATATATTTTGTCTCAGCATCTTAAAGAAAAAAAGAAATTTCATAAAAAAAAAAAAACAGCATTATAGTCTGTTTTTGTTGTTGTTGTTGTTTGTTTTTTGTTTTTTTTTAAGTCTGCTTTTCCACTACATCTGATTTCTAAGCAAATCCGTGGATTCTTTTGAAAACCTTGGGAAAGCCTGGAATCAAAATATAAAAGCTTTTGGAACAGATGAGACCACACTCGCACTCCTTGGTATATATGACAAATTACATTATCTACACACAGAAAAACTGAAAAGGCTGCGACTTTGGAAGCAAAAGCAGCAATAATTAAAAGCAGAAAGTAAACATCAAGTAAATTAAATCAAGATACCTACATAAACGGAATATATGCAGATGTGATATGGAAAATACCAATGCTATGAACCCTGGAACTGAAAACTGAAGTAGCACAGATGGTTCTTCTTGTCAATGAGGAAAATACTGTCTCACGTACACTGATGCATGGCATATAAAACATATTTGAAAATAAAAAAAATAAAGAAAAAAGAAAAAGAAAAGCCGGGGAAGCTACACAGCCTGTTAGAGTAGTTCCTAACCTCTCTGCTGAGGTGTTAGAACATCAGAAGTAGAACACCTGGGACACATTAGACCCAAGTAAATAAATTCTGCCCAATCCATAGTGGCTCCATGCAGGCCAGGTGTGTCTGCTCCGTGCTTCTGGAATTGAGAGCATGGTGCAGAGATTCCCACGTGGCTGTGGAGAGTCAGCTGGGTCCATACAGGCTAATTTTCTTGGTCTGAAAATTTCAACTCTCAGAGCTGGAAGCAAAGAAGGTGAGGGCATGAAGAAGACAACATCAGTTCAGGGGAGAAAGTAAGAAGGTAACTGTAGTATTTTTCACGTAATGATGAAAGAGAATTTTGGGAAAGGAAACAAAGATTAGCTTTTGGACCAAGTGGGATGCACCGAACTGTCACATTTCTCAAGTATAACTTAAGTAAAGATAGTTGAAAAATATATTAGCTGGGAATACATGAAACATACACTTTGTCCTATCAGTGACTCACTGGTTGCCAGGAAATACACTTCATTTCAGCATGAATCCTAATGACAGCCAGTGCTGAGGTTTAGAAACAACACATTTTTGTCAAGAAAGGACCTTTGGTGTGAACAAAGAAAGCGTTACTCACTATTAAACCATTTGCTAAAAGCACGTATATGATCTGTTGAAAGACTCAACGTTGTATTAACTTTATTTCCAGTGAAATATCACACGTTATTATATTGGTATCAATTTTCACCTTATTTAAAAATAAACTTACCAGAAAAAGGATTTCTGCCTATTATTAACACATTTGGTAAAGACATCACGATCAACTGCTGCAAAGTCTCCTATAAAAGTTAATTAAAATATTATTTAAGTTGTATGTATTGAACAAAAATAAACATTAAACACTAAACTGAAATTAGTACTACACAAGTAGTTTTAAATTACACAGTTCTTAATACACGCATATCCAATACTTACTTATTTGGACTCCAAATGAAAAGCTTGCACTTCTATTATAGAAGAACTACTTCTATTTGTTTTGCTGGTTTGCAAGATCATCTCAACATAGTGAAATCCTCTTGTGGTAAGGAGGTGGCGTACAGATCTTATGCCAACTAGATCTTTTGTCTTAGAATGCAGCAAAATTCCTTCAAATTACCAGCGTTTATGTTTCTCCGAGTAGCTTATTGACAGGTGTTTATTTTGTTTCCTTTAAGTTTCATTTATACAATGAATGATTAACTTCCTCTATTTCATGCCCATTGTCTCAATACCTGGATGTGAAAATTACAGCTTTTTTGATACATTTATGCTGTGACAATCCTGAAGGTACAAAATCCTATTTGCCTGATCAGTCAGTGTTTTAGTTTAAGTCCCACACTCAAGCAGCAGCTTCGCCTATCTATTCTAGAGATTGTATCAATGGATAGTTACTGTCAGCCAGTAATGGCTGTAATCAGGTCAAATCCCCAGTCTAGACAAAGCCTAATTCTTCTGAAGCAGAATAGTCTTCCTCCTGTTCCCAGATGTTTACTCACAGCAGATACCATCGTATCAGCAGCTCTACTGTCATGCTTTTTGTTTTTCCACAGTGATAGACTTATTAGTATCTAAAATGCTCATCTGCAAAAGCAATACTGGAGTTGGACTTGATGATGCTTGGAGTGATGCAACGGAGAATATTCTATGATTCTATGAATATTCTGTAACACTGCTTTACATCCAAAAGACACACAACGTGTGTTCTATAATGAATTTAAGTGTAACAGCGTAACAATCAGCATTAGAAAAATCTGTTTGTTTTACGTCAAATCTGTGGAAAGTATTAGCTATAGCTGTACTTCGAAGTTCTGACCAGTTAACATAGGACATGCAAATATCATCTAAATTGGTTAATACTAGACTGAAGATGCGTACTCTCATTACACATGCCTAGGGCAAATTATAGAGTTAGGTAATAGCTTTGACTTACTCAGATATCACAAATTACAACCAACCATAACTTGTATTTCTGACACCTTGATAAAGATCATTTTCAAATATTAAAAAAGTGAAGTGTACCACAGGAAGTTTAAATCAATAAAAGGCATATAAAATAAGGAATTTTGTGATATTTATAGCTACTACAAAAGAGAATTACATACTTTAAAAAGTGCAGGTTTTGTGGCTTTTCTGTTTCTTGTTTTTCCCTTGTAGCTCAAATAATTCCATGATGCTATTATAAAGCTATTTTTACTGTGAAACAGAGTACAAGAAGGGGTAACCAAAAAATGCATCCTCTGGACTAATGAGATTATCACCTCTCTTCTTACTAATGATATCTCTGCCTTGTTTCAAAGACATCCACCACCTTTTCTGTCACACGGTGTTAACTTCAGCAGTGCAGTTGCTCTCAGTTTGTGTTTACTTTTGAAATAACTGCTTCTATTAAAAGCCTGAAAAAGTTGGATCTTGTGCATCCCAAAATCCATGTATTTCTTTTAACTGTTGGTTAACCTGCAAAAATAAACTAAGCCTATTTACAAATTCTGGCTTTTAGAATTCATAAAAATTATTTTATTAAATACTGGTACATCATCTGTCAAATGAGGCTTATAGAGAAGCCCATGGCAGTCATGGAAGTACACTGCATTAAACCCCTCAACCCCACCAAAACTTAAAGGGTATTTGGTTCTCCTCAATCAGTTGCTGAGAACAAGCCCACAGACTTCCAGTAAGTCAAAGCTATTACCTACCTACCTACTTCTGTGATGCTTTAGAAGGCAGAGCAGCTGGAATGAGCAGATGCAATTGTAATTACAGAGTAGAACAAAAACAACACAGGAACTAAAAATCTTTTATAACCTTATATGAAATTTTAAAATTTGAGTGTTATGTTCTAACAATGTAGGTTTTTGGACAAGTACATTAAGTCAACAAAGTATTTGCTACGTCAAGAGATTTTCCACAGATGTTATAAAAACAAATGGAATAAACCAGCACAGATAATTTCACAGTAAAAAGTTTTAAGAGTTTTAAAAGTTTTAATGCTAAAAGTTAAAATTCTTATATTCATTGATGTCTTACTCTTAATATAACATTCCAGACATTAACTAACCTTGTATGTCAATAAAGTGATTACTTCCCATTACTGTCAGATCTCAGGCATCCCATTCAGAACATCCACCAAACAAGATGCCTGTTCAGACAGCTGCCTGAAACAATCAGGTACGAGGGAGGGCTCACGCCTCTGCCAAGGTGTACTCCAGGCACCAAGAAGCCTCTCTGACTTGATTCCAAGACATCCATTAAGCACAAGCTTCTCTGCCTTGGATAATTTCACAGGTGACAGGACCTATAGTGACCCCTTTCTGAAGCTGTCTGCTACGCTGCCTTGCTAACCCATGCGTAGGCTGCAGGAAAACACCAGCTGCCAGGCTGCACTAAATTTGTGAGGAAACAAAAACAACACACCCTTCAAATCCCGAACAAATCCCAGCATTAAACAACCTTCTTTTTGGAATTATCCCCATGACCTTGGAGCCAGGAAGCTTTACAACTGATCTATGTGGATATATGCAGATGGGAGTTTGAAGTACTGGGACTCCTGCTGAAGCCCACACCAATGCCTACTGCCACCCCAACGATATCTGGACAGATAGTCTGGAAAGCCATAAACTAGATAATAAATTACATGGTCCCCTAAGTTATCATCATTATTAATTATATGTTTTACATTTAAAACTAATGAAGAATTGACCCTCAACAGCAAGGAATTTTAGCTGAGGAACAATATTCTAGGTTGACAGATACAGTCCCTAAAAACAGGACTTAGAGTAAAATCTCCTTTGTTGTTTCAGTATTGTGTACACATATTGATTACAGCCTTATTTGGAAATGATGAACCACAGGATAAATTGGATATGACAACTATCCTCAGTACAGGATGAGATGTACTGCTTTATTACATGTTCTTTTTAATTTAATCTTTGCTTCGGTTTCATATAAATTGAATGTGAACAAATGATTTGATTTACACACACTTAACGGGAACTGCCTGCTGTTTTGAGTAATAATAGAAGATGAGGCTAACAAAGAAGAGGGGATAATTTGACAGGTTCTCCTGGTCATCACTGCCTCCCTTCTGTGCCCAGATTTCAATGGTAGCTTACCTTCCATGCATTAGTTACAGAATCAACTGAAATTTGAGAGTTTAATATTAAAGTGGCAGTACTTTAAGTCCAAATGCTAGCTACAATGAACAGTAACTTCAAGCACTTAAATAAAATATATTCAAAAATAATTCAGAAAGGAAAGAGAATGGGATAAAAATAGCATCTGAGAAAAAAAAAAGTTTCTATCTCAGAATAAAACATCAACCATAATAACAACCTTTTGTGCCAAATGGATTTACAGAGTGTATTCAAGACACACGCTACTCAGTGAATGTTGTCACCAGACTATATAATTGGATTAAAAATATAGTAATAACAAACATGAATTTGAGACAGAAACAAAGAACTCTGCAACAGCTTCATCTGGAAGGGATAGTGTAGAAATATACAGGGTACTGAAATACACATTCCTTCTCATATAATATAAAATATGTTCTTTCTCACATGCATGTAAAGCATGCATATACTTTATCAAGAGCACAGAAACTTTTGCTTTTGCAATATTAGTGAAATCAAACTACAGCTGACAAAAAGGCTAAATATACAGAAGTACATAACACTACTGTAATAATTGTTCCTTTTCCTGCAGTTTTGATGCTGACAGTTTTTGTTTGATTTACTGACTTTTTTAAAGCAGAGATGTACAATGTACATTTAAAACATACACCTGTAGATTGTAATATTCTCTACTACAACTGTAACTGTGTTGTAAATTTCAATGTATGTTTCAATTTGTGTAATAACCCATTTCAGTTGTTTGTTTACATCCACACTGTACCACATCTGAGGACTGCTGGAGCAACATTCACGGGGCGCAGATAATCCTGTGCTTGACAATGCCCAGCAGTCCTTCCAGCTCAGTTTCCTCCGCAGATCCTTTCCACACTTCCCCCAACACCTGCAGAGCTGCCTGCTACTCTTAGACTAGGAGCCCTGCACAGTTGTCACCCACGCTGAAGTTACAGGGCTACCAAGCTTCCTCACCACCTTCCCAGGAGCTGTGTATGAGCATATGCCAATCCTTAAAGGGCAAGGGAAGCAGCATTTACCGATAAGCTTAATGCCCAAGCCAATGCCCTTGCAGGTTCTTGACAGACGAGTGTCACTAATCAAGGAAGCTGCTGGATGAGATCATGACAGGCAATCTCTGCAGGAATGAAATCCTGCCTGGCCTGCTCACAGCTGGACTAGCAAGGCTTTCTTTTTTTTTTTTTTTTTTTTTTTTTTTTTTTTTTAAGTGTCACAGCTGGAGTAGCATACTTCTTTCTATCTTTCTTGTTGCCCCACCTTGCCCAGTTTCCTCTTCTTTAATCAACCAGCGAACAAAGACTTCTCAAAACTAATCTGCTAGTACAATCCTAATTGTAGGACAATCCTGTCCTACGGTAAGAGGCAAAGACTTGGGCAGTAAGTCCTTCTTGAGAACCAGACTTGTAGGGACTCAGAAACACAAATGCCATGCTTCCACAAAACCCAGCAAAGATCTCAAAATGAAGAATGGCCAGAAAGAAAAAAAAACAAAACAACAAAAAAAAAACAACACGTAAATTATTTCTAACAGAAAGGTTTGAAGCAACATTAAAAATCCTGAATCACGCAAAGATCAATTACCAAAAAGGAAGCAGTTGTGCATTATACTGCTGCACTAGGACTGACTGATAATGTAAGGCCAAAGAAGCACAAGGAATGCTTTGTTTTCAAATAAAAACCATTCTTGTCATCACTGTATTTTCTGTTGCACCTGTTAAGCGAAACACTAAGATGTGTTTGAAAATGACCACCGTTAGGAAATGGACAAGCCTAGAAGTACAAGCCAGCAGCATGTATACCCACATACAGTAGCTGCCAAGAAAAGAATGATGCGAAGTAGAAAATGCCCAGTGGTTGGCCACTGCAGGAAACGTCAGCTAGGAATTCTCACTGTACGATGGAGTTTTTAAGAACACACAGTATGTGTGTACATGTGAGGAAGTACAGGTTCTGCCATGATGCACTGTTAGAGGCAGATCAAAGGAGATCAAACCAACAAATCATTGGGGATGTTTCAAAACGTTACTTTTATTACCTTAAAAGGTGTAACTGCAAAAAGTATACTTAGAAACAACTATAAGCAAAAGATACTAGAAGAAACAATTACTGACCTGATAGTAAGTTTTTATTTGCTTCACCAAAATAGACAAATTCTGAATCCTTAGTGATGTATCATTGTTGACTTTTTTGTTTATCCTCTGATTAGCAGATTTTGGATTACTGCAAAAAAAATGAAAATAATGAAAAAATTAAACATACTGAAAATTATTCTTTAAACCTCTCTATTTAACAAATGAGATAGTTAATGTGTGAGCATAACTTCTTCTTCTAATAATCACGCCATTTTGTCCACACAAGTAAGGAATAGTGGAAGTGACTGCAGAGGCAACGTGTGTTCTGAAATGTGTTCTGAAACGAGTCAGGTTAGCACCCAAATGTGTTCAGGCTAATAATGTAATGTGTAATTGGGAGCACCCATCACAATTACAAGAGAATGTATATAAGATTTTTTTTTGGTCTGGACAGACACAGCTTTCCACTGCTCTACAAGCAGCCCCATCCCTGACAAATACAGAAAGCAGAACACAGCTGTAATGTAAATATTCCAGCACACGTTACAGACATCAGTAATCATTCTTGATGATGCAGACAATTATGAATAGCAGAATTTAGAGTTGCTACATTAATGAATGTCTATACACTAACAAACTTTATGATGCTATTTTACTATCACAAGGCACAAAATCAGAATTAAGTTTTAACTTTTACAACGAGGAATATGAAATATATATATGAAATACACTGGTTTATCTCTGTTTCAGATAGGAAACTGATCCTTTTTTCCTTCAAAAAGTTGTGAGGATCTTAGGAAATGCAGATGAGTCACCTTTTTTCAACACCTCACAACATACCATGCTGTTAAGCACATACAACAGAGCGTAACAAACAGTCATTGTGATTTGTCAAGGAAAACAATGCAGAACCAGTGCAACTCCCCTGCAACACCCTGTAAAAGGCTTAGAGAATTGCTAGGAGATGGCCAACGTGAAGTTTCTTAACTTTCACAAAGATACCCGCTCAATACAGTTGCACAATGCAGCTTACGATATTTAATGATATCATTGCATTGTTTAACGGTATTATTGCAAGATGAACGTGCAGCTAGCTGGAAAACTGCACTTGAACAAGAAACTACCAACTTCTCACTGTGAAACTGGAGGCGCCCGCAAGGGCATGTGTCTGCTGGGTCTGGCTTTATTCAACATTGTCATTAATGACTTAGACAATGGAATACCAGAACTGCCATCGGCAAAAACCGGGAGGAACAAAAAAAAACAAAAACCTTCAAAGAACACTGTGACAATTGAGCATGATCCTGATGAAGTGCAAAAGTAGTCTGACAGCAATTTAACAAAATTCAATAACGTGTACAGGCAAAGGGTTATATTCAGGAATCAAGTGCAGAAAGAGGAGTAACTTGCAATAAAACAAATTATCTGAATAATGTAGTGAACAAAACCGAATACTAATGAAAAAGTTAAAGATTTTTTAAATACAAGTGAGGTAATTATCCAATGCATAGTAGAGCTCATGCTACAATTTCTACAATTACACTTCAGGGAAGGTCTCTGTGCGTTTTCACAGGTGATCACCTGAGTACTGAGCAGCAAAGGGTGCTCATCACAGGCCTGCCCTCCATTCCTTGGGTGTCCTGTATTGCCAGAGACAGGTACGTCTGTATTTGGGAAATTGGAAGTGCCTACTGACACGTGTATCCTTCACACAGAGCAGTCCTGAAGAGCTCTTCTGGAGACGGAATGCAGCAGGTTAGAGGTCTGTGTGAATCGTCCTGGCAGGACACCTAGGACCTGTAGCCTGAAAGCCAGGTTCTACTGATGCAAACCGAAGGCCGTGCAGAGTACACCAGAAAAAAAATACTGTACATCATACAGAACAGATGTGTAGTTTATTTAAAGGAACTACATGTAACAGTCTACAAGACTAAGCCTGTAAGATCATCGATAGACACGGGGTCCATACAGACACTCAATTCAACTGTAGTATGTAAGTGTAAACAACCTCTCAAAAAGGGCTATTCCCCCTACTGCCCTGAAGATGACAGTATCATGAATTATTTTAATGCAGCTCACCACTTCAATTGGTAGTTTCATGTGTTCTTTGTACTAATACGTCTGCAGGCAAAATTTACATATTTTTCATATAAACTTAAGTTACCTTATTTGCCTTTTAATGTTTTCTTTGCCTTTTTTTTTTTTTTTTAGCTGTTTATAATATTTGAAGTATATATATAATTTGCTGTTCCTTTGGTTTATTGCTATCAAAACTTCCTGATTTGTAAGCATGAATGGAAATATCATCAAAACACTGCTGCAAAGAGGGAGCTGGATCACATTTAAAACACACCTCTAACACAATCATTTTTAAACACAACAGCAGTCTGCACAGCATTTCCTTCCTTGTATATACAAATAGGAATCTACAAAAATTAGGACAGATTTTTACAGGGGTAATTGCTTCATTCCTAAATGCTCATCATCATATTCCATAAAAGGCTATAAACAATTAAAGTATGCTACAGAATATATTATCCAAAATTATGCTAAGATGTCACATTGGATTTATTTGAGTCAACCTGTAGCTGTAAAAAACTAAGTGAGCTAAAAATGATTATGCCTTGTGGATGTGCAGAGCTGAACTCCTTTCTAAACTGAATTCATTCAGATTTGTTGAAATCAGAAAAGAAAATCCAGGATAAATCCCGCTGACCTGATGGCATACAGAGATCAACTGAAGTCTCTTACTTCAGCATTCATATCTCCAAAAGGCCGATTTGGGGCTTTAATCTTCACCTTTAATCTTAATGACTATCGGATTATCTACAGGCTTTCTCATCATCTTCATCTGCATTTCTACAGCTGTACATTTTATCTGAATCTCCTATTTACAGCATCCAAAACAAAGGGCACTAAAGTTCCCTGAATATCATCATAGTTGTTATTTTAGTACCAACATAAAAATAGTGTGCAACTGCACGAATTTAAATCATGCATGACATAAAACCTCAGGCTGTAGATTTTGTCATTTCAAAAGGCAGATCTTGGAAGAGCTAAAAATGTAGAATTTGCATAGGACTGCTGGTATGATGTTATTCAAACAATCTTTACACACTTTTAAGATAAATAAGTCATTTGTCTTAAAACAATCAAAGATATCTGTGTGGAGGAGGAAAAACATGAGCAATTAGAGTCCAAGATTTCTTAGGATACAAGCTCTTAGTTCCACGCCTGCGTCAACACTGCTATCTTCATGTTTTATCGTAAAATATTTCACTGCTGGTACTTGCATATACCAAAGATATGGCGCACGTGCTTTGTGCTTTATTGGATGATAAGAAAATACATTTTTGAAACCAGAAGTCATAACATAGGCAGAATCAGGAAAGAGAGTGTTGTTATACCCGTACCTTGCTCCTGAATACCAGCATTGCTCCTCACAGTACAGAAACGAGGAACTCACATCTCACACGAGATGCCCTATCAGACACTAATGGAACTGGAGCATTATTAGAATACCGTAGCTGACACCTCAACAGCGGTACTACAAGAAATCATTCCTATCTTTCATCTTTTCCATCTTGATCCTTGAAAATCCAACAGCATACAGATCAACTCTGACAAATTAAACATGAACAAAGATAATCAGAAATTCTGTGGCATTAGTCTGGTGTCAGCGTTAACACTGATGCATGTCAAAGGTTTTTTGAGTTGTTAACTCACAGACACTACTACTGAAAGCAATGTGACATTCCTTTACTTCCACCAAATTACCCCATATACCTCTCTCCCTCTCTCTGATGTGATTCACATCTTCAACTGTCAAGACCAACTCAATGGCTGACGCATGCCTTACATTTTACAGAAATTCCTGCTTTTTGATAAAAGGTGTACCACTTGGGGCGAAAATGTTTCATTTCTGTTTCTTAAAATGGAGAGCATGTAACTCAGGGTGTGTGGAGGGGTCTTTCTGGGGTAGGACATGAATAGCAAGAAACAGTTTACTGAGGGGTTGTTTTTATTTTTTCTGGGGAAACTTGGGCCACATGTGCTCTGGGCTTGTATCTTTACTGCTGGAGAAAATTCACAGCTCAAGTATGTGATCCTCTGCTGGTGCATACAATCAACAATTGAAGTCCAAACATCAACCTCAGGACAACCTGGTGCAACAAACAAATTTACGTCAATAATCTTCCGTTTTCTCAAAATATTGTGGCCCCAGTCCAAACAGAACCCCCAAAACCCAAGGATTCTTTAACATTTTAAAGTAAAACTCTCAAACACGTTATGGTAAAAAGAACATTTTCAGTAGCTCTAAAGATCAACCCCTTGCTTTTGAGGATGGATAAAATTATGTTACTTAAATACACTGAAATACTACCACTATTAACCTCTGCCAATCATTTCAAATTAAATGCATAGCCTCAACAACTCACTTAGGTAGCAGAAGTTTCAAAGTGTATTTCTTTGGTTGCTTTACCATATTGTAAAGATTGTCACATTAGGCCATTATTCTTCAAACAACAGAGCTAAGTGTTCTTCGACACTCTCACTCAATCAATGCTAGCAATGACTAGTATGTATGACTGCTACTGGGAAAAGGTTGTTTCAAACTCTACTTGGAATAAAATCCTGTCCTCATCACCTTACAGTCAAAAAGAAACTTCGCCTCTGTATTGCAGTTGTCTTTCTAACCATAGTATGTAATTAAATTATTATATTTCAGTAACACAGAAATATTAATAGGGTACCCACTAAAATGACCTACACATTGAAACTTAGACATTGAAGTCAGAGGCTGCTTGGTAAGAGGAGAATTCTTCAGCATTTAAACTTACCAATGTTCCCTCACGTTCAATCACTGAATTTCATCTTTCAGATTCTCTTTGAACTGTCAATTTTGGACTTCAAAATACATTAAAGAGCCAAGAAGGGGCTTGACAGTTCACTTTTTGCATTGAACACCGTGACTGAAAGAACTGTGATGAGGTCCTTCAGCAGGAGCTCCATTATTTAAAAGTTAAACCCAACTCCCTTCCCAACACTGATAACCACGACTCATTCACTCAAAGCCTCCAACTCTAAAACTCAGTAGTCTCCCTGATCCACACAACAGTATTTTAGATAATCTTCATTTAGTCAATACAATCCATCTTCTCAGAAAGGCACTTGAAGTACTAACTCCTTAACTTGTTCCTCTCAAAGCAGAAGTAACGTAGTATGATATTAGCTGTTATGTTTTCCATTATATATTGCTGTTATAACGGTTCACTGTCAGATTGCTGCAAGCCAGAAATAGATACATAATGTTCCTACTAGCATTTTGAAATAACTAATGAGAAATACTAATAGAACATACAAATATTTTTCAAGCAGAGAGATAAAATTCTAAATTTTAATCTCTGAATTTGTATTGTTTTCAAAAGTATTCATTTTCAAATTTGTTTACAGCTTGTTGCAACTAATTTATTACAATTTCAGTCAGTTAATTATATCAGTGTTAAATACTTGCTATTACTAAAGAAAAAACTACATCAACTGATTTTTTTTTTTTTTTTATTAATACTGAATAATTGTGCAATACCACTGAAATATGGTAAGACACGCTGTTGGGAATACAACAATATGCAAGGATGGAATTTTGAAAATAAATCAGTTCTAAAACTGACCTTTGTAAAAGATAGCTTTAAAAAACGTGTTTTTTTCTTTTTAAGAACATAAGATTCTTGCGGCTGCTGCGCTAGTTACACCGTACATATTTTTAAGGCAAGACATGCCTGGAACTCTGAATTGCTTCTTTTATTAGGTGGAGATACTAAACTGCTTCAGTGGCAAATAGCCTAGCAAAATAGGGCAAATCTGTCTAGAAGTCAATAGGAAGCAGAGCAGTAAAAGATACCCGTAAGCAATTTTACATTTAAGAGCAACCTACTTATGACAAGATACATTAATTTCAATAGCAGTAAAAACAGACAAGAGCATCTATCCCAGTATCACATCAGTTGGGAACTACTGAATACAGAGAAAACTTGTGTGATTTTGAAGCATTACCAGTGCCATGAATTACAGATTGAGACCTCATATAATCAGGGATTATGTGTCTTTAATTTTTCATTGACCAAAATCTATTAGAAATGGGAATGTGATAGCTTAATGGCTTCATGCTTAAATCTATGCAGGCTGCAAACCAGTTGTGTCCTCTCTTGCCATCTGTTCCTTGACAGTGCTTAATCATTATGTCTAATATTATAATGGACCCTAACTTTAAATATATCATTGAATATATTTGTTACATACAGTGAAACGCTGAAACAAGCACTTTGGAAAATATTCTACACAAGTGTACAGATCGAAGGGAAGTAAATATTGACTGCTACTTTATCCGAGTTACAGGGTACAGAAAGTAGCCCACTATTCACTTTTACACATAATTGTTGCTTGCCTAATAAAGTTATATTGTTGACAAAGTCCCTTTAGTTAGGATAATGAGGCTTGCTTTTGCTCCATGCCAAATATTTCAATAATTATTGATATATTGTTTTAGATAGATTTCAAATAATAAAGCAGGACTGCTATCAGCAAGAAAATAATAAGCATGTACAAACAGTGTTTCACAAAGGAATTTAGTCCAGCAGTGACCTTTTATTGTGAAAGTTAAGGTAAAATCTAGGACTTCACTGGAGAATAATTGATACTCTCATATTTGTTTTAAGCAGCACCAGACAAATCAGTACAACAAGGTGATGAAATTATCAGAAACACCTCTGCGTAGAACAAAAGGAGCACTGGCCTTCAATGTACAGCCTGACCAGTCTTTAAAATGGTTATAGTCAAAGGGTCGGTCCACAAGAGCCACAGTACCAAAGAATGGGGCAGATTCAGAAGCACGTTATTCAGTCGGTATCTGAAATGTTTAAACAGGCACTTTCTAGAAACATTGGTACAAGATGGCATGCTTCAAACTCCTCCTGCATCCATCAGTATGATCAATTTTTGCTGCTGAAGAGAATTTCCAGGCTAAGCCTAACTAAAAGATTAAGAAAAAAAAACAAAACAAAACAAAAAAAAAAACTCCTTTTCTATAGCTCTGGCACATGTTTAGCAGGATTTCTATATTCATGGAAATAACAAACAAACAAAAATGGTTGATACAGATTACTCCACCCAAGAATAATTCATGCCTCAGCCTGTGCCATAACTCAGACACTTCTTACTTGAAAAATAGATTAAAATAAATAGTATCTTCCCACCTGTTAGAGAGCATTATGCAAGCCATGCATGTGCTGAGGCTGCAATCTATTGACAACAGTGACAGTGCAGACGTGACAATGACAAACAGAAAGCCACAGTGCAACTGGCTTAAGAGTCAGGGCACATACACTCTGGAGCTGCTCAGGTGTCCACTTTTGAATCTTGCTTAGGCGCTGGATCTTTGTGCACTTATGTCCTAATTTGCAATAAGTGAGCACATGTTCTCATTTATACTAACCACTCATTCTCTTTTGCCTTTCTAGTGGGCATTTATGACAACCCACCTCTTGTAAAGCATCTGCATTTCTACCTTGAGACAACATTTCTCAAGCAGCAATCGGTGCACAGTTACATTTTCATACAGCTCCCAGAAAACCTGCTCCAACATCTAAAGATTATTACAAATGCTGAGATACCCTTTACCACAACGTGAGGTGCGTATCTCAGTTTAAGGATGCTTTGCTAACTCTGCACTTTGCAAAGTCTGACCATACACGCCAAAAAAATCAACAGCTGTGTCAAAGTTTTTTTTGCCTCATGTTAACTTGAGTTTTATGACGCAGGTCTAACATCAAAAGCCTTTTGGCCCTTGCACAAACCCCATTTCCTAGGCACATGTCCAACACCATAAACTATTAGGAGGCTGAAGCCCCTATGCTTGCTTACTTCAAAAAACACAACCATCAACAAATCAGTTGGCTGGGGGGGGGGGGGATCACGGGGAACAATTCTGCCAAGAACATACACAGGGAGTATTGAGCCTAGGTGGTCAGCTTCCCTGCTTGCAGCCTTTGCTCTGCAGCACCCACCCAGGCTGAATACTTGCAGGTAGCTGCACGGTGCCTATGCTCTGGCTGGTACTCACAGCAGAGGAGCCATGAGTAGCGCTTTTATTTGCATGAAGAGGCATCCCCTCGCATCTCGATATTGCCAGGTTTACAAGTCAATGGAAGATGCACTACACTTGTGTGGCAACAAGCACTCCGTACTGTCTTCATTAAGACAATGTCACATCAAGACAATATGATATCATTCTGAACTGTCTTCAGTCTTCATCGAGAAACAATTAAGAAAGGCCAAAAGAACAGCTAAAGACACTAAGATAGGATGGGGAAAGAGGGCATCTACCCAGTTACACAGCAAGTTAACTCAGAGGAAGAAAGGATGGCCAGCCCTCTAATATTTTGGTCGTTTACTGAAGAACACGTAAGAAAAACAAACCTTAAGCCGAAGCAGTATCGCTGTGTACCTGGGGATGAGTATAAAAGCTATTTACTTTAGCCAACATTCTTCAACTCAGTGACAAAAGTCAAGCTTTTTTTGAAAAAAAAAAAAAAAAAAAAAAAAAAAGTATGAAGTAGAATCCCACTCAATCAATGTCTGTTCTGCTATTTGGTGTGCTTGAAAAAGTCACTCACAGAAAAAAAAAAAAAAAAAAAAAAAAAAAAAAGAAAGTAAGTGGACTTATGCAAGTCTTATGTAAAATACTGGGTTTTGTATCCCTGCCCTTTCCATTAATAAGACAGGCACATGGGTGAACAAGGTAGAGGTGAAAAAGAGGAAATAAAACAGTTCACCTTTCACTTACTAAATACACACTTGCATAGCTGAATTAACATCTCCCCCAAATCATTTCTTAGCTTACAAAGCCAACAGCTGTCCTTATCATCACAAAATACAAAACAACTTTAGTACTGTTGTTTCAACTTGACCATGAGATATACTCTTTTCTTACCACACTGAAAGGTACTATGTTTAAAAAGAGAAAACAGCAGCTTTCAGCCAACAATGCAGAACAGTGCACCTAATTAGCAGGGTGAGCACCCCACCATAATCAATGGGACCACAGAGCAGATTGGGACCTGCCTGTGCTCCTCAGCCAACAAAAGGTAAGCTGGCTTCCTCCACATTAAAACGTTGCACTGACAGAAAGGAAAATCTCCACAGTTCAGAGCATCCCAGAAGGCTTAATATTGTCACAAAAAAAAAAGAAGCACTCCTGGGTATTAAATAGAAAAACTTGACAGACAAAACATTGTTCAAGCAATCAGGTGAGAACAAGACAGCCAACAACCACAGGTCTCACAGTCAGACGTCACCTTAAGAAAGAAACAGAAAATCCACAGGTCTGTCTCTCTCTCTAAATTCCTGCCAAAGCAGTTTGCCAACAACTCACCATTTACCTTCCCATTGCTGACAGCCCACCAGTCTACAAGAAACAAATAAATCTGGGAGAAATGTACGAAAAAAAAAAAGGCTACCTAAAATTAAAAATATGTTCCTATGCAAACAGAGTAACACTCACGTTTCCACCTACATTTGCAGACACTTTTTCTGAAATACAAGAGCTTTCAAATCCTCTAGAGCAGCTTATACCACAATGACTAAAGTTTTTCTTTTCCGTGATCTTTAGAAGTCATTTCACTGGCCTTCACACACGCGCAAGCCACAGCTAAAAGCTACTGCTTATGAAACATTGACAAATACTGAGCTAAATCCTTTATCAAACACTTGGGATTCTGAACAGGAACATAAGCAAATATTGTTTGAAAAGGTAGTAAACCATACAACTTCTCCCTAGCTTCATCTTACAAAACCCACTGTGACTACAGTTTTACTAGACTGCTCTAGTACTTGCACCGAACTACTTTCCAAACTAAACTAACCCAAAAAGGCAGCACAGGCAGCAAGAGCAGACAGACCTCTAAGAAGCAGCAAGGATGGAGATGGACACACCTGTGAAACAAATATCTGAGGATAATGAAGAGTCAAGTCTTGCTTTCTGCTTTTGAGAACTGTGTATTTTTTGCCCTCTACAGGTCAACAATTTTTACTTCCTCTCAAATGAGTTCAAACTTTAAGATCTGTTTGATCTGATACGAATGAACAGCGTAACCAAACTACTTGACTTTGGCAATGTTCTAATGGTCAGTTACGTTGAGAGTTTAATCACAATGTTCACACCCACAATAACCCGATGACAGCATCAAGATTAGCTGTGCATAAGCATGCGCTCACAGATCTGGATCACAAGATGCAGCATGACTTGATACCAACCGTCAGAGGACATTAAAGTGAGAAAATATTTTTACAACCTACCTTGGAAAGAAAAGCAAAAAACAATGCTTGTAGCAAATGATCTTTGTGGACCTAATAGACTTTCTACAATTTAAAATATTACTGTAAGAGAAAATAACTTATGTGGGATTCATAAGCAATACACACATATCCTAGTCTTCTTTATCTGAAGCTAAAAAAAACCTCTTAAGAGATTTATGTGTATCAAATTTGTATATAGTAGCTTTCCTCTTCTACCCTAACCAGCTTCCAACACCACAGTAGTATATACCTTGCTTTATTTGATAACAACATCATTATCAACATTAATTTCTCCTTTGGAAGACTTAGAAAAATGCTCATTTTACTTTGAATTTTGCTGAAGCTATAAATTATCAAAAACAATTATTCAGTACCTCAAAATAGTCTGACCACAGGCTAACATCTCAGCACCGTGAGTATTTAACAAACGCAAGAAATGCTGATGTGAAATCAGCCTAGTGAGCTGACACCAAAGCTACCTGAATACTGCAGTCTTAGTGACTAAAAAGTTTGTAAATTGTAAAGATAGTGCCACACAAAATTCAGTTAAATATTTTCACTTATAACAATATGACTTGGCTCTAGCATTCCCTTTATTATGACAAAGTACAATAAACCTTTCATAAGTAAAGTATTAACAATTAAATATACATATGTGAAGAATGTAGACCTTTAGTTGGCATAAACAACTCTGTTTTGGATAAACATCCAAACATACCTATCCTGAAGTAGAATCTTGGCCCAGATCTTCTGCAAAACTTTAGTTGGTTTTAGTAGGGTAAACATTTAATCCAATGTATGCATCTAGATTATACAGAATTAAGTAAAAAAGAACAAAGTGCAGCTCCACATTCTGCCAAAGAAATTGGAACATAGGAAATTTGTTTTGTCCTATTTTCCTCTCAAAAAAAAAAAAAAAAATGGAAGACTATTTCCAAGCAATACAAGATCTTCACCTTTTCCCACAGTGACATTCAGGCTGCCAACTGACACACCTGAGCCCTTTGTACAGAATATTCCAAGATGAATTTGTACACAAGGCTCTTGGATGTAAGGGCATTTCCAAATAAGTAAGTTACATTTGCTGTAAAGATTTTGTCCATGTCAGCAATCTCACTGCTTCAGCTGACTAACTGAAACGTGCTCCAAATTTTCAGTGCACATCAATAAATGTACAACCCCCCTACCAATTTAGATAAAAATAGAGCGGTACACCAAGGACCTTACCCCTGTTCACCACCCAAATCTACAAGCTCAGCATACATATAAGGGCCTGTAAAAGAGGTGCATTCTTTTCATCTTAGCATATTAATATCCTTGCTAAGAAGCGAATCAGCACTAAGCATAACATTTGTCTACATTTTTATCACATATCAGCTAGCATGTGTATTTTTTTTTATTATTATTTTTTTTTTATCTGGCACACACAATACTCTATATATACAGTAAGTATCTTCCCAAGCTACCAGGAAATTACACCAGACATTTTTTTGCTCAAGGGTTCACTTAAGAAAAACAAAGATACCGCACAAACAAAAACTAGAGCAAATTTCTCCCTGCAGCTTAAAATACGATAAGATTCTGTAAGAAACCTAAGTGGATTCTGTCCCCCAGTACTATAGAAAAAGAAGCACATTTCTGAGCATATCCAAATGCACAACACAGATTCAGAGATTCAGTGAAGAGCAAGAAACAATACAAGCTACTTATGGGTTCATCCCTTGCTATTTCCCAATCCAGAAATACATCAGAAAACTTTTGCTTTTTCTTCAGAGCCAATGGGAAAGCAGACTAATGGAGTTTAGGTCAAGCAGTAGCCTTGCTTTCAATTCAACGCCTTAACACCAATTACTCCAATGAAACAAAGGGGGAGCATTTTGTAAACACTGCTTAGTAACAACCGCCTAAGCAGCATGCAAATTCAGGCCATGCCTCTTTGCAGCATCTTAAGGTATAAATATAGAACTCTTTAAAACAAACAAACAGAGGCTTCCACATAGCTATTACCGAATAATCTCTGACCACTGAAGTCATGTGCTCTAACAAAGCAGCGTTCTGAAAAAATGTCTTGATCCCCAAATAATTACTACATAGGGAAAAGTGGTACAGTAAGACACAGCAGGCAAAAAACTTGTACTTAGTTTAGGAAAAAAAGAGCAGGAAACAAAAAATAAGAGGAATATATGAAAGAACACAAAGCTATAAAAAAAAAAAAAAAAAAAAAAAAAAAAAAAAAAAACTCTCCCTAACAGAAGAAACAAATGAGGGAAGTCTAGAAGTAAGCTTCTCAAATTTAGCATAGGATTAGGATGTGCTTGATTTAGCAACCAATTTGTCAGTTAGCTAGATTAGTTTTCAGAAGAAAGATTGGAGCACAGAGCTGCTCCTCAAGGGCTTGCGGTGCACAGATCCCAAACAAGCCATGGAACCAAAAGCAACGCAGCCTTGCCAGGGAAAGACGGCAGCTGATCAGCCCAGGTAAGACATTTCTAGCTAACCTAAAACTTTGGGATTTATTGCTGCTATACTACCATCAAATGCAGCAACACCGTAGGGCAGTTCAATGTGTCGTGGCAACCTGGGCAAACTGAACTTTCTGGTACAAACACTCGAGCAAAACAAGCTGTGTATTGCCTTTCCTTACAACACAGGGAGCAACAACAGTGGCAGCAAAGAAGAGATAAAAAGCAAAGTCAGCCCAGCAACCAGAAATACTTCAGGCAGCCACAGCTGGAAGCAGGAAGTTCACACAGCTCAGTGGTGGCTGCTGCTACAGGTGAACAATGCCTCCATGAGCCACCTGGCCAACAACCCAGAACCACTGAACCACTGCTGCCAGTGCTGACATGAAGATGCCTTCCTCTGGCACAAAGACAATTCACTGCACGATCCTGTGACTTCGAGCTAAAGCCAACTCCACCTCGTGCAAGGACAGTTCTACCCAGCAGTGCCACACTGCGCTCCGTGCCTGCACCCTCTCCGTTAGCTCGCTTGGCATCTCTGCTCTGAAGCCTTCACAAAACAGCTTTAACTGAACTATGTTACGGAAGGAGACAGTGTGTCAGCATACTCTTACTTACCTTTCCGGCAATAAATGAGATAAAATATACACCCAGAAAGCTCTTACTAACTTAGTAACATAATTTTTGTACAGTGCTTTGAAACAACATGCAGAACGTGAGTGAAATGAGAAGTACTCTCAAAGTACAACTGGAAAGCCACGGTGAATATAAGCTGTTTTACTGCCAGAACGTTTTCAATGCTGAAACAAGTTATTCTGATCCTAGATGTTTCAAGTGAGAATGCTATTTACAAAACACATAGACAGACTCAGCTTTTATCCCCCAGCCTCAGCTACTGGCGAGGCTAAGAATGGGGTAAGAAGTCCAACACAAAAAGAAATAAGGAGCCATAATCAAAGAACAGCACTGAAGACAACCCATGAGGAAGAGAGCAGAGAAGCAGACACATACATGCAGACAAAGATTAGACCAATTGCTTCCTAAGCTTCAAAATACTGCAAATAACAAGAGCAAACCACTGCACAAAAATTGGAGGAGACAGGATGAAGGAAAGTGGACCTGAAGTGTGGAAAAGGATACAAACAAATTAAGAACCTGTAAAACAGAGACATTATCAAAGGTTAAACACTTAAAGGATTCCACATCCAATCCATACTTTTTCTCCCCTTTACCTATCAAAAGCCCAGGCACCACAGAAGCCCAGGTATCAGCCCACGTTCACTTCATTCACACAATTCAAAGCTCACTGCTGGCAGGTATTTAAGTCTAAAATTAACCATCATGACACTATAAAAACCTTCAATTTTTCAGTAATCTAAAGACTTCAATTCCAACAATCTTAACCATGGTGCACATTCTATCAAAGCATTTACTGAACAATTTGCTTCTCTACAAAAGCCCCAAGTGTTATAGATTCTGATTTCCTTACGACATATTTTGGGCCCTACCTCTAAGCCTACCAAGAGCCACTGTTAAGAGCAAAAGCTCTCACAAATGCCAGTGACATCTATCTGCATCTGTGGAAGCCTGACAGAGCAAATCTCAAAACGTGAATCAAACCCATTCACTTGAAGAAAGCAAGAACGGTACAGACTTGTTAGTATTTAACATTTTTCTAAAATATCGTATGCTTGCATTTTTGCTGCCAAACTCACCAATTTAATTTTCCCTAAAATGTTTTCCACCTCCCTGCCCAGCCAGAGCCTGCTGAAGCTGCTTCTTCCTCTTTGGTCTTCACAAGAAAGAGTTAATTGGCTTGAAGTGCACGTTCCTGCACTCTTTCACAGAGCCAGGCAGCTGGCTGAAGCACTAGAGATGGAGGCCAGTTCTCAGCAAAAGATATAGGCAAGCCAGAGCTATGGGCTGGCAAGCTCAACTGTTTGGAAAAAAAAAAAAAAAAAAGCACAACTAAAGACTGAGAGCTCAGAAAAAGAGTCAATGAAGCAGTCTACACATTCAAGGCACACACCACCAGAGCAGTGGAAGAAAACTCAGTCGGTCCACCTGGAAAATTCGATGGGTGTGGAAAGCCTGCAAGGGGATCCAGTCACTGAAAAACGGGGTCTGAACAGTAAAATGGAGGAAGACAGGAGAAAAATAAAACACTTCATCCTTTGATGTAGTTTTCAACATTTTTTGATGCAATGACTAGTATAGGTAGCATCAATGAATATATAGTCAATTGAGACAGCTATGAATGGAACATGGAGAAGAAAGCAGACAGGTCTCTAGGCAGTGAATCAAATCAACTCAAATCCAGTTTGGTTCTACACATTACCCATTTTGCACATGGTATTTGTCCAATAGTTGCTTTGAAACATTCATTTCCACCAACACAAAGTAAAATAAAACCATTGAAACTCAAGCACACTTCCAAGTCTTCATTACATAACCAAATATTAATTGTGGTGCTAAATGTAATAAAAGTCCCAATCCTCTAATTACTTGCAGCTGGGCACTTTTATTCAAAGGAACTGGTAAGACCCTTGTCAGTTTGGGAACCACAGTTTGTACAAGACTTTTATGGAACTCATGCATTTCTCACATAATCCTGTTAGAACTCTTTTTAGGAAGAACTTCTTCACTGAAAGGGTTGTGAGGCACTGGAACAGGCTGCCCAGGGAAGTGGTGGAGTCACCATCCCTGGAAGTCTTCAAAAGATGCTTAGATGTAGAGCTTAGGGATATGGTTTAGTGGAGGGCTGTTAGCGTTAGGTTGGAGGTTGGACTCGATGACCTTGAGGTCTCTTCCAACCTAGAAAATTCTGTGATTCTGTAACTCAGTTAACTATCCGAGAACAAGCCCTATCAGAAATGAAAACAAAGAATACTCAGAAAATTAGATATATATATATATATATATTTTTTTTTAAGAACAGCTTTGTCTTCCTGGATCAGAGGAGCATATATATAAAGAGAATAGTATTAAGACCAAAAAAATAAGATCTTGTTAGTCAGATTCTGGAAAAGCATCTCCAGGACAACTAAGTATTACTTTACTGCGATTGCACCCAGACATGCAACAGGTGACTAATCTGGGGAACTATAGCGGTTTTAGTAGCATACACAATAAACATTATTCAAGTACCTGGGTATTTTGTAATATTAGAAGCATTTTGATATAGCATTTTGAAGTATAGTAAAGGCATAAAGCAGTCTCGGTGTGCTCCTCCATTTCTCTGCTGTATCAGAACCCCATTACAGTGATCTGGCTCCTGATTTCTTCCCCAAAAGCCTAACTCCTTTCTGTATCAAAGAATACGAGAATGAAGGCTCAGATTTAGAAAGACAAATGGGTTTCTATCCATGTATCAGATACCTACCTTCTGCTAGGATCAGTCAGTAACTGAACACTTCTGAAGAACTGGACTTAAATTTGAACAGGAAATGAGAGACATTCTCTAGAGTTAGGAGCTAATACTCAAAGATTG
This sequence comes from Aythya fuligula, assembly GCF_009819795.1. Classification (NCBI taxonomy): domain Eukaryota; kingdom Metazoa; phylum Chordata; class Aves; order Anseriformes; family Anatidae; genus Aythya; species Aythya fuligula. The sequence continues at coordinate 2,174,871 of NC_045561.1, forward strand.
GAACTACCCTTAATTTAAAAAAAAAGAAAAAAAAAACAAAAAGAAAAAAAAAAGAAAAACAGAAAACAAACAAAGAAAAGCACATGCCCTTTAGCATCTCCAGTAAAGGAAGAGCTCTTCAGACCAAATCAGAAACCAAAAGGAATCTGCAATTTTCATGTATACTAAAACATCCAATAAGTCAACAACAAAAGACATACAGGGAATGTGCTAAGTTAGTTTTCCCCTTTCTGATGTATTATGTACTAATAAAGTTAATCCTGATTTAAAGAATCACCTATCCCAGTACCACTACCCTGCAACCACTCCAGCACTGGCATCTATTTCCTTGGTCTGAACCCTTACAATTGTTGAAAACACATTTGGTCTAGACAAGCACAAGGAAAATAAATGCCATACTAACAAACTGTCACTTGTAGCTGATGGAAGGCATGATTAACTCTTTTTAAACAGAACAAAAAAAATCTCTAAGTAATGAAATCACTGTTTTGATTGTATAATTTTAAAAAACATACCTAATCCAATATTAACACTCACAGTTCTATGACACTTTTGCTTTTTCCAATATTTGGCAGAAATAAAATATGTATTGAAGTATAAGGACAGCGGGACCACAACACTCCTAACAGCCTCCACTTGCTCATGCTTTTAACTCCCTTTAAAGCATCCAACGCTGCAATGGCTTTCCAAGCATAGGAACCAACCTACAACAGCAACACAAGTTCTTCCTGACAGATGCTCACTAACAGTTATCCTCACATCAAAACATTAGCATCCTCATGTTTCTCAAAAGTAACGGAAATAATAAGCACCATACAACACAACACTCATAAAAAGTAACTTCCACATATTTATTTCTACACATGACACTCCCGGTGACTTCTGCAAGAGCAACACTTTATTCCTCTAGAATGTCTATGTGTGCCATAGCTCCTAACTACAGATCTCTTGTTCTAATGTGAAGTAAGTCATTGAAACCTTTAAAAAAAAAAAAAAAAGAAATATTTTGCTTTTGAAGTCACATGATACGTTTTCTGCCACATTTCCTCAACATATGTTGGTTAAGACTGAAAGAAAAAAAGAGAAATACTAATAAAATGGAAAATACTGAAAATTTGCAATATTAATGATTAGTTGAAGATGAATCTTTCAAAAGTTTTTACAAATGAAGATACATTTTTAACATGTGGCTCTTCAAAGTGAATGGGACTGGAAGTTAACACAGGTTTCCATTGTGACTTCACCAGAGTGTCTGCAAAACATGACACACTTTTTCCTCTTTCAATCCTGGCAAACCAAACCAAAACAAACAACCCCCCTAAAATACAAATGCAGTTCTAGAAGCTTCAGTTCTACGTAGAAATCAGTCATAACACATTTCAACGCCCTCCAACAATGCATTTAAAAATGCACCTTCCAGTATAGTTGCATGTTTATAAAATGCATTTTGTTTGTTTGACAGTCCTTTTACACGCATCCCTAATTTAAGGCAGTTTGTAATGGTTCTGATTACAGAACTACTTTAGATTTACATTTCCCCTATGTAAACAACAACAACCAGAAACAAAGACACACAACTCCTCCCAAGTAAACTACAGTCATCAGAGTGTGTTGTCAAAGATGCACAAAACCAAATTCAATGCAGAGTGCCTCAAGTGTGGGAATGTTTCTGCTCTACAGCTTTCCATTTTACATACATATAATACCACATATATATGAACCAGATTATACATTCTTAACATGGTAAAAAATTGCTGAGAAAGCTTAATTTCAAGATTATATTCCTCAAAATCACCTTATCCCAGTACTAAATTTGCCTTCAGCTTTCAGCTCTCATACATCTTTACTGAACAGAAGCTCTGCAAGCTCAATGCACGGTCATAATTTACAATCTATTTAATTTATATATAATCCAAGAAAAAGTAACTTGTAGCATAAAAATAGAATGCTTCAGTGAATGCATCACTTACAATTCTTAATTATAATGTGCTGGAAATACAATCCAGTTCCAGTAATTTTTTTTTCTGAAAGTTTGATTCCACCACCATGTTTTCAGATATCATAGAAGTCAGTACTTGGAATTTTAGCTGCACAGAAGTAGGTGACAAAGAAAACACTGCTTTCAAAAGAATGAGAATTCAAAATTATATGTGGTTGAGTTGATTTTTTTTTTTGCACAGATTAGTTATGCAATTTGAATACCACCAGCAAAAGCTTTTAAAGTACTTAATATGAGTAAAAACTGTAACTGGAGTAAAAGGATGCCCATCAATGAGCAGTGTTTTGATGAACAGCTGTCACCACAAGCTGCTCATGCACAGTTGTATCTATCTAGTCACCCATAAGCCTGCATTTTTTCATACCTATGCAAGCAAAAGATGTATTTCTGTGTAAAAACTAAAATATTAAAAAAAAAAAAAAAAAAAGATTTTTTTTCCACTAGTAGTATTTCTATAATGATATCACCATACACTTCACAAAAGCATTACAGTCTAGCATTATAGTTTTGACTGGAATATCACCCACTACTATGATTAACCAAAAACCAAACAAACAAAAAAAAAAAACCAACAACTATAATCAGAACACATGGTTGTGTATTCCAACGTTTCTCTGACTGGAATTTTTTGATCTCTGTGTCTTCTAAATAGCAAACTATGCACTTCCTGATCTGGGTGATTTTATACCACCATACTTATACGGATTTTCTTTAGCAGTGTTCAACTGACAACTTAAAAAACTATGTAAGGTGTTTCTTCTGTGGTTCACAGTAAGAAAACATTCTACACTCTCAAAGTTTCAGCTTTACTGCGCAACTGCTACCTACTCAAATTTTGAACTGTAAAGCAGAAAGAGTTAAAGGACAATCCATTTGCTTAGTAAACAACATTATTCATTGCATGGAAGTTGTATGTCACAAACTAAGATATACATTAGAATTTTATTAGCCAAACAGATTTATTAAAATCTTATGATCATGACTTGCTGTAGAATGAACCTTTATGCTTCTCAGAGGAAATCTGAGAAACAATTTAAAAGGATCCAATTTTCCAGTAAGTTCTAGATATCATGATTCAGCCTGTAATGCACTTTACATCCTGGAAATACATCACTCTGACATTAAACTGTGCTGTGAGCAGATGAATGTTTGCTGTGCTCTAAAGTATTCTTGTAACTGACCACATGACTACGTAAAGTATAAAAGAAAGAAGTTATTTACTAACATCATTTCTGAAGAAAGAAGCAGCTTTCATAAGAAAGCAAAACACACACGAGAAACGAGACAACAGCAAAAACTAAGCCCAATGCCCAAGTTGCACACACTTACATTTGCAGCATGACTTCATTCAGGAACACGCCATCCACTAGCGCCACATATTCCTCCAGGTTGGTCCCGTTTCTTCCAGCTAACGGTCCAAACGTCTTAACCTAAAATACAACCACCATCACCATGACACCAACTCCACCTTATTCTCAAACGATCAGCGAATAAACGAATAACGTGCGAGAGAAAGATGAACGCTTACCCAGGTGACAAGAGGGCTAGACATGAACTGCTCCAAGAGGGGTGTGAATATTTCGTTCTCCATTTTACAGAAGAGAGGCTAACATCAACGTAGCTCCTCTGCCGCAGAAAACGAGAAGTCCTTCGCTGTGGCAACTCTTAAGGCGCTGGGAGGATTTAGCTGGAGTCGGCGAGCCCCATTTTCACAAAGCGACGCAACACCAGCAAGAAAGTCGATGCTCTGGCAGCTGGGGTTTATCTTCCTCTTCTGAAGAAACAACGGGTTCGGCCGCCCATCTACGCGGATCTCAGCCCCGCTATCCGTGCCTCTCCCCTCTGCGTGCCGGGGAGGCGGGAGGCAGGCAGGGAAGAAAGGAGGGAGGCTGCCTGGCTACCGGGATTCTGCATCAGACAAAAAAAAAAGGGGGAAGGAAGGAAGGAAGGAAAAAATCAGCCAGAGCGGCAAACAGCTCCTCACAGCGAGGCTGCAGCGGGGCTGTGCGCGCCCCCCGAGCCCCCCGCCCTGCTGAGCCGCCCCCTGCCCCCCTTCCCTTCCCCGACCCCCTCCCCTCTCTAACCCCATCCCTTCCCCGACCCCTCCCCTTCTCCGACCCCTTCCCTCCTCCACCAAATCGCACCGCGGGGCCGGCGGCGGGACAGGCACCCGCCGCCTCGCCCTTCCCCCGGCAGCGCCCCCCGCTAACGGCCACCTCGCCTCAGCCGGCCCCGAGCCGCAGCACCGCCCCCCCCTCCGCTACCCTCCGGGCGGCTGCAGCCCGCGGATCCCTCCGCCCGGCCACCCCGCGGATCCTTCCGCCAGCGCGCTCTCTTCCTCTTCCCCCCCCCCCCACCTCTACTCAGCGCGGGGCGGGGCCGCGGGGGAGTCGCCGCTGCAGCGGGGCTCGTGCACGGCGCGCGCTCCCGGCCGTTGCGGAGGGGCGCGAGCGGGCCCAACGGCTGCGCCGCCTCAGCTGGGCTGGGGGCGGCTGAGGGGGGGAGCCCCCGGGAGCAGCCCCCGGGGCTCCTCTGGGAAAAAGGCGGCCGCGGGGAAATAACGGGGAGTTGGGGGATAGAAGGGAAGTAAAAGGGGAGTCGCAGAGGGCTTTGAGGGGGGAAATGGGGGCTGGGGCGCTCGCTCCGCAGCCCCGCCACACGGGGAGGCGAGGCGAGGCGAGGCTTTCTCTCAGAGGTGAAGCCCAGACACACCCACGCTAGCACAAAATGCCGCTTTCTGGAGGGCCTTAGCGCAGGGAGGGGGGGGCGACCTGGTAGCAGGAAGGCGAAGGATGACAGGCAACGCGCTCGGCTGGGCTATTGTCCTCCAGCCAGCTCCTGCCACTTGTGCGTTTCTAACCGCGAGGGCTGCAGTAACGCGCGGGGCCGTGTCTGGGGCGTGGGCTATGCAGATTATTGACAAAGCATCTCAAATTCTTAAATCCAGTTTCTCTTCCGTGTAATATTTTTCCAAATACCTTTAGTTTTACACACACACTAAAGAGCACAAAGCAATGCAGTCAGGTGCTGAAATGAAGTCTTTGGAAAAAAACACATCATAGTAATAGCCACAGATTAGGTTTTCTAACCCAAATACTGGAGGTAGTATTTGTCCTAATTGTCCAAGGTTAGAGAAAGTCCCCTTTGTGACCTTTTCCCCATAGATGAAACTGAGGAGGAAGTTTAAGTAAAAGTAGAAAAAAATATGTACCTTGAAATATTAGTATGTAATTCTATTCCAGGGGTGATTTTTTAAAATAATGGAGTTGAATGATTTACATATTCTAAATAATAATCATTTGCTGTTTTGTTTTGTTTTTTCCCAAAGCAAGGTCTTTGGAGTGAATGTTACAGTCCTCCTGTAAAACAAAGGTAAAAGTGCAAGGAAAAATCTGTGGTTTTGGAGCAGAATAATAATCTGGTGATCCATGGGTGAAATAACTGCCAATAAACTACTAGCCCTTAAAGACAGCTACAAAAGCATTTTTATAAAAGCCTGAATAACCAACCGATAGTTTCCCTGTATCTGGCAACAGTCCATAATATGCAACTGTGCGTTCAATACTACGGAACTTCCCTGGCCCATCAGTTTGTTTCTTGTGGCTCTAAAAAGGCAATAATGATTGTGGTGTAAAGTAGTTGCTAGGAATTAAAGACTGGCTAGAATAAGTTGATAGCCAATGTAATAGTCACATGCAAATAATGCCAGCTCGTTAATGAATTCCTGAAAAATATTTTATACTGAGTTAGCATCATATTGAGATAAAGATTTGATTAAACATTTGTAGGTCTTTTTACTTGCATCCACACAATCCAGTTTGTGTGCATTCTCAGCATTTCTATTGGTCACTATTCCTTCAATCAGACTATTCGGATAAATTTTGTGTAATGTTTTCATGAAATATTTTGTAAGCTGGTTTGTCTCAGATGATTGTCACTTCCTCATAAAGAACCTGAAATTAACACAAGAAAAAATTCATAAAAGGTTCCCAGAAACAGTCCTGATCCTTATCGTTTTTTCCTCATTTTAGACTAACTGCACTAAAAGTGTGTGGAGGAGCTTTATAGTTGCTGCAGCTTATGTTTTGTCAAGCCAAATGTAAGATTATTTACCTCTTTTTCAGGTGTATACTGCAATCAGAATGAATTGCCAAAAGGAATATATTTTACTATATTATACTATTACTAAATGGTAATAGCTACAGGGAACTGAACAAGCTAGCAGTTCTTTGGTTGCCTTTAATTACCTATGCACCTAGCTGTGAGTACCAGCAGGGACATGGATCATACCTACTGGCCTAGCCAGGCCTGACCAATTGCAGCTCTCCTGGACCAGCTCACTTATTTGCTGAAGCTCAGCTGCCATGGTGCAAGCTGGTAATTTAAAATGCAACCATCTAAGAGGGGTGAGACTATGTCATAGGACAGGAAGCTGGTGTTGAACCTGTGTTTGTTTGCCTTTTTTTTTTTTTAGACCACGCTTTAATTGAGATTATTTTTTTTTCCCTTTTGAGTTTTCTGAGCCCAAGTTGAATATGAACAGCTTCCATCTTTACCCTGTCTTGAGTCTTGATCAGTATTAATCTAGGCAATATTTAGAAGTCATGGTTCCACTTTAGGAGGCTAAGCGACATCACTATAATGTGCAGCTTGTTATATTTTTGGCTGCCTTATTTTAGTACTGTTTACCTGGTGAGACTCCTAAAAGCAATGACTACACTTAAAGTAGTAAATCCAGGAACCTTGTTCAGTACCAGCTGAGTAAGTTGGCAGCTTCAGTTACCTGACCCAGAAATAGAGAAGACTGGGAACAAATGGTTGCTTATGTCTCAGGAGATGAAATCTGACTGAAATCTTCCTCCCACCATGCCCCCTGTCCCCAGGATGGATCTCACTCAGGAGTCTGGCAAGGTATATGCACAGACTGGTACTGCTTCCTCAATTAGCAAGCCAGCAGGCCACCTCAAGTTATAAGAACCCATCTTTGCCTATCCTCTCAGCACTGTACCCCTCATAAAGATCACACCACAAGCTCTCAAGTGTAACTGAGATATGTTTAGTTCTCCATACAGTGTGGTAGACTTTGAAATTTCATCTCTATTTTCTCCTTTAAGAGTAAAATACTATATTTTGGTTATAATAGAACTGGAAAGATAGTTGGGATGATTCTTTGACTTTGAAATAATAAAATGTAGAAACATTAAATAGCTGTAATTGTTTCAAGTATTCCAGGAACATGTATTCAGTAATTTTTTGGAACTGTAAAACTTTATACTTTTTGTAATGTCTAAATGCACAGGGAGAAAAACCTTGTTTTTTCACATTTTCATGATCTAAAACAGACCTGTCTTTATGTAATAGCATGTGGCCTACTACTTTTGAAAGAAGAGATTTAGAGATTTACCTTTATACTTGAAGTGTTGTGTTTGTTCTTGTACAGGTAAAGTATTTCTGTCTCATTTCCATCGCATCTCCTCTGCTACCACATCAAAGGTTCTACACAGAGGACACTGAAATTATTACAAACAAGGTCTTTGTGCCTAGACCCCAGTTCTGCAGGTTACAGAATTGTTTCATGATCTCACCTTTTTTTTTTTTTTTTAAGCATAACTTTCTATGCCAGTTTTTGCAAATTGAAAAGAACAGGAACACAAAGTAAAGCCTCAAGTCTGCAGACAGCATGAAAGCATAATTGTGTTTACAGCCCCATTTACCTCGTCAGAGTTTGTCAAATGATTTGTGGTTAGCCCTGCCCACACTGAACTAAGGGAAGAGACCGATCTGTGACAAGAATGTAAACGTAATTACCCATCTTCAGCTGCTGCATGAAACAGTGGTTTTCTCTTCCTCTTGTACAGAAGCAAAGGAAAGAGGTGACAGAGAAAGCTCTTGCTGCTTTTTTCGGCTACTGATCTGCACTGCCAGGTTGCTACATCTTTGCAGGGCCTCATGACGAATACAAAACAGGAATCAAACGTGGATGATTGGGACCCACTGCAGGGTTATAAATGTGCAGTCAAAATTAGAATTTTCTGTATCTGGGATGATTTAACAGGACTGTGGTCATTGGAAATTGCAAGCTAATGAGAAGGACAGTAACCTTACCTGTTCTTACATGTATGTTTGCTCCCAGAGAAATCTGTTTCCCTATCAAACCGTGGCTACAGGAATAGATGGGACAATACCAGAGAGAGCAAGGCCACCAAGAGTCCAAGTCTAAGTATGGCTAGGAATTTCCCAAGATCCCAGAAAGTACACTAGACTAAAAGTTACTTTTCGTTTCACAGAACTGGAAAGAAGGGGAAATCCTTCTGTGGCATGAAGAATGAAGTGGAAATTCCAAAACAATTCTTGAAGATTTCTTCCCCATGAGTGTCAGCTTCAATGTAACTGAAATTTCTGTCAACTTTGAGGGAACTTTCCGAGTAAGTACCATAAGTAACCTCAGAGTATTTTAATAAGAGTATTTTGAGTGAAACAAACAAACAAAAAAGCAGTAGGGACTTGGGAAGAGTGGGTATTGCCCATTTATTTATTTATTTTTAAGACAGACATTTTACAGCTTATGTCCAATTATACCAAATAGCAAGCAATAGGTATAGAAATGGCAGAAAGGGAATATTTTGTATGGATATCCATGATACCAAACAGTTCTCTGCATCAGCCTCAATGCAAATTCATTAGAACATCTTAGCAGGCAGAACACTAATTGCAAAAGCTGATGTTTACCATTTCCAGGCGTCTCTAGGTAACCCATCCACATCTGATTACTGAGCCATTTGGATATTTCAGATGAATTACGGTTAAAAGTACCATCCAGCAGATTCACACAAAACTAGCAGTGACTGCCAATAATTGTTTATTAAAAACAATGACTATAGTTATAATGAATTCCAGATTTAAGTACTTAACTATATTTTTTAAACATATTAAATTTTTTGAAAATGAAGAGAATTTAATGCTATATGTTGACAGGGGTAGAACTGCAATGTCATTTGAGAGCCAGATTCTGATTCCTGCTTTAACTCACTGAATTGTACCCTAGACAACTTATTCTATTTCTTAAGTATAAATTTAATCTAAAAACTATGTTGATACTTAAACTGCAAAGCATTTGGTGAAACTACTATAGTTAGTATTGCTGTTCATCTGAATAGAGAGGTACTTAGGATTTTTTGTTCATTTTCAATTGGTCAGACTGGCAGGAAGGATGTTATTGTGGCAAGTTATCTGATCTGATCAAAAATAGACAGCAAAATACCTTCCGGTTTTTAAATTTAATTATTATTCTTAGATATTTCCATAGGTTTAGACACCTAAGAATGTCCAACAAATATTATCTTAAAAATGCATTTTACCTTAGTATTATATTCATTTAGGTCTTTTTCCTACTTAGCCAATAAAACATTAATCTGTGAACATTTAGACTTTCATCTACTTAGCTACGGTCTACTAATATCATCTCTCAACTTTCTTTTGCTACACACAGAAAATAGAATTTTTAATTTTTTTTTTTTTTTTTTTTTTTTTTTAAGCAAGGCTTAAACATTACAGCAAGAACACCAGTTATCTAGGACAATAGCTTTGGTACTAACTTCTGGTGTGGCCAGTGGAGTGAGACAGAGCAAAAGCTCTTGCTGACATGCCTTCTGTCAAACAAGTTCCTGCCAGTATGAGTACTGTTTCTTATGAACTGGGTCAGAAAAATGAATTACAGGGCATGCTTTGCATCTCCTCTGAAAAGCAGCAAAGTGCAGCCCAGTCTGATAATCGTTAGCAATTACAGCTAGCTGTGTATATGCAGATAGGTGCCTAGAAAGCAAGACAATATATCAACAGCACTATGCCATCTTACATCCCTAATGCACAGAAATGTTGATCTGATTTTCATCTCTAGTGTTTACCTTCAGTTTAGAGCACACTCACCATTCAGCTTCACAAAGCAGAAGAAGTCTTGTACCCCTGGTGAAAAACTCATTTACCTTATCAAAATCCAATTCCATTTTATTATGGCATTGTTTACTTCTCTTCACCCAGCACCATGTTACTAGTTAGTTGCCTCCCTATCCTTTGCCTTGGACTGGTACCTCCTTACTTTCAACGTTTTCACGGCCTCAATGTCACTTGACCCCACTAGATTGGGCATTGCTGCCATGAAACCCGTATTTATCAGCTCAGCAGAGGTTATTAGCTTCCATTTCACACAGAGCTTTGCGTCACCTTTAATGCTAGCCTGTCTCATTAGAGAGGCATTCCTCACCATCTGAAGCTGCTGTTTAGGATCTTCCCAAGGTCAGTAAATAATGAATTGGATGGAGTACTTTGTGCTTGAGATTTCAGTTTCTTTCAGACTTTGTTATGCCCATAAGAATGAAAAATACACAACACTGAGAATATAACTGTACTAGAAAAATACTCGGACCAAATCTGTTCTGAGCTCTTTCTTATGAATATCTATCCATTTTCATGTCTGATTTTACCCCTGGGTATATGTCCAATTATTTACCTGTGAAAACAGCTTTTTAATTTTTTCAGTAGAATTTCATACAGAGAAAGCTTTTAAGTCGTATTTTGCCTTTGGGAAATTCTTTCAACGTGCTTGTGGAAGAAGAATACACAAATTATTCTTTTACATCACTACATTAAAAATACATTAAAACATTTGGGCTAATTAATAGAAAAAATAAAAGGTCAAGAAAAGATAACTACTGGTGAATAAAAAAAATATTGGTAATTGCAATTACTAGATAGCATTCCTCATCAAGCTTCTTGCAAGGATGGATCACAAGCCACATAAAACTGGGAACAGCCTACTCATTCACACTTCTTTCAGAAGCCACTGTTAACTGCAAGAGCCCTTTGTTTGAACATTGAACATCCAGATGGTTTAATTCACTGGGATACCAGTTTAATTGTGAGTTTAGTTTAATTGAAGGTGAGCACAAAATTGGAATTCTTACCTATTCCTGTTCATGTCTGGAAAATATTATGCCACAAAGGTTTGTAAAGGCTCCTCATAATTCTAGACCGTTGATTCAGAGTAGGTTTAGTGAATCACAGTACATTCTAGGGCTGGTTTTAGTAGCACACAATTATTGGCACATTCATATCATCTTCTCTTATAATAAGTCTACTGAGTGACCTAATGGCTTATAGTAACAATACCCAAGTTATTTTCTATAAACTATTACTAGTCTTGAGAAGGAAATCCAAGGTTCATATTTTATTCAATCAGTGTGGTAGCTACCATTATGCTAAATATTAATGTGATGTTATGCAGAAGTGATGAAAAATAACGTGACCGTATCACATGTTAAAAAAATCTAAACTTCATTGCTATTTCCCTCTCAAATTCTGATTATTATTTTTTTTTTTCCATTTTTTAAATCCAAATTTACCCTATTTTTAAAAATTTGTACTCAGATAATTTCAATGACAATTTTAATGAGCTAAAATCTAGTGATCCATTTACTCATTTTATTTAGGCTTTTCTGAACCACTGTCATTATCAACAGTTGCTTCCTGTATATTCCTTTCCAGTATATAATTTTTTTCATCTTCCTTGTGTAGATTCTTCTTGCATGCTTGATATACCCACAAATTGCTTTTTTTTTTTTTTCCCCAAACTAAATTGATTTTACAGTACTAAAGTTCTTAATGATATTTACATCCTGCTCTAACAAAACGTGTGATGTTATCTGAGTAAAGGGTATAGCATAGTGTGCTGGTGGCTTAAAGGTCAAAGAATGGTTTGGCAGGAGAGTAATTTCTCCCTGTAATTTCAGGCTTATGTTGAGATGTCAGGTTTGTGGGTTTGTTTTCGTGAAACTGCCTTTGAGTATACCAAACTACTGATTTTTCAATGCCTATAATATTAGGAATAAAAGTGATTTTATTTTATTTTTTAATAACCTGGGTAAGATTCCAATTTATATGTATATTGGCCTTGATTCCACTTTTATAGTTTTTGTGGGGGCCAGAAAGGGTTTATTTTTGCTTAAGATTATTACTTTTAAATATTAGTAACAGGAGAAAAACGTGTAAAATGTTAACCATAAGCAGGAGGATATTGTGGCCCTTTTCACACGTCATTTCAGAACATTTTGTATGAAAAATAATGCATAGCTGGAAAGAACTGTTCCTTATTGTTCCTTTCTGCTCCTATGAACTATAGAGTATTTTTAATCATATAAGTAGTCCACCTTAACAGTCTGCCTTAAAAAGATGAGATTATTCAGCTTGTTAAGTCTGTATCTCTGTAAAAGGAAAACACCTTAACAAAGAATGGTTTGTTGCTGACCTGCAGCTGGTTATGGTATTTCATCTGAAAGCCTATTTAAGTCCTTAATGGTAACATTTATTCCCTCTCCCTCAGAGGAGTATTTTACAAACAAAATTAATTAACAAATGGGGATAGCCAATTTTGTACTATAGTTTAGGCTGACAGTCCCCCAAAAGGGGTGGCAGCACTAATAATAATAATTATCTCAAAGTATCAAGAGGTCTTCTGACTCTGATGAGATCTCTGCTGGAGCTGAAGCTTTCATCCTAGGGTGGTGCATGTGGAGCACAGAATAGATAGCAGCTGGAAGTATAGCAGAAGCTGTTGCAGAAGGCATGAGTACTCATAGTGGAAATAGCATAAAAGTAACCTCTGACTCAGAAATTATCAGCATCTGAACCCTTGATACTTTATTCAATTCATCTATAGCTTCCATTAAAAAGTGATTGACATGCCTCCAGCTTGTGAGGCTTTTTTTTTTTTTTTTTTTTTTTAGGAAAAAAAAAAGTACACATTTCAGAATGGATCCTTCCACTGAGTGGATATATGCTTTGCAAATGATTCACATTGACTCAACTTCATAACTGCTCTGCTCTAGGCTCGGATCTTTTGCTCTGTCTCGTTAGTTCTTTCACTGGTTCTGTCTTTCTTAATAAAGCCAAGCAGAAGCAAGGAACAGTGAGGTATTACAAGTGCTATAGTTTCCTTTATAGCAGCATGAACAGTGTTTAAGAAATTAGTGAGGCATTTAGGAACTGCTAATCCTTTTTGTGATGAATACAAGGCTTGTTTCTTCGTAGGATTTTCTCACTCCAGGGCCCTGGATGTAGTTCAGTTTCATCTACTAAATCCTCTTGCAGCAAGACAGTAATAACAAAAGTAAAAATTGGGGTTTCATGTAACCTTTTTTCTTTGATGCTATTTTTTCTTGTCCTGCTTTCTGATGCCTAATGCTATAATGCATAATGTATTTATATGTCTGCTCTGTGATGTACTAATAACAAACTCAGTGCTTAATACCAATGCAATAAAGGAAAAATCCAGCTGTTCCTCAAGAGGTAGTAAGAGAAAGTAGCGTACAGTTCTAGGAATAAATTGCAGTTCATTTAATTATCATGGGTTTGGGAAGCTGAAGAAGACACCAAGCATGAAACTCTGTCTACATTACCAAATAAATTCTTCTGAGATCCGTTGCCTTCTGTAAGATTTTAACTGGGTTTGAAAATCATTCTAGGAAGCTCCTTAGCCTTTTTTGTCAGTGTACTACAAAGATAAAACAAGACGAAACTGCACCTACTCTATATTGTGCTTAAACCAATAGTGCCCCCTTGAGGAGATTCTTTTATGTGTGTGGGAGTTAAATAGCAGATGACTGACTGTTCAACTGCAAGGTAAACTAAATGTATTACTTTTCTCTAAAAATAATGCCCCTGTAAGTTGCACATGTTCACAGTATTTCTACAGACTTTCTGTTAAGCTACTGTGCAAGCAAGACTTGTGGCTCCCAAACCTGTCTGTAATGTTGCCTGTGTGTAAATATGTGTAGCAGAATTGTTGAATACAACAACTATAGGACAGACTCTGACATTTTATATTGAGGATGATACTTGTAGGACGATTAACGTTGGTGAGGCTCTCAGACTCAACCCTGTGTGATCTCAAAATTTTGATAAAATGCCATTGCAGATCCTATATGCCTTGTACTTGGGCCTGCTAGCACTGAGAGACTCATGGCAGTCCAGGGATACATCTGGCTGCAGACTCCACAAGCAGCTGCAGCTCAAGAAGTTCTGTCCAAACTGGAAACCAGTAGACCAGTTAGAACATTAGCATCTTAGCTACAGTGATTCTGGATTCATCTGATCCCCTAATGTGTTTGCACAGCCTACACTACTGTAGCTAAATTTCTGCTAGTATCTGAGCAGACTCATTTAAATTTATATCAGTACACATACACAAGCTATAATTACGTCACCAAATAACTATGTATAGATACCAGTAGAAGAATTCAGGAAACAATCATTTAGAGCAGTCTTTTTGCTCCACTTGCAGTGTTTGCCATGCTGTGAAATATAAGACCTAAGATGAAAGGAAAAAAAAAATTAAAACATTTTCAGAACTGAATAACACTCTAAAATGCCAGCTTCTGCAAAAGCAATGTTCTCTTTAAAACAATGAGAAAGAAGTCCGATGGATCTTAAAAATAATGGTGCTGGTTTGCAGTAAAGACCAATATTAAAATTATTTGCTTCAAAAGATGACCATGTAAAACAAAATCAGAGATTTGGGCAGGTAAGAAGGAGGTCAGAAGAACAGGCAAGAAGTATCATGACATACCAGAATATTATAAGAGAAGGAAACAGCATGCCACGACCAAAGTTTCCTGATACTGGAAAAGATACAAAGGGAATATGCTTTTGGTAAAAGCACGAGGAATTCTGAAAATGTCGTATGTATAAAATTTAGTAAAAAGACTGATAGCTTTAGAATCAAGAGGAGTTGCAGTTACAGGGCCTGGCTACGTGGGGGAATGGAACAAATTAATTGTACTAAGCTCAGTTTTTACTTACAGAAATGGTCTGCATCCACATGAGGCAAATCTTAGTTTGCACTAACTGGCAACATATTGCACATATGCTTCTGTTAGAAAGTAGTTATTTGATCGCATAGCAAGTTGGTACTAACTTTCATGTCGATGCCTTAGAGGTAGTATGTTATTCTGCAGTCCTCTAGGTGCCTTCCCACACAACTTGTCTCCTCACAAAACCATCCAGTTTGCTTTGGGGACCTAGTGCTATGATTAGAGCCCCACTGTCTTTTGTGCTTATGGGACTCATTAGATTCAGATATCAAAGAGCCTGCTACGCAAGAGACCGTCTGAAACCTGCAGGAGAAGCAATGCGCTAAAGTAGACCCTGATAACTAATCTTTCATCCCTTGTATCAACCAGCTTCCAATTCCTATGCACACCCAAACATCCTGCCCTGCAGTTGAGACCTTGGCTTGTTGGCATTTACCTTATAACTCATTACACCTGCCATTAGTGTTAGACTTATGATACAGACTTAGTACATGTTTTCAAGAATCATATCAGTGTTTTGGTTAGATGTGAGCTAACGAGTTTTTTTGCCCCCTCTAATAAGGGCACAAAAGTGGTGACTGCAACGAATCAGTCTTACTCTGTGTATCTCAAGTAATCTGCTCCTAACCAACCAAACCATCATTCAGCTTGTCACAACCTATCACCTTATCTTTTGGAGCTCCCTGTCCTGACTTCTTAGTGCTAGACCTATTCACTCATGTTATATTCAGTGGTGAATGCATGGGAGGCCTGGCATGCACAAATGCAAAAATCACTACAGTCCTCAGGATTAATTAGCACCTTTTGCTCAGTGACTTAGCCACCATCCCATCCTTTCATATAGATACACCTTCATAGCCTGCTACTTGAAGTACTTCTCTTTCCCACCCATGATATCCTTTGGCATCCTAGATTTCCTGGATTTACAAATGGAAATCCTACCACAGAAAGCATTCACTGGGTATATGGCAAGGAGCTAAACATTTTGTGAAGGTCAGTTTGAATCACTCTGTCACGTTATAAATTAGTATACAGCACAAAACACCCCATGAGGCCTTCTGGAGGCATTTTCCCAGTGAAAAGTATTGCATTTCATCTGTACAAAAGCTTTCAAGACATATTTTTCTCATATAAAATTATTCTGGCACAAAAAAGCATACAAACAGCAAGGAGCCAATAATATTAATACCAAACATGTTAAACTGTATTTATTTCACTGAAAACCATGTGTATTTCTGCAGGGAATGTAGAATTGAATTTTAAGTACAGGAAGTGCTCTATTACTTTCTCTGGCATTACAATGCAACGTTGCTTTGTTTGCTCTAAAATAGGAAGCTAAGCCCATCCAGTCAAGTAAAGTATCATGAAAGAGTTCTGGATCTGTAGCAGCAAAGTTTATCTTTCTGGTCTCTTGTCAGCTTTCCTAAACAAGCATTTTTTCCACTTTATTGCACTGAACACAAATTGCCAGTATTAAGACTCCCAGCAGAGTCTCACATGCAGTTTCTAACCTCCCCCCAATGCTTCTCTTCCATCCAACTCCCTTCATGGCCTAAAGTTTTGCCAGAATTTCTGCAAGAGTGCAAAAGCAGGGATTAGCTTCACCCCATGAGCCTCAAAGCCCTGCTTGCCAACCCACAACAGTAATATGCAAAACAGCAGCAGACCATAAAACCTTGCAGAGAGCCATCTACCACAGCCAAATCACTGCTAACATCTTAAGAATGAATATTGAGCTCTGAGTAGCCTTGCGTGCAAGAGTACCCCAGTACTGGGACATGGCTAAGAAAACATCATGAGCCCCCCTGCCAAGAGGGAAGGAGTTGCAAGCCTGGTCCTAACACGGTCCTCAAAGCCTCTTCATGTTGGGAATAGCAATTTGTCTTGACGACTGTCCAATCAACCTTTCTCCCAACATGCTATTAAAAACAAGTTAGTAGCTGACCTCTGATCTCTTCAGCTGAAAAGCAGGGTGGCTTTGTCTTGTACCTTTGAGTAAGTATAACTATGACTAGAAAGAAAGAAAAGGACAGAGCAGAAAGTGAATACCAGGAACTTCACACTGCCTGCTTTGCACTGTTACATTTGCAAGAAATCACTAATTTTTGTGCCATACATTCCGCTTAATCTCTTGTCTTTGCTTACTACAAAATCTAAATACCCTGCTTGTTCACACCTTTGTGAAAATAGTGTTTAGTTTATTAATGTACAGTAGAAGTTTTATATACTTGTCGTACTTCAGAAGTTTTATAAGCTAAATAAGCATGAATAAGACCTACATTGGGTAAAATAAGTCCTACATAGTCTCAGCATAGCTCCCAGCTTTGAGTTCTACCATGATGCAATCCATGATACAGTCGCAAAATAACCCAGTTACACACAGGATCACTTGACAGTGAACATTCCATAAAACCATAGTTTCCAAACTGTTTTTTTTTCCAAGTCATACCATTAAAGCACAAGTAAAAAATCCTATATCCTGAATACATAGTCCACAACTTTAAACTACTTAATAAATAACTCATGGGGCTTTCACAGAAATCAACTATGAAAAGTTACACAAATTTTAATGAAAACCATGCATGTGCTGAAATTCAACATTCAATCTGTCCTCCAGGAAAGAATACAAGCAGCCCTGCTTATGCTACTACCATTTTTTCTGCTTATGCAGTGGTGAAAGGCTCCACTTCATCTCCTGGTTTTCCTTTGTTATGTCTTCTTCCCACACATATTGGGAAGGCAGTTGCGTTGGTGTATTCAGGGATCTTTCTATTCCTCTGGTTTATACCAGTTAGATATAACTAACGCCTTGTTAGGTAATACCTTAGCAGAAAATAAAAAGGAAGTTGGGCAAAAGCAAGGTAACAACATTGTAACAACACCATTCTTCTTCACAGTGCTATCTGTGGTGGTAAATCTTTCCAAAGACACTAGAATCAAATAGTTTTTCCTCACCTGACAGTATTTGTATTAGGTGATGTTGGTTCACAAGTAAACCTCGCCAGAGTCAATTAGCAGTGTAGCAGTGTCAATTTCCTGCTTAAAGACCCAAAGGCCTAACATGAATAGTGGGAGAAGTAGAATTAGGAACAGTGATTTCAACTATTGTCCTAAGCAACTGAAGAGCCCCGTAAGATACCTTACTGGCCAGTGCTCATCAAACCTGCAAGCTTTCAGGAGGCCAATTGCATCTGAACTGTGATGAGAGCTAATGTGGTGATGCAACAAGTTTGTAATTTATGAGCTTTTATCAGATCTCCAGAAAAGTCACCCTGAACTTCCAAGTGGCTGATCACAACTGTGGGCTTCCACAGCTAAAGCATTAATCATCAGTATGAAATCTCCTCTACGCCTGGAAGATAGGTAACAGGCACTAGCAAATGTGATAAAGTTATGCTTCCTGGCATATGTAATTTACTAATCTACTTTGCGTAATTCTTCCAATGTCTGACTTGTTACAAATTCTATGTATCTGAAAACTATGAAAAAGGACAGACTATGTTCTGTTCAAAACAATTCTGTCTGTACCTCCACTGAAGTATTTCTTTCGTATATATCCAGTCTGTTTTTCTGTTTCAGAAGTATGAAGCACAGACAGTTTCTTTAAAGGTCTCTAACACATTGTCTTTTTTGCTGTTGTTGTTTTTCCTGTATTTTATGATCAACAATACAATATGATTAGCCAAAGTTCTTGGGGGCAACCGAAACATGTGAATAATAAAGATCAGAAATGCAAGCTGCTTCAATTGTTCCAAGCAGCCCCCAGAACCAGCACTTTTGTCTGTGCAGTACTAAATGTCTTCTTGAGAAGATTAAATGACTCAAAGGCTGAAATTACTCAAAACAAACTCATGTCCCTAATCCTTGCCTCTGAAATTCTTCTTTGCACTATGCAGGCTACGAAACTCCAAAGTTGGGCAGTCTTCATGTTTATTCTGAAGTTTCACTCTCTGTATACCCTCAGGCAACACTACAGTGATCCTAATATTGAGTGGCCTTTTCTTTAGGGAAGTTCTGAAAAGAAATTCAAGTGCATCTTTTCTGAAATGTTAGGAAAGGAAGAGAGAATGAAATTGGTATGTAATAGAAATCATTCTGCGTAGTTTACGTGACACTTGGTTGAAGATGTTAGAGAGCTGGGACTTGTATAGAATATTTCACAATCTCAAAACCAAACAAGATCTTTCCCAAGAATTCATATATGGCTTCTAAGGCTACAGATTGTTATTTTTTAAATTATTATTGTTAAGGACTTGTGACAATCATGTTCTCTCAACTCTCCTTGCTATTATTCTAGAATAATAAGAATGCCCTAACAGCTGGCAATGTATTCATACATTCTTTATAATTGAATTTGGGATAGAGTTAGAACAACTTGGATCAATTTATCTTCTCTTGAGACAATGAAAAGCACAAGATTTCTAATTAGGAAAAAAAATAAATCAAAAATAGGGTCATGCCTCTGTCTGCTTTGAAGGAGTTTGAACGTCACTGTGTTGTCAGTAAGGCAAACAGTTCAGGCTGTGACCAAACTACAGCTACGTTAGTTACTAATTCACTACAATAGAATAAAATCAGTACAAGGTGTTGAGAATACTTTATATACAGTTCAGGAGCTGTAGCTGAGAGTAGTTTTAGGCTGATCCCCTAAACCAGCTCATACATGGTTCAAAGCCACCCCAAGGACCAGCCATTGTTTGGAACTTTTTAAGAAGTGGAGGGTAGTTGGTGCTCAGCTGTGACAGACCTGCTGGCTATCCAAACCAAAGTGACACGCAGTAGGTGAGCAGTCTGGAGATTCACATCAAACCTACAATAATACACCAAACCGCTATGCAGAAGAATTAGGCTGTATAAAAGACACTTTCAAATGCATCACACTCACTTTTCTGTAGTTCTACTCTGTTGTTTGTGTTTTTCCCATCAGAGGGGAAAAAAACAAACAAACAAACAAACAAAAAAAAAAAACACCAAAGAAACATGTACATCCTCAAAAGAATTTTGTCACTGTCTGTCACTGAGCCTGGAGCCTCTCTTGCATACTCACTTTCTGCTCTAAGCTGCTTCTAGCTACAGAGCAGCAAGGAGCAGCTCACCTCATGGAATATGTGAACAATGACCACTTTTCAAACACTGAATGAAATTATCCTTGTACGGTATGGTTAGCTTGTAAAGCCATTCTGAACATTTTATAAGGAATAACATGCTAGTGAGATACCAGGAAATCAAAGTACAATCTCCTTTGTAGTAGTAGTCACAAATACGGTATCTATGAGTAATACTTTCTATAGACTTATTTAGATCTTTATTTTAGATATACCTAAACCACAATCAGTGAGATACAGCCTAAAATTGATCTCAGGTTGCAAGATATAAAATTATTTCCTTGAAATTGGGCACCCCAGCACAATAACTGAACATACAGGTGTTAGGGAACATCAGAAGCAGGGCCACTTCAGAGAAGCCAGCAACTAATTACAAACAAACAGTAGGCAGGGATCTTACCAACCAACCCACAGTCCTACAGCAGTCGAGCAGGGCAAAGCTGGTCATGGCACCAGGTGTTTTCTTCAAAAAAAAAAAAAAAAAAAAAAACAACTCAGGTGTAAGGATGAGCAGAACCAAAAAGTCTACAGAGCACTTCAGAACAAATCATAGCCAGCATACATACGTGCTACAGCACAACTCAAACAAAGAGCAAAGGCCCCTCCCTGAGCTAATTAAAATGGGGGGCCCAGACCAGTCAGCAGGGACCAAGTGAGGCTGGAAAGGGTGGTTAAGGGTCCTGGCAATCAGGACAAATCAGCTGAAATCAATTTTATCTACAGTGAAATGTATTTAACTCTAGAGGATATTTAACAACTGCTAAATACAAAATTAGAATGTGTGCTATGTTTCCCTGATCCTGGGTAAAAAAAGGATATTTATACAGCCTCAGAAAATGAAATCATCCAGGAAAATCTTAGATATGGTCGTCATAATACTGCATTATTCAAATTAATAATGGGGTTCGGGACAAAAACTTTGGTCTGAAAAATATTAAAGTGGTCTTATGGAGCCTGGAGCATCTTCCCTATGAGCAAAGGCTGAGAGACCTGGGTCTGTTCAGCCTGGAGAAAAGAAGACTGAGAGGGGATCTCATCAATGTGTATAAATACCTGAGTTGTGGGGGACAGAGGGATTTGGCCAAATTCTTTTCAGTGGTTTGCGGGGACAGGACAAGGAGTAATGGCCACCAGATAGAGCACAGGAAGTTCTGCGCCAACATGAGAAAGAACTTCTTCACGGTGAGGGTGATGGAGCACTGGGACAGGCTGCCCAGGGAGGTTGTGGAGTCTCCTTCTCTGGAAGGAGAAGAATTCAAGGCCCGTTTGGATGCCTGCCTGGGCAGGCTGCTCTGAGGAACCTGCTTTGGCTTTGGTTGGACTCGATGATCTTTCGAGGTCCCTTCCAACCTCTACAGTTCTGTGAGTTTGTGATTCTGTAATGTTGTGTTCAGACTATTTCAGTTACAGAACACATATAAATAGATGTTAAGTTATGTATATGTTTGCAATATGCTAAACTAGACAGTTTGCTAATATTAAAATTAGTTAATCATCAGAATTTGGTAAACTACTGAGTTAGGCCATCATACTGTGCTATATCCAGAGACTGTTGATCTCTGTGATGATTTTCGGTTAAGATCTCCTCCCAAAACTGACTCAAATAGTCAACTCCAGTGTAACAATGATGCCATGAACAAATTTTATCAAGAAAATACACAGTTTCTATATAACCTCAGGATTCTTGTTTTATTTTTTATTAAAAACAGCAAAACAGTTTGAATTCCCTGTAGCAGCATTATCCTGCTTCCACTAGATTTGGGATGGACCTGTGACTTTTCAGGTCCTGAATCCCCAGGGGCTGCAACTCGTATCATGTCTCTTTCTCTTGGAATTCTCTGCCTACTTTTACTGTGGCAGAGAAAAATAGATTCTCTGTCTTAGTAAGTCAATTTCTTTCTGAAAGAAGCAGCACTCTATGAGAAAAAACACCCTGTTTTAAATTTAAAGTGTTAAGGAAAAATCACAGATACTATGTGTGCTTAAGATTTATTTTCAGCTTGCAAGGAAAATGACAAAACTCCAGTCAGTGTGACATTCAGAGCCCTTGACTGTGTAACTCATTACACAGTAATCAATCCTAATCTAATTATACTGATTATGTGAAGTTGCTGGTGAGACTGAAATACAGTGTTACCTTGTAAAGAAGGTCTGCACTATTTACACTGCTATTTTACAGCAGCCGTATGGAGAGAAATACTACTAGTAAATGCCAGGAATGCCTTGAAGCCCACTAGATACCTTGCTGCATGCCACAGACTTTTACCAGCTGTAGCAGAGTGCATGCAGAAGATGCTTCTTCTGCTTGTGTGATACAAATGCTTGGCCCAGGCCACGTGGCTTTTTTTTTGTTGGCAAGAGCTACAACCCTTTGTGCAGTCAGCAGCAACGTGCTATGGCTGGAAGGTGGAAGACACTTCTGACCTCCAAAAATGCCAGGGAAGCTCTTCCACTTGTAGTCCAATTATGGGTCATGTCTTAATTTGTAATTAAAAGTGATGAATCACGAGGGAATGGTTCCCAGCTTTGTGAATGCTTGATTGAGATCAGTTACTGGCTGAAAAATTAGACCAAGAGTAACCTTTGCAAAAAAGAACTCATGAGGAAAATAAAACACTCAAAACTGTTATAACAGCAGTTAGCTTCAACTCAATGTATTTCTGGAATTTAGATTTAGACTTGGCCATGATTATACACATTTTTAAACTTCTAGACTGGAATATGGCAACAGCATAAAGCAGTGAAAACACTGATGTTGGAAATGTGTCTGATTCATAAAACAGCCTAGTGTCACAACTGCAGGGTGAACTACTTACTCATTTGTTCCATTCTTGGCCTCTGGCTGTAATTGCAAGCGTGCCAGCTTCCACACCTTTCCCCTTCCACTCTCATGACTGCCAGCTTCAGTCAGAAGAACTCTTAGACAATTTAAAGAGCCATTTCATAATTTTCCATTGAAACAACTGGAAGATACCACTTTGTTCAAAACTCTTATCTTCAATAGAGATAAAGCTTCAGCAAAGTGCTCTCTGGTTTAGGATGGAGTTTCTTATCAAGACAGGTGAGAGATCCTATCTTTTTGGTAAAAATGCATTTCAGAGCTGTAGAAAAAAAAAACACCTTTCCTGACTTAGTGCAGGGAATTTGAACAGCCGTGGCTCAGATCTTTTGTGTAACCCAACTGCAAAGCTATTGACTGTATTTGGCTGGGTGTTTCCTGCTGGACCTATTGTACATTGCAGAAACAAGTAACAGCTGAAGTGAGGCCGGAACCCTGATTTAATGATTGCTGCTTTACAGGTCCCTGAATTCTTCTGAACATATGACACATGCTTTAAAATGTTAGTCTATAGCAATCTTTTTAATTGTTATCATTCTTAAATCTTCATTTTCAATCTCTGGTGCATGTCAGAGGTTTGTACATGCATGTGTATGTCAGGTTTTGTCCCTGGCACAATTTCCCAAACCAGCAGTTTTGCCATATTGTCTTAACAATGTCGGTCATCTATAGGGAGGACGGGAAAATGGAGAAGGGAGAGGTTGTGAGAGAAGGCTTATTGTGATCTGTCATTCTCAGAGTTGATCTTTAGTTGTACAGTCTTCTATCAAATCATTTTATGTACTCAGATAGTAACAATTGCAGTAACCATCATAACTGAATTTGTTAATTTCCGAGGATTTCCATTTCTGTCACACACAGGGGACAAATGGAAGAATAAAGAACATGTATATGTTCTGGGGTGGTCAATTTCAGCATTTTGCTCCAGGTTCCTAATCATCTCACACACGTACTGCCCCTGTTTCATGCTCCATAAGTAGGGCTTCCCTTGCATCTACTTCAAAATGAAGCAGACAAGGCCTTCTCTCTCTCTCTCTTTTTTTTTTTTTTTTTTTTTTAATTTATTAGCTTGCTCATGGCTGCAAAGCTCAGTGCCAGAAGTGATTAGAGTGTCAAACCTCACAGGCTTCACATCAAGCCATAGAATTTGCCCTGCCCTAGTTTGTCTTCCCTCTATAAGTCATGTGAGACTGGGCAGAAAAATAGTATACATGTATATGTGTGAATAAATCCTATTTTTGCTAAATGAAGAATAAAATTTGCTTAAGGAAAATATATGAAATCAAGTGTATGGATAGATTTTTGGATAAATATATGGATAAAGTGTGCACAGTCTACACTTTGTGGCAAGTATATAAATGAAAAATATTAAAAGGAAATAAATGCATAGTCTTGTACATTCTAGAGCCTTTTATTTCCACAGATTAACACCTAGTGCTTTTACCTTATAGACTTCATGCTTTTAACATTAGATATGTTAAGAAGCATTATCATTACATAAAAAGCTTAAAATATGAATTCTAATGGCTCTTACAAATAGAGGTTGAGTTAGCAAAGCCAAGTAGTTTCTTATTTAATAAAGTAGTCCATTCATTTTTTGTAAAAATATTAATTTGTCATTTCTGACATTTTTATTGGAGAAGACAGTTGAAAAATAAAACTGGATTAAAGAGAATATGGGCAATGTTAGAAACGTTTATGGGTCTCTATTAAACCCTTCTTTTGGACTCATACACAAATTCAATAGAAAGAGCTAAGTTGCCATCCCGACCCCACGCTAATGGTGGAAAACAGTTTGGGTTTCCCCTTCAGCATCCCAACAAAGGGAAGCTGTGGGTAAGCCAGCATCACAGGAGAAATGTACATGCAGCAGGATTCTCATAGTGGCTTGCTCTGCCTTGGGGCAAAAAGGAAAAAGTGGTTGGATGGTGATGTTCCCGAATCTGCTCCTGCTCTGCCTTTGGAAAAGGAATGGCATCTTATACAAGATGAACTCTAGTGAGTCAGCCTTACATTTGCACATAGCATTCAAGTCACAAGAGAAAAGACAAGCTTTATAAAACAAAAGGAAATAGCCTAAATAGGAAGATCTTTGTAAGTTCCTGTAGGGGTTCAATATCCCTAAGGGGGGGAAGAAGTGAAGATAACTCAAATGATTCCTTGTTTGACTTCATGTACTTCTTCAGTGCACTTGCTTTCCTTAGAACCAATTTCATTTCTGTTTCATCTTTTACTAAAGTACAGTGAAGTCACTAAGCTGTACAATATTTGGCAAAAAAAAATCATCAATAACTTAAAAAAAAAAAAACAAAACACAAAAAACACAAAACAGACTGATGAGAATTTGAAGTTCTTGCCTTTTATTCAAAAGTCACATTTAACTCTGCCTGTTAGACCGGAGAATATTACTAGGGAAAAAATGAGAATGTTCACGTTACATTAGGTGCCAGAGACAGACTCTGTAAGTACAAACTTACTGATATTGGTAAACAGCTTAATTAAACATTTTATGTAAGGACTGCTGAGTACGAAGCACTTTCCTAAATGCATGTTACATGGTGTACATAAACCCCCTCACATCAGCTAGAACATACTGCATTTCTTCCTTGTGAAAAAATTTAGAAGAATAAAAATATAAACTTACAGTTTTAGTATCTTCTTTGCATGCGTTCTTGTGTACACAAAACAACAATGCAACAACCTGAGAATTAAAAATATGTGCAAGGAATGTCCAGGGAGTATATATGTTGACATTCATGTAAGACCTATAGATGATAAATGGGAGGCAGAGCTTTAGCTCTGACCATAATTTTTGCCCAATGAATCAAAATACATGTGAGAATATAGTGCTTGATAGATGATTTTTCACTGTTTTATATAAGCATGGATTCTTTGGGAAGAGCAGTCATGCTGCCATAAAGCAGATTCCCATGCTTGCTTTCTTCACATAGTAAATATTCTGCAGCTGAGTAGTGAAGAAACGGACCCTGACTGAGGTCCCAGACAAAGGATACGTGCTAGTCTTTAATCCTCTGGCTACTGACTGCCTGCTGCTTTTCTCTGGAGAGGTCAGACAGAAGATGAAGAGAGAGTACACACACGTAAGCATGGAATCTGAGCAAGCAAGCTTGCAGTCACACGGCGCAAGCCTTACAAGCTAATGCTGAGGAGAGATACCTCACTGCCGCCATAAGCTCTGCCCATCTTCCCATGGCATAGCCCTGTGAGTAAAGGTGCAGGCCTGCAACTTGCAGATCTGCTCATGTTCCACTGCAGTAAAAAGGACAACTTAAACATTTTTGAACTGCACAAATACAGAAGCCCGAAGAAGTCACAATTTGAACTTGAGTTTCTGTATAGAAATTAAAAAAGTAACACGGGAGAATGTCACAGTATTTTATATATTTTAAATGTATATAAAGTAATAAAAAGTATGAAGTGTATAAACAATGTAGCTTCCCCCCACCTTATTAAATATACAATTACACTGTTACCATAGCCTTTCCATCAAATCCAGTAATGCTGTATTTGTGCATCTAGTAAGAAAATGGGGAAAAGATTGAATCTCTCTATTAGAAGTTTTGAAGAATAAGTTAGATAAAAACATGTCAAGGACAGTCTAAGTCTACCTTAACTAAACAGAAAAAGAGGAGTGCACTACAGCTTCTCATGGTCTGCTGCAGCCCCACACGCCCATAGTTTCCATGAAGAAAAAGGGATTTATTTGCAACGCACCTTTCCAGAAGATAGCTTCAGGTCAGAGTTCTCTTTGTGGTCAGATTTATAAAACAACACTGAAATTTCCTTTCAGAGATGCAATTATTTTCTAAAAAAAAAAAAAAAAAAAAAAAACAAACACCTCCAAAACAGAAATTTATAAAAACAAACAGGAAAACATGAGATTTGTTAAGATGGAAATATTTATAGCTGTTACAGTTGTAAGATTATTTTTTAGATAGTTCAAATTAGGTGAGCAGAAGAAATAAAGCCAGAGCAAAGGAGTTACAGTAAGACTGTTTACTGTAACTAAATCTGGGTATTGCATCTTTGTCAACAACTTCAAAAGTGCTCAGACATTAACAAAGTTAGGCACAGTGAATAAAAAATATCTTTGTTTTGGAATAGTCAAAAGCTCATCTGCCTCACTTTTTGTCTCTTATTTTTCAAATTCATTAATTTTGACCATCAGCAATAAACTTAATGTGTTATATGTATGGGTATATGTATAACTTTCTTAATTACCAAAACTAGCACAGATAATATCTGGGCTGCCTATCCTGTAAATATCCTTGGGATCTCACTCAATATATCCAATAGCACAGAACAAATACTGTGAAATTATGACTGATAAAAGAAGGGGGATTGATTTTTTTTTATTATTTTTTTTTAAGTAGGAGAAAGTTTAACCTAGCCACTTAATGCAGGATTCAGTTGTGCTCATCAGGTGCAATCCAGGATTGACAGACTATATTTACATGTAGGACTATATTTTGACTGTAACTGCCTAATATTTCTGTTCTAAGGGCACACAAAACAATTGTTGACAAGCTTAATAGTATATTTAACACATTAGGATAAGAAATAACTTTAAGAAGCTATTAATAAAGTACTATAAATGATATTGTAGCATATTTTTCCCAATAATTGTGTGGGGGGCAAATGTAGCTATTAGTGCAAAAATTCTTTCATAAAAGAAACTGAAAACAAGATACGTTATACTTTTTGTGATTTGCTGCATGATGCATATGAGTGGAGCCTACTGGAGGTGAAAAGAATTGGGTACTGACATAAAGAATTCAGTGGTATGCAGAGACAAATTTGCTTGTCAGTATATATATAAAGCAATGACCCAAGACTATGTCAAAATGTCTTACAAAGTAACACGTACAGAGAGGACAGAAAATTAAGCAATAATTGTTCTTTTATGAGGCAGACAGCAGGGCATTTCCTGCTCTACCTTTTGTGTTATTAACAACAAAGAAGACGAAGTGCTAACTAAAGTGTTCCCCCGACATCTGAGAGCAGAATATAATAATATTTGGCAGTTTCATATGAAGTGAGAAAATGATTTTAATTATAGTGGACAGAATTGCCCCATATTCATTACTCTAGCAATATTCAGAAATACTTTAAATTTTATGCAACAGAAAAGTGAAAAATAAGGTTACCCATGCTGAAAGAATGAATAGATTTTTCTCAGTATCAGTGCTGTGCATTAGAAATATGAGACCTCAACAGAGACAAGCGTCCTGTTAGCATTAGCAAGAGAATACGTTTTTAGCATGTCATGTAACACAGCTCTGTGCACGGATATGTGCAGTGTTGTGTGATGCACACAACGTTTGTTTTGCATGATGACATCTTTTTTTGCAATGCGTCTCAGTAGCGGTAGCTTTTGGAGAAATTATGAGATTTGTAAGATTTCAAGTTAATCCTGCTAAATGAGATACGTTTTGTGAACTCTCTGGTACAATGGATAAATCACCCCATGTCTTGAAATGCATACTTTGTTTTTTGTGAAGCTACATCTGAATGTTATCTGAATGCTGTTTAGTTTCCAAGCATATGTTTCTGTTATTTTTTTCTTACCTACATCATACAAAGGACGAGAAATACATGAAACTACAGGCTTTTTATGGTCTGAGTCCTACCTGATTGCCTTCTAAAGTTTTCCAGTCATTTCAGCTTGGGTCTTCATTGCCTCTGTCTTGCAAAGTTGCCATCAGTAGGGATTTGCTAGTGCCCAGGTGGGTGGTGAGAAGCACAGATGAGGACTGCAGGTGTGCAAAGAGCAGTGAGGGGATGCCATGACATGTCCTCTCGGTTACCTGACACTTCTGACATCTGTGCAGACAGCTGGATGGGATGCCTCAGTCATTGCCTTGAGAGGAGTGCTAAGGGAAGGGATTACAGTGGTGGAGAGACTTCAGGTGCAAAATGCTGTTCACAACGCAACTTAATTTCTAAAGCTGTTAATTGTTCAGCATTGCAAGACCTGGAAAGGGCTTTAGAGAAAACAGAAGAGATTGTATAAAAATAACCGAGATAGAAACATTGTTTTCTGCCTGTGTAAGTAGAGCTCACATAATCTGAAGTAACATCCTCTACAGTCATCCATAGTGGAATGCATATGCAAGAGATGAATAAACTTGACAGTTGTGTAAGCCTGCATTAGTAATTAAATTATGTCAACAATCAAATTTGAAGTAGCTGTTCCACAGTAGGCACATAACATGTTTATACTACAGGTGGTCTCAGGCCACAAAAGCTGTAGAAAGAAATGGAAGAACTGGTGGGGTAAGGGGAATTAAAGTGATACGCAAAAGGAAAAATTAAAGCTTTCCAGTGCAGCGTCCTATTAAAATAATGAAATAAAGCGTGCTTATCAGCCATGTCTCCATAGCAATGGCAGCATGGAATTGGTATCGAACTTTGAGATGAAAATAAGGTAGCGTACATGCAGCACTGTATCCTTATGTAGGTAAAATCTCATCAATGCCTACAAGAGATACTATTAAGCAAAAACAAAAGTAGAGTCCAAGGTAACTGGAATAAGTACTTGTTCCTCACTTTGATAAGAAACAGCTATCAAACAAAAAATAACACAAATGCATTTGCGATTTTTTTTTTTAAATATGCTTATCAGTGACACACAAGAGCAGCTACCCAACATTATGAGGGGAATAAATTTCGGCATTAAGAAAACTTGTCAGCCTTTCAGCCACGGCTCAGGCGAGGACAATGACAGAACTTACATTCATAGTAGCATAAAAAGGAAGGTGCCCCCGGCTGGGCAGCAGCCCCCAACGGGCACGACGGCCCCAGGGTGGCCCCGGGCCCCGGCCCCGGCCCTCGCGGGCCCCCGCAGCCCCCCCAGGCCGCCGCCCGCAGCCCCGGCTCCTCCCTCGGCGGCCGCCGCGGCGGGAGGGCGCTGGGGGCCGGGCCGGGCCGGCCATGGCGGCGGAGGAGGAGGAGGGCGAGGTGGACTGGGTGGTGGACACCATCGCCGGCTTCCTGCGGGGGCCCGCCTGGGCCGTGCCCGTCCTGGAGTTCATGGAGCAGAAATGCGAGGGTGAGCGGCGGAGCGGCGGCGGCGGCGGCGGCGGCGGCGGCTGGGCGGGGAGGCCGGCCCCGGAGGGGGGCCAGGCGGGCGGCGGCTGCCCGGCAGCGCGGGGAGCACCGCGGGGCCCGGCCCCCAGGGGACAGAGCGGGCAGCCCCGAAATGCGCGGCCCCTAAGGCTGAGCCCGGGCAGGGCCGTGCTTAAACTGCTTCCTGGCCTAGCCGTGCTGCAACAAGGCGTGTTTTACCTTCAGAGCGAGGCATTTCTGAGCAAAAAGGCGATAGGGAGGGAAAAAAAAAATCTTTCTAGTTGCTTTAAGCAACCAGAAATTGAGCAAGTTGTTAATAGCCTCGATGAAGACAGCTCGGCTAACAGTACGTGTTGATTTATCACTGGTGCGTGATTTTTCCCCGACGAGTTATACTGCAATGCTGTGTCCAAAACCTAAATATTTTGAGTGAAATTAAGAGGGCTGGACGTGTCCTGAAATCATCCCCCCCCCCCCCCCCCCTTTTTTTTTTCCAATGGAAATTTCAGTTGAATAAGAAATTTCAGTGTGTGCGTGGAAAATCCTTAGTGATGATGAAGATATGTTGTAGAACAAAAAATCGGCACCGGTCATCTCTCCTGAATTATTTAAAGTGAAATAAAAGTGAACTTTTATTTGAGGAGATTGATTTCTGACCTTGTCAGTAGTTTTAACTTTAAAATACTGAAGTATGACACAGAGGCTTTCAAATACATCTTCTTTCAAGGAGTTCCTAACACAAAGCTCACAGGACAGACCTTGCCATTCACGTGCTCTACCTGCTCGCATTTCACTTTTCTCCTGTCCATCTGCAATGGTCGGCCTCTGTGGGGCAGCCCCGGTCCTTTGCTGTGCTCTTGCTGCTGAGGTCTGTTACGAATTTGTACTTGATGTTCAGAGTGAAACAAATGCATCTCTCATTCAGATCACAGCTTCCAAGCAAGGTTCTTCTCACTGACCCTGAATTGTTCCCACCCTTTCCAATCTTTTTTTGAAGGAAGATCACTGTGACTACACACACTTTTCCTGCTATACTGTTAAACAAGACAGACAAGACAGGTAAAGTTACTGCTCTGCAGTTAGGAAGTGAGAGGGAAACCTCGGCTAGACGTTCTGTCAGGGGAAGTCTGCCTAAACTCTTTGTCCTTCGAGCATTTTGATCGCCATGGAAATGGGCTGCATAGAGCTGCCTCTCTTGTTTTAGGAATCAGGGGAGCTCATTATCCCTCTCTGGAGCAATGATCTCTCCTTAGAAGGTTGAGTGGAATTTACTGGCAGTAAGAAGATTTATGGAACCTCTGTAAATTTCCACGTAGCGTGAGGCAGGCTTATATAATGGCCTCCTGCCAGTTTGTTTCTGTGTGAGAAATTAGAGCAGCAAAGTAGAGACATCACTTATCGCAGGTGGTCTTCCAAGGTATCATTTGTGCTACAGAGTTTTGTTGGACAACTCTCAGCAGCTATTGAGAAAAAAGAAAAGGATAAAGAAGTGTTGCTGCAGTCTTAGGGTTGCTAAGAAGCACAGTTAAAGACATCTGAAATTTTAGTTGCAGTTATCTGTGCTGTTTGCTTTTCCTTTCAATAAATACGCTGTGCTATTTCCATTGCTGTTCCCGAGGTGTTTTGTCAGGACAGAGTTAATTCTCAAAATATTTAAAGCCTTTGGACCGAACAAGCAAATTAGGATAATTTTGATTAACTGACAGTAACTTCTGATTCCTCAAAACTAGAGTTTGAGTTTCGCTAATAGGTATGTAAGGCACTGGTTTTGGAACTGTAGTCAGGAGTCAAGCACTTGCATTTACAAGAGTCCTCATATTTATAAATGCTTATAAATGATTCTACTGTTTTTGTATCTGTTGATATTTTCTCTCTTTGTGTCTCTCCCTCTTTCTGTGGACTTGACTAATTTCTTGTAGCTTCATATATTGCTTATATGTGACTGTAAAATGAAGTTAAAACTGTGGGTATGCCTTAAGGGGAGGGGTCTGTTTGAGGGGTGCTAGCGATGGTTTTCAACTTTAACAGGAAAATGTTGAGTTTGACTCTAAGGATATTGGGGTCCCCTGGCTTATTGTGAAGCAGTGGGTTCTTCAGGTCGTTGTTTTGCTGGGTGAACAAAGACTGAGCCAAAACCCGAAGGAAAAACAATCACCATGTGATTTAGGAGTCCTAACGTGAGAAAATCCAGGATCCCCATTCAAATACAGAACTCCTTAATGCCACTTAAATCAGAGGCGATGCTGACTGCAGCTTGCTTTGTTTGGCACTTAGCTCCACTCTTTTTGTTCAGACCCTGAGAACACAGAGCAGTTTGTGCAAGCTTTCCACTCTGCTTTCCATGTCATCCTGAAGCTGTGCGAGGAGGAGGAGGAAGGACTTGGAGGCAATCCCGTTGACATGGGCAGGAACAGTCAGCCCTCTTTGGGGGTTTAGGGAGCGTCAGAACAGGAGAAGGTAGAAGGGAACAGCCACCAAGACAAAGGTTGGGGCCTGCAAGAGCTATAACAGAGGTCCCCCAGAGGGAAGGAGATGTAGAAGACAATAGAGGCAGTTAAGTAGCTTCACCCTCTTGGATTTAGTAATACTGTGGCCACCACAGAAGCTGATTTTTTTTTTCAATTAAGATTTATAGTACTTTTTTGTGGAACAAGCATTTCTACCATTTGAATGTATTGCTATGTACTTTTAAAGTCTTTTCAAAAAAAATCCTTTCATTAGAAAAAGCTTTCCCTTATGCAGAAAAGACAGAAAAGCAAATGTTGCTTTTCCAAATTATGTCACTTAAAAAGAAAGTTTCCCTTGGTTACTTAGAGGGCCTGAATTGTTTGATGGGATTTCTATACTTGCACTGCTGTTGGTTGTTACAACTTGATGCAGGTATTTTCTGTTGTAGGAACAGCCATCTTGCATCCCATCGAGGTGCAGTGACATTGCCTCAGCATTGTCACAGCTGGAAAATGCTTTCTAAAAGGCCACTCTGAAGCCATGTGACCGCTGGAGTAATTCCATGCACATGAACAGCATCTCCATTGGAGATGTCATATATGAAAAAAAAATCACACCCACTGACCAATTTGTTAGGCAGAACTCCCATTCTTCAAATCACTTCAAAGCATGCAAATGAGAAGGGACTTGTCCAACATACGGTGGCTAATCTTGACGGGTATTGAGGATGTCTCACTTCTAAGCCTCTGCTTTAATTGCTAGGTTTTACATTACCTCTTGCTCATTGCTGACGTGATAAAAATGTAAATGTTTCCAAAACCCCCTAGGTTTCCACACAGCCTTCATTTAAATGTATGTAGAGAAAAACATCCTGATTCATGTGTCATTTGCCATATTAGAACAACATTATCCAAGTTCACAGGGTAGTTCTTATATTAAATCTTACTTTTAAATGTACCTGTCTGCTGAATCCTCAGCTTGCTTAGAAATCTGCTTCTGTTATGAAGATGTGTTTTTCTGGTATTAAATTGCAAAAGTTAATTACAATAAGTTAACAAAAATACATGGTTAGCCTGAATGTGTGGAAAAATATATTGATCATGTCCCTGATTATTGCATGATTAAATATATTAACTTGTAAAGGTCTCTTAGAGAAAGTGAAAAATGAAATACATGCCACAAATTAATGTGCTAGTACTTAAAACACTAACTCAAAAATGTTTGTTTTTAAGTTTTTGATGATGAAGAAGAAAGCAAGTTGTCTTATACAGAAATTTATCAGGAGTACCAAGCTTTGGTGAGCATTATTCACTATTTGTGGTAGATTTCTAAGAAATAATTTGCAATATTACAGTTGGAAATTTAGATAAATACTACTTTATTATCTTTGTTATTCAGAATTTTATACTGTTGTTTGGCATAAATGTTTAGATGTTCTTGAGCCATAGCTGTCATACGCGTTTTTATGCTTAAACACCAAATACACAGAAAATTTATCCCTCTTACGAAGTTATTTCTTTTTCATTAACATCAGTATATCTGCTAGATAAAATACTGTATTAATAAGCTCAATAGTCTGTATATTTTCTGGCAAGTTAAAAAGAGAAATAGCACAATGTCAGAAAACGTGTAACTTGTATTTTGTTCGCTAATGAGTCTGGTAAATCTTTTGAGTGGTTTCAAATATTGTTTCCAAAAAACTGCAGAATATTTTTGAAG
Organism: Aythya fuligula; assembly: GCF_009819795.1. Lineage (NCBI taxonomy): Eukaryota > Metazoa > Chordata > Aves > Anseriformes > Anatidae > Aythya > Aythya fuligula. The sequence continues at coordinate 2,208,933 of NC_045561.1, forward strand.
CGTGCTTGGAAAACCTATAGATAAATGCACACAGTTTTCTAAAATATTTTCTTGTAACAAAGCTTGGTCATATTTGGTGTTGAAAGTAGCACTTGAATGAATACAGACCAACATTCATTTTTGCCGTGACTCTGAAAACTACTGTGCATGCAGACTGGAAACAAACAAGCAAAATTATTTACAAAGGAAAAAGTGATGAATACTAGCCAAGAGTCCGGGGAAAAAGGTAGAGAGGAGAGATTCCTGGAAATTGCAGAGGCTAAATTAAGTAGTAACCGAATTCAGCAACAAAAATACCAGTTAATTTAAAACAGGTTATCAAAGCAAATCAATCCCGAAGTATTGCATCAATTTTCCTGTGAATTTAAGAAGTACAATGGCAGCAGAAAAGAATGTACAATATGTACAATTACAAAAAAAAAAAAAAAGTAGGGAAAAGTCTCTTAGAAAGTAAGACTTGTATTTTCTTACAGGTTGAAAAATTATTAGAAGGTTATCTTAAAGAAGTTGGCATTACTGAAGAGAAATTTCAAGAAGCTTTTTCATCTCCTCTTGCAAAGACACATACTTCACAGGTATATTTTCCTTTGTTACAGAATCTATAAATGTAATTTTTAGTTTTGTATTTTAACTAATATATCAGGGTAGAGATGTTTAAAAAGTTTTTTGTGTGTGTTTGTTAAAGCTTGAATTTTCTAAAACCTAATCATAGAATCATTAAGGTTGGAAAACACCTCCAACATCACCTGGTCCAAGCATCAACATATCTGTTTGTACTATGAACTCTGATCAGCAAAACATGCATCTTTAAAATAAAAACAGATACTTGTGTGGGGTTGGAAACCTTTTGAGATTTCTTCCATGCTTTATATTTTTTTAAATCAAACACATAAAGGTATGCCTGACACCTTTATTTGCATGTTTATCAGCTTCACATTCGTCTTCGGTTCATCTGCAGTAGTAGACAAATTCGAAGATTTAAAAAACATATATTCTGTAAAGGTAAGGATGTTTTCCTCTGATTTTGTAAAGGCAAAAATTGGTCTTGAGGAGAGAAGGCACGATTCTGCAGTACTTGCTCAAAGATATCTTTCAGAATTGTCTCGGGTATATGAGGCAGAGAAGTAGAAGCTTCTACTGCCTGTGTAAATTGTGCTTTGTTGACATATCTCCTCCTTGATGTGCAACAAGATTCTTCAGAGCACACATTCCTCACACAAGCTTACAGATTTGTTCAGGAAGTCAAACAAGTTGTAGTTGTAAACTTACGCTGGGAAACCCTCCAGGTCTTGTGATAATATTTATGTAGCCATGATGATCTAAGGACATAAACCCTCAAATTCTTTTCTTGCCTATTAGCTCAACTTGTACAGCTGGTAAAAGTGGTCAGATAGGAGAAGGAAATACAGTTATTAAAACCATGCTCCACAGAATTTAAATCTTAACATCATTTCAAGCAAACTGGGATGGTTATGATTTCTGTAGTTTAATTAGTTTGTGCAAATCTTCCCTCCCACAGGCGATCTTGCAAACAGTGCTGGCAGCAGAAGATTTCAGACTATTTAAAAAAATGATGGTACAAAAAAATATTGAAATGCAATTGCAAGCCATTAGAATCATGAAAGAAAGAAATGGTAAGAAGTGGTAAATATGGGGTTTCACTTCATCTTTGTAGTTTGTGCTTGTTTTCTTTTTCTAAAAACTATGTACTCCCATTCATAAATGAGTATAGAATACTGGTCCAGCCCAAGTTAAGGGAGAACACCGTTGATTTTGCTGGGACGAGGATTTTAAAATTTACTTCTTGACTTGTAATCTCAGACACAACTATCTATTTTCCTTTCTAAAATAACAGTGTCAGCTCTGTAGAGTTTCCTGTGAAATTTGATTTTTTCTGTTAGAGATTCTTGTTGATAATTGAGCGTTAATTGTATCTTTTCATTAACAATGATAATACTTATAACTGAATTAAGCTATTTGCAGAGCAGCAGTTGCGTACCATCTGCCATGCCTACCTTGCAGTTCACACTGTACATTTATACTTGAAAAATCTATATACGCAGCAGAAGTTAAGGCCGCCATCATTCTCACAGTTAAATTATTTTCTCTTCTTTAAAGGCACTTATCCCTTACTCTTGCTGCTCCGTTGATGTTTTTGAAAGGATTTTCATCTACTCACTCTTTCTTCCGTCTTCAATTTTACTATTTAGTTTTGTCTTCCTACTGCATATGTTTTGTTTTTCCAGAGACTTTTTTTAAATGTCAAGTTCGATGTAACACTTAGATTTGAAAATGGTTTAGTAAGCACTGGTTGATTTGCAGTCTATAGGAAATACCATGTAACAGCCAATGCAGAGTATGGTTTATGCTGTACTTATGCTTAGATATCAAAACTTTTGTGTTTCACAAAGCTTTGCCTTTCTGCTCCTAGCAACTTGATGCTGAGGATCTAGAATCTTTATGTAAACAGCTTGTAGCAAGGAAGAATTAGATGTGTCTTTTCTTTCCTCTGCCAAAAAAAAAAAGGTTTCTTTCTCGTCTTTGGTTTAAGACTGATGCCAAATAGAACACAAAACAACTTTCTTTGGAGTAATGCACACATCTTGTTATTTTCTTTTGGTAGGTGTATTGCCTGACTGTTTGACTGAGGGTTCGGATGTGTTCAGTGAAATTGAACAAGAAGAAATGAAAATACTCAGGGAGGTTCTAAGGTAAAAAACAAACAAAAGAATCAATCCTACTTTCCACCACATTTTAAAATAAAAGTATATGGAACCTAATTCTTCCAGCCTTTTCCAGGAACCTACCTTCAGATTACATGAACGTTTTTGTCGAAATCCTATCTGTGAGGAAAAACAAATGGTACTTGACAATGGGTGTGATCAGGGATATTTAAAAACATAAGGATTACCACTCTGCCATAATGAACTGTCTTGGTGATGCATGGAATGATATGCAACACTAAAAGTCTGCAAATCCTGAGTTAGAACTGTATCCAATGACTCTGGACAACGGGAGCAACATTAACTATAAACTGTTCTGGGAACATCCTAAACACAGGTCCAGAGAGACAGGATCAACACTGTAGGTCTGCTTAAAGCGGCTTTATTACTCCTTAGCACTGCAAGAATTACATGCTCTGTTCCATATCCATTAAAGCCTTGGAAGGGCAAATTCTGCCTTTGCAGTAGTTCTTACTCCTTTCTAAAGTGTCCTTAGTTGTCAGCAATGTCTCTTGCTGTAATCTAAGATGAGGACCAATACAGCTTCTACAGATTCTCTTCCACTCCCAGTTCTCACACACACAGAATTATAAACGAATAATAGCAGATTAACCCATTCCCTGTATATTAAATGATGATATTTTTCCTCCGTGTTCTGGAAATACTTCCCTTCCTTTAGCAAATGAAACAAGGGATGGATAGATAAGCCCTGGAAATCTATACACAATTATTTTTGCACAGGGAAGGAAAGACTGAGGGCTGAGATCTGTGTGTTTATCATAATTCTTTCAAGAGCACATTTTCATTTAAGTCATGAAAGTATTTTGGATGCTTTAATAAATTCATATTGTCTTGCAATTGTTCTGGTATTCCTCAAGTATTTAAGCAGTGCTAAGTTTACATAGAAGTCATTAATACTTAAGAATTCTTGTGTATTTACTTGCATTTTATGTTACAGAAAATCTAAGGAAGAATATGACATGGAGCAAGAAAGGAAAAGGACTGAGGAAGTGAGTATCCTGTCTTTCTAGGTGGTTTGTGCTGATGATTAAGAAATACTTTGATATTCTCGTCCCAGGCATTAACTGTGTAACTTCAAGGCAGTATGTACCACCCTCAGCAAATAAAAGCTATCAGGAAGGTCTTTATGAAAGGTCTGTTCTGTTGTTTACATTTTCTTGATGGTATCACTGATGTTAATGCTATATATATTACAACGAACCATCAGTTGTTTGGTGCAGCTCATAAGCATATTTGCTCCTCAGTATCCAAACTCCAAGATTCTGGCAATGGGTATCAGCCTTTCAGATTTAGAGAACATCTGAATTACCAATATTGTCAAGATCAAAGACATTTCAAAGTATAAGCTTCTTAGTGACTACAGCATTTATAATCCTTCAGGAATTTTAAGGATCACTTCATAGACAGTATAGTTATTCATTAAGTCAGTACAGTGCTGCCAGAACCTAATTGCCAGGAACTAGAAATACCCTCCAAGTTAGGCCATCACCCAGTCTCTGCCAGAGTAAACCACGTAGAAAGGTACTGCATGTAAGTGGGGACCGGTTAAAGTGTCTGTTGTTAAACAACTGAGAAACAAATAGAAATCTGAGCAAGGTTGCTGTGAGGAAGCAGCAACAACTACAGTGGCTATAGTTTTTACAGTGGAAATGTGGCAATAAGGCTTCCCTTCACCAGGAAAACAAACAAAAATAGGATTGTAGGCTATTTCAAAAGGGAGCAGAACTGCTTTTCTGTTTCTGTCATTAGGAAATTGAGCCTAGTAAGTTTGAAAAGGGAAAGAACTGCCTATATCTTCAGCCTGAACTTACACAGGAAGCTAGCTGGAGATCAAATGTAACTACTGAAGTGGTGGAGTCACCATCCCTGGAGGTCTTTAAAAGACGTTTAGATGTAGAGCTCAGTGATATGGTTTAGTGGAGGACTTGTTAGTGTTAGGTCAGAGGTTGGACTGGGTGATCTTGGAAGTCGTTTCCAACCTAGACGATTCGGTGATACTACAGAGGTCTGCATTTCAAATCCACTCCTAAACTCAAACCCCTAGTAGGTGCAGATGATAGTTATGCCACTGTTATTCCACCAAATTAACCTCTCCCATTGTCTGGCACTTTAGAAAAGTGGTGACAAAACTCTGTTTCTCATGTACATGTTTCCATGATACATTCCAGAAAATTAGTCACCCGTTTCTTACTAAACAACCTGGAAACTCAAGCCTTGGCTCATTTTAAGAATTTATGTTCTGTCTAGATACAGACTTACCCACATCTTCATAGACAGCCAAGAATATCAATATTCTTGATAAATGAGCCAGATTATGGTAGCATTGTAGTGCCCAATTCATTTTTTCAGCCTAGTCTCTGAACAGTTTCTTCTTGGCATAGAAATGTGTGCATGAAGCTGTAATATCTCATAAACTGCATTCTAAGAATTAACAGTATCTAGTTCCATGTAGTATTTCTTTTTTTAAGACATACTCCCAATTAGTTTGGCAGGCAGAATAATAGATACTTAATTATTAGAAGATGCGACGGCGTATTTCATAAAGATAAAACTTAGCACTTCAGCATTATTTGCTCAGAGGTGGAATTTTCAATCTTTCTTTTCGTACAAAGAAAACTATAGCAAAGAGCACGTGGAGAATGCTATTTAAATTTACCTTAGCGCAATTGATCCGTTCAGGATGCCTTCTGCCACTCCTGTTCAGTTACAGGACCAGACCTTACGAGTTTAATGATGCAAAACTTACTTGGTAGGCATTGACAGGAAATCTGGCTGCAGAAGTAATATGAATTCACTCGGTACCTCAGTTCACCTGGACAGAAGAGATGGAGGGTTCCAGCAGGAATTAGAGGGTTGATGAACAGCATAGACTTTTTCTGAGTAAATCCCAGCTAGCCTTCGCTTTCAGAGGTGGATTGTGTTGTCAAGATTTCTCACACAAGTGTGGAAGTAAAACAGTAGCATCAGAAATTATCCAAGCCCGTTGTTTCCATTCAGCTGATTATTTTCGTTTCTGTGGTAACCTCAGTGTATGCTCCTAGTTCTCTTTCTACCTGCTCTATTTTTATGGTTGGTGGAGGTTTGTTTGAAAGTCTCATCAGTGTGGAAAAAAAGACAACACCCTACATTATCTCTTTGTAGATGGGAAATAAACTATTTTTCTAAAAATAAAAAAAAATAATATTCTTAATTTTGATTGTTGATAAGAGAACGTTATGAACCGAAATTAAAAATACTGATTTATGACTATAAGCTAGTATGAACCCTACTATCAATAAAGCAAAATAAGTATGCTTTGTTCACTTTGACAATGCAATACATGGTGTAAACAAAACTATTTTAACTAGAAGTTGTTTGAGGAGGTTTTCTTTGAGTTGATAGTTTAATGCCTGAAATGAAGTGCTAGGAAGTGTAACACTTGGTTTTGTCTGCTTTTTTAAATTTAAGGCACATACCCTTAAATCACCAGATGTGACCAGTTTTCCAGGAGATTCAAGAGAAACTGTGAGAGTTAAGGAGTCTACTGAGGGAGCTGATGTTTCTGAAGAAACTCCAAAAATTTCATTAGGTAATATTTTGGGAAAGCTCAGTACTGAGTATGCAATATTTACGTACACACAGACAATCTTCATAAACAGGTGGTGTTCTCCCAGTGGGATCTACTCTCTTAAGGGTTAGTGAAAAATGTGTAGCTTTATAGTCTAAGGTCAATTCAAAGAATATACTTCAAACTTTAGGAAATATTTTGCACATTTTTTTTTCTTCCTGCATCTAGTATTTGTCTTTGAATGCATTCACACTAAGTTTTCATATCACAGACACTTGAGCTGGATACTTTTAGCCTTGGTGGTACCTGTGGGCCATACTTGCTCTCTTCTTTCCATGTTATAGGTGTTAACACATGAAGTGGTTGTAAGACCCTCGATTCTTTAAAACTGAATTAGTGTCTTTCACATTAGGAAATTTAAAAGAAAAAAGTGTTACCTTCAAAATATCCTTTTTACCTTTTGTATGCTTCTTGTGAGGTTTCATTACATTTATTCAAACTCTTCTTCTCTGCTTTCCACCCTTGGAAATATGCAGAAGGCCTGCAGGTATACTTGCATTCTTCTCACAGCTTGCTTTTAATCCTCTTATTTTTGCATAGCTGTGCCACCTTGCAATGGCACCATTAAATTATGCCTGTCTGCAGGACTTAATCCTGTGTTTGAGAGACAGGATATCTGAGAGCCTGGGAGTCAAGACTTCTCTGCAGTGAGCGCAGCTCTTCATTGCTGTCCACGTGCCTGCTCAGCTGATGCTGAGCATTCCCATGCTCCTTAAAAGCCAAAGAAGAGGGAGGTCTACAAACAGCTCTTTTAGAATCTTCTTCAGCCTCATAGAACTGGAACTGTGGGACAACACGCCTGTCCAAATAAGCTAGTAAGAAAGTTTGCCACAACTTATCCTCCACTACAACCGTGAAAAAGTGGTTTTAGGTAGTAAAGGCAAAAATCAAGAACATTCACTGTGAATCTTCTCACAGACCCTTTTCACAACCAGAACTGAGGACTGGCCACCAGACTAGTCCGTTAATACCTACCTCCAAAACATGGGTTTCCAACTTAAAGCACCATCTTGGATAACGGGATCATATCCTCTGCTTGAATCCCTTCCCATTGGTACCAGATACAACTCCAGGAAAGGACACAGCAGCAACTTTAACAGTTTGTGCCTCTCCGCCCTTCTCACTGCCCTCACTGCCTTCCAGATCCTCCCAGCTTCTGGCTCTGTGTTCTCACTTGCAGGGTCTTGTTACTGCAGAACAGAGCAGCTCGCCATTCTTGACCTGAGTATGAGGAAGAATCCCATACCTAGGGAGTATTGGCTGCCTTGGTAATATGGCCTCTTGCGTGAGCCAGTTTTGATAGCCAGGAAGAAGGACTCCCCCAGCCCCTTTCTGTCAGGCATATATTACTTTTCCTTCAGCTATGCGGCTTTTTCGTTATCCTTTGCTATTTCCCTATCACCTTGAGACCCACAATTTCAGTTTGTGAACCCCTTACAGTTTTCCACTGCATACTAAATCTGAAACTAATGGCAACTGCCTTAATTTTCCTAATTTCACTTTGGTGAGCCCCTCATGAGTAGTTTAGGTACTGCAAAACCATTCCTCCCGTATACTGACCATCCAGCTCCTTGCACTACTAGGTGCAAAGAAAGGTGAATTTTCCAAAGACTCTGAAGTAATTGCCCACATCAAACAAATGCTGCTTAGTCACCCGCAGTACGAATGTACATATAGACAAGTTCTCAAAGGAGAATAGAGGTTACATACCAGTAACTGTAATTCTTTGAGATGTGTTGTCTATTTGTATGTTTGCTGTCCATCCTCCTTCCCTTGTCTTCTCAGTATCTTTTCAGCTTTGTGGGTTAAGTGAAACTGAGGGTCTTATGATCACATCCTACAGGTACTGCTAGGACATAAACATCTCCAGCTTGAGTGTTTGCAATATGGACAGCAACAGTGTAAATGTACATACACACAACACATTTCAAAGAACTACTTTCTGGTAAGTAGCTTTCCTTACTTACAATGTTGGTTGTGAGGTAGGTGTTCGGCATGCAGTGTGTGTTCTTTGGATTTTTTTGCCCTGCTTTTTAAGGAAGACAGTCCTGGCATGAGGATTTTTTCTTAGCAGTTTTAACTCTTAATAGTACCTCTGAGGACTTTTATTCATCACAACAAGACATTCTTTGGAGCATCTAGACTTCTAGCAGTCAGATTTCAGTGACATGGAAATTCTTCAACTTGACCTTTATTTTACATTTCTGTCCTAGTCTGTTTTCCATACTTGAAACAACATTTCCTCTTCTTTCCCCCCTACCTTTTCACAGTTAAACATAACTTGTAATTTTCTGTACTAAAGAAAGTAGCAACACTGAAGAGCTAAACATACATTATGTGTGCTAACTTTAAAAAAACAAAACAAAACAAAAAACAACAAACCTCCAACAACAATTTAGTGTTCACTCTGCACTACTTTCAGTGGAGCTAGCCTTTGCTGTCTGTTACGGTGGTCTGGTAGAGGCCAAAGAAACTACTTGTACTTGTAATACAAGTTATTTCTCAATATTACTGCAAAAATCCATAGTACAACGCTTAGAATTATAATTACCTACATTCAGTTACATCTCTATTCAGATATCATGGAGAGACCCAAACTGACTGAACACACTAGAAGTCATATTGCACTATTCATATTTTTGCATCTGTACTTTCAAAAGTACTCCAAAGCCTCCTCACTTTTAATAAAAATATGGTAGAAGCAGCAGCTTACCTTACTCAGGAATAGTTTGTAGGTAAAGTCAAGAGAAGTCTTTGTAAAGTTCTGAAAACACTGCTTTACAGTCCAGTGACTGGAAGAACTTTGACTCCAACCTTAGAAATCATCATGCCGTCCGCCTTAGACACACAGTGGAGTTCTGTGGAATTGCAAGGCAAAACTGTCCTTGGTACCTGTAGATATGAAAAGCACAGCTGGAATCAGTGCAGGATTTAATAGCATTCATCTCCTCTGGCACCCACTGACCAGCCCATCTGGGGCTCTGGGTGCTGCCAGGGTCAGAAATCAAGCACATTCCCATTATATTCTCATACAGAGGCAAGACTGGGTTTGAAGATGAGATATTCAGCTGTATACGCTGACTAGGCCATCTTCCAGTTCTGGTGCCAATGTAATGCTTTGCTCCTCTTGAGGTTCACTTCCTCCCCTCTCCCTTACAAGTTCAATCAAATCCGGTATTTTCTGATTCCTTCTGCTGAAGCTGAAAGCTAGAAGAATACACTTGTATTTGGAGTTGGCTAACGTGCACCTCATAGGCTGCTGATTACTGGCTCTGCACAGTACTAACCCAAAGTGGAAGTGCAGTCTTGATAGAAACTGTCCATTGAATATGAAATTACATTCCAAGTACTTAACAATAATTTATAATTATTTGCAATAGAAGTACTAGAGGTACTCATTTTAATGCAAAGCATTATATATATATTTTTTATAGTGCAATTCAATACTTAATATGCTTTTTGAAGGTAAGTTTATGATTAAAAATCGTGTTTTTCACCTTCTTAAGTTTTCCATTTCATCAAATGAGATATCTGGATATTGAAAGAAACACCTTTTTATTTTATGCTTTTTTCCCATTTAAAATTGCTGTTTAGAGGAATCCTGCAAATCTGCAAGGGAAGACCTAAAACCAGTATGCCCATTACAGAAAGGAACAGAAAGCTTACCTCAGCCAACCAAAGGCAAAGAAGATATTAAGAAGAGAACATCTGAAAAGCGTTCAGAAAATGCAGCACAAAAAGCCAGGATAGAAGGACCTGTAAGTTTAAGACAAGCAACACCACCTCCCACCCCCCACAAATGTAAACTAGAATGAGAGAACTCAGCATTACATTTATATTTTCTACTATTGTAATTTATTTTTAACCAGCATGCAAGCACTGTTGTATGGTATTCAGCAATTCAGTTTTCTTGAAGTTCAGATCACCGTTCCTGTGTTAGACTAGAATTCTAGAAGTTAGCATTCAGCCTTTACCCTTGTGGTGATTTCTTAGAACACCACTGTGGCTTGAAATTTCAGCTTGGCTTATGAAAAAAAACTAGTAATTTTAGAGGCAAGATGGTGTAAATGCTTTTATTTCACAAATACATAATGTATATACCAAAAATTAATTTCAAAATGTATTTCAAAAAATCCAGAATTTATCAGAAGAGCAGCAGCTGAAGCAAAGGGAGGACTACCTCAAGAAAAAGAGAGATATGCTGATGGCTACAAAGAAGGAGTCAAGAAATAATGTGATACCACCAACAAACACTGACCAGAAAGAAAAGGAATTGTCTTCTAAAGAGGTGAAGGATTCAAGTATTTTAATCATCCCCACCACTTCATAACAAATAGACAATTTCAGTGAAGATGTGAATGCTGCTGAATACAGTAGCAACATAAAAGGAACAAGCAGTGGGGGTAGAAACAAAGTATTTTCTAATTACTGCTTTTGCAGAAGCATACAGGCTAAAAGTTTAACGATCGTTAGCATTTTTTTCCTACTGTATTGTCAAATCCTCTTGATTAATTTAAATTTACAAGCCACTACATTGCTGGCTTTCTTTTAACCTGTGACCAAGCGTTTGAACTGAAGAACTGAAAGGCAGCAGCATTTGGCTTGTTTCAGTCACAACGTACTTGTTAGTGTTTCAGTGGATTGTCCTCTCACTGCCAAACCATCTTTCTTCCATTCTGCAGCATTGAATTTCTGAAAAATGACAAATGTTTCTCACAGTGACTAATCTTAAACCTTTTCTGGACAAATTTGCTGATCGTGAGACTGCTTGTCATTTTATTTATAAGTACAGTGCAAGGAGAAACACCTGTGATAATAGCAGATGCTCTTGTGTATCAAATTCTATTTATACTGAGTTTCCATCGGGCATATTTGAAAATAAAAAAATAATTAAAGATTTTTACCCAAGTCAGCAGAACAACCTGATAAGTGCTCTAGCTAATTAGGGGAGAATGTCAAAACCAGGGAGTGTTGCTGGGTTTTTCTTCTCTGACATCACAAAGGCCTGTTCTGCTTTTCAGTCTTTCAGGCAAATACAAAATAAAGTATCGCCACGTTTAAAAATACGTAGGTATTCTGGATCATGGAGGAAGCTTAAACTCTATTCACTGACAAATACCTTCCTTAGCTGATACATTCCTTAGCTTATAAGAAGTGCTAAAATCACAAAAATTCTTGCATAATGGGGATGATAGAAAAGTCTAGTATGGGAACAAGAAGTCAATTATACCAAGAAAAAATAAATCATAAAACCAGAATCATGTAACAGGCTAAAGCCAATTAGAAGACATCATAAAAATAGAAACATCTACCTTTTGTTATTCATTGTTCTGGGTTAACATGAGTGCCACAAATGATAGATGGAAAGAAATGCTTGAAAACTCACAACATAGATAAGGAAGGTGGTAGAAGACCTTAAAAAACAAACAAAAAACATACAAGTCATTCCATCTGCTAAAAATCAGAGGTTTTGTGTTACCTCAGGAATGCCTCAGAATTGCCTTTCGTTTTATTACATTCAGAACGTACCTAAAGTACTACTGATTGGGGAATTTCTAAAACAGCTAAGCAGCACCTTTTGAAGATGAGGTTAGTCCTCTTTCAAAAGGACTGGTACAACAGCGCAGGGGGAAGAAGGCAGATTTATATAGAGGCAGTCCTCCACATCCTGGGATCCACTCCCCAAGAAATAGAGTAACTTTGTAAACCATTCTGGGTTGCAAGCAATTTGGAGGCCTGGTCTGCAGCATCAGGTTTGGAAGTGAAGTTACTTGGCTGCTCATTGTTAGAAAAAGTTGTGCACCAGCTACCTGCTGGGGCTTAGGGACCTGGTTAGCATCAAACATCATGATACATACCAGGAAGTCAGGCAGTTTATTGCTATTTTTTTTTCCATTTTGTTTGTAGGAAATTTCAGAAGAGAAGCAAAAGTTACTGCAGAAGAGGAAAGTGCTTGCAGAAAAACTAAAAGAAGAAGTTATTAATAAGCGGTAATGTTAAGAAGCTCATTGCAGCTTTCACTAATAATTAGCAACTTTAAAAAGAATAACCAATAATTGAATGGATTTGTTTTCAAATGTTACATTTAGTTTTATAGAACTTTCAGACAAGCAACTGTACTTATATAAAGTCTTTGAAATTACACTCAAAACAGTGAAAACAGATTTTCCAGAATGCTGTAAACTCATTGATTTTCACTGGAAGGTACTCAACAATGAGGCAGTTTAATGTTAGCTCAGCACACAGATTGTGTGGACTACTGGCCTCAGTCACTTAATAGAACAAAAGCAAATATTTATATCTGTTAAAATAATAATGTAAACAGTTTTGAATGAGTTATATTATTATTTTTTTTTTAAGAATAGGGAACTTGGTTCTTTTCATTAGAATATTACAAATAAGTTACTATTTTTCAGCTGTAAAGTATAATAAAATTTAAGTTCACAAAGAAATGTTACTATGATTACCTTATTTTTTGAGAAACAGATAACACAGCTTGAAGTCAGGAGTCAAGACATCCAGATTGTATTATTTTACATTCTTTTGGAGCAGTTTACTAGTATCTTAGATTCAAGTTTGCTATGAACGCAAGTTGAGAAAAAACTTTAGTTGCAAAATAAGAACTAGAGCCATCATGAGACCAATTTAGTTCTAAATCAGCTTTTAACAAAACAAAAATCATTTAAATCTCTCAAAGACAAATGTGAAGTTGTGCAAATTACAGCCTCTGCTGTGCTTCATTTCATTACATCGTTGTCTGTAACAGTAATTCACATTAAAAGAACAACCCAACTACTTCATGTTCCATGTAGCTTTTTATTAAAATAGCATTTATAACTGATACATGTTGGCAGATGTTCTTTGCATTGTCAAAAAGCCTGGTGGCAGGAGGGCCCCAGGCAGAGGAATGCAGCTGCCCACCAGCAGGACCACGCAGATGGGGAAGCAGCTGCGGGAGTGGGACTGGGGGGCTACAGCCACAGGGAAGAGCCAGTTAGCGTGCTGCCTGTTGTGTTCTACAGGGATTTAAAAGAAACCGAACAGCACAGCTGATGCAGCTTCATACAGTTTTTCTAGTAACAATAAAAATTCACCATACTCGTTTTTCATTGAGGAAAAAGACTCCTGTTGGTCTGAATTTATTATTTTTTTTTAAGCGCCTGACAGTACTCTGGGAAAGAGCTGGAGTGGTGGGGAACATAGAGCAAGAACTAACATGCTTCCATCAGACCCTCAGAGAAGTTGCCTTGGGTAGCTGTTAAATGAAAAAAAATCAGGACAGCTTGGGTCCACAGACAAGATGACAATTTTTCAGCCTCAGGTTAGTCAAGGCACATACTGTGCAACTCTGCTGTCTGAGTAGCACATGTAGTACTGGAGGAAATTAATCGTCTTTACTGATGGAGAGAAAAAATCGTCAAGAAGAAAACAATGATGATCGTTAGCAGGAGAACAAGCACATGCCCGTGACACTGCAGCTACACTTCACCATTAATTCCTCAGATCTTCTGCAGTTGGAGCTGACCAGGCACTTCATCATGGGTGAGCAGTGAGGAGTCCCACGCCTGGTTGCCTGGAGCCCACAGGAGGCAACAGCGTCATCCCCAGGTCCACACGCACAAACCACCGGCCGTCAAGAGTGCTTGGGTCTAGCTTACGGGTCGGTAGAAGCACACACTGCCTTGGGGATTTCATCTGGTGGTGTAGAGTTCCTTTTCAAACTGCACAGTAACTAATTTTAAAGAATATTCTAAAATGGCCACATTTAAAATTCTGAGTTAACTTACCATGTACAACAAACCAAACAACAGCAATGGTTATGGAATTACAGGGTCACATTTTAATTCCTGAATTTTACAGTTCAGCATTAATATCACCACATGTATACAAATGGTGTAAAACAAGTACAGTGGTATTTTTAATACAAAATAAACTTCTGTTTTATGGAAAAACTATACTTCATATCTACACAGACAGCCCATCTTTTTCCAAACAATAGCTAAAATTAAAATTAACTACAAAATCTCCAAAACAGAGAAACTGCTTCAGTTTAAACTATTCCAGGAGAAATGGACCCATAACACATTACAAGAGTGATCTATGTGGTGGATTGCAGCTGTTTTCATATTTTTTTTAAAAACATTTCTGACATCAATTGTTGGGAAATTTCCTCTTAATTTTTTCATGATCTTAGATCACATATGGGCAAACTAACATTAAAATATTTACAGTTCACTTCCTGCTCTTGAAAATAAAACCTGGACTGTTTGCCTCTATCAACTTACCTATTTTTCTTGCAGTTTGTTTACCTACGTGGAATGTGCTTTTATTTTTAAAAAAGCAGCTTTCATCTTGCACCCAGATTTAGGTGCTGCTTGTTGATTCTGCCTCAACAACTGGTGTCCTGCTAGTAATAATTTCATCTTGGTCCAAAATGAGTTTGATGTTAAACACCACTAAATTCATCACTATTAAAAACCTGTTAGTGTTCCTTATTACCACCTCAATTATGCGATTTAAACTTGCAAACAGGAAAATCCCTTGCTGCTTTGAGAAGAGACAGCTCATTTTAACAAAGCGGAAAGTGATTCAAATTCGGCACAACAAGAAGCCGACAGCTATTCGAGTGTGCCGTGTAAAGCACCAGTGTGACACAAGCAGTTCCTGGAGATACTTTGGAAGCAGTCATTCCGTGGCATAGATATTACTGGATATCTAATTGAAAAAACAAGCAAAACCATCCATTTTGAATCCAGCTTCCGTTTTCTCCTCTTTAAAAATACAAATTAAAACTTACTTTTTTTTTTTTTTAAACTGTTTTAAACAACTCAACATGCACTATAACTGCAGTGTCCCTCCCTCCTACCATGAGAAATTCAATTTGTAATAAATGGTCCCAAAATCTGGATTGTTCTTATGCAAATACAGTTAGTTTTCCCTTATTTTTTTATTTATTTTTTTATTTTTTTTTAAAAGAGGCATTGCTAAAAGAACACAACTGACAGCACCATTACAAAATTAAGATTACTGGGTTCAAAATTTAAGCTTGAATTCTTTTTCTTAGTTCTGCTTAACACTGGGGAAACCCTGCAATATTTAAAAAGAAGTTTACCTTACCTTTCCCTCCCCATGCCCTCCCAACACCTGAGACTTTCCTTGCTGAGAAGCCATCATCCAGGTTCTGTGAATACTAACCCACTTTTTTTTTAGTTTTTATTTTTATTTTTTATTGACAGCCTGAATGGCAGCCTCCTTATTTACTAGAAAGATATTAAGTTCCTCAGAAGCCTTGCGTTTACAGAACTAACCCTTTCTAGCTCATATACTGAGTTTCTTTTGCTACTCCTTGTGTTATCTTACATACTCATGGGAGAAAGCTTTCTGAATCAGATTCTTTTTAGCTCTTAAAACAGTTGCAGCATTTGAAACCCCGTAATAAAAGTTTTTATTCCAAAGTTTTGGTTTCTTTTATGAACCCAGACGAGGTCTTTTCCTTGGAGATGTCTCTTCCTCTTCATCATCATCTTCATCATCAGGATAGTCCACTAGACCAACTAGACTTCCCTGCCAATTTAAAAAAAGAAAATCTTGTATTGAAAAAAATACCCAGGAAGGCATAATTTTTAGTATATAACCCCCAATGAGCTTGTCCAGGACACACAAGCCTGCAGGTCAAGTCTGTCTTAGGACAGCACTCAAATCTGCAGTTACTTGTTTTCAGAACTTTTCATAACCAACAAATAATTTCCATCTCTACTACTAGTGTTATTTTTAAGTCAGTGACTACATATTTTAATCCAGAGGGTTAAAAAAAAGAAGTATGGAGCTTCCTTGTTCCTCTGCATCCTGGCCTCAAAATTATTTCAAATCAATTTAAGCTCCCAGCTGGACTGCCACAAAGTCTAAAGCATACACGTGCATTTTCCTGGTCAGTCTTTCTTACCAAGTCCCTGACAAGGTGCTCCACTAACACAGTTTAGGAAAAAAGCCCAAGCGTATCTCACACAAGCAACTGGACAGTTAAAAGTAAGTTGAGGAAGGAGAGCAGCTGAGTTATGCAGAAGATGAAAGATCGAACGGTGCCCATCAGGTTACCAGCAGGTTTCCTTTCCTAATAGTTCTTTAAGCCTTCCCCCACATGAGTAAGGGTTTAACTACACAGGGCTTCGGCTGAACACACGTCAATGAGGCCCTACCCAGAGGCTAACACTATCCGTACTGCATTGCGGCCCGTAAGATTTCATTATTACTGCTCTGCTCCCCGAAGCTGGGACAGCTGCTTTGTATAAGTTCTCCCACCTTCGTGGCTGTCACGGCTGTGGTCAGGGTTGCGTTCTTTGAAGAGGAGCCATTGGAGCTTGCTGGTGATGTCTGAGCTGCCACAGATTTGCTGTTTGTACTGTTTGCACCATTGGCTGCGCTGGCTGAGTGGGAAAAAGTGAACTTGAAACCCCCAGCTGAAGTCCTTTTGGGAAGATTCTCTTTGTCTTCACTCTCTTTAGCTGAGGGACAAACATTTTCATGCTTCAGTATCAGCTGTATGCCACAAAGCACAATCCACAGAGCATCACATGGGGCAAAAGCAGCCTCTTTTAAATTTCAACTTAAATGAAAGCTCACTCACTGCCCTCATTCAAAGCACAACAGCATTCCAAATGAGAATGGCACAACTGCTTTGGACATGGGGACAACACCATGCAGTACACACAATTTTGTAGAGATTTGGCTTTGGATACCATTTCAAATTGCTCTAGACATGTACCTAGTTAACTCATTTTAATCCTAGCCTGGCTTACAAAGACAGGTTGGGAATTTGCTACTAGAACACTCTTACTCCTGCTTATAGTGCTGAACACGAGCAACTGGTTTGTTTACGACACTTCACTGATCTGGCATACAGCACACCCAGAGATGACAAGCTGAAGTTACGTAAATACCTTTTTTAGTTTCCATAAACTTTTCATAGCTATCTGGAAAATCATCCTCAGGTTTTGACTTTTCAACTGGTGGTACGACAGCTTCACCTTCTTCCTCTTCATCTTCATTGAACCACATTTCTTCATCCTCCTCTAAGGCTCTTGCATCTCTGCGAAATCTATTGCTACGCAATATAGATGGAACACTGTAAGAGACACACGACAAGTGATGCAAGTTTTGTGTGCTGCTTCAGAATCAGACAGGATCAGAAATGGCTTCGGTGCTTTAAAGTAAATTCAACAGTTTGGGAAGGCAGCCTAGCTGCCCCTTGTTCTGTCAACGTGAGCTTCACCAAAACCCCAGCTGACAAGAAGGGGGACTGAATCCTAACTCTGAATGAAGAAGATTCTGCTCTTCATAAGCTGAAAGTTTTCCAACTAACATTTAATGTATTCACAAACTGAACTGTGCTAGCTAAAGTAAGCCAATGATGAAAGCCAGATGCAGGTTTATTCTAGTTGACATTTTCATTGTTAATAAAAAAATAAAATAAAATACAAAAAACCCACGGCCTTCTGCTTTTTTTGCCCTCTAGGAAAGATTAAAAAAGCAGTAAGGTGATACTACATAACGTTGGAGAAGGCTCAGAATACATAAAATGCTTAGTACCTGTTTAGTTTCTGGTTTTGCCGGTCTTTTTCTTGCTCATATTTTGTCTTCAATCCCTTGAATGTCTGAACGTATTCAATAGATTCAAGTGCATTATAAAAGTTTTCAACTATATGTGCAATAAGTGACTTAATATCTTCCTGTGTAAGAAGAAAACAGTATTTAAGTCTCATATATTAACCTGCAGAAGTTCAGAAAGCTTTAGAGTTGATCAAAGAGTAACTAATTATCCAGAACTAAGACATTATTGTAAAGAACAAAAGTGAAATCTGATTTTTCATAAATAAAGCTGAAGTCTAGAACTATATGGCTAGAATTTCTCATAAACAACCAATATTTTTACTACTGTACCAATCCTACGTATTTCATTAAACCATGATGTTTGTTATCTTTACAGTCTAGGCCTTAAGAAAAAATTAGTTGAACCATGCCCAGCTCTCCCCACAAGTTTTAGTTCTCTTTCTAGTGATCAGTAGCTGCACCAGCACACATGGAAACAAGGCACTTTTTGGTCCCCTAAAAGTCTCACCATATCAGGCAAATCCGATAAACATTAGTTCATATCACAAGGGTATAAGTCATCTGAAAACACAATGCATTTTCCTTTTTGCTGGAAACGACAGCAGCTACAATACCCTAGGACTAAAAAGTGCTCTTCATATTCAGAGACCACAAAGATTCCCTGAGAAGACTCCCACACACCAATGTATTTGCCCCAAGTAACTTAGGAGTTGTTGTAAGTCCCCATTTTCTACCCCAGCAATACCAGAAACTGAGTGCTCCTGTTTGTCCTGTCCACGTATACACCATTCCCAACAATGCCGACAGTGAAGAGCTACTGATTCAGAGCTGACACTAAGAAAGCACATGTAAGATTTTCAAGGACAACGATCACTAATTTATAGTCAAATTGTGTATTACCAGATCTGAGACTAGATTTACTCGCATATAACATGCTTCACTTAATTCTTCACTTCGAAGTTTGGTCCGAGACAACCCAGTCAGCCACTTCAGAGAATTTCACCCCCAGGATACTATCTTACACAGACATACACACATAGAGGGCCTCTATGTGCTCTTGGAGGGGATGATCAAGTAAACCAAACAAGCAACAGCTTACTGGCTCTCTTCTACTTGAATATCTATCTCTGGGATTGTTAGTTTGTGATTTTAATTATTAGCACACTATTTCACATGAAAGGCTTTGTTTTGTTTTTCTACCTGTGATGACACACACACACACACACGTAAAAGCAGAAGCAGCTGCTAACGTACCACTCTGATGAATTCAAACAGTTCGATCACAGCAGAATTGAGCAGATTGTACCTAGTTCCATTATCCAACAGAGCATTTATAACTGGTTCGAACAGATTTCCCTTGGTGATATAACGGTTATAAAATTCATCTTTTAGGCCTATTATCCTCCTCATAAAGCGAAGAGCACCTACACAAAGAAAGAAAAGAAAAAAAATCAAATAATTTAATAATTACATATCAGGACTCCAGTCTACTGCTCTTGGAAAGAGCTGAAAAAACACACACAGAAATGCTACAAAGAGAAAGAAGTGCCCACAGAACAAAGAGCACTGCAAAGTGCTTTGTCCAAAGTTCTAAATAAACATTTGCAGATAGTTAACTTTTTTTTTCCTGAATTCTTTGACATTTCTGTGCACGTGAATCTGATCAGGGCCCATTAAGTTTTGGAAGTATAGCAGCAGTAAGTTTTAGCACACATGAAGTTAAATTATGAGTACATTCCTGTGCTTCTGTATCTGCTTTCCAGAACCAGCCACTCTTCCTTAAATACCATGGATCACAAAGTCCATTCACATTCTACAAGAAGCACTACATTTATGAAGCTTTTAGAGATGATCACAAATGATCCATCCACTACCACATCAAGAGATGCAACCACCTTCCACCAGAAGCTGCACTGGTCCACATGAACAGACACCTGCCAACTTTTTTCCTTTTTTTTTTTTTTTTTTTTCCCCAAACTTACTAAGCAGCTAGTCTGCAATAGGAAATTAACACTAATTATGAACTTAGGTATACACTTGTAGTTGTTACACGTTCCATGCAGTACATAAAACACCTTGAGGAAAGAGGTAATGACAATTCCATACTCACACAAGGCCAGAAATGTATGTTTTGAATTCATCAAGACCAGTACTCTTCTTAGCAAATCTTTGTTCATAATGTAATTCTTGATGTGATACGTATGATGTTCCACACAGAAAGTAAGCAGCTCCAAAATTAAGGCAAGTAGTTGTGCCGTTTGATAATTATCTACGAGAAAAAGTCAGGCATTAAGACACACTAAAGAAGGGGGAGAAAAAAGTGCTGTCAGAACAAATCACCACCACCTTCAGTTGCTGTTATGGTTCCTGACGTTTCAGCATCACACTGAAGTGCTTTAGCAAGCAGGACACTGCATCAGAACAAAACAAATACTAATTCAGCTTTTTTTTTTTTTTTTTTTTTTTTCCAGCCATAAAAATCACCCTGAAATGGCAGTAGGGCTTCTTCCATCAGCCAGTTCCTAGTTACAGGTGCCCAGAGTAGCAGTGCACAGTAGCACTGTTAGTCTTTTCATAATGCTCTTAAAGAACCCCGAACAGAAAAATCAAAACCATAAAAGTTCAGCTATAACTACTTAGCACATACTCTACTAAGAGTGATTTTTCAGAAGTAAGGTAGACTGGGACAAACAACAACAAGAAAACAACCACAAACCAAACACAACAATCACAAAATTTACTTAGAAGGAGATGAAAACGTTCTTTTAGCTTCCTGCTATCTCAAATGAAACCGAAAGCCACCTATTGCAATAAAAACTTAAAAACCAAAAACAAACAATATGGACATGCCTTGTTTTCTATGATGCTATCTTTTTATTTAAAAGAAAAAAGATTCCAAAATTCAAGTTCAATTAAAACTTACCAGGACAAATTGTATTACTCTTAGTGGACCCAACTACTGCATCTGATAAACAGAAAATAAAAGCACTGTAAATATTTAACAGATAGGGACAGGTAAATGATTGTACCAAACTTTTCAAACTTTTAATCAACTCAAAACTTTCTATAAGGGAAACTTTCATAAGGGAAATATAAATACAGCAAAAATTATAGCCAGCTGACATTTCATTCAACTTATGTTACAAACTTTTAAATGCAACTATGTGAGAATACATAACCTAGTACTTCAGAATTATTCCTACATAGCTAAAAGAAAATGCCTAATTTCTTCAGTGAATACTACCCAGTACTACAGATATTCTTCAAGTTTTATTTTCATTTAATACACTTTTTTCTACTTAACGTTGTGAAAACATGGATAAGATGAAATCAAACGCTTCAATACACATTTGCAAAACCGTTCCTTTCATCCCTTGAAAGAGTACTTAAAAAAAAAGCAGCCTGACTCAGAGGCTGTCGTGATACTACATTTGTTTGTAAAGCATTAAACTAGTGAGTGTTAATTATGTGCCACTTCCTTTACAGTTGCCAAGCTAAAGAGAAGAAAAAAGGTAAAGGAGTTCCACATTGTATTTAACTGAAGAGACTTCTTTCTGCATTTCTACACTATTGCCAAGTGAAAACTAGTCTTTGGGATGGATCACCTGAGCTGCTGATGACTACTGAGTAACATCACAGCATTTTTGCAAACTTCTTTTCTAAAAAACAGCTGGGAACTACAGACACTCTGTTGTGTAACAACTATTTTCTTAAACCTTACTGGGAAAAGTGTTTTACGATTAATGATATAACTATATATCATTATTATATTTTTTATATATACATATAGTTATATGATGATGATATATATGATATATATCATCATATATATGATGATAATATATCTGATAATGATATATATATATTCATCATCAAATAATGTTTTAGAAAGCACAGCACAGAGGCGTTCTCATTCAAAACCGCAATACAGGGCAAGACTGCTCACAGAACCCCTACAACAGAAGGAACAATGGATTTCAGGACACGTATTCCCAGCTTGCATCACAGCTGTTACCAGTGCTGCAGGTTCAAAATATTACAAGATTTTTAAACAAATAAACAAAAAAAAAACATTACCTTTTTCACATTTATCTTCTGATGTATTAGCCAGAAGTGGTGCGGTAAGAACATGCATACAATGGTTGTAGAAGAAATTGAGAAATTCACTTTTTTCTGTTTTCTAAAACAAACATAACTTTATTAAATACTGGCATTTGTATACAGCCTCTTAAATAAGAAAGGGTGGTAATATAGAAGACATCCTACAGATAATTCTGACTCCCTATGGGCTGCCTGCACCTTTTTGATTGGACTGCAACATTATCCTCACTCAAAATATATTTCTTCATTTTGGGAAGAGATCTGAGACACCAAACCAACTTAAATAGCACCAAAAACCCACCATGGACGCAAAACATCCTGAAAAGACAGAAGTGACTCAAAGTGCTACACGTTCTTAAAGGCAGTAATTTTACCATAGTCACCTTCACCACTTTACACCAAAACACCTGTCATCTTGTCCTTTTCCCTACATTGCATGTAATACACACCTATCAATATGCAAGCAGGATTCCAATGTGCTTTCTTGTGATTTGGCTCAACACTGACCCCCCGGCCTCTCTTCTCCCAGTATTTATCATTCAAGCTACCAGGAGTTATGACTGAACTAGTATTGTTTCACCAAAGAACGGGACTGCTTGTGTGAATAAATACTTGCACAATGCCACATACCTTTTGTTATCAAAAAAACCTTTTGTTATCAAAAGTTAATGGAAGTTTATTTTCAGCTTGTTAAATTTCAGTATCAGACCACACATGACAGTGTCAAAATATTTTTTTTTTTTTTTAAATCCTCTGACCAAAACAACAGTAAGAAAATCACGCTTTCTATTTTGCTGAGACAGTAAAGTGTCTTTACCCCTTTGTATTTTCTTACATTAGCTGTGGCCAACATATTCTCTGGATCTATCAAAGTACGCAAGAGCCCCATTAACTGCACGGCTCCCCCAAGCTCCGGATCAGTATCGCAGATCATCTGCTCAATGACCACGTTGATGAGGAGGATATCCTGGAAAAAAAAATTATACACAGAGTTTCAGCAGTGGAATGACTTCCCTAGATTCTGTATTAGGGTGCTTTGTTTACTATTTAAAAGCAAAAATAAAAAACACTGAAATGGGAAAACTGGAAGAGCTGCATTGAAACACTGGAGTTCTGTCAGGCACCACCCACCACACAAACGTCTCTGCTAGGCAGAGCTACGATTTTATTACTGTACATACATGGGACAACAACATGCTCAGAAATTTTTATATCTCAAGTCTGATTCTCCTTATGTTTCTACCATCTACATTTTTGGATTAACTACATACAAAACGCTGAAGAATTTTTTTTTTGTCATCGTTTTGTCTTAAAACTAATATATTCAAGCACATTCAACAAACTCTAACACACTTTTACTTACGTCGTCACTCTGTTGGGCCTCTTGCATTACAAATTCTCGGACCATAGATGGACTAAATTCTACCAGATAAGAAAATATATCTGTAGCAGCAGATCTAACTTGCAAGTCATCCATCCCCTAGTAAAAATGAGATCAATTTATTGCAGAACCATTTCAAACAGAGTTGTAAAAAGTCAGGGAGTTACAAGTTTTGAGAACATTTTATTACAAAAAAAATCTACAAGAGATGCAGTAAACAGTGACAGGAGAAAGACAAAACAGTAAAATGCTTTAAAGGATAAAAATAACAGGGAAAAAGACTGCAAGGATTTCTGTCAACTTGATGAACCAACTACGCCAATTAATTTGTCTGAGTGAGAGAAATTTTTGTACAGCAAGAATTATTAATTTTCTTTAAGGTATGTAACTTTTTCCTTCTGGTTAAGTGCACAGTTTCTAAGCCTAGAAAACCGATGTAACAGGTAACACTGGGACTTGTCTAGGCCTGGAAAAGAACCATGAGACTAGTTTGTCTAAGCAATTAACATTTATATTATTTTATATTTACATAACAGTCAGTGTCCCTTGGTAACCTCACACATTGTTACTCTAGAATATTAAAAAACCACAACAACAGAATATACAGTTTCTGAACAGCAGCAGCGATAATTTGCAATGGTCAAGCAGCAATAGCTGCTTCAACAAAAGGAGAGAAAAAGCCAGGTTTTCACACTGCTGATGGTGATAGATTAAATTGCTTTATACCACTGAAAATGAGATTAGGATTGGACAGGAACAAGTAACAGCCCAAGGTTATCTAAAAACACTATTTTAGCACTGCTCCAATAACAACAACAAAAAACAAATTCCAACATGAAGAATCCTTCCAAATTTTTCCCCTGTTATCAAGAGGGCTTCAAAGTAAATGCAAAGTAAAAACAGTAAGAGTGATAAAGTTGAGCAACTTCAGAAAATCGGAGATCTTTCGGATTCAGGACGTTACTATAAGCTAAAGCTTTCAGAGGAACAACGTCCCATTAAAGTCACAGAAAGGTGTTTAGCACATCTGAAAATGTGGCTAAATGGCTTCTGTTTTTGCCTCTTACTAAAATGTCATTTTCACTTACCATTACAATTTCAAGAGCTGGAAGGATTCCCAACTTTGCCAAAGTTTTAAAAAACGCGTCTCTGTTCTGAGGCTGTAATGTCTGAGAAAACGCGCAGAACTCCTTGAAGAAGTTAACCTATAACAAAGGGAAAAAAACAACACAGGCATTTGATTCAGAACACTCCAGAACACAAGTCAGAAATACCTATGATTTGTATCAGTCTGTGCACCAGTGAGTATATGCCTTCCCGTAAAACAGACTCATCTAGCCCTCTCCCCTCCAACGTGCAACAGCAGTTGGGCAACGTTAAGGGTAGAAGTAAAAGAAAAACAAAGGCAGTTAAAAACAGATGAAAAAATCCGTTAAGAGGCTGCGATGGACCTCAGAGAAACACAGTCATTTTGTAGCTATTTTATCCCACCTAACATAGGAAAAATTTACATTTCTGTCTGGCTTGCCTTTTGTTTGAAAGAACAAAGATGTTTTCTGACAGCACACACCCTAGATTTTTATAAGGCAACTTAAGCTGATAACCATATTCAGAGATAAATAATGTTTGTAAAATATACACCAAGAGACTGTTGTTAACTCTCAGTCACAGGACTGAAAGGCCTTGTTGAGTGAGCAAGATACAGTGGGAAAACAAGCACCAATTGGATACAGAACATTAAAGAGTACTTAGAAGAAAGTACGTTTTCAAGCCTAGGACTCGAGCTTAGCACTAGCACTTTCTCAATAGTAAAACAAATTACTTAGAACAAATAAATGAGAGTTTTACCTCACAAGAAATATTGTCCTAGGGAGCACAAAGACTACGCTGCATTAGAAATGACTCTAGCGTTAGGGAAATACCTCAGTGACTGCAGAACCAACAGAACACCTTCAACATGAAGCGCTCAGCCACCTACTGAGTGCACCAACTCACCAATTCACATCGTTTGTCATCATCTGTAGCTTCATCTGTTAGTTGTGCAAAAACTTCAGACAGAAATTTTTCATCTTCCTGTGTAACAAAAGGAAAGTGACTTAGACAGCACATCTTACACATTAAAACTCGTTTTGACAGGCTCTGACACTGTATCAAGTCAGACTGAAGTTAACTGTCTGCTTACTTTGTAGAACCAAAAATGTGCACTAGTAGATTGGGTAGAAAAGCTTTTTTTTTTTTTTTTTTAAATAAACACAGTCACCTGCATTTTATCACTGAAAAGGAAGTTGCAGCACCCGTTTGAGAGCTGTTTCCAACACAGTCTCAGCACCCGCTCCGTACGGCAGGGGCAGCATTACTGGGTCCGGTCCCAGAGAACCTCTGGCACTTGTCCTCCACCTGATGGCTCGCATGCCTACGGCTCTGCCCTATGACCCGCAGGCTCACTGCGTGGTTTTCACTCACATCCAGGCATCACAACACCATAACCCCATCCATCTGATCCGGGCTCCCTCACCATGGCTTAACACCCGAGAGGGGCACAAAACCCAGGGTGAAGAGCATTGCCTCCCAGCAGCTCAGGCATGTCCTGCTCTGCACACCGCTTCCCTGCACACCCATGGAGGAGCACTGGCATTCCTTCACGTCAAAGTGCCCATCACCTGTCGAACATGGTGCAAATCTCAGAGCCAACAGCAGCATCGTGCTACTACACCACAGAGCTGGGCAGCTCTGCAGAGATTCACTGAAGAAGCACGAAGGGACACAGCAGTGGTGATAGCCATCCATGCTACGTTGCATGCTTCAGACAGCAGTTACTTCTATACTTTGCTTCTGCTGTTACTAAATTCAATGCATTTTACTAAGCTGAAGTACAGAATTATTATTATTATTATTATTATTATTACTATTATTATTATTATTTACATTCACCTGAATGTTGGCCAAAAGGTCACTTTTTTTCCTGAGAATTTTAAGATGTGAGGAAAAAAAGTGCTTTACAAGCACAGGGTACCTGAACCAGCATCTGACAACGCAACTTACACAGACCTAACGGTTTATTTTTAGCCTTACTGATTTTAACAGCTAAGTTAAGTCTGTTAAAAAAAAAATCCTATCACAACAAGAGGCCAGAAACTCCCCACCACAGACTACTTGGCAACAAACAGATCTCTGGCTTGTCTAGAGCTGCAGCCCGGCGCAGCCCTGATGTCCTAAGGCCCAGAGTGGATCTAGGTTTGTTTTCTGGGCTTGCTGCGTTTTCCACACGCCTGCGCTTCCTCCTCAGCAGTGCTGGGTCTGCTGCTCCATGTCACATCCAAAGGGCTTCACTGCAGTACCGAACAGCTCAGTACTCCTACAAACTGCACTTCCTAGGGAGCTTTACCGATGTATTTAGGGTAATAAGACCTCTAATTCGTCCACCAAGCCCAAAGGGGCTTTAAGATTCTCGTGCCGCAACAAAAGCTGATTTACACCAGCAGACTGGGAAAGCAGTCCCGAACCTGATGCCCACACTCCAATGTAATTTTCCCCATGCACAGTAGCCAGCAACTTCTCTTCCATGTGTGCTTTCATTGTCACAAATCCGAGGCAGGTCAACTGATTTAGCTGTCAGTACTACTTGTAAATCAGCACGCTCGTCTCAGTCACAGTCTCAGACCAGATGCACCCACATGCCACACGCTCGTCTCAACTATGGCAAGGCCGGCAGCGACCGAGCAGCGAAGAACTGACAGAACTTCAGAGCCTGCTCCAGCGAGTACTACAGGTGAGAGTCACAGAGCCTCTGCTCTCTGCTAAGGTGCAAGTAGGCACGCAGTACAGTAAAACTTTGGTGGAAAATAAAGAACTTTACAGAGTTTTAAAGAAAATATCTCAATGGAAGTCATTCATTTTGCTAGCAGGATTTACTTTCTAGTTTCTTCCTGCTACTCAACCGAAGTAAAAAAGAAGCCCCAGAGTTTACCCATGTAGTTTTCTTTTTTTCCCCTCCAGTCCTCTGCTGCAGTCTTATAACAATACTGTTTCTCCACTGCCTATATCTTTCCACAGTATTAATACTCTCTTCTTCACAAGAAAACAGGCATGTTTGTGAAGTTCTGTTTCACACACACATGCCATTTCCCTGAGTACACGGACTAGAAACAGAATGAAAACATTTTGGTAGCCATTAGTTTGCACAACAAAATATGAAGCGACAACAGCCCAAACGTCAGCTAATGCAGCACAGGGCTCACACCAGGGCTCTTCCCGCAGCCTAGCTTCTTCGTGACAGTCGGCTACTTTTAAACCTGCTTCAGACTAGGAACCCTTCAGTGAGCTTTTAGAAGCTCACTGATACAGGAACATTCTGGTTACCTATCATTACTTTGGGTTATCAGTATGAAGAGAAAATGAATTCAAATTAATTCATTAACTACTTTATACTACAACATGAACATTTGAAATTAGTACAGTAAGATAATTGCTTACAATCCATTAAAAAAATCTGTAAATAAACTCACCTGAAATCTATCTTTAAAAATCAAAAATAAAATGCAAGTTTCAGAAATAAAGGGAAGCACAATGCAAATCACAGTGTGCGTGATTACTTTAGACAGTGTTACAGAGCCATAATCAATTTAAAAACTACACCTAGATGCATCTATACATAATCCATCTGTACCATAGTAAAAAACACTTACCTGTAACATACTGACAATCTCAACTTTGTTGAAGAAAATAAAGGAAGTAAGGGTAGAAAGAAAATTCTCTTCAAAAACAGATGGTGTCGGCAAGATGATGTCCTGAATATACTGTACCCTGTAAGTCTGGTGGATTTTTTGCCTGAGTTCAGAGTCTGTTATAGGAATAACCTCCTTAAATTTTGCTGTTTTGGTCAAGAACTCCCTGTGCCGTTTTGGCTGAGCCAAAGAAGGATCATACTCAAGGCATCCAACAACATCCATAATACACTCATCAGAAAACATCACCTCAAACAGAGTTGCTTTATTGAGGAACAAAATTCCTCTAATAATTTCATACAAATGATGCAAGCCTTCTGTGTTCTCTAAATTCTCGCAGACTTGGAAAAGCTGCAATAGTTTTTTAATGTAGCCTTCATTCTCCAAGGCCAGCGCTAGCTTTTCTCTACGGATGGGTGAGGAGAGAACAGAGGTAACTAGGTCAGCAATCTCTTCAAGTTTGTTGAGTTCACAAGAAGGAAGGTCGATCAAAGGACTAGTTTCAGGCATTTCTTCTATGTGTTCCTCTTCGGACTCGATAAGGTCCTGTGTGACTTCCACTGAAGGATCCTTACCCTGAACCTAAGAACAGAGCATGCACAGTTACTGTCTCATCCCAATACATATGCAAGAGTAAATCAAGTCGATAACACATATATAAATCCTTCCATACCTTCAGTTGCCTGGAAAATACCTAACCATGAAGAGAAGGAGTAAGTTTGCTGCTTGTGAATCCTACAGAAGTCACTACCATTACCTTGATAGGTATTTCTCAAAAGGTGAAAAAAAAAAAAAAAACAAAACGCAAACCACCAAAACCTAATGACATCTGTGAAATAAAGTAGTCTGAAGCACTTTGAAGATAAACACAAAACATACTAGGAAAAGAAAAGATGGGCATAACAAAACCTTCTTCCAGGGTCTCAAACAGAAGGGTATGAAGACTTCAAGTCACTATAAGAGCCCACAGGTGTGCTACTGCTACACGAACCGTAACAAAAGGCCCAAGAACAAAAGGCATGAAAGGGTCATGCCCCAACTGAACACGGGAAAAGGGATGCAATCATCTCATCTCCTGCTCTGCAGCACTTTCCTTCTGCTCTGTATGCCCCTCTCATCTCCTCAGCCTTCTCATGCACCCTATACTTTTTATGCCTTTCACTGATCCAACCCTAAGATTCATAAATTCCCACTGGACCTCCCTCACCAAGGCTCACCTGCTCAGACAGCAGTCTTGAAGCCCTAGGAGTTTTGAAATTCAGTGCAAGAGACTAAGGCGAATGGTTTGTGCTGTCTGACCACAGAGACCTCCCTCTCAGACAGGTGATCAGCTCAACCCCACGTGGGACCAGTGTAAAACCTGGACTATTTATTAGACACACGTACTTGCAATTACTAGCATTGGGTCCTTTCAACAATGGTATCTGAGAACTGGCTGAGAAGACTTATAGCCTAACGAATGCTAAGTTTACGAATGCATCTAAATTGCCTAGTTTGTTCAAAGCAAACTACTAGAAAACCTGAGTTCCAAGTACCTCTAGTTACAGCTTTGCACTTTTTTTTTTTTTTTTTTTTTACACAGTTACGATATGTCCTGACATGAAAGCCGGGGTTTCTTCTTTTAAGTACACATTGGTACAATTCCACTGACTCATTAATTCCAGAGCTGAAAGTGTAAGATCTATACTGTTTCATAATAACGAAGATTGAAATATCTGTAAGACATGGATAATAAGACTCAGGTCACGATGAAAAAAATGACTGAGATTTTGAGCTGTGACAGCAATGCCACTCTCACAGAGCAGGATCTGGCTCCTTGTGTGCTACAACAGATTGTTAGTTCCACACTCCAACTAGTTAGCTCCTTGCAGATTGGGAGAAGGACAATTAAAATCTGGCACTCCAAAAAAAAAAAAAAAAAAAAAAAAAAAAAAAAAAAAGAGAAAAAAAAGAAAAGCACAGAAAATAGTGATGAACATATGCTTATTTTCCAAATAGATTTTAAAATAACAAACCATATATGTGAAGCCACAGAAAACACTAAATCATTTGGAAGAAACCGAGTATTAAAATATAACCGTACCTGGCAGATTTTCTCCCAAATTTCATCACAGCCAGCTTTTTCTTGAAAACTCAGTGCTAAATCATAATTTTCTGCTTCTGACCAAACAATCAAGGTGTCCTGTACAACACACAAAAAAAAAAAAAAAAAATTTGTTTGAGACAGGTTAGATCTACACATCTGTAGACCACATCTGTATTCCATTAAGTCATGCCTAAAGAATAAATGATAATTACACTTGTCAAAAGAAGACTATAAGCTACTGAAATATTAAGTTACCTGTTCTGCTGTAAGGGCCATTTCTTTTTTGCTTTACGAACGTTCTCTTACATATAATCCATCTATGTATTTTTTCCATACCAGAAACATTTATAATGGCATTTTTCTGCAACCTAATTCCAAGCTGAGGCTCTTGGTTGTGCATGTGAACGCACACATCACAGGAAATTAAGAAAACTTGCAATATAAAAAGTTAAGTTTTCTCATATTTAAGAAGCTGAAAACCGAAGTAAAAGATTAGTGTTTCTTCCTCAGAAAGGGTTTAATACAGCTGTAACAACGTGAGAAGCAAAGCCTCACATATTACAAACACGTGTCTTTTTCCTGAATTCAAAGACATACACCATGGATTATATAAAACTTGTAAGATACTACTAAAGCTACAAACATCCTGCCAACAGGTATTTTCACTTGAGCAAATTTTCTTTCCCTCCATTCTTTTTGCCTCTATTAATTCAATTTGTACACTTGCACAATACATCTAGGAATTTGCTGGAATTTCTGAACAGACTTTTTTTTTAAAAAATCAAATATTATTAGGTCACTTGCTGCTCCAAGTTATGCATTTCCTTTCAGCAGATATCTAACAAAATATTATATGACTTATTTCACTATGACACTACTACTATATAATCTCTTATTCTGAAATACACGTTAACTACCTCATTCAGGTTTGAATACGTCCTAGACAAGGGGATGCAAACACACACTGAATAATGGCACTTGCACAGAAAAACTGTGTGAATGCAACTTAACTGGCTGGCAATGAACTGCAGTATATCTATTTTTTCTTTCATTTTAACCCCTTCCTTTAAAAGGAAGAGTCCGCCCTTGGTGGAAAGCCCTGAGCTCACTGCCCTGTGACCTTAACGCTGCTTAACGATTTGTTTCTTTCTGCAACTTACACTTTTGTGCTCCTGCCACAAACATTAATAGGTTAATATTAATAGTCTGCCTGCTCTTGGGCTCTGATTCTCATGTGCAAGTGGCACAGCTTCATACAGCTGACATTGTTTTGCTTACAGCTGTCCAGCCTCATCTCTGGCTCACAGACAGCTGAACCTGTGGTTACGGCGTGAAGTGCTGGAGCGAGCAGTTGAGTTGGCCTTCAAGGAAAAAACAACTGAAAACTGCAGGGACTGAAAAGCCTGATGGGCTCCCTGGCCTCGTTCAGAATGAACTGGCGCAGAAAGCAGATATGAGGAGAGCAGGCCCTCAAGTGCTCACTCCGTATTGCCGAAGGCACTTTTTATTTTGCAAAGCCTGAAAATCAAAACACACAAGTTTTCGCTACTGTATTTTATATAATGTTATTAAGTATTTTGATGTAGGGTTTTTAAAGAAAGCTTTGTATCATTTCCATTCAAGTCCAGGTATGTTGAGCAATGCCAGTTTGTTACCACTGGAAGACACTCTACAACATAACAGGAACTCAGGTCAACAGCTTAAAACAGAATGCCCAAATGATTTAAAGATGCTATAAATTAGCAGCATCAACTTGCCTTTCACAAAGCACCCTCTCTAAAGAATGCTCATCTACAGGTTAATCCAAAAATCAGAATTCTTAAGTACAATTTTATGGCAGTTACTCATTTCAGTTTTTCTATTTTTGTATCTGAAAACGTTCTATAAAATTATGGATGCCTTAACACTCAGAAAATGGATATGCCTCCAGGTAAGCTAAAAACCAGAGGCCTCTCGACAAACAAAGACATATACATGAAGAAGTCCTGTTTATAGCCCAGAATCATTCTGCTAACAGGCCTGCTGCAGGAACTCAGATGACTGCATGCATCCATAGAGACTGCACTTCAGATTTTTAGTGACAATTCTCGGGTTACTGAGTAGTACTTGTTACAATCTGTACTGCCCACACGAGCAGAAGTTATGTAAGTTTCTCCAAAAATATTTCAGAAGGACTTCTGAAATATAAACTGTCTGAAGTGTCTCCAGTGAACAGGCACAGAGGAACTGCACGGAACATCCAGGATCCTTCCTGATCCCTTTCAAGCACTTCTGCTCGCTCTTACCAAGCAAGATGCTGCCTATTTAATCATCTTTATTAAAAGGTAGTTTCATTAGAAAATAATTATCTGACACCAATATATTTAGTCAGCCATGCGCTTCCTGCGTGTCCCAAGACGACTCAAGATCAGACAGATATCCTCCAGACCTAGCTCCTTCCCAAGACTGCCATTTCGGCCCGCTTAGATCAGCGACAGCAGCGTGCCTTCATTCCCTCACACAACACAAGACAAAACAAAATAAAGATTAATTCAGAACAATTTGAGCTTTAAGAAGGCAGTTCTAACCCCTCCTTCATTGTCAGTACTGGTTTGTACAATGCCTGCTGCTCCCTCTCCTGGTTTGAGCACCAGCCCCTCATCCCCCTCCTATGCCAGCATAGGTGTGCTGTGCAGGGAACCAGAGCGAGGACAAGAGACAAACAGAAATTAAGCCAGCAAGAAGCTGTGTTCCAGTGGGATCAGTTCCTACATCTAACCTGCTGCATGGCTACGTGAAGACTCATGCTGGCACGATGGAGTGAAGCAGCCCCCCGGGTAACTGCTCTGGCTGGCGATAGCAGCACCCCTGGAAGTCTGTAAAATCCCAGCCTCGAGTAACTCCACTGATTTTGCCTGAAGCAAATTGTTCTCTTGTTGCTTGAATGATGGCAACTGTGTTTCAAGAGCACAGGTACACATTCTTCATCTCAGATCTGAAAACAGATAGAGTGTACCTGAAGGAGAGTTAACATCAGAAGACGGTGTTCCTGATGAGAGTTTCTGTAGCTTTTTACCAGTCTTAAACCCATGCAACTGGAAATTACCACCCTTGTTACAAAGCTGGAGGAACAAAGCACACCAGTGGATCCATCTGACTTCCACTGAGGCACCCGTACACGCTCCTCTGCCCACATGCTGGGGAACAGCAACATCAAGGAGAGGGCAGAACAAGAGGCGGGTGTGGTAACACCCTGAAAGCGCTCCTGCTGCAGCCTCCAGAAGGTACCTTGGCAGCCACGGCGTGCTCAGCGGAGCCATGCAGTTCTCAAAGCCCATGCTCAAAATCCAGGGAGCTGCTAAAGCTCTTACACTCCTTGGTGTCTCTTTGCATACGCAGCATCAGGAATTCTTTCAGGCTGAGCAGCAGGGCACCCACGTCCAAGTCCTCTTCCTATTGCATGCCTAACACTGACAACGCTGAATTCCGCACAAAAGCCAGAGAGCCCACAAACACGATTCAAGAAGGCAGTATGTGCAGTTAATCAATTATTGTAGTACTACTTAGTGCAAATACTGGGAATCATAAACTGATGCACAGCAACTAAATATTGGATATATGTCCTGGTTTCAGTTAGGACAGAGTTAATTTTCTTCCTCATAGCTGGTAGGGTGCTATGTTTTGGCTTAGGATGAGAAGAGTGCCGATAACATGCTGATGTGTTAATTGTTGCAGAGCAGTGCTTACACCAAGCCAAGGACGTTTCAGCTCCTCACTCTGTCCTGCCAGCGGGCAGGCTGGGGGTGCAGTAAGAGCTGGGAGGGGACAGACCCAGGACAGCTGACCCAAACTGGCCAAAGGGGTATTCCACACATCTGGGGTCGTGCTGAGCAATAGATGGGGATGGCTGGCCAGGGGGAGGAGGGCCAGACTGCTCAGGGTTAGGCTGGGCATCGGTCAGCGGGTGGTGAGCAATTGCATTGTGCATCACTTGTTTGTACACATTATAAGCAGTAGCACTATTATCATCATTATTGTTATTATTATTACTGTTATTATTATTTTTCTGTCTTAATAAACTGTCTTTATCTCAACTCACAGGCTTCACTTTCCCATTTCTCTCCCCCATCCCAGAGAGGGAGGGGGAAGGGTGAACGAACGGCTGTGTGGTGTTTAGCTTCCAGCCAGGTTAAACCACAGCAGTCCTTTTGGTGAGTCCTTGGTGTAAGCACTGCTCTGCAACAATTAAAACATCAGCACGTTATCAGCACTCTTCTCATCCCAAGCCAAAACATAGCACCCTACCAGCTACGAGGAAGAAAATTAACTCTGTCCTAACTGAAACCAGGACAGTATTTTTCCACAGAATGATGGTATGCAAATCCAAACTTCAGTGGCAGCTATTCCGTGAGTCAATTCAAGTTATTTTTGAAGAGACAAAATACGTAGGCAGGGCGTGTTT
This sequence comes from Aythya fuligula, assembly GCF_009819795.1. Classification (NCBI taxonomy): domain Eukaryota; kingdom Metazoa; phylum Chordata; class Aves; order Anseriformes; family Anatidae; genus Aythya; species Aythya fuligula. The sequence goes on from NC_045561.1 coordinate 2,243,624, forward strand.
CCTTTTTGTCAAGCTGCACGATGCTGTGGCTTTCCCCAAACCCAAGAAGATCAGCACCTTAATAAAAATCTGCACCTACGCTCCGAGAAGTCACTCAGCTACAAAAGCACCTGTCCTGGACAGATGAGCACAGCCTCCAAGCCTGCAGGCTACCTACCGCACAGCAGACTTCAACACTTGACTAGGGACACCGAGACCACCTCTGTTCTTCTCTGGTTAACCAGAATATTTTGCCTAATTCTTTACACCATTTTAAATAACATCTTCTCTGAGGCACCCAGGTGCAAGTACTACAATCTGAGCCAAGGCTGAAGTTTCACAAACTGCAGCACAGGACTGCTACACAAAGTTTTGATCTTTGAATGTAATGTGCTGCAGAGTAGCAAAGACAAAGCACTGTCAACTAAAAGCTGTACGAGCTCAGAAACCAGACAGAGCTAGAACCTGTCTCTGGAAACTATCCATCATTATTCCTCTTAAAAACAATGCAAAACATCTCCAGAAGAGTGAGAAGTGAAGCAAAGATTCAGCCACAAGGACACAAAGCGTTAGGATTGGTAATAAAAGACAACCCAAACAAACTTCAGCCTAAGATAAGGCTTTTGGAACTGCAACCTAGAAAGTCTTTCCCACAACAACAACAAAACAACTTAATCAAGCCACTTGAAACTGCTCAGTTAAATCAAGAAAGTTTTCAAGTAAGCAGTTGTATGAAGTTTCCGAGTATAAGCTGCAAAAGGAAGCAATTCTAACTTTGCATCAGCACAGTCCGTGCTTGTATTTTGTTCCGCAGTAGCTTCCTCTACTAAACAGGAAGCAGTTCAAGGCTCTCGCCCTTCAGAACCCTGCGCAGCTCCCACAAAGGCCGTCCTCTCCTTCCTCAGCGGCCCACCCAAGAGAAGCCTACAACCACCACCTGACCAAATACACCAGTATCTACTGAGTAAGAAATGGAAACCACAGAACACAGCCTTCTGAAAAGCTAGGCCCACGACTGACTCACTCCAGCCAACCTGTGCTCAAGAGCTACACGCATCTCTTTCCCCCAGTTCTCATGACATAGCTTATCACCTTTCTTTCAAAAAAAAAAAAAAAAATCCAAACCAAAACCCTTACTGATTTCTCTCTTCATCATTCTCTCTTCATCATTTAGGAAGAAAAAAACCAAACAGTTGTCTAGTGCTGAAACACTTCTGGATACCATAATGATGAAGAGCAGTATGAAACACTGAACAAAAGAAATAGAGAATCTACTGCAGAACAAAGGAAGAGGCAGGGAAAAAAAAACATGTAATAAACCACGAGAACAATGAAGGCAGACACCAGAAATGAATGCAGAAGGGAAAAGCAATAAAAGCAAGAGATTTAGTAAACTAAGTTTTGTAGTGCATTAAGCAAAGATGACCTATTAATGTAGCTCCCAACTGTTTTACTTCTTTGTTCTGCAGAAGCCTTACCCCCAGGAAAGGCAACTGTGCAATTAAGCCCCACCATGGCTAGTCACTTTGCTTAGGAGAACAGAAGGTTCCAGGGCTTAAAACAAAAACTAAACAACAATAAGGGAAGTCCCACAAAAACAAATTCCTTCGTATTACTTACAGAGGAGAAAACTCAGGAAGTAAATACAACAGAATAACAGAGCTAGCTGAAATTTTGCCTTCCTGACGCATCAATTATTTCATGCGAGCAGCTTTTGTCTCCCACTCAAGGCCGTATATGTTTCTAACTAATTTTCATATATATATGTATATATGATTAAGACGAACATGTAGGTTTCTGGAATACAAATCAGTGCAGCACCACAGGCTTCTAAGCAAGTTTTTCACCTCGATGAAAAAACAACATTAACAGCTGCATGTCTCGCCGCTTAGCCCTTTTTCCAGAAAGCAGTGTAGTCTTAAGCTGGAGAAACCTACGGATCTACAGTGGAGAAACCTACAGTCACTTGGAACATAAGACAACTCCTCAGCATCAGTAATCAGAAAAAGAAGTAAGGCCTAGTAATGATACTTGCCTGCTGCTTTTGATACGCCGTATTTGGATTTATCTTCGATTCTAGCAGTAGCGAACCTGAAAGAGTTATGAAGATATTTACTGAGTTTAACCAGACAAACATTTCCATGGCTCTTAGAGCAGCCGCCCGCGCGCCAGCCAACATGTGCTCAGCCTAATCCGTATCTTCCAGAAAGTCCTGGAGAATGATCTTCTCTAAACATAACTCCCGACAAACAAGCCAGGTAAAACAAAACCCAACAAAAACACCCACGTAAAGGCGATTTCCTCTGCTACTTGAGACCAAAATTCTCTGCAGCACAGTTTTCTCCTCATGAAGCCCAGTGTGACAATTAACTGCTTTAAAGGCCACTGGACGAATCCGTACCAATGTGCAGCAGGTAGCATGCTGCACAGCATCCAGATGTATTTGCCCACACAAGCCACGCGGGCCATTTGCTTTTATTTCCTTCAACTGCCCTTCAGAAGCGAATCACCCAGATAGCACGAACCCAGAGCCTTGACTCTGTGTATGCGAGCAGTGTATGTATCCTGGCAACAGCTCCCGAGCCGTTTATACCAGTCGGAGGTGGTTTATTTCGCACATTAGCACCTGTCGGCTGACCGAGCGGCAGGCGGGCACCGCGCAAAAGAAGAGAGCCTTGAGGTGACTCCAGAGAGCAACGGGCCATAATGGCACAGCACCTGGTGTGCCTCGGAACGCGATCGGCAAATTTCTCAGAAAAACAACACAAAGCCACAGGCGGAAAGCCACCGCCGCCGCCGCGATGTTCCTGCGGTGGCGAGGCGAGGAAAGGGGCGCAAGCACCCCGCGGCCCGGCCCGGCTGCACCCCCGGCCGGGGCTGCCCGCGGGCGCGGGGCTCTCACCGTCCGCCTCGGCGCGCACCAGCAGCGACATCCCCTTGAGGCGCTCCACGTAGGTGGAGGAGACGTGCCCGGTGCCCCTGTCGTCCCATTGCCGGTCCTCGTTGAGGGTGTACACCTTCACCCGCCGCCGGGTGTCCGACATGGTGCGGGCCCGGGCCCGGCCCGCGGGGAGGGGGGCGACGGGCGAGGGCGCAGGGGCGCGGGGCTCGGGCTCCGCGGGCGCTCAGGGGCTCCGCGGGGCCTCCCCGTTGCCGCTGCCCATGGCCGCCCGCCGGCGAGAGGGCGACGCCGCGCCCCGGCTCGGGCCCCGCTGGCGCCGCTCCGGCAGCTACCGCCGCGCCGCCGCCATCTTGTCGGGCGCCTCCCGCCGCCTTTCTCTTCCTCCCCGCCCGGCCACGGGCTCCCCTCGCAGGGGCTACGGCGGCCGGCAGGAGCCGCGGGGCCGCCGCGGGACGGCGGCAGGGGGCGGGCGGCGGGGCGGGGCGGGGCCGGCGCCGTGAGGGGAGCGGGGGCAGCGCGGCTCCCGCCGGGCGCTCTGGGGGCGTCTCCTCCTCGCAGCCCGCCCCGGCAGCTGGAGCAGCGCGGAGCCCCCCTCACACGCAGCGTGCGCCCAGCCGGGGCTCCTGGTGCCTGCCCGCAGCCCCCGAGGGGCACGGTCCCGTAGCCGTGTACCGCGGCTGAGGCAAACCCCGCACCCCTGTACCAGCTGTAAAGCTCCGTTCCCGTATTACAGCCAGCTCCCCCTTTCCTCTGTCCCAAATCATAATAATAATGGAATGTAAAGCTTCCTTTCTGCCCACCGCAGCCAGAAGTAAGAGCAGCGAGCACCTGCTGCTCTGCCAGGGGAGCGAGGGCTGTGCGTGAGGCCCGGGAGCTGCAGCACTTACACGGGGAAGACGGAGCACGCAGAAAGGCAGCAGCGTGAAGGGACCGCGGGGAGAAGCTCCGAAGCGTCCCACAACATCGGCCATGCTCCGAAGGGAAGGGAGAGGGCAGAGCGAGTGCTCCCCAGGCCAGGGTGTGTCTCGTTCCCAGACAAAGAGAGGCTCTTTTTGCTCTTGCCTAATTGCAAAAGCAGTCACACCAGTATAGCTCTTACTGAAAAGACTGGCATTTCTCTGGTTTAAGTTCAACCTTGTTCCGAATAAAGAGAAAAAGCAGTTTACTGAAGAATACGCCACCATACGTAGCCATGTACTACCGTTCCATATATCAGAAAAACCTTCACTGGGCAGACAAGACAATATTGAGAATATTTACATCTACGCAATGATTAAGTCTTGGGTTTGTAACAGGCCTCTAAGATTTACCACCTTTCAACACCCAATATTTGACAGCCACCAATCCTTTCTCAGGGCAGCCTTCAGTCAGCCGAACAGCCAAGAAGTGCAGCATTACTCCACCTGCGAGGGAGTGCACCTGAGCACTGGCTCGCCTGCTTATTTACTCTGTGAGAAGAACCCTTACCAGTGTCCTGGGGAACTAGGGTTCAACCCCAGTCAAACCTGTATTTTTGTCTTTAACAGGGGCCACTGAAGACACAATCATTATCTTTTGCAAAAGATAACAAGATACACCTCTGAGAACAATCACATACGCTTATCTCGAACATACTTTCCATGTGCATCATATAATTATGGATAACTAAGTCAGTAACTGTACAAAAAAAAAGGCCATGTTACCTTTGTAGTTTCACCAGTCATGGTTTGAGGATCACAACAAGCAGATAGGGTCCCAGCTACATTCTTAGTGGTCTTTTCTATATTACATGGTTTGATCCTCTCAAGGTATTACACAAGGACTATTTCTGCACCAGTGAAAGTCCAATACGAAGAAGAGAAGCACGTGAAAACAAAAAACACAACAGCCACTGCATACTGCTGCTTCAGGACATCTGCCGCTCTTAAACACCAGCCTTCTTCTGCAAGATCTGTATGCATACTCTAATTCTTCAAACAAGTGTGTAAACGTGTGACCTCTCCTTCTACAGTTTAAATATGACACTTATCCAGATACACACAATAGCGAGAAACCACACTAGAAGATTCTGGAGCAAATTCTCATTAGTGAACAACTACAAAAGGAATAGGAAAAATGCAAGCCAGAATCAACACACACAAAAATACTTCTCTGCTTAAAAGGCAAAATAAGTCTGTGACCACTCCAGGCATGAAAACAACCTCTGTGGAAAACATCCTGAACAGATGCAGACATTATATTCCCTTGGTCACCAGGCTCCTTTTTGCAGAGAACAGGACTCTGCTGCCTGGGCATGGTTTGGCTGGGGTGTACAAACTGCAACATGACCTTATCTATTCCACTAAAAATTGAGTCAATTGTGGGAAGCTCTGCTTTTAGAAATTACGCAAGCATTGGCCCAGCTGCTTTTATGAATTTGATTTAAAACCAGAGTAAATACAAAACCAGGAAAGTAATACATGGAAGTTCTACATCATGGGGCTCAGAAACAGCAATACAGCACTTTTTAATTGAGTTGTTGTAGCTGTCAGTAGCTCACCTACTCGTTATCACAGAGCAATATGCTGTAGCTGTTGGAAGTTCTCCATTCCTTATCAAAACAATAAATTTTGATAGGATGGGCTGTGTACAGAGCAAGTCATCAGTTTTGACAACATGGAGTGGCTCTAATTTCATTTATTCATTCCTATATCACCTAAAAGTTCTTGAAGTTAGACTGCATCGTTCCCTCTGGCACGTAAACCCAGAAGTATGATTAGGTCAGTGCTTACTTACATTTTTACTGTACATGTAGTATTTATTGAAAGCATCTAAAAACACCTCAGCTCCTAAAACTCTGTGCCTATGTGAAAGTTTCAACTTTGCCAAACACAGGTCTAGCCCTCAACAGTTACAAAGATACAGCACCAGCTTTGGTGTGATAACAAGTTTCCACAGTTTAAACAGGATAGAAAACAAGAAATTTTGTTTACATGCAACAATAACAAAAAAGTGATTTTACAGAGACACTATTACCTTAGTTTCTGTAAACATCACCTGCAGTTCTCTACAATGTTCTAACACTGCTCTAACTGCAAGCTCTTTGGAGCAGACCAGTTTTGCTTGTCTGATGGTAGTGCAATGATTTTCCAGATTTCAATATCTTAACACAACAATGCTAAGACATCTCACTTCTCTGAAAGTTTTCACCAGTTGCACAATACAGCTCTGAGGAAAAACAGCCTAGACTCTGCAGACAAACCAATTTAAACAGCATACTTTCACTGAAGTTGCATTGTAAGTCGTTCTCTCCATGCTGAAGTGTAAGGAAAAAAAAAAAAAAGTATTCACAGGGATTTAAGCTTTTTTTTTTTTTTCTTTTCCTCTTAGCAGTAACACATTTTTGCTTGCTAAAATATTATTGATTTGGACACTAGCTGGCAATATAAAAATAGACTAGGTAATGTTATTCTTACATTCAGGTGGAACAATGGATATAGAACCAGTTTTCCAGAGTTCTCACACAGAGGTCGGACTGATCACTTGCTAGATGCAAGTATTTCCTTACTTTTTTTTTCCTAAGTATTTTTGATTCTGAGATTTAATGTCAGAAAAATAAACATGCACAACTTGAACTCTATCTTCTCATATTAGAAGTGCTTAGAAACATATATAAAACTTCCTTTACGATACTATAAAGTTATAATGGTGAACTAGAGAAATTCATTAACATTTATTAATGAAGTTTCACTTATATTCTGTTACCAAGATAGGGTTCTGAAGCCTACCATTTGTTTGGAAGAATGTAGTTTATTTTATTGCTAACAGGTAATAATGGGTAACAATTATTTTGAACCTTCAGGATGACAACGTCAGCCTTTGAATAAAACATTAAGATTCTGATTTACCATCATAATCAATGCAAAAAGCTCAAGTTAAAAGCAAACAAATAAAAACAAAGCAAGAAGACTGCACCAGCTTAGTGCCTGCCTTAAAAAGAGACTATAGTGGTAGCTTTCATTTAGCACAGAAAGAGATATCTCAAATACAACAAGTCTTCCTCTCAAACTTCAGTCAGGAAGCTTATACTCTAACTGGAAAGCCTTCGTTAAATTGCACCAAGAAATGAAGCTGTAAAATACCAGGCTGCTGCCTGGAATCCTTGTTATGCAATGCTGCTTCACCGAAGTTCGCAGCAGGCAGTGTAATACTGCAGCTGCCCAACTTCATTTTCCATAGCAATTCTCAGTGGCTCCATTTAAAGTGATGGGTCATTACAGAAGCTAATCAGCTACGGCAACAGAGACAAAAATCACTATTTCAAACATGAAGAAATTGCTACAGCAACAGGGCTGAGTTTGCTCTCAAGCACTAGGAACCCACCTGTTCTCCAATTAATGCCGATAAGCTGCGGAAAGAGTCAAGCATCTCTCACACCATGCCCCAACCTGCTGTTACTGACAGCTCCCAGATGAACCCTGGGTGCCTCCAGAAAGGTTCTCACTTGCTCGCACTTACACAACTCCTGGTTCCAGCTGAGCTTCTCTCCTCAGAGGTGAGCAGCTGGTTTGTGCTCCTCCCATACAGTTCCCAAACTTATATTCTTCCACCCCTTCCCATAGGGCCTAAAACTTGTTACAAGCGCAGACAGTCAGGTTGACTGTACAGGTTCCACCACAGGAACACACAAGTATTGTCCCCCACTATGCAAAAATCCTCCAGCACCCCTAACAGCTTAGTTAGCAAGATCACCACCTATCACACAGACTAACAAATCATCAATACTGCTGTTATTATGAGTGAGAAATTACAATTACAACTTGTATCAAACATTTGAATCTGAAAATTAAGAGACCAAAGAATCTAAATGCAACCATGTGCCAGCTAAAAAGCTCCTAGCATTAGTATTTTAGTAACTATGACACCCTTCTGTTTACTACGAAAAGAAGCTTTACAGAAAATTGTCTATAATAAAAATAAGCTAAGCCTTGGAAAACCAATTAAGATTGCAAAAGTCAATTTCTGAAAACGGTTCTGAGAAATGAAAATATTTCTGAGCTTCCATTCAGAAATTTTAACATTCATCACTATTTCATTAACACTATCCAGGATGATAGGGAGCAACCAGACTACCAGCCATTTAAGTTAACTCACAGGAAGCAAGGACATTAGAATTCTTACCAAGAAATACAAGGCTACAGTTCTCACAGAAGAACAAAGATTGTTAAGGAAAAATTTTTCCATTTTACATAATAAAAGACAGACAACAACAAAGAAGGGGGCCAGTTATTATTATTATATTTTTTAATATTTTAGGTCAGAATAAAAAAGACAAAATAGTTTTTACTATACATTCATATTTCTCTTCTCCACAGTTGTTTGTTTTTTTTTTTTTTCTTTTCTTTTTCTTTCAGGAGGTCCAGAGCTGACTTGCCATTAGAAACTTGATTTTCCTACAAATTTGGGTACACCAGAAGGGATACCTCACTGATTTTTAAGGTCTGGAATTCCAAGACTCTTAATGAGGAAGTTTTGGCGGAAAGAAACATCACATCATTTGTTTATTGTAAAACAACTATTTTAATGTTTTTATTATTTATCTTAAAACTCAGTATTAATGAACCCAGATAAGTGATGTTGTTTCAGGATGTTTCTTCATTTTTGTCCCCCTCCTGCTCAGATACCTTAGCAAGTCTGAACCCTATGGCAGTTATTACGTATTTATCTGAAAGAGTGCCCATCATGATACAGGTGATAATTTGCAAAGTTTCCACATTTTGCTCAAGATTTAAGTCTTAGACACTGAAAAGCCAGTAAAACTTGGACTGGCCAAGTACGCCTTTCAACCACTGTCATACCTCATCAACCAAATACACAGGAGAACTCCTCCCAGGACGTACTTCTAAGTTCTTGCCTTCCATCTTTGCATTTTCATCCTGAGATGGCAGCAGGAAGAATCTTAAGCACTGAAATGACTTGAAGTAGTCTGCTCTTCAGTCTATGCAATTCCACATTCTTAGATTCTCACCCATGCTACACAATGTAAGAATATTGGTTGTTCCTGTTTCTTCTGAACAATGCTTTAATCAGTTTGAATACTTTTAAGTTCTACATCACCTTTAAGTGTGAATACCATCTATTTTAAAAATATGATTCACTACCATCCACATACAGATTCTTGTGAAGACATCTGCAGATTCAAGCAAAGGTGGCTCATGTTTCCATGAACTACCAGGCCTTTTTTCCTGAAAGAGAAAGAAAATACTGTAACAAACCAACATCAAGACATTAAATTCAGAAACACTGTTTGAAAGACTGTAATTTTCTTCAGTGAATTTTAATTTCTTCTAGCATTGTGAATCATTTGTAGAAGATTGCCACAGATCGCCTTGTTATCATGGGTGCATTTGCAACTCCATTTGCCAACCTCGTTGCACAATTACTCTTAATCTTATGATCAGATACCTTCCAGCTCTAGCAGCTTCCTAAGGAAAACAGAATACACACAATAGATTTGGGAAAAGTTGAGACAAATCTATCATCAAATGCATGCTTGGAAACTAGTTCTAGAGAAGAGCTTTTGGCACTCCAGTAAGTGAGTTTCAGTTTCAAGAAAACTGAAAAAAAAAAAAACACAAAACAAACAAAAACCTCACCTTCCCCTACCCTGCCCTTCCCTCTACCCCAATATAAAAAATGGTGGTAGGGTAGAAAAGACAGAATATTTAACAGGTATTCTAGATTAACAGGTATGTTGGTTTTGGAGAAAGTTCACTCTCTAGAATGACTGAAACCGTCAAGGAATTTGTATTCTTTTTACAGCATCAAGCTCTTCAGAACTAAATGATATGGAAGGCAAGGTGCTACCTTATGATAAATTGTAACAATTGGCAAGCAGCATTCACACAACACTGAACATCAGCTCTACGGTACAAGAAACAGACTGATAGTCCTATACAACAGTTGTAAAGAAGGCACAGTACTGAGCTGTCAAATGTTTCCTGTGGCCTTACCAGTCACTGAGATGAAGTAGACGACTGTGGAACACTACCTCCCATCATAATGCTGTTTTTGTCTGTGAGGGTTTTAAGCACAGTTGTGGCTGGTGACTGCAGAATTTTACGTGAAAGCCTCATTCTACCATCAGTTGGATCACGTCCGAAGTATTTAACCTGTTAAGAAAACTTACCACTTTAAGCCCACCACACCACTTTCAGATCTGATAAAGTTACGTTAAATCACCATATGAGACTGATCAACTTAAAGATAGAACTAGCTTTAAAAAAAGAGAGGAAAATGCTTAAAAGAAAACAAAAAAAATATGCAAAACCACATACAATAGACACTGCTTGGTCTATGCTGCTTGGTCAGGTCAACATGGTACCTAAGATAGCAAGGGTATGACACTAACTCTGATTGGAGGTGATCAGGCATTTAAGCAGCACAGAAAAGCAATCTCATATAGCAAAGTATTTCCTTCAGAAACACAAAACAACAAAAAAAAAAAATCAAAAGTACTAAAATATGAACAGCAGTTTGTTATAATTTTAAAGTTCAAAAAATTTACCTGAATTTCTTGTCCAACTTCTAAACCCAGGGCACTAGGATGTTTAATCTAGAACAGAGGATTTTTCAGAAAAACTCAGTTTTCAGGAGGGAAACAAAAAACACAAACAAAACAAAGAAAAAACCACCATACAGATGTCTTCTTGCTACATCTCAAGCAACCACGCATGGACTAAAGTGGCTCAATGAACTAGTCAACTAATGAACTACAGACTTCTACGTTACATAGAAAGGGTATTAGACCAAAAGATGTGATGTCCATAAAAGTATCAACAACACGATGATAGCAAGCATACAGCGAGACTCCTTGCAGCTCTAACCACAGGGCAAGCAAAGGTTAGACTAGCAGCATTTTCTTGTTTAAGACAGCTTTTTGTGTTACAAAAATAGACTCTAGACTCTAGTATGTGTGTTATAGCTGATGGAGACTAGGTTAGTTAAGAATTCATTTAAAAACAAAAAAAAGTGTTTTAGAATCTCTAGTTTACACTTGTTTAAGGATGCATTACCTTTCTTTGATCAAGCTGTGAATTATGAAGTAACACTGGTGTCATGTTTGGATACAACTTTATCATCACTCCAGAATCTCTGAAAAACAGCACAACAGTCATTTCAAAAATACATTGATAGAAGTCTGTATATAACTTGTGTTGCAAATTTATTCCAAACGCAAGCATCATCCTTTTTTTAAATTCTCCTCTCAACCATGGTTATGCATTTCTCCTTAATCTAAACCGGATGGAAACTACACTGTCCTAACTATTTTAAAATACAAAGTACATCCAAGAAGTGCTTGCCATTTCAATCCAAGATTTGTCCTTTCAAAAAAGTGAAAGAAAATTCCAATCATCTCTCTCAGATACAAAGATGAAAAAAGACCTTCAAGTTTGTAATTAAAGGAGACATTCTAATAACTAAATAGCAAAAAGCCTTATTAAGAGAATGTTTTCAATACAGCAAAATACTAGGAATAATGCAGGTGCCAACATCACCATCAGAAGTTTGGCTTTAAAAACCAATTTTATAATCCTATCAGAAATATATCTATGTAAATAAATTCAATTCAATTTCAGAGCACTTTTCATACCTTATTTCAGTAATTGTGGCTGTATAAACTGCACCAAATTCCAAATTAACTTCCTGCTGTAGGGAAAAGAGGAAAAAAACAGTAAGACACATACTCAGAAACTGCAAACTGAAACAGCTAACAAGAAGTCTGTCCTTACATCATCTTTGCAGATTTCACGGATGAACTCTCTTGCTTCATGCATAGCACTAGGTGTGGGAGCAAACACAGAATACGTCTCTTCATCCAGCTGACTTAAAGTTACACCTTAGAAATAGAATTTATTAATGAAAGAATCCTCACTGAACATTCCTATTTTTTCAGCAAGCAGAAAATTTGCACGTAGTAAAGACTTGCATAGAGCAAAGTGGTTTTGCATAGTCTGACAAAGATCTCGAGTCATCATTTCAAATATTCTTCAGATTAGGCACTGGACAGCTCTACATACAACTGTATAGAAACCATGTCACAGGTATACATGCCAAAACCTGGACGAACTTGTGTTCCACATGCAACCATCTACATTTGCACAATCGTTGCTTACTATAACCCTGCTATAAGTGGAAAAAATCTTGAGAACTTAATTTAATCTTAGCTTTTTTTTTTATTAATGTTCAGAATTTAATTATTAAACTGTAGCTTTCATTAATAGCTGATGGAAATTAAAGTTTTTCAGAGCTAGAACATAGTAAGGTTGCACAGTAAAATTCTTCACACCTCTCGACTAGTTTTCCATCCAACAGGCCACATATGCTTGCAGTCAAAGTAGCATAATCTCTTTTCTCCAATCCAGCCCCCTAGCAAGCACTACCTGAGCCAACTAGATTATTAAAAGAGTTCCAAGTCCAAAGCAGCTGAAGCAGAACATCTACTTGATACGCTATAAACATCAAACATTTTAAAAATGTAGTTCTCTAAAAATAGGGAATGTGTAAAATTTTGCTATATTAACCAACGAAAGAAAGAACCTGTACTTACAGATAAGTGCTCAGAAAAATCTGATATATTTAATGGTATCGCAGCAGAAACACCTCTGTCATGGCTGAACAGTGGCTGATTATTAGCTTCATCATGTTGGCGAGGTGTAAAGTTTGGATTAAGTCTAGTTTCACTGGTTTGAAAGTAACGAACAAAGTGCAGCCTCTCAAATACCTACAGTTCTTAACGCTTTAAAAATTCTGCCCACTAACTTCTGAGGCCAACTGCAGCTATTGGTCTAATTTTGACCTCCATTAGTGCAACCTCTACCAATGCATCAGCTGCCCTATTTGGGAAATGGCAGTACAGAACCTTGAATTTGGCACCTAATGTCAAGCAGAACAATTTTTTTTATAAAGAAATGTAACGAGGTCACTAAACTTCTCCCACACTACTTGTTACTAGTTTAAGCCCCAGTACACATCACTCCTGCATGTGATAGTGAGCTCTATTTCTAACATTTCCCAGCATGTTAACAGCAGATACAAACTCCTCACAGAGTCCTAAGAAAGCATGGCAAGAGCACCATAGAAAAGAGCTCAGTACCTCTTCCTAATCAAAAAGCTTAAGTCTACAGGCAGAAAGGCTACATATATTTGATCTATACTGCAACATGTTCATAACATATCAGACGTGCTTGGCTTCACCACTCATTCATGTGTGCGCCATACTTCTGGAAATTCCTGCTGCAAGAAAACCTATAAGCACTTCTGCAGAGAATCTACACAACACAACAGAATAGCCAAAATGAGCTTTATATGTTTGAAACATTGGAATCTCTTATTTATTGAGCCTTTACTGTACATTGATCTGTACTGAGTATTGGAACGGCTAAACATACTAGTCTAAACACTGTTAGACAGGCTGCAGTATAAAGCGTCTTCTACACTTAATATTTCTTCCTATATAACTTGCTACGATGTTTCTACCGAAGCACAAATGCCCTCAGGTGTTAAACAGAGGTGTTCTACAAAACAATTTGTAAAGTTTAAGCTTACCTTTGTCTAGGTTCTGAAAGGACATGAAAGGTAGCATTAACACTTAAATTACTAGCACAGCTACTGTTATGTGCTACCAAGTTCCACTAATTAAAACCCCATACTAGTGATTTTTGTACGGGAAGAGAAGCTATTAACACATAAGGATAAACGATCACAGGAAAACAAAGATGTCTTACCTGTCTGTGCTTGAAGTTTTTTCAAGTTATAGGCCCCAGGACCAATGAACCTTAACCTTTTTGATAATGGCACATGGATAGTTTCTGAAAGAACACATAAATATACTTTGAAATGCTAAGTATGATGATCCTGAATACCATCACAAAAGCCCTTTTTTTTTTTAATGGCTAGTTATTATATGCTGAACACTGATGAAATTATGTTTAAGTATTAGAATTAATGAAAACTTAGAACATAAGTAATTTGAGTGTAAATTACCTTAAGCCATTCCAGTGCTTGCATCTATCTCTATTCTCATTTTGTGAGTTCCACACAACTTCAGCTTATTCTGCTTTCTAATGTGCAATGAATTAGAACAGTATTGCCCCACAGGGCAATAAAAAAATAACAACTCCCCTCAGAAATCACAAAAGACAGAAAAATATGATACGTTCATTAAAAAAGCTGCTTTAAACAGTAACTTATTGTTATAAACTATAAAAAGACATCAATTCATATCAACATGCAACTAATAATTACCTACAACCGGTCCATTTTCTTTTCTGTTAGGTCTGGGTTTTGCCAGTGTTTGGTTCATAATTTGCAAAATCTCCCTCTTTGCAGCTGTAGAGGTTAGGGAAAAGGAAGAAGAGAAAAAAGTTTTGCATAAGACTATAACAAAAGCAAAATAAATTTATATTAAAGTATATAACTTCCATTCATGAAATCTACCTCTTGCCTAATTTAACAATATATCACAGCAATATGACACATTTTAGGTAGTGTACCTTTGTTGGAGTAGGACCTTCTGCTCTGTGTACTAGTTCTACACCTTCAGCACATGTATTGACTTTATGCAGACCAAAACGTTAACAACGAAGCACAGAACTGTATGCTGTTATTTAAATAAATTAGAGATGATGAGAGCAACAGGGTGTAGCTTTGATTAGCTAAGTTATGATATACTGGCCTGAAACTTTAACTGATCCTCTTGAAGTGATACACCTTTGAACAGGAATTACTAGTTCTTCTATTTTAATAAATGTTTTCTTGTTAAAGTATTGCCACTACAGTTGAGTGGAAATTTCTTACAACTAGAGAAATCCTTAATAATGCTTGTACCTTCAGTTTTCATATGGCTCAATAATATTTTAGCTGTACATGCCAGAATACAAACAGCAGTAAGTTTCAATAGTAGGTATATTTGAATTTATGATATGCAAGAAACAGTTTGCTGCTGTTTTTGATAGCATTATTCTGTTGGATTTAAAACAAACATGGAATAGAGTGTTTGTTAACTGTATTAATAACAACAAATACTTGAATAGCAACTAGGTGACTCTTGCCTCTCCAAACTTTCACCTATCAAAAGCAATCCAATTTCACTGCCCAAAGCTGCACTTCAGCCTTCGTTACCCATATTATTTAAGGAGTACTGAGCTACTACATGTTAATGATGAACTCCCTGAGATGTCAAGGACTTTTAGCCTACCTATTTTCCCCCCTCCTGTTTGCTCTACCACAAGTTTCACCGCATTTTTTTCCAGAAGTTATACATTGATCTAAATTGGTCATCATTAGAATCATATCATGTGCATTAAGTATTTTTTTGTTCTCTTAACAAGAACGTAAACCTCTAGGAGCAGCACACACTTTCACGTACACTATGTACAACCATATGGAACATAACCATGCTGGGAAGATTATTTTTTTCTTTCTTGAAGACTAAATGCTCTCAAACACAAAAGTTCGTTCTGTATCAAGTACTAACATTCAAGCATTGCATACAACACTGAACTTTTTTTTTTTTTAAATCCCCATGCCTATCTTAGCCCCTCCCCCCTCCCCCCAAATAAAATATTTAAATAAATAATTTAATACATTTTAGAACTTAATATAATGGGTGCAAATCTTAACATGGACTTACCAGTGCCTTGCTGAATAGCTTCCATGACAATTTTTATTGGTATTCCTGGTAGTTTTAGATCAACCTAATGTATACAGAGTTAAGTAGTGAGTTAAGTAGCATCAATATACAGGGAAATCTTTTTTAGACAGACATTCCTGAAGACTGATAAAATGAATCTTTCATGTTACAATACCTGCAAGGCAGTTATCCCTTTATTAGTACCCGCCATTTTGAAATCCATATCACCATAGTAATCTTCAATTCCCTGTCAGTACATGGAGAAAGAAAAATTGGAGTAACTATGTCTCAGTACCAATTCTCATTACACCAAAAGTGCATTCTAGGCTTCAGTAAGCCAAAATAGACTAGGAGCCCCTTGCAGACTTGGTGTCACTTCAGATTCGTATCTTTTTTTCCCCACCCTTACTTCACCATTCCTGATTAACACAGTTGCCTTCAGTTCTTATAAGCTGAGAGCTTTTGTGTTTGTGGACTAGTTTTTGAATAAATCCCCAATTTACTTGGTATGATCACCAGCTGCCACAGGAAGCAGCAGCATGATCACATGCATTTTTCCTCCCCAGCAACCTTGCCAACTGCTCTCCTTCCAATATACCGTGCTTTTCAGTAAACTACTGATTCCAATCATTCTGACCCTTTCTTCCATTAGAGACAAAATTTGAAATAGTACACTTATCAGAGCTTATAAGTAACAACTGAGTAGTTACACAAAATTAACATGACTAGACATTTTATAGATTTTTTTTTAAATGGAGGCAGCTGCAAGACAAAACAGAAGACAAAACTACTAATAAATATGTCCAGTAGTGTATGTTCTAGAATTAAGTGGGTAAAAATAATGTTACAAAAAGGATGTAGAGGTATTTTACAGAATTGAACATCAATAGAAACCACTGTGCTACCAAAACTCACCAGGATGTCTGTCAGCAAACGATAGTCCTCAAGATCTCCTTTTTCTGGACTGTATTTGGTAACGAGACCCACTGCTACACCTGCCACTGCACTTGATACTGGAACTCCTAATAGTGGTAATTAAGTGTACATTTATTTTTTTTTAAATAAGCTTTGGTTACTTCCAAATCCTTTAACACACTATCATATGCAGTTCATCCTTTTTGTACCTGCATCCATTAATGCCAAACTCCCACCACATGCAGAAGCCATTGAAGATGACCCTACAGAGTTAGAATATAGGAGAAAAATAGTATTAAACCCTGGTAACAAGCATTCGAAACGAGACTAGCTGGTAATATTGTTCACTGACTGTTGGAAAATTAATGTTCTGGTAACCAGAAGATACCACGCAGCCATACACATACTACAATAAATAATTTTACCAGACAGTTTCTGTAGCAAAAGCACTTTAGCAAGAAACTGGTAATAGTTTGAATCTTTTGTGATACTGAGTAAAAAATGATCATCAAGCTGGGGAGTTTGTCAGCTGCAAATGGGACTCATTCCCTTTCCTCAGTAACTCCTTCTCCCAGACACCAAATCTTACTATACTGCTAGGATATTGCAGGTTGCTCTCATGGAACTCCTGTCCACAAAGCAGAATCTGCAGAAAGGTGAAATCAATAGCTTCCTCCCAAAACGGGGAGATAAAGAAAACAGGAATTATCTGTAAGTCGGGAAGGTTACCAGCTGTGGTTAAATAATGAAGAATGGATTTCAGTACATGTTAACATATTCCTCACTCTGGAGCCACCAAGATTAAAAAGCTTAAAACTGAAATCTGTTGTCTACAAAAACATCTATATGTAGTTTGTCAAAGTTGTTTTTTTGTTTAAGAACAAATTATCTCTTGTTTCTCGAAGAACAAGAAAGCCATAATACCATTTGACTCTAAGACTTCAGAAGTAACTCGTATTGTGAAAGGGAAATCCTGAGGAATAATTGGTTTCAATGCTCGCTCTGCCAGTGCGCCTGATAAAATACAAATAAAAGCCATAAATAAAAGACAATCAAAATATTAGAACTTACAGCGTAAAACAACTTCTGTAGTTTTAACCTACCGTGTCCAAGTTCTCTTCTGTTTACACCAGTAACTTTACCAATCTCATTTGTTGCGTAAGGAGGAAACTATAGAGCAAAAAAATAGAAGCACACATAGAGGAGATTAACTTGCTTCTTTTTCATTTCAAAACAAACACTTTGAAAAAGTCTCTTTGAAGTTTTGGTGCATCTCAAGGTAAAAACAACAACAAACAGCTAAATATTAAACAACCACACAACTTCTACCAGTCACTTAGTTTGCAAGTCAGGATTAGTTGACAGCGTTTATTTAGTTCATGCTTTAATTCCCCATAACAAAAGAGAATAAAGCAGCTGCAAGGTAGCCAAGGAATAGGACAACAGGCTTACTCTAATTAAACTTGTCAAACCACATATCAGAAATCTTGTTTCTGTCATACAGATGACACAAATACATCTCTTGCCTGTACAAAATACTTTGGGCAAGTTCCAAAGGCTGACTAAGACTGGAGATGTAAAAGCACTTATTAACTATTAGTGTAGCATGTCAGCTGCACACATTAATTTACTAAAAGTAATTGAGCAGGTTAATCCTGCCTGCAGTAGTAACCTGTCTTTAAGAAACTAACCTGATGTTAAACTATTAGAAAGGCTGCATAAAATAGCAGCTTATAAATTATGTAGTGCTTTTTAGGAAACCAGCATTTCTGCTGATAAACTACAGGATAAATTCATATATAAATTGTAATTAGCAAAACCTAGCAGATCTAGAGATAATTCATATTCTTGGAATTAAACAATTTCAATTCTGAAAGCAAGACATGAAGCCCTTATATAAATCATGCAGAAAGCTGTGGAAACTCACCTCATAATGCAGCATGAAGTTTTTATCTTTAACTCCACTGTTAAAAAAACAAGACCATGTCAAAAAGATCAACCAAACGTGTCCTAAATATTATATGTAGTAAGATTATATTCAACTCTACCTAGAAATTGACCAAGTAAATCCTGCAGATCTGCTGATTCATTAACACCCCCCCCCATTTATTTATTTATTTAAGTAAATGAGTTAAAAAACATGGTCTCAGTTAACATGCCATGTTTGAGTTAACATATGAGGGTTGTATCTTTGTAGACATTTAAACAGCTTTCCTAGCTGTCAGGAATAGAACAGGCACTTATCAATGCTGTATGCCAATTTTGATGCAACATACAGCAGACAAACCTTAAAAATGTCAGCACCTTACTGCACACACTGCAGTACACTCCAACTCCACACATGTCAATGGAATTAATGTTTTCTTATTAACTGCAACTTTTATAAAATGTGTTTAAGTGCTCACCCTCTGTTAGTACCACTGACAGAAAACCATATACACATACCTCACAGCTGTTGAAATAAGATCTGATTTTACACTTGATTCTATGGAGTCAAATGTAACTGTACAGAGAACCTAGAATAAGGGATAAACAAACAGCTCTTAGACACTTTTACGTTTTACAACTTTTCATACTGATAATGAAGAATAAAAAAATGATTTCAGCAACAAACATGATACCATCATCAACCACTTCTGAAAACCTTCTTCTCTCAAATACTCATGATTTATAAAGATTATACAATCTTACAAGTGATCACATTTAAAAATACTGATTTTATGCCTCCTACCCTGTCAGTAGCAGTTTGTTCACTAAAACTGAATAAACTCATTTAAAAACCAGGGATCTTAATTGTGCAGACAGCACTGTGTGAAATAGCAAGCCTGTTTATTACACAGACTTCCAGCACGCATTATTCTGATCAGGATAGAATAAGGAAATTTAATGTTTAAACAAAAAGTACAAGCCTTTTGGCTTCTGATACATTATATTTAGAACTTAAATAATTTAATAATACTACCTGTGTTTGACCTCTCTGAAATAAGGCTGATCCATGAAGCATTTTAAACATATTCACTTCACATTTAATATCTCTGAGGGAAGTCAAATCTCTTCCATCACATCTAAAGTTAGGAGCAGAAATTATGAAATCAATGAAACTATGGTATCGGAGAAAAAAAAATGACAGAAATAATTATACAGTAAGGATTTGACATACTTACCTTCTATATTCATTCAGAATAAGATTTCTAAAAATATCCTTAGAGACCACATTGAAAGATTCCATGATTTCATATGGCTCAGCCTCTGGAAATTTTTCTGGGTATAAAAAAAGAAACTGTAACTGAAATTAGGAAATGAATCTCAGAGAACTTCTAAAATAGCATGGCCAACAAACAGCACACTGTAATTTTAAGTACCACTAGTTTGATATAAGCATTTTCTAAGTACTAAGAAAGCATAAAATACCTTTCAGCTGCTCTTCTGTTTCAAGCCTTATTTTGTTAATTGCTTCATCTCTAGAAATCTAGAAGACAGGATTTGCAACCAGTTAACTCTACAGAGTGGAATAACAGAAGCAGCTTGGGTTGTTGGGTTTGTTGTAAAGTTCTGTAAGACTCAAAGAAAAATAGGACTTCCACACAATTTCAGAAAGATCAATTATGTATCACAAGAAATTAGTTTTGGCAGATAAGAATTTACAAGACAATTCATTACTCTTACACATACATTCAGATGAGAAGAGGTTAGCATCAAGAAATTAAGTCTTACTACAATTTCATTATATTAAATCAAATCACATTTGAATTGATTACTTACTTTATCATGGCTAGAATCCGTGAACACTGCGTAGATCTTGTTAAAAGCAAGTCTTTTGGAAGAAAAGAAAGAAATTTCGGAAATGCAATTACACAAATAGTATCTTTTGAAGACTAGATGTTTGTTTTTTGAATGAAAGCACCAGACTGCCATTTACAAACACTAGTCTCAGCTGTCCATCCTGCCTGCTGCTCTCCTTCTCCTCATCACCTCCATGACAAAATTCATGAAAGCCAACATAACCCTGGCTCCTCATGTCACCATTCCACAAGAATGGCACATGAGCTTGCAACGCTTTTACTGTTTTTGCACCACTTATTTTGCCCCGTCCTTCCCACTAAGCATAAAAGGAGAGCTGAAGGCAGTGTCCCTAAATTTCTACGGAAAATGTAGCAAGAAATTCTAAACATTGAAAACATTTTCTTGAACAAGATCCCAAACATTTTAATCACAAATGATTAAATAATCATTAATAAGTATTTCTGAATCACTTAACAGAAATTAGGTCAAAATTGTTTGTTCTGAACTTACTTCTTTGCACATTCCACAATCTCCTCAGGAGCAACAAATAACTTCTGAACAGTTCTCTTGACAACACCTTGTTCTTTCACTAGCTGTTGAATTCCTTGAATTATGTGCTGGGTATGCTTCACCCCTACTTTGATGGCATGACAGAAATCTTGTTGCAATATATTCTCAGCAGTTGCTTCCAACATAACTACCAATGGAAAGTCAGAAACTAGATTAATTACTATTTTATTTTTCAATAGCAATCTACAACTCAACCAAGACAATATAGGTTACCTTTAAACTGCATAACAACGGAATTTACTCTACCCCAAAGTTATCTAGCAATATTGTTCATTCCTACTATTGCCTAGAAACAGAAGTTTCAAAAATTTGAAAAAATATCTGTAAGAAGTGGCCTACAATTTTCAAACTGAGCACCCAACAGGTATTGATAGTTAACCCACTTACCAACTTGATTTTGTGGGGCTCCAGCAACAACTAAATTTAAAATGCTAGAAGACATTTGTTTTCGGGTCGGATTGATAACAGTTTCTCCATCGATTAGTCCTACCCTTACTGCACCTAGAAACAAACTCCAGAAAATTATTATTATAATAAAAGTTCTTCTAAAGGTATCATTTGACTCTCACAATTATACATCTAAAAGCAATAATTAAGGTAAGGATTTGTTTTAAAATATTAGCATGTCAGCTATACATTAAAAACAACTCTATAAAGCAAGATTATTTATTCTTCAATTTCTCTTTGGCAGTATCACTTTGAAGCACTTATGTTCTTTATTTTTATAAATAAAGATTTGCAGTGACACAGTTCTCATAACACATTTGCAATGGCAAAGTTCTTCTTGAGTTCCCAGAGAAAAAGTATTCTTATACAGCTACTTTTTCCACAATGCTTTAAGTTTCTTTAAAAGACAAAATTCAAGGAAGCTGCTGACCATTGTATTACAATATTTCTGGATTATAAATCCTTATATAAGCATATTTAGACCAGAAAAAAATGCTGCTGTGAAGCACAACAATTCTATGCATCATAAAGTGAATTTCAGCACATTAAACAAAAGATAGCAGCCTTTAGACTCCAATTCTTCTTAGAAGTAAGAAAATGTTGTCTAATTTGCCTATTATATTCAAGATACTCAGGATTTCAGAATATGTACTTACCTATAGGACCATTCCATGGAATATCAGATAAGGCAAGAGCTGCAGAAGCTAGAATTGAGATATAAATCTATTAGCAAAAATGAATTATATTAAAATCACACAAGCAATAATTTTGAGTTTTCTTACCTCCATTAATTGCCAGAATGTCAGGATCATTGACACCGTCTACTGCTAAAAGATTACAAAGGATCTGGCATAAGATAAAAGACAGTGAATAATTTTGACCTATAAACTTTTATTAACTGTCAATAGAAAGCTCAGGACAATAAAACAAAAACATTCCAAATTTTTAAAAGCTAAAAAGGAAAGCTGGTTCAGGTGCTTAAGCCAGAAGGCTTACGAAAACACATGTGAAAAATATAACATGTAACACTTATTAACCTTTTCTCTCCCGTTGTAACAGAGCACTTTTGAATTTTCTCTCTGTATCTCTGCAATACATTTTGAGAACTAGCATGTAATAAAGACATTGTAAGACATGCAAATGAGAAACTAAAAAGTAGAATTACAGAATTAGACTTTTTCAAACTGTAAAGCCATGCTGGATGCTAATAAAAATTGCTTTTCTATCACTTATAATTTTCACTGGACATGCCCGAATCTTCCACTCTAAAGGTAGCTGCAGTTAAGGACAGTCAGCACGACCTACCTGTGTATCATAGAAGTAGCCTACTGGAAAGAGTGGTCTGATTGACCTATCTGCAAAAGAAACATTCAGAGTGTAAGCATTCAACAGGCAGTCATTATCCAGTTTATCTTCTAATAAACCCCACAAGAAACTGACAAGATAGTTTAAATGAACAACCCAAACAAATGAGAAGAGAAATTTTAGCATGAGATGTAATCAACTCTAAAATTTCACCAGCACTCAGAGAAAAATAAGAGGTATATATGGGTGAGTATATCCATCGTCTCGTAACACAGAGTAACGAGCATTAAAAAATGTCTTCTATGGTTTAAGATACAAATGGTCTATTAAATAGTATTTTACCAGAAATGCCTCCAATGAAGAGACATAAAAGACAGGAATGCTTTTACTGATTTTCTTTGAGGACTGTGTGCTACTTCTAAGGTGTCTGGATTTACCCCTAACTTTGTCTGAAGTGTGTAGAACTCTGACAACCCAGGCCTTAAAGGATGTTCTCTCTCAACTCGTTTCATGAAGTCTTAAAACGTTGACTTTTTGACATCAGCTTCATGTACACATTGAACCTCAAAAGCTGTTATCTTAATCGTGAAAGTCTTAAGCCATGGTAGAGAGGTTAAGCCATGGTTAAATCGGTTCTTTCTTCTGCCTCTCCAGGCAGATATGGAACTGCAGAAGTAACATCTCATGAAGGTGCGATCTTAGATACACTAAGGTGACATGGAAGTTCTTGAGACCCAGACACATATATAAAGGACTACGCATACAGCCCCAGATGACTGAAGTTTTTACAATTAGCCCCAATAAACTTCAAAAAGTAAGTGCAAGGTATGTTTTCCCTGACATTGCTGCAGAAACAATCAACCTTGCAAGCAACAGTTGCAAGTTACTACCTCTTCACAGAGGCTCGGGAGGTATTATGTAATATTTTTAAAATATCATAAATAAAATGATTCAGCCTACCTATTACTCTGCTTGTAAGAATTTCTTTGTCAGTAGTACCAAGTTCTCTTCTTAAATAGTTTGTAGGAATTCTTCCTGCTGCTGCAGCTTTCTGACGATAGTCGACCTTTTAAAAAACAAAACTAGGATTCCTAAGGACAACAGATCAGTAATTACAAAGTCACATAATTGTTCAAGTTGGAGAGGACACCTCAGAAGGTCTATACTCTAATCTCTGACTCAGAGCAAGGTCTATGCTGAATCAACTGCGCCCTGCGTGATGACCAAAAATTCCAGGTCACTGACACAAATATTAATCGGGCAATGTCCGAGGATAGACCCTCTGAGAAAACCACTATTATTCAGTCTTAAGGTAGAATAGGGATCGTTAATCCTTAACACTTGTAAACCCTTTGAGCATAACACTGAGGCCATTTTTTCCACACAACTAAAATACAATGTCTGAAACTTGGATGCTGTGGGAGACATCCAAGTTCACAAAACTCTCAGTAGAGAGCATACCCACTGACACCACTTCAGAACAGATACAGCAATGAGAACACCACACTAGAGAACACCACTTCATCCACAGATACAGCGATGCTCTCACAGAACATCTGCCGTTCTGAGGTCCAAGCTCTGTACTCTGCTGCTTGTCTTCCTCTCTCCCCTCAGCATCTTGAGCTCTGCTATTTTATAATTAGCACAGCAAAGGCTGTCACTGATTATCACAAAGCAAGTTTTGTCATTAGTACTTACCACTAGTGGCATGAACTGAGATGTAGAAGGCTTGGTTTTACTGACTGCTGTGACCATTACTGCTGTGTCACCTAGCTAGATCAAGAGGAAAAAAAATAAAAAAAGATTATCTGCAACCAAAGTATTAACTGAAGTCCTACACGTATTCATATATTAATACTCCGGTTCCCAATACTCTCTGCAGAAAAACAACTGCATAATTCTCTGATTTAGGCGAGTTGTTGGAAAAAAAGCCTGTCATTGCCCCGAACAGATAGCTGCACTTTCATTAGGGATTAAATTGCTACTTGAGACTTGGCACAACTTTTTTACAGGCTAGAACACATCAATGATGGCTGCTCACACCCAAAAGCTGTGAAGTTCCACAAACTCTAGGCTCTTTTTTTTTTTTATTAGTATTATTTATTACCTGAACAACAGCAGACCCATCAGCAAACCTAGCGAGCTTTCCAGAAGACAGCTCCATCTTCCTGCGGGAGAGAAACCATCTGTTACCCACAGCGATGTCAACTCTCCACTGCCTCTTACGCTCCCCTCCAGCACCTATCCTACAGGGCAGCGCCTGCACCTCAGGGCGGATGTGAAAACCCTCATGACACATGGAAGGGGGGAGCTCCACCCACACAAGCAACTCCGGGGGGGTTTTGCCCCAGGGTTCCCGATCCCCTCAGCTCGGGGGAAGCCTCCAGCCGCACAGGGTGCCCGTCAGCCCCACACGCGGGGCGCCGCCCGCTCCAGCCGCCTTTGGGCGCCGTGCAGGCGCTGGGCACGAGGCGGCGGTGCCGATCCCCGCTCCCTCCCGGTCCCCCGGTGCCGCTCGGCCGCTCACCTGCCCCCCACCTCCACCGCCACGGCCCGGCCGGGCCCGGGCTGCGCCGCCAGGCCGCGGGCAGGAGCCATCCGCGGCCCGCAGCCTCCCGGCAGCGCCAGGCGCCGCCATCGCGGCGCGACCCGGCCGCCAACGGCCCCAACGGCCCCCAGAGGCAGGGCGCCCAGCGCGGCCCAGCGGCGGCTCGTGGCGGCGGCCATGGCTCCGGGACGGGGCGGGCACAGCGGCGGCCGCCGCGCCCCCGTCGGCTGCGGCGTCAGCGCGGCCCGGAGCCCCACGGCGCCCCCTGGCGGGGCTCCGCCGGCCAACGGCCGCGCTAACGGCCGCCATGGGCGGCGGGGCCGTGAAGGGAGCGGCGGTGCCGCGGTGGGGTCACACCGCCCAGCCCCGGCACCCAAGGCGTTTTGTCAGCATTTGTAAAAATCACACCCGCGGGCCTTAGGGACAGCCCAAGGAATAGTTTTCCTGCTGTGCCCACGAGTTGCTTGTCTTTCTGGCAAGGCAGAGCAGAAATAAAATGATCTAGAAAGTCGGGGGTTGGCCTGGGTAGAGCTAAGAGCTTCAGCCAGACCCAGAGTTCGCTGCTGCAGTTTTATTTGGGTGCAGAAATACATCAGGTGGCAGATGAAGAACGTTCACCAGGCTTTCGGCATTCCTGTCTGCTCTGCTGCGGACATCCTGGAAAGATTTGTGTGTCACTTGATTAAAATTCTGAATGCCTACTTGCTGTGAGCTAGGAAGCTCTATGTTAAAATAATGCATTTGATTTTGTGAGAGGAGAGAAAGGAGTAGTTGGAAACACATATAGAATGCAAAGGTCACAAGTACCACAATCATATCTTCAGCTGTTAAGCATAGGAGACAGTTAGTTAGGGCTTTTAAAGCTTAAAAGAGACAGAAGCCAACACACTTAAAGCAGAGAAGTGCATGTTAAAAGTGACCGGCACAGAAAAGGCAGCAGGGTAGCTTTCACGGGAGGTGAACATAAAGCAGGAGTCTGTTGAGGTTGAACAGAACGATGTTGGAGAATTGAGTAAGAAGCATCATGAAGGCCTGGAGCAGAAATGTGTAAGGATGATTTAAAAGCAATCTAGAAATTAAGCTCTTCTTTCTAGAGCACCATCCATCCCACACAAGGGACAAACCCACACAAAATTAGTGTGAAGTGTTTCTCATGAACGCTTTACTTGTCAAGAGTAACCAGCATACAACAAACATTTCCATTAGCTCCAGATGCCTGACGCTTCATCTCAATAATTTGTATGTAAAAGAAACTGTGACATCCTGTTCTTATAACTTTGTTGATCAATAATGCTTAATAGTCAAAACTTGTATTCTGACATTGTTCTGAAATCTTTCTTACAGAAATGCCGTCACTTTCAAACTAAGAAGTGGTCATGCAAAATGTATGCTTCAGGAAGAAAAAAAAAAAAATGTAATTCATACACATTACTTGTACCAAAGAATGAATTGTATAGCTGAGATTATGTATGGTTGTAAAAAGAATCCAGAATAAACATTAGAAAAACTATTTTTCAGATGATGCTTTTGAGAAGTAATGATCGACCTTGTCATTTTTTCCATTTGAAAATGCATTAGAAGACTTAAACAGTTCACAAACAACAGTAAGCATTGAAAACAGATCTTTTGACTTAAACCAAAATTATTAGATAGCTTTTTCCACACTCACCAAAATGAGAAGCCTTAGGTTTACGGGCTTCATAACTGTCATGGGCTAACATGTTAAGGCCATACCACTGAAACAGAAAAAGGACAAGAATTCAGAGTTACCTCAAGATAGTAGAAAGCAAAGAAAATTCATGCTTGATCACGTGAAAAAGCAAGAGTACAATTCACTTATTCAACACTTTGCCTACATTTTATTTAAATATTTTCCTCTGGTAATTATTCTTTAATATTCTATAAATTTCCTCTGGCTACACCTGAAAAGCATCTTTGAATTGGTAAGCTTATTTTAGTAGGATTTGTAGCTCTCAACCTAGCTTTCTAAAACAGCCTTAGAAGAATACATTGAAATAAACTTTTACAACAACTTATTTTCTCTTTTACTTGGTCTCTCCCCCCCCCCTCCTTTTTTTTTGTCTTGGCTATCTCTTCTTTAATACTGTACCATTTCTTTTCTGATAGCTTTAATGTGCTGCTAGTTTTCCTTAGTTTGCATTAATTGCAATAATTACTGGAGTAAATCTCCCTACTTTTTTCAGAAAACTTACTTGGATGGACTTAGTAATCAATCCTCCCATAGCAGATGGATGCTGCTCTTCTTGGGAAAGCAGTGTGTTGCCTTGGTACTTGGGTGTCTTCATTCCAGGAGCAGCAGATGGTTGCAAACAGGAGATGTGGGTAACTGCTTTAGCTCTGCAGTCCTTGGGCATCTCTATTACCAAGTAATTCTCTTAGGTAAAGGTTGAGCGCAGAAGAAACAGTTGAGAATGTGGATCTCTCTTTCCTGAATTAATGCTGTAATTTCTGAAGTGAGGTACACGTTTCTTTTGTTCCTGTTTGTTTGAGCCTTGAGGACCCTATGAAGCATGAGTAACACAGAGGATGGAATGGTTGCCAGAGGAAATCTCTTTTGTTTCTTCTAGTTTTTTTTTTGTTTTGTTTTGTTTTGTTTTGTTTTTGTTTTTTCTTCACTACTTCTAGTGTTAAGAAGTAGTTGTGTTTCATTTTGAGGTGATGGATAAAATGTGATTGCTACGTGTATATTTACTTACAGTGTGTAGGCCCAGTAAATCCTTCATTTAGCATTTGAGCTTCTGTAAATATTTCTATTAAATAGTTGTAGATTCTTGAATTTGCTAAATGTGCTTTGGAGGTGGGTCCTGAGCTGGAGAGTGAGGGATGTTCGTGGGATTGGGCAGAGCACAGCACTGAGTAGGTGGACCTAGAATACTTGTTCTTCATTTGTTGCATTGTCATAAATGAGGGCATTTTGGTTGGAAAAAGGAGGTATGGGGATAGGTATTGTTGTAATAAATGTTGTAACTTGTGAAATCTGGGCAGCTAACATTAGATGTGAATGTGGGAGCACAGTTGCCTTGATCTGAGAGGCAGCAGCTGATGGAGTTGGAAATAAAATACTGAGAGGAAAGAGGGCTTTCTTGAAATTCTTGCAAGCAGGGGTGAGGATCATCTATTAACTCACAGTGGCTGTGGCCTCATAGGTCTGGGTTTATGCCATTGTGTGTTTTGCAAGGCCCCTTCCATTGCTATCCCAAATTCTGACTGAGGGGATGCTCCTCAGAGCTCAGAGAAAGGCTTTGAAAACCACTTTTTGTGGTGAGAATGTTTCTTTTTCCTTAAGATGTCTTTTATCCATGGTGAAGAAATTGAGAGTACCCTGTGAAAACTTGCAGAAAGCTCCCTGAATGGAGGAACATCCTACAATGAGCTATTTCGTACACCTTTGCCTATTTAATCTTCTGCCATGCGATGGCACTGGTTAGCTGACCAGGGGAGATGGTGGTGCAGGCCAGGCCAAAGCAAGTCCTGCACAGCGTGGCTTCTGCCCACACGCCCCCACTGCAGCTTGCTTGGAAATTTGATGTGTGTGTGCACCGAATATTTGTGGAATAATAGAAACCAACAGTTTGCTTTTCATTACATACTACTTCGTAGGGCTCTAATCCTAGAGATGAATCCACAGCGTGCCTATTTGGTGTCATCAAGCAAAATACTCATGGGTAATTTTTAACTTGTGGGGATGAATGAGTGGCACAGGAGAAAAATAAAAGTTTTATTTACTTGGAGAGAAAGGGAACATTTGGAGAAATTAGGAAAATTTACAATTTATTTACAAGAGATTATTAGTTGACACTTGTGTGTGCACAATGGGAATACTAAGGAGCTGTTAAACCCATAGTTTAAAAAGGAGAACCCTGAGGTGTAATTTTAAGCCTTTTCAGGCATTTAAATGAATTCTGAGCATTCAATACTTTCTTAAACAAAAACAAAAACAAACAAACAAAGCAAAACACACACACACAAAAAGAAAAATAAAAGAAAACCAGGGAAAAAGCGGTTTAACAGAGAAGTATAAAAGCCCTGTGGCTCTATGGGATGATTTTAGTTCTCTTCCCAAAACTGAATTAACACTGCTTCTCATACCATGGAAGACTTCTGTATTCACACCCAATGGATGAGTGAAACGTGGTAATTAAACAAGCTGAGGGGGATGGAGGAGGGCAGCAATGAGGACTGATGGTGTGGCTCAAGTGGGCAGTGGAGTGTGGGTTGAAGGTGAAATGTGATTCATCTGTTCATCAGATCTTGATAGGAAAAAAATTGAAAAGATAAACTTGGAGTTTTCTAGTCTATTGAAAAGCTACTTATGACTATGTAGCTGTGGATAAGGCATTTTGAAAAAGCTATTTAATGATCAATTAAGCTTTCATATAAGAAGAGTGCTTGAACTTGGTGTCTTATTTTTTTAAACACACTTTAACAGTTAAATCATTTTTATATTTGTTGTCTGTGAAATGCAAGGCAAGTCTTTATTTTTTTTAACTGGCTAGATCAAAACTTTGGACACTGACAAACTTGGAGTGTGCATCAACTCTATGGGCATGACGGAAGGCACGCTTGAAATAAAGCAGCAGCCTTATCCATTCCCTCTCTTTCCAGTTTGGCATGATGGTTTGCATTTTTCTCCTTAATTTCAAAGTAAAACTATAAATAGGAGTTGGAAACTGTGTGGATGTGGTGATTGATATGGGTTTTGTTTACTGTTCTCATCCACTTGCCTTAAAAAGAAGGTCTAAGCTTAAATTAAGAGCTAATGATCCAGCAGTTTGTCATCCAGTGCTGTATCCTTGATCCATTTCCAGCATGTCGGCTCTATCCTCTCACTATGACATGTCATTGATTTTGGCAGGGCTGGGTCAAGCAACTGTAAGGAGCTTTCTCATTTTACTACAAAGAAATATGATTTGGAATAATATAATTTGAATTGAATTTGAATCGGAATAACCTTATTTCTTCAAAATGACTCCTGGGAGTCCCTACGTGTTTATGTTCACTTTTAATGTATTTTTCTTAGGTGGAAAATCTCAGTGTTAGCTTTTGGGGTATAAAAAAAAAATACTACAATTTCATCTAGGTCTCCTGATTAGGAGATAACATGTACTTCTATAAAAAGGATGAAAAAAGGCAGTTTAAGGTTAATTTTTGGGGGAAAAAATTGTCAGGGATCAGTTATAAATCCCATCATCACTTACTATAGTTATACTTGCATGTTACTGCATTGTTGAAAGCAAGGTTTGTAAAGGAGTTAGGTATGTGCTGTTCAGTTCTTGTGGTTACTTACACAAGCTGCAACTAGCTCAAAATGCCAGAATTGTTAGTAAAAGTAGTAGAGTGATAACTGTTGATAGTCATAAGGTTTTCTGCTCTTTAAAACTAAGAACAGTCAACTGCATTTTGGGATCTGAATGTGTAGAAGGATATACGAAGTTTTTGAACACAGCAATAGCAACTGCAGCAGTCGAAGTACAGGAAGGACTTTGGATGGAGAAAAAAAAAAAAAAAAAATGCCCTGTTCTTAGAGCACCCTGAAAGCCCCCATGTAACCCTTGTATGTTGTTTGCAACTCTCCTTATAGTGGGTATAAGGAGCATCTGAAGGAAAAGCAGAAGTTTGTTCATGGTGTGATGATTCTTTGATCTGTGGTGCTGGACTGATTTCTAAAACAGCTCTGAGGTGATATTCCCAGGATAGGTTATACTCTATCCCTCTGCCCTTGGTTTCAGAGTCTACAGCCCAGCTTTGAAGAAATGCCTATCATTAAGTGATTTTTAATTGTTACTGCTATTTCAGGATACTTAAATGGCCATGTACAGGCATGTATAACCACATGCACGCAAGCTCACGGCAGCCATATTCAGGACGTTGTCAGTAATGTGTTCTCATTTAATTCAGCTTCCTACATTGTTTTTTCCTTTAGGAAAATCATCAGGTGTGATTTTTTTTTTTTTTTTTTTTTGACCTTTGGAAGGATTTAAAGCTTGGGTGAGGCAGAGCAGGATAAAACAATTTCTTGACTAATGCTGCCAGGTCTGGATATTGTTGGCCTCCACAGCCAGGCCCGTGTTTCGGTGCCTTGCTGCTGTGGGATATGCTGTTGGATTGCAGTTTAAAAAGCAGAAAACAAACAAACAAAAAAACTGCTGCAGGTATATTTGGGGTGTATGTTCAGCATCTGCTTCTTCCAAGGGTGTGGGTTGGTGTGTCCTGGAGGGGATTTCTCCTGTGGCTGCTGGTGGCAGTCCTTGGGCAGGTCCCAGAGGCTGGGCCGGGCCCTGGTGAAGTCCTGAGGTGGCAGGCGGCTGCGTGTCCCCTGGCCGGGCTACTTGCCAGCATGCTCCCCTCATCAGCTGTCCTGCTCCCCCCAAATCCCCTAGATGACATGAAAATGTGCTTTTTGTTCACATTTTGTCCCAGTTAGAGGTGGGTGAGGTGAAGCCTGCCTACAATAGTGCTGTGGGAGTTTGAGTTGTGTCTTGTGGTGATGAACTCTGCCACACAATACGGAGTTTTAATGCTCCTGTCTTCCTGAAGCTGCTTAAAAACCTTCAGCAGGTGTTTGCTGGTTTCTGAGATCTTCAGAAGTCCAGGAGTGGAATTTCATTGTATTTGATGATCAAGGTGCTAGAGATGTGTGTGAACCGGTGATGTGTATAGTTATTGTACAGGTTGACATGCAGATATTTTACAAAGCCTTCTGGAGCAGCTGCTGTGGAGCCAGTGCCTCTGGTCTCACAGACCCAGCCAGTCAGCTCTTTTGTGTGGAGGAATTGATTGCAGTTCCAAAGCTTTCTCGTAACTTTTAAAATACATTTCTAACACCCATCAGATGCAGATTCAGTTATAAATGCTTATGCATTTAGAGGGAGGTTTTTTCTGTGTTACAGGTAGACAACAGCCTCTAGTGGATCCAAGGTGCAGCTTGGTATGAACTGGTTGTGTGGGCAAGATCTGTATATAATTGCTGCTGTCTTCCTAATTTTTTGTTTCCAATCTTTGTCTGGATCCCAGCAAACAGTGTTTGAGTTTCAAAGCCCTACTTGGAGCTTCTTTAATAGTGTTGCTTCAGCTGGTGTTTCAGTTCATGGCTTTGGAGCTCTAGCTATGCCATGTTGTGGTACATTGTGAGCTGCCTTGTGAGTTCCTGTGCACACCAGTACTGTCCATTTATGCCTGTTCATCTTCTTGGTGCATTCAGAAATGTACAGAGTAAAAGAGATCTCCTTGAAATATATTTACTACTCCGGCTAGGCAAAAATGTGTGTTTAATTGTTTGCAGTTTGAACATGACTAGTCAGTCACACTGGTAACTGATTTCCCCATAGCGGTAACTAGTGACAACCAGAGGCATTGATCTTTATATTTGATCTAATTTTTGCCAAAACTTAAAAAACTGGCTGATGCCTATGTAGCATTCAAGGTCAACCGTTGACAGAGCAGACTTGGGAATGAGGTCTGGCACCTGAGCAGGCCTGTGCTAGACTGAAATTGTGTGCAGTCAAATAAGTAAACAAATAAGGAATTTTGAGACTTTCAAAATTATTGGGCTTTTTCATCTGGTATCTGTCTTTCATGTGGAGCTGACCAAGATGGTCTTCAAATTTATGCTTTTAAGATTAACAGCTCATTTATTTATTTCTAGGTTATGTTATTGGCACTTTTAATAAACAAGTGGGATTTAATGAACCCAGAAGTGTCTCAAAAGGTAAGAAGCATGTTGTGGAGTGATGGATGCATCTGAGCAAACAAGATCCTATGTGCTTTGAGCCGAGTTGCTTGGCACTGAGGGCTTCATTCTGCATGTGGGTGAGGTGCTATTTTGCTGAGTGATCCTTTTGATATTTTGGAGCCCTGGGGAGAAGCATGTGAGCTTGTAAATGTGAACAGGTGCACTTGAAGGGGGTGAAATGAGGTGAGCAGGAAAAGAGGCAGCACATGAGCTGCAAAATGTCAGAAATGCTCAAAACCTCCCATGTGTAAACTGAAGTGGCCTCAAGGTGGCTTAATCTTACATGGGAGGAACTGGTGTAATTTAGAAACCGAGCAGCAGCTGGCCTTGGCAGCTGCGGTGCCCATGGGACAGGCTGGTCTGTGCAGTGCTCAGGGAGCTCCAGCCTGTTTCACCGCTGACCTGGGGGACATGTCTCAGTACTATCCCCTCCTGGTGTCCCTCTCATGGCCATCCTGAGCTGTGCTCAGTGCTGAGCTGGCCTTGGGAAACCAACCTGTGAATCCCCATGCTCAAGTGGACCTGAATATTTTGGCCTCTTGGGGGGCTTGTGATATTTTCCTGCTGGGGTGCTGTGGTGGGGTTTTTAGAGGCAGAGTTGGAATCGTTGTTGTTCTGCATGGGTTTTGGTGCTGAGGAAACCTGGAGCTCTTGCAAAATGTTCCTCATCCCTGCATTAAACACTGCTGTAGCATCAGACCTCACTGGATTTTTGGCTCCAGGCGCACATCCGGAAGTATTAAAAAGCTTGTGTTAGGCAGGAATGTTACCCTCAATATAAATTTCCATATAAAAACCTCTACTTGTCTTTTCTCTATGCGTTCCCCCTGTTTGTCTCACTCTTATATTTTTTTATTGCTCTTTCTGCTTGGCAGCCATGATCCTCACTGTGTCAGCCTTTGAGGCAGCTGCTGTGGGGCAATGCAGAGTGAGCTTTTCTTAAGAAAATGTTTGTAGGCTTCCTGTGAGCTCTCTGGGGCTTTTTGCCCACTTGCCTGTGCCTGGTGAAGGAAATACGTGAGCAGTGGGATGGGGCTGTGGTGGGGGAGTGACAAAGGACATGAGGGGGGGCCCCGGTGCCCTGTCCCCCCCTCGGTCTCCCGGCCTTTCCCTGGTCCCCCTGTGGTGGCATTTACACCTCCCAAAGCTCGCGGGCTGTGCGCTGTCGAAGGGCCGTGTGGTTGTTGGCTCTGGCCTCTGCGCTCCAGGGCATGGTTTCAACCATGTCTATGGAGACCAATTTTCAACATCAAAACAAACCAGTCTAAGTGGAATTTATATTACCTTTTAAAAGTGCGAGTCAACAGAGCGGAGGGCTCTGCTTCGAGGAAGCCTCTTGGGTTTGTTCAGGGAATTACTACAAATATTTTACATCCTTTCTAGGACTCCAGGCAACCTCAGGAAGCAGCTGTCAAAATGCCCCATTTTGTGTGGCTGATCCAGGGTGATTTTGGGGCCTGTGACATGAGAAAGACCCCTGTCACCAACTATCCCACATTGCCTGAAAGCATCATCTAATTTTCAGAGCAAGGCTGATCTTTCTAAACATCTAGACAGTATATTTTCACCCCGAAACACTGGTTTTGGCTTGGGTGATGGTGGTGGAGAGCGAAAAACAAAACCCTTGATCCCAAGTGTGTGCAAATTTGGGTAATGCTAAAGGCTAACACTTCTTTTGTTCTGCTCCATAGAAACATCCCAGCTGTCCTGAGATGGAGATTATCCCTGTAGCTGTGTGACAGCAGTGGAGGGACTGAGTTCAGGTAAGAGAAGGCTGCAGCAGAGGGTGTGGTGGGATGTCTGCAGCCCATGGGGGAGGCAGCTCAGAGATAGGTGATGCTGGGCTGGGGTGCTTTGTCCCCCCCAAAAAATGTGCCTCAGATTATTTGAAGAGATAAGTAGCAACTTCACTGATAGTTCTTGATAGGAGAAGGCCAGGCCAGCGAGCTTAGATATACAAGCTTGTGTATATAACATCTTTCAGGGAGGCTTTATCACTTCTGCCATGATGTGAGCGTGGTGCCTCTGTTTGTAACTTTGCATTGTTTGCATGCAAGCAGGTTTTGTGCAAACCACAAGATGAAGTTGTATTAGTGCCATGTCATCACTGCAGCCTCATTTTAATTTCTGCTATCTCCAGAAATGAAGGGGGAATCCTAAACTGAGCAAGGAAACATTTCTGAAAAACGTCTGAGATGGAATTTAGCAAGTTTCAAGCTTCTGTGAAGTAAATTGTAGCAGCCAGCAATGCCCGTGCTTCACAGAGGGGAAGAAAGGGCTGTAGGAGGGGGCAGCTTCCTAATGCCAGCGGAAGCTGAGCTGCAGATGGAGCAGGCTCACAAAGCACTGCTCCTGCAGAAGTTTCAATGCGGTTTGTCTCTTTCCCAGTGCTAGTGGGGAAAATGATGCACGAGTCTGGTTTGCACTAGGACATAGGCATCTGTCAACTTGATCCACTCCATGTTTGCAGAGAACAGAAGGAACTGCGGCCTTTGTGCAGTAGAGGGACTATCCAACGGTAGTCGTTTCTAATGAAATCTTAGTGCTCTCCTGGAGATGTTCACTGTATAATTTGGGTCTTCCCTCCCCAGCATACCAGAGCAGAGGCAGAAATCTTCTGACCCTGCTGAGGTCTCACATTACCATGTTGATCCTTGGGGTTTGGTTTGCAATACAAACGTGCTGACCTCGCAGCAAGCGCTAGACACAGTGCTTCATGCTCCCCCCTGCCCACCCACCTCTGCCAGCTCCTAAAGCCTTCGTGAAACACAGCAGCCCCAGGAAGCACTGAGGGCAGGCGTTTTTCTGTGGGGAAAGGCAGTAAGGCAGTGAGGAGGGGACGGGTGCTGGGGTGAATGTGGGTATTTGTTCCCCAGGAGCTGTAGAATATTGCAGTTGGCTCTTTTCCGTTAACTGGAAATGTCTGAAAAATAAGCAGATATTAATGTGAAAATCTTTAGCAATTGTGGGAAATGTTTTTTATCCCCCCATTGATACCTCTGCAGGAGCTAAGCCTGTTCTTTAATTACTGCCTTGAAGTCCAATTGTGTTGAATGAAGATCTTGGTACACTGTATTTCCTCCTTTAAATTCAGAGCAGATTAAAATTTTCTCAGTTTCACGTTGTTGGGAGCCTGAGGGAGAGACAGGGGGAGAGAGCAGCGAATGTAAGCTTTCGGTGTCAGGCTCTGAATCACTTTGAGGGTCAATTTGTGTCTAACGAGTGTGTCCAGAGGTGCCTTTCCTAGAAACACCATAATTTGCAGTGCTCTGGCTCCTGCTGCCTTCCCGCAGGCACTGCCTCTCAGCTGGGCTGAATTTTCCTCTTGAAGCTGCTGTTGTGGAGGAGTCGATTCGCTGTTCCTTCTGTGCAAAATGCCTTTCTGCTTTCCTGCCTCGAAGGAGCACTTTTGTTTCCCTTCTTTAAAATGGTGGTCCTGGGGGGAAGCGACAGCCCCCGCAGAGTACGGTCTGAGTTGGCTTAATGCTTTTGTGGCTTTGGCTGAGCCGGGAGCGACTGCTGCTCCCCAAACGTGGTGCTGATGCGGATGATGGATGTGGCACCCCCTGCTAGTCCTGGTGCTGCTTTTTGAAGCTGTGGTTTCCACCAAGCTGTTGGAGCTTGGTGCTGGCCTCCTAGGCTGCTGTGGCCAGCTCAGGCTCCTCCGCTGCCCACTGAAAGCTGGGGTGGCTTTCCTCATGTGCATCGCGTTACATTTATCCCCTTTGGCTTTGTCTGGGGCTTATTCCTTGCTCTGTGGGAGCTTTCCCAGGCTGTGTTTCCAGGTGTGCTCCCACTGCCCCAACCAGCTGGATGTCACTGGCGGGACTCGCTGCTCCCCTTCTTGCATCAGCTGCTGGGTTGGCAGCAGGTCCACTGGTGCGCTGCCTGCGGGAACAGCTCTGGCACAGCGGCGTTGCCCAGTTCCTCCTTTGGGAACACAATGCAGCTTCAATTTGGTTTTCTGCTCTGGTGTTGTCTTTTTTTCTGATCAGCCACCTCTTGGCCTCCCGGGAGGCTCCTTACCTCTGCTGTGCCTGGACAAGGCTGGGTTTGCCAGTCCAGGCACTGGTGAGTCGTTCCTTTGGCCTCCTGTTTTTTTCTCATTCATACACAGCCTCGGCTTCGCAGAGGATGACTTATTGATTTTAATAATGCCTTTTACCCTGCTGCTTTGGTATGTTGGCTTCCCCTCTGCAGCCCTTGCTCTGAGCTTCCAAAATCTGTTTGTTTTCCTAGTTTCCATGCCGCCTGCGAGGATTTTGCTCTCTTGACTTCCCACTTGGGTGTTTGTTATATATGTTCTGTATAGGAAACATTCCTATATGTTGCAAGTGGATACTACAGAAACATTCAAAGCGCAAGAAAATGTGACCCTCAAGAGGAGGTGGTTGCAAATTCAGATGTTTCTTGAGTTGCACCAGCAGGATTTAGACCTTGAGGTGCCTGTGCAGCTTCCATGGTTGTGGTTTCAGAGTTTAAAAGCATAAATATGTTCCCTTTGTCCACCCAGCTGGCAGCCTGTTAAATTTGAAAGCCTTTCTGTGTCTTTGTGTGGATGGGGATGGTGGATCCTTTGTAGAGTTTTTCTGGACCAGAATTGCGGAGGCTTTAGGTGATACCTCTTGGCTGGGAGGAGGTAGAGGGGTGGAACGGGTGGTTCATTAAGCTGGGTGACAAAATGCATCAGAGCGTGCTTTTCGGACAGAGGCTGTTTGGCTGGTGCTGCTGCAGTGCTGTGGTTGTGCCTGCGAGGATGGGACGGAAGCTGGGGCTTGCTGAGAGCCGCTCCTGTCATTTCTGGGCACTGGGCTGAAGCATGCTGAGGAGATGCAGGGCACTGCTGTCTTTTCTGGGACTGTTGGGGTTTGGGATCAGGAAGAATAATTTGCAGCTCAAGCGAGAGCAGTCTCTGCGTGTGTGTGTGTTACAAACAAACCCTGGAGCGTGTCTGAATCCAGGTCTGTAGGATGCAGTGCTGTGTCCCATCCACAGGGCCCCTAATCCTGCTACCGAGGTGTTTTCTGAGATAGCAGGGGACACCTTGCCTGCCTCTTTCTCATACTGGTGCTGTAGAGTGGTTGCTGTAATTCTTGCAGCTTTTTCTACTGAGTGAATATATGCAATGAATCATGATTTAGTAAGAGTTAACGGAGAGCTTATTTCTTTTAAAATAGATCACTTGCTCAACGTATGCAGCCTACATCAATATAAAATAGGAGTGTATTTTTTCCCCATGCAAAAATAACAAGAGCTGTTGCACTCTGTCCTTCAAATTTGCTTTGGCAACTCTCAGCCATCTCCATTTTATTAAACAGCTCTCTTTCCTCCTAATATATACAGAAATGTTTGCTGTATAAACAACTTAACTAGACAGCTGCCTCTCCCCAGATACAAGATGCAGTTAACTTTTTGCCCTGTTTCTGTTCACTGGGGCTGATAACTTTCTGCTGGCCAGATGAAATAAAATTGGGTTTCGTACCAGATGTGGTGGAGCTCAGTGCTGTATTACGCAGGTGTTCCCCCAGCTGGGGAGGGTGGAAGCGTGCCATTTTGCTGAGATGATGGTGAGGTTTAGAAATGTGAGGGCGTTAAAAATAATTCTCCGTGTTAACAGTGGGCTTTGTCCCTGGTGGGCTCCATATGCCGAACAGCTGACTGGGGCAGCAGCTGTTCTATATTTTAATAGGAGAGTTATAAAGTTAGAAACATGGATGATCATTCAAAACATAAGCAACTCTTCGCAGTCATGGAAACAAGATTCAACAATAAACTCGCATTTGTGAGCCTTCCAAGCAAAATAATCCCACTGCTCTGTGTTCAGGTGGTCTCAGGGAAGTGAATGAACTGTTTTCTGTTTCCCTGAAGTTCTGTTTATTCAGTCCTATTTCTTTAAAACTTTTTCCTCCCTCTTTTCTATTTCTGAGGAGATATTAAACTTTGTATGTGATCCCGATTTAAGTTCTTCTCCAAGTGACAGCAGATTTATATGAGAAATTTTCCTGAAGCGTGTTACTGATAACGGTATTGCTGTAGCAAAGGCTGAGTGCCTTCCCTTCAGGTCCCTCCTTGGGATTTCTCTGTTCCTTTCAACCCAAGCAGTTATTTAAGCTCTTGTAGCAGTTTTGCTGGGACTCCACAGCCTTAGGATGGGATGAACCTGTTAACCACACGCACGTTTTCTGGCACAGCGCTGCGCACAAACGCTCTCCTTGCTCAGGCACCTTCTGCTTTTGCTTATGGGCTTTTTGGATATGCATAGGCTCCAGCACACACCACATGCCTATCTGAAACAACACCAGTTGCCCTCTCCCAGCTCCTCAGTCCTGCCCCAGTTTTGTTTTGGAGGGGCTGCTGCTCTTCCTGTTCCTGTGGGAGTGCCGTGGTTCCTGTTGCATGGGTCAGCGGGGCGCACACCCAGCGGCTGTGTCCTGGGCTCGGCAGGCCCACGTCCAAGTGCTGGTAAGCAGCTGGATCCGTGCTCCTGAGCTGCGTGGTAGCCCCTGGCTTGGCTGCTTTGGGTTGCAAGCTGTCTTGTATTGACCTGAATATTGCAAACAGATGGGGAGCAGGGTAGTTGGCAGGGCGGTTTGTGCAGAAATAAATGGTTTATGTCAAGGCCATGAGCATGATGAGATGTGGAGGAATGGGCAGGCTGGACTTGCAACTGCCTTTGTTTTTATGCCATTGGATGCACGTGATACGAAGCTAAGAACGTACATGTATGTGGTTCCTGCAGTATGTACAAGCTTCCTGGGTTTACCAGGAAATCCAGGTAAATTGCCTGGGTTTGGGTATTGTCCACCGAAGTATGTTGTATTTATGTACACATACATAAATGATCAATCTGGGGTCATTGTCCGATAAGCAGAGATTCAGAAGGAAAATTACTCAAGCGCCTGGTGTGCTGATGGCATTCTAAAGGCCCTGCGGATTTGCAGCCAAGCAAAAGCAGCGTGCTCGGGCTGGTGGAGCTGCAAACTGGAGCGGATCCAGCAGCCGTGGTCCTGGCCAGACCTCTCACTGCTACGGGACGGCGTGGTTGTGGGGCTGCCACAAATGCTTCTCTGCCTTCCCAGTGATTGCAAGTGAGTGCTGGTGATAAAACTGGTGTAAATAAGCAGCCTGTTTGTGTTGGCGGAGCTTGAAGGCACAGTGAGTCCTTGGGGCAGAGCGTGGCAGTGAGGGGCACGCCAGGGATGGTTTGTGGCTCTTGAGCTCGCAGCAGGGGCTGGCCCCGCACTCTGTGGGTCCCAGGGCTTAAGGAGGTGAAGCCATCTCGGCTCTGCTGGATGTGGGAAAATAGCCCTTTTTTAAATCTAGAAACAATAAAACTAATTATTTATTGGAGTGGGTGATGCTGTATTATGCTAGTTAGGAATTTAAATACCTGAGGTGTCTGCCTTCCCACTGGG
The DNA here is from genome assembly GCF_009819795.1 of Aythya fuligula. NCBI lineage: Eukaryota > Metazoa > Chordata > Aves > Anseriformes > Anatidae > Aythya > Aythya fuligula. Next base: position 2,283,893 of record NC_045561.1, read on the forward strand.
GTGGGGTAGGGACTACCTGTCAGACCCAGCAGGTTTGGAGAGATGAGTGGGGAGAGGAGGGAGCTTCCTGTGAGCCAAACTCTGCATGTCAGAGGGCATGGTGAGTGTGTTTGCTGTGGAAAACTGATTAAATGCCTCCATCTGGCTTGGTCTTGGTGAGCTCCTCTCCGTGGAGGAGGTTGAAGGCTACCTGTGGTCTTACCCCACAGCCCTGGGGCCCCAGGCAATGACAGCATGACCCTGTGCCAGCGCTATTTATTTTTCTGGCCTGTGCCACAGCCGTGTGCTCTGACCCTGTTGGCAGCCAGAGTATTTGCTTAAAGCCACAAATGAGTGCCTGAAGGAACGATTGCTGGGTAATAGGGTCCTGCTCTGCAATTTGTCTGAGCGTGGGGGACGTGTTGCCCCAAACCGGAGCGGTTGTGGCCGATTCCAAGTTGTATCCTGGAGCGTGGTTTGCTGTGTGTCCTGGGACCTCTGGATGCCGGATCCTCCAGCCACATTCGGTGTGTCTCTTTGGGCACAGCCCCTGGAAGCCCTCACCGCGGGTGACTCAGTCACTCAGTAAATCTGAATCCCTGGGTCTCCACCACAAGCGGGTTTTGTGTGTAATGTATCCATTATTCAAGTATCTTCTACAGAAAATGAACTTCAAGTAGAATAGAGATTCCTTCCTTTAGACCACCAGCTAACTAGTGACACGTATATCTTGGTATGTTTTTCTTTTTAATGGCATTAAAACTCAGTAGGTAAAAGTTCGTCCTTCCACAAAGGCGTTGCAGGACTCGGGGGACCTTTGCTGACTTCCACAGTAGCTGAATATTCACCCCTCTAATGTGGTTATGATTTGGTAAGACAAACAAAAAGGAGGAAATACATTACGGTAAGAGATCTTTATTAAAAATTTTGTACATCGAAGGATTAACTGCTACATTTTAAACAAGAAATAAGATTTTACATATTACAAAAGATGCTATTAGTTCTTGAATTAGAAATAAATTTTATGAACACTGTACATGATGCATCCAAATCATAAGAGCAGGAATAGGACGGTGCCTGAAAATATATGATATAACTTAAGCAAATGCACGTAATTTGTAGAATGCAA